>NW_024881261.1:24683373-25283373 GCF_018691265.1 Tyto alba | reverse complement strand
AAAAACGTTTACTTCACTGTCTAAATAATAAGGTAATTTGTTACAGCTAATTACTCAAGTGTTTTCTTAATCTCAATTAAAAGATTCAGGCTGATTTTATACATTTCTGCAGCAGTATGTTCCAGAATATCTTGTTAATGTATTCCCAACCACATATTTGTTAAGGAATGCATGGTCCATGCAAAACTGAAATGCTAAAATACATAGCTGCAATCTTAAACAATGATTTATTGTGACATGGGATGTGGGACATTTCCACAGCTTTTGTGATTGCAGTAATGAAGCTGTAAACCAAATAGCATGAAATGAAGCAAGGCCTTACAATTTAATCAGCTCGTAAACAGATCTACTGCATCAAGCAAATGACATTATTATCCATCCGAAGTAAATCATGCTAATCTCAGGAGATAAAATCAACATCATTAATGGTCACATGTCATATTCATCAACACTAAACCATCCCTTTTGACAGATTAATCCTAACTACAGCTCCCACGATGTATGGTAATAGGGCTTGTAGCATACATTTCATTCAGCAGTAAGGCTAACCAGCACTCTTAGTCTGCTATTACAAATAATTTTTTTATTGATTTACATATTTTAAAATGCATTTAAGGTGAGGTACCATTAAAAATCCTGTCACTACCACATATTTCTTCCTCACATTCTCAGCCTGTATTAATAGAAACTAGAAACTAAACACTGTATGCCATATAAATACTTTCCTTAACACACCGTTAATGGTAATTAAAGATTTCTGCCTGTGTTTTTTATTCAGCAAAGAAAACGTGCCCTTTTTTATAGGGTTTAAAGAACTATCGATGGTATTATTCTAATAACTCATTTGTAGTGTAGTAGTGCATAGTGCCCCTGGTCATGGATCAGGGCTCAACTGAGCCAAGTAGGATCCTGAGGACTTTATTAGCCATTATCCCATAATTAATACAACATGAAAAACAAAGTTGCATTTATGATATTCACTCTTCATTGCAATTTATTGTGTCCTGCAGTCTGGTTGTGTATTTCTGCTCAGACTTCAGCTAACCGTGTACTGCCTATTTGTTCCAAACACAAAGTATATTTATTTATCATGGAACTGACCCTGTATGAATGCTTTTGAAAAGTGTCCACTATTCAAAGTGTCACTTTCCTTGAACAGGCACTGAATTATATTGACAGGCACATTATCAAGGGCTTCTGACTGACAGAATGAATGACTGCGGCTACATGCCGCATTGCCAGTCATTGACTGAGTGGGTGCAAAAATTATCTACAACCTTTGTAGATCTAAAGGACTCTGAACTAAGGCTAGAAAAGAAGATATATGCAAGTGATTTACTAGCACAGCATTTATCAACTTAGTACAAACATCTCAACTATTACCCAAACTACTTCACTAATGTAGTAATTCATTAATGGTTTATTCTCTCTCCTGAAACTATTTTTTTAACGTTCCTTTTATGCAATTATTAATGTCATGTTATTTAATATGTGTTTACATTTCACCAGGGAAATGTTTGGGATAATAATTCTAAAATCAACCACTGCCTCTTGCATTTGTTTTTAAGCCAGTGTGGGTTAGGATGCATCTTAGTAAGACTGTAAGGGCAAGGCAAAAACAGTATCAGAGACTGCCTGTGGCTGACAGAGCAATCAGTAAGTTTGGGTAAGAGAGAAGGCAGCATATTTCCTGGACTGTGCTGGGACTTTAGGAAAACACTAAAGTAACCACAAAAGCTTGTAATTTGTTTGCCAAAATAATTTATTAGCTGGACTTATTTTTGATTGACATAATGGCAGCTTGAAAAAGTAGACCACAAAGATCTACTTTTTGTAAAAATCACATCTATTGACTAGAATAAAAAACGCTAATAAAATGTTTCAATAAGTGCATTCATTTCAAAACCTCAAAGTACTGATGTCAAATTTACTGGAATCCACTGACCTTTAAAGATCTTTTAAAGATTTTATGACTGAGATTGTCACATTACTTACTAAGAATCCTTAAGAATCTGTTTTTTCTATCTATGGTGTATTTGTAATGTTGGGGTTGTGAAGACTTTCCCTTTTCCGTCACTGTCCTTTTTACTCTCAGTACTCCCATACTTGAATCTCTACATAACAAGTTACTTAATCTTTGACAGGCTGCAGACATCTGTGGAGCTCATCAGTGATGGTGGTTAGAGAACTAAAAGAAACATTGAGGAAGAACAAAAAAACGCATCTTTCTCATAGGATTTTGTGCCACTGCATAATGTCTTTGTGAGATCATGGTGTCATTGAGCTAGTCCTCCTCCAAACCTGTGTCCCAGTAAGTTCTAGACATGTCTACTTTTACAGAGGTTTACTAGCAAAGCCAAGATGAAAGTAATCTGTCCTTGAGGGGGTATGGTTTAGGTAGGCAAAAGAAACAAACCTGTTTCTCAAGCAATACAAGCAAAATTGGTGACAGGAACTTCTTGGTGGTATAAATGCATATAAAGTAGAAGTTTTGCCAGCACAGCTATGGAATAATGTAAAGGGAAAAAATAGTCCCTGATATAGCTGTGACACCAAAATTTTCCCATGTAGGCAAAGTCCTAGAAAGAAACTGCACTTGTGCAAAAATAGTTATGATCTGAAAAGAGAAAGGATAGATTGTCTCACTTTTATCTGCAAGAAATGAAAGAACAAAAACATACAGTGGGCAAAAGACAGCAAGTGTGCCTCCAATAGCGGACTTTTATGCCTGTTAGGGGTGTGGATTAGGACCACAATTAAAAAGATAAGGACAGTCCCATGGGACTAATTGATAATTAAATAATGATGTATTATTTTTATTGCAATTATTTGGTCCTCCCAGAGAACAAGTTTTAATAAAGATATGATAAAAAAAGTCTTTGAAAATTTTGTGTAAGTTATTTAGCAGTAAGACTCACATAAAAGCCACTACTGTAGTACTAAAATACCACACCATAGTAACTTCTCTTAGCAGATCACTTATTAAAAATACCAGTAACTAATGATATCATTACAGAGAATTTGTTAATCTGTTTGTTTCACTTCTGAAATGCAGATGTAATAGGAAGCTGTGTTTGTTTTTAATAAGTGCTGATAATATTCTATCAGTTTAAGGAGCTACACATTGAATTCACACAGATAACCAGTTCAGTTTCAAAATGATAAAACAAGTCAAGATATAAAGATCATTTCATTCCCTAAAAATGAAAAGAGGACATGATTTAAAATACCATGCTTTGGTTGCATGCACAAGATTCCTATAATCCATCATCCAAAATAAACAATAGTATTTAGGAGCTATTTGAAAGGAGACAAGCTGAAAACCTTCATTAAAAAGCTGTAAAAAAAGGTTAAGAATAGAAAGTATTTAATTTTTATGCATATATATTGTTTGCTGGTTTATGTTTAGTGCCACTTAATAAACCAATCTACTAAGCAACATAATGCAAAACAAAGTTTTAATGCTAGTAACATTGCTAGTTACAAGCTAATAATATTACCTGAAGAAATGCACAAGTGATTACTAAGGAAATGACTGTTAAGTAACTGAGAATAATAAAGCCAACTGGAAGATATGGGGTACCCAATACTGGTATACAAGGCTTGATTTTCCTGCCTGTAAATATATGCTGAAGGATATTCAAAGCAACATACAATGGAGTTACTGTTTTACCACCACGATGTGCTGGTGAAAATGATGGTGGAATACGCAGTGCTGGACATTCAGGCCCTACATTTCTCTCCATTATGTTGTCAATTTGATTTTGGCTCAGGTTTGTATTAACTAGTGAAAAAAAATCATTACTTTTGCACCTGTTAACCAGCATGGAATAAGTTGGTGGTTATTGCATTGTAGATGTAAGGTTATATTTGAAATCAAGAATGCTTTTAAAAGTCAATGTAAAAGATACAGGTTGAAGAAATAATTATACTACATTAAGAGTTTATACTATTATAAAAAAAAAAGCACTAAGATCGCATGGGAATTAATATAATCTAGATATGCAGAGTTCAATCTGTAACATCAATACAGTGAAAAAACCCAGTGGAATATGCCTCAAACATGTATGTAGTGGCATGGCAGCTTTAGTTCAATAAAGGTACCAAGGCAATAGAGACCTTGTGAACATAGTCAAAAACTGATTTTCCTTTTGGCCCTTTCACCTGTAAAGTATAGTAGGTTTATGCACCTATGCAGTGACAAATTTGTGCCTGCTTTATGATCCATGTCACTTCTTCAGACCAGCTTCTTCTGATGAGTAATCTACATTGCCACTGCTTGGGTCATGTAGAAGAAAACCCTAAGGTTGTAGCTGACACCTTCATTTTCATCCCAGCTGACTGTAGAGTTTCTAATTTAGAGAGACAAAAGTTTATTATGCATAGTAGCAAGGGGAGCAGTATCAGATTTACAAACTCAAATCTAAGGAAATGAGAAAGCACTTTTTTATACTCACTGTATATAAACAATGTAGCTCATCAGTGAGCAAAATTAGCCTCTCATTTTCTCATCTACATACTTAACAGTGACGTAAGCATGGACTTCAACATACAATTTTTCAGCTTTAATTTTCTCATGTTGAAAAAGAGGAGAATCCAGACTGAAGAGAAGAAAAAATATACCCTTTGTGTTATAAAAACATACACAACTATACAAAAGTTTGTTATTGCACTATTGGCTTTAAAATTTCCTTTCAAAGTTTTCTTTCTCCTACACAGTAGAGATACACCATGCAAGCACAGGGAAACTTGCAGTGAAGTTAAGGCACACTGATGACAATACAAGCTAGAACAAGACTCACATTTTTTCTAGTTTTAACCATCATTTACCATAAGATCAATTAGTTAATTCTGATTTTTTATTTTAGAGAAATTACTTAGAAAAGGCCTACCTATGCTCTTTTGTTCTCTTCCTTTTTTCCCTTCCTTCTGAATGCCATTTCTCATGCCAGAGGAAAAAAAAAATCAGTTTATTATTGCACCTTCATACTTACAGATGATCAAAGCACATGCATGATTCTTAGCTGTTGACAGTGGAGTTGGAAAACACTGGGAACACTTTTTGGATTATACAAGGGTCTTGAACACATAAACTTGAAAAGACTGATTTGCTTTAATAGATCAGCCATAGCTATCTTAAAAATACTTCTGAGCTTATATGAACAATTCCCTAGCTCTTCATTTTAATGTGAAGTTCTACTCTGAAAAGCAGTCATCAAAGCAACACATTTGTCCTCAAACAAGTTTTATTTATTTATGTGTAACACATGCTCCTTTTAGTAGCTCAGTTAACTTTCTGTTCTGTGTAATACTCAGAGTTTGAGCATTCAGGGTCTGAGATCATGACTGCATTTTTAACTGAATCCCAGTGGGAAGATCATATAGCATCTGGCCTTCATGAATCAACATAGGGTGACTGCTGGGAAGGAAAGGGTAGTCTTTTGTTCCCATTTCCTTTTCCATGGGAACAACCTTAATATACCTAGTGACCAGAATCACTTCCTCCTAGCTTCACCTGCAGCGGGTAATGCAGTGTCATGGGCTTGTCAGTCTTTCAACCAGTCTAGCAAACTAGGCAAACACAAAAGCGGTGATTCATTAAGTGACATCTGAGCTCTTAGGAGTCCTTGGGGAAGAGTGCCTCAGCCACCAGAGTGGCTTCATGAAGTTCCTGAGGTAGCACAACACTTCTGCATTCCTTCCCATCCCCTGCCAAGGAGGCACTGCACCTCTGTGGGACCACCCAAGCCTATGACCCAGACAGAAACAGTCCAGTCTGACACGCAGATGCTAGTGCATTTAACTTCGTTTGGGATATAGAGAAGTCCTGTAAATGGAAAACATTTTGACTAAAAGCTGTCAAATTGCAGCAAGTAGTGAAGTCCACAAGGCCTTTTTCAGTGTCATTTGGTAGAGGGAAAGAAAAAAGCCTTCAAGGAGAGCATATGAGTCATGGGATTGGGTTTCCAGAGGGCTCTTTGGGATTCTTTTAGACCAAGAGTTTCCTAACACTGTCAGAGCAGGGGCTGTGTGAAACTCAGCAATTTTGACTGTCATGCTATTTTTCAGTTCCAGCTTTCATCACTTTGTGCCTTTTGGGTCTAACTTTGCCTCCACTTAAGTGGTTGTCAATGTAGAATAAATCACATGAAGAATACTTACGGCCATGCTCTTTGCCCAGCCCACATAATAGAGGAAGGAGCTAAATCCTCAGAAATAAAGGGGTATACTCTCCTTCTCAGTATGCTATTGAAATCCTGGAGAATTAACTGATAAGCTGAAGATGAGAAATAGTTGTTTTCTGTAGCATGTACTCCATTCAAATCTGTGAGGACCCACAGCCTTCTGCTGCTTTTTAGAATAGCAGGAAAAAATCTGCTGTGTCTTTTGAGCACAATACATGAGTAGAAGAGAGTAAAAATGAACGTATTGCACAATGCATGAGTAGCTTCAGTACAAATTAATATATTGTGATGGGTTTAGGGGACAGAGGGGTGTCCAGAGTTGGACCTGGAACAGTCAAGCGAGTGATTCATGGCTTTCAGTAGTGAGGCCAATGATTTTTGAATTCTAGCCTCTGCAGCTACGACTTGCCGTTCATTCTTTCTCAGAAACAAAATATTACAGACATCCTTTCTCTAAGAGACACATGCTAAAGGACATTGGGGCTAGCTAACAAACTGGAAATTTAAGCACTGCTTCCTTACATTTTAGGGCAGGAGATAAACTGGGCTTTTGATGTACATTTTTAAAGAAAAAAGTAGTGGCCCGATTCTGACCTAGACTCTTGAATAGGAAGCTCATGTAAGTCTGAAGACTCTACAGAGGAGCCAGCTTCACAGTAGGAAAAGCTTATTTTGTTATTATTAGCAGCCTGAGGTGTGCTGATTATTTTACTCTTGGTATTTTGCCATCTCTTTTAACATGCATTGCCACAAAATGACTCATGAGAAGGGGTTTTTGAATGGAGCTCAGTCATTTTGGCACAGATTCCAACTCTGATCATAGGGAAACCATTTACTTTTCCAATTACGTGGTCAAGAAACAACCCCAAGTACTGCAGAGTCTTCTCTTCCCATATTAACCTAGCAAGAATGGCCAACTAATAAACAGAAGAAAGTAAGTGTTTGGTGAACTTTATAGTCAGAAACTATACACAAAGTCTTCAGGCAGTCAATTTCCCTTCATTATTTGCATGCTACTCTTAAAGACTCTTCATGTTTTCAGAAATGTATTTCAACAGCAATACCACAGATATAAAAATTACAATTCTTCTCTTCAATAGTCAACATTAGAAGTGACATGTAACTGACTTGTCAGCCCTGATCCTTCATCTGGTGGGTGTTTAGATCAATTCTCTAGTGGAAAACAATCTGATGTAAAGTTGAGCTAGACAAACCTCATTAAAGCACAAACCTTAAACAAATGCAAGGCGTTATTGTCACCTACACACTTGTTCTTCCTATCTAAGCCACACAATGGTCTGCTCACCATGAACTCTTCCCTCCTGTGGGAACTGAGAGTGATCTTCAAATTTCTTAACTTCAAAACATTGCTCTCCTCCCCTCTTTCCTCCTTAATTCCTCTATCCCTCTGATCACAAAAATCCTCTCAGTAACTCTTACTCAACACTGGAAAGCATTCCAGCATTTCAGCATATCACAGATCCTCACATCCGTTACTGTTTACAGGACTGTATCCCACAGTCAGGCAGTACTGGGCTGATCCATGAGTCATTGAAGTCAGAAGAGATTTTGCCACAGACGATAATGAGCATCGGATGAGGCCCATGAAGCATATTTTGTATTACATCCAGGTGTATTTTTATGTAAAAGGTATTTTTCACTTAATGTAAATGACAAGGCTTCAGTATCCAATGGGCATATTTCTAACTCTGCTCTGTGCAAAAAGCTTTTTCATTTACTATACTTTTGGTTCAAGTGCACAAAATGAAGTGGAATAGTTAAAAACAGGCAAGTAATGTACCTGATGATTTACCATATTTTATTTACATTATTATATAGCTATTAGATGTAATATTGTCTGCTCCTGTCACTCTCTGCAATGTGTTTGATGATTCAGGGAATAAATAAAACCTGGGGTTAGCAAATAAATGAGAGCAGAATTGGCAGCACACCAAGTCTGCTTTATTTGACTGAGAGAGAGATGTGTTACATGGCCTGTTTGTTTAAAATATGCCAAGAGCTGAGATACACCAGGTGTTGTAGACCATGGAGTAGAGCCCTTAAAATGTTTGCAAAAAACAGATTTCTGTTTACTGGTTTGCCAGAATATGAAACCAGAAGGTTTACACTGAGAATTTGAAAGAATGGGACTCAGTGCTACTATTTTACTATCAATTTTATTAATTAAAGTTACAGAAATGTCACATGTGTACTAACAGTGACTATCCAGTCCCACTGTGTCTGTCTGGAATCTGTACTATATGTAGTTCTGGAAAATTATTTTAATGATTATCCTAGTGATTCAGAATGACCATAAAACAGTTAATACAGATCAAACCATGCTATCTTTACTCAACCAAACTTTCCTTAAATTCAGTAAATGGGAGCTGGGTCTGAGAGATTTATCTGTCAAGGGTTTTCCCTCCACTATCTCTTCTATCAGAGGTGGCTTGAGAGAGTGCATTAAAACCAAGCTGTTTTTTGAGCTGTTCTTTCAGAATGGGTATAGAAGTACCCAGCTCCAGTGCCACAGAGACCTTAGTAAAGAGAGTCTAGCACAAATGATACTTAAAATTGTTAACTTCTCCTTATGATCACACTGAGGATGTGTTCAGGCATTCACTGCAGAGGTGGCTGGGCTACCAGCTCTTTGTGCTGCTTTCCACAGCTTCCTGCAGAGTCAGCAGAGCAGGGCAGATGGGTGATCCTCACCCACTTCATTGCAAAGTCAGCCAAGGCAGTTTAACCTACCATAGAAGACTGCTTGAAGTAATCCACTTAACTTTGCACTGCTGTGGGGCCAATAACCTTTGGCAAGGGAAGAGGTAAAACCAGCAGGAGTTTTGTCTTAAACTAGTAAAGCAGTTTCTGCAGTGACCACAGTGTGAATCAGGTACAAAACCTGAAGAGAGAAAGAGTGGAGGAGAGGGAAAGAAAGTGTGTGTGGGAGAAACAAGGAGGATGAGGGGAGAGAGAAACAATGAGAGAGAAGCACAGGGACTCCTCATTCCCTCTTTAACTCTATGATCTGTTACCAACCCTCTGAGCAAAACGTATCTGTCTACCAACAAAATAAAGGCTAATGCATGTGAGGCTTCTTTAAGTTTCACCCAGTCATTTGTTTGTTTTAGTGATTTTCTTCCCTGCCTTGAATAGAAAAAGATTACTTTTTAAAAACCAACTGCAGCCGTGGTGACATGAGTTATCTTCCAACCAAAGTACATTGTCTAGGATTCAGTTATCTCTGAGACTGCCTTTTTTCTCTGTATCTTCTAGTTGTTATAACTTACAACTGCCTGGAGTGCTTTTATTGTCTGGTTCAAACATCTTGATGGACAAAACATTCCTACTGACTCTCTCTGGAACTCTCTCTCTCTCTCTCTCTCAAAGTCTGCCAAAGCCTGAGCTTCAGCATACACAAAACACACTGCAAGTAAAGTCTGCTTAATCTCACTTTGCATTTAGCAAGAGGATATTGGGATAATCCCAGAAAAAATGACGAGGTTTGTGTTGATCTAATGAAGAAGATGATAATGCCATGCTTACGTGGAAGCATGTACATGTGTGCACTGGTTAGTGTGGCTGAGTTGGAATAAATAAATAAAGGAGATCCCTAGGATAAATTCCTAATTCCAGCACTCAGAGGTAAAGCTACAACTGACTGTAGTGGGACCAGCATTTTGTCTCTGTTTTTTTGGATATGTAGTTTATCAATTAGCATATCTGTATGTGATCAGTTCTGTGTCTCTATAAAATACATGGAGATTACTATTGTACAAAGAAATACACACATTTTTTAATATAACTTTCCTCAAAAGTTTCTTGACAAGAAAGTCAGGAATCCACTCATTCTCCATTAATATGAGCACAAGTATTAGAACACAGGATGGATTATATGCATGAAAATAAACTACTGCTTATCTCATTGCTGAAGTTTATAAAAACCATTTTTAACGGTCCTGCAAGCAAAATAGACTCAATAGGTCTGATCTGCCAATATGTTCCTCCATTTGTATGTCAGTGCAACTCCATTGATTTTTATGCTATTTTGGCAGTGTAAAAATGAAATAACACAGTGTTGAATCAAGCCTATTCAAAGACTGACTGATAGTCCTTCTCAGAAATCAGATGAATTAAGAAAAGCAAAATATGTTGAGAGGAGGTGATGTTCCAGCTGTGCTGTAGTGGGAGGAAGGATCACACATTATAACAAATAAGCTGGTTTCAGTGATAAAACACATGCTTCACAGTGGAAAAATTATGTGAAATGTCAGGACTATATATGATTTGTTTATAAGCCTCATCATTGTCTTAAAATAGCCTCTAGCTTGTGTTTTTCCTCTTTGAGAACTATGCCGGTCCTCAATACTGCATCTCTATTTCTTCACAGAATAAAGTTTGCTAAGTATGGGTTACTCAGGCAGTAAGATTTGTTGCTTTGGGACTTGGGACAAAATCTAATTTTAGTAGGCTCTATGCTTCTACTTACAGTTGTGAGGCAGAATATCAAATGAGCTGTTTAGCTGTGTTAGAGCCACGCGTTTGCACTGGTTACAAGGTTCATTTTCATAATTCTTTAAATGACTGGCCTTCACCCTAACATAAAAGCAAGCCTTATTCCATTAAGCCCTCAGTTCACCCAAGTTATTAAAAAATGGGCCCTCTGTATATTCTGAAGTTTAGTTCACATTAGCCAGCTGCTTGGTTAGGGTAATTTAAACCAAAACTAGACTTTTCTCTAAATAGGTGCTGTAGGCCACCATATGTTGTGAGCTTAAATGGCGTTATATCACTTTAAGGCATAAGTCTCAAACATGAGAAAAACGTGTGTGATAAAATAAGACCAACATTGTTTTTGACCTAGTTTGAACAAAGGTGCAGAAAATCAATGAGCCCTGGAGCAGCCTAAATGCTTTGTTAGCCTTTTACTACAACATTATATATTACATGCAAATAATGGCACAAATTTAATGCTACTATTCATGTCAAGTGATTTCTTTGAATCTATATTTTATATTTTACAGATCTTGAACAGTAACATTTTTCTTTTTAGTGCAAAGTTGCTCAAGGTTCACTGGAGACTCTTTTAAATTGCTGCTTTCAGAGAAATAACAATGTAAAATGACATTATGATGTATAGCACCCTTCTGAAGACTTGAACCAGTGCAGCAGCAAGCCACTAAAACCTCTGGGAATGAAGCAATCTCCAGAGCACTATTGTCCAATTGTCCTAACTGGATCATTTTTAATTAGTTGCAATTAATTTCAAGTGACAGCACACTGAAATATCAAATCAGAAAGCACAGAAAAACACACTGGAATTTGGAAATTATAATTGTTAGATAGCTTCTCTATTACAGAAGAAAACTGCATCTGAATATTACCTGCCTTAATCTATATAATTTCTCATTAATTTGTTTCTATAATGAAGACAAGACATGCAATGATGGTGCTAAGGTAGTGACAGAGCTTTAGCACCTAGCCAGATGACATGCATCGTGCTAACAAGTAGTCCCTACCCTTTTTCTATTGGAGAGATTAGTATCTATCAATTCTAACAGTTGTCTCTGTTCTGGCTAAAATGGTTTAGGATTATGGAGACAACAGGCTACAAATTATCTGCAGTTTTGTGCTATCCTGTCCCAATGGGTTTGTTATTCCTGCAAGGGACTCAAAAGACCCAAGTTGAGACACAGTTCTTATCTATAGATCTCGAGAGAAACTGAGACTTACCCCTCTGTGAAGGTATGTTAGAAATCTTGCATTTGTCAGTGCTAGAGGCATCCAAACAAAGGGATTTTGCTACCAAGACATGAAACAGTACCTATGACCACCCAAGTCTTCAGGCAATGCTAGCCTTGCTGCAGTTACTCTATCCATGACTGCCCTGGCATGAGTAACCTGTAGCAATTCAACAGGGCTTGGGGGTGAGGAACTGCTGGATCTTCTCCTTTCTGATCAGTGCAGTCAGAGCATTAGAGAGTTCACACAGAGGTTTGCTGTATCCTAAGGCTAGAAGAAATACATACCAGTGGCTGTCTTTCCTTCTGTGTCTCCTTAGCATCATCAATTGGCACCAATGTGCCTTAGAGATACAGACAGAAGTGTTATAGATCATACATATCACACCACAGATAGGTCACTGAATTTAGAATACTGAATTATGCTGTTAAGTATTCCGATTTTGTAGGTATTTTCAGGCCATATCTATGACAAATTAAAATGCTACATCATCTAATCTTGACACCACTAGAGGAAAAATACGTCTATGAGGTTAAATGGGACCAAATTTTCAATAAAGTTATTTTAATGACAAGATACACCTCTACAATTCAAAACGTAAAACAAACGTTCTCAATTGAACTTAATATGAATGAAAGAAGTTAAATCATTGGTTGCAGAAACTGAAATCCTAGACTGACAACACAATAGACAGAGGAAGGCACAGTGCTCACTATTCTGTGTGCCAGTGTCCTTCCATCACAGCCAAAAGGGAAAAAGTCCTCCAAGGAGCTGGTGTGTGCCCATTCAGTCCTTACTAAATGCACTGAACTTGCCCGAAGAAGATCAGGCAGTATTGTGAGGTCCTTGTTCTCTTCTCTGCCAGCTCCTCTGCAGATGAACTACAATAACTAACTTGCTTCACAAACCAGTTTTCAGATGACAACTACTGATATTGTCAAACCAGTTACACACAGCAAAGAGGTGATGTAATGTGGTTTTTGTGTAGTCTCCTCTCTTACAAACACCATTATTATTCCAACTCTCTGTGATTACTTTGCAATTTTATATATTTTTACTCATCAGATTTTTACAGTTTAGGAATTTGATCATGAAGATGACTGAGTTAGGGGGACTGGGAACTATCTATATAATAATAGTTTTCTGAGCATTAACATATTCATGTGATAGGTGGGTCAAGTCAGCCATATTTTTGTCAGGAAAATACAGCTGGAGGAGCAGTTATAGTTTCACCACTATTTGAAAAAAAAAAAAGTAAAATAGGAACCTATGTATTTCTCAGAAAGGAACTTGCACTCCCTCAAACAAGGCCTCTCTCATTGAATCTTGTTAATATACCAAGAATGTTTAGTTACCCTTATGAACTCAAGGAATCTACTAATTATCAAATGATTTCATGCTGGCAAATATGATAACTAAAAATACAAAAGAGACTGCCATGAAGATCAACTTCTTTTTACACTCTGTTATCTATCTAAAATGCTTCACCTTCTCAGCTGAAAATGTCTATATTTGTTCATGTAACAAAGGCAAAATGTTTGGAATGATTGAATAAAGTTAGCTCATGCATTTTTAAATATGATTTACTCAAAGGAACTTGATGGTTCTGTCTTATTCAGAGACCCTGAAGATCAAGTTTATTATATTACAGCATCCTGCTCCTCCACCTGCAATCAGAGCTTCCACTAGGCCAGCTGCAATGAGCACACATGGCAAGAAGCAGTCTCCTGGGACCTTATGATAGGAGTGGGAAAGATTTACAAATGATACAGTAAAAATCAAGCGCACAGTGAAGTGAAGCCTCAGTACAGAAGTCCCATGAAAAGTCAGGGTCTGATCCAGAATAAAATTCTGGTATTTTGGTATACTAACCAGGGTCCTCATTACTGGACAAATTGATCTTTAATGAGAAACTAGACAGAATTGGACTAGGCTCCTTTTTACAGCACAACCGCTCTAATTTCTGCTGTGTCAAAACATCAAAAATGATTTAATTTCTTTCTTTTCTTTAAATACTTTTGAGGTCCTTTTTTCCTTAGACGGACAGAATCTATCTATAGCTGAAGAACCAATGCGAACTACAACAGGACTGAGGACTATCTATCACTAGAACACAACTTAGACATTCACATCAAGACAGAAGAAAAAAAAATGCAGAATTATTCATTTTTTGTAATGTCCATGATTTTCTTACTACATGCTAGATTGCCCCAAATCACAGCTGTGTTAAGGAGAAAAGGTAATGTAACTTGCCTGTACTTCTAAGTGCTGGCTAGTGCATGGGTTTATTTTTTTGTGGGTTTCTTTTCCTTTTTTCCCTCTTTCTTTTTAGTTACTTGGCTTAATTAACAATATTCAAAATAATAACATGATCTTTGATGCTGTTTTATGATTCATGATATTCAAAGAGCATTTATTTTTGTATGTATAATATCACAGCATAAATGGTGTCGTCTTTTAACAGAGCGTGACAGCAGCTTAATTCCTGGTGCCTATGAATCAGGTCAAGAGCTCTGTCGATGACAGTGAGTTAGAGATTTACAGTAGACCAGACAAACTATAAAAACCTATGGTAGGGATTATGAGTTATCAAGATGTGCTGAGCTGGCACATGCTGCTAAGTCTGTGGTCAGCATTATCCAGAGGGAAGCTACAGTGCCACAGCTGCACAGCACTCTATTACTACTACCAGTTAGCATCAGAGCTAGTATCAGCAATGGAAAGACTTTAAAAAGGTCTGAAGGCAGGAGGATAAAGAAGGGAAATCAGGAGGAAAATGCATGACAAACAGTAACATCTCCAGGACTGGCAACTCGTAAATCCAAAGATTGCTAGCAAACAAACTGTACGTTCAGCACTTTAACAAAACCGTTCAAGGAAATAACGTCAACATCAAATTGAAAGCGTTCTATTCCCTTGTTCTGGCAGGATGCGTGAGGAAAGCAATAACTGTGGGAGGCTGCAGTTTTTCATGCAGTGATTCTTTGTTCATTGCACATATCATCTACCGATTATTTGCAGTGGAGGAATAAACCAGGTTGGAAAAGGGTTTCCTGTTCTGTCATGCTTTTCCTTGAACTCTATTAATTCCTTGCTTGATTTTTAATATATACAAACACATTGCTTATGGCTCTATGTACACATGCATCAATAAAAGCACAGGGGCAAACCAGCTTCTCTGAATCACCAGCTCCTCACAGACTACCATGGAGTTCATTGATCCATATAGCTAAAGGTTAAGTCTAAGTTTTACTTGCTCCAGATTGACTAGATATCCCAAATGAGTGTCAGTTTGAGAACTGAGGTATATTTAACAATGATTTGTCATGCTTCCAGCAGTTTTCAGCCTTCCTCACTGCAATACGGATGGGACTTACTAAGTTCTTATATGTTCAGTTATTTCATTTAGGTGATGGGCCTTTAGGACAGACTGAGAAAATCATGTCCGCTATGACAACTTTTGGGTTTCTCTAAATGCTCTCTTCAGCACAGAATTTAGAAGAGAATGAGAAGCTGGGGGTATGATATTTATTCTTGACATGAATTGGCCATCACAGCTTGCAGTATTCTGTTTTTCTTTCAACAGCCTGTTCAGGAAAGTTGATAATACTGAAAAAGGTACAGAAAGTCACAAGAACATACTGGGTTTGCCAGAGGAAAATAAAAATATAGTCATACTTCTTTAGAAGAGAGAGAACATTTGCCTTGTCAGCAATCATCTTCAGGAACATCCCCCCCATTCGTCCAAATTCCATTTTATCTGAATTGAGGTTGGTCCAACTTGCCTATTAGATTTCCAAGTGACCTGGTTCTACAAGAGCAAAGAGATTAAACCTTCCAGTGCGATAGGAGAGAGGCAGCTGAGTGCCATCTGCACATTAATAAGTCCACTTATGGTCTCAAATGTTCTCACATACATACCAAGTAAACAAGCTGCACAGAATGCCATCCTGTAGAGTTTCCCATAACCTCCTAAAAAAATCATCCCCAAAAAATTCTTTAAGATTTATTGGAAAGAAAAGAATTGACTCGGCAAAGATCAACCATGCCATTCCTACTAGATACCCAGTCAAGACAAGAACATCTTGTAATTAATTGTACAAAAAGCAGTTGAAAGATATAACCATTATGTGTTTTGGTCTGAAGTAAGCAAAGTACACATGATTTCCTGAAATAATTAAATGAACTCCATGCACTTGTGCCTTGCAGCAAAAGCCCTTCTTCCTCAATTTCTGAGTTTGATTTCTGTCAGGCTTAGGACAAGATTGATATGAGACAGCTGTAACAGCTGTTACCCATTGCAGAAGATGAATTTTTGAAACATGTCCTGCTGACCTGCTGGAGGTAACCCATGTCTTATCCTTCTATAGAAAAGTGCTGAAAATTCAGTCAGTGAACCACTGCCTTTTTTTCAGCTACACTGGGCAACCACTATCTTTCTGTCTGAAGAAGAAAAAGTAACTGATAGGTATCTCCACATTCCATACATAAGAAGAAAAAAAACACCCAACAACTTTGATATATATGTCTCCCCTAAAAACCACTCCCACTTTCTGAAAGACTGCCTGTTACATTTTTTCCATTATAATCTGAGAAGTGTACTGAAAGTTACCTACCACATGGAAAAGTGGGCTATTTACACGTCTGCAAGCAAGATGCACAGTAACCTGCCAGTAGTGATTCCAGTATCCAGGAACTCATTAATAGGAGACAGCCATAAAGCAAATGGTTTTATTTACCCGCTTCCAACATTTTCAACATGCAGAAGTGCCTTGAACAAAATGGCTACTAAACCAAAGGCCATGTCAAACACAGGCACTCCATGAACAGATTTCTTTCCCCCTAGTTTAAACAATGATGTTACTATTAACATACTGGGCTGTGGCCAAGTCAGCACTCATACTGAAAAGCAAGGTTAGTGCTCACAGATGATCATTACTGGCTATGAATAGATAATAGGTTACTATTCTTAGATTGAGTTATACAATAAAAGCTGTAGTACTTTCCTTGAGACAGCCTAAGCAGAAAGATTATTAAGCCACCCTCTGTTAGAATGTCCTGTTTTCAAGCTATGAATGAATGTTGGACAGATGTTTTCTCATGCAATGCAAGTCCCCATTCTAGGATACAATGAATTCTGTAATAGGAATGTGATTTTAAAATATTTGAATAACTGATTTATGTTGGTGACCTGGAAGGCATTATAATACATGGCAGAAAAGAGAACTAACTCATCAACAGCACAATGAATGTAAGACACTTCAGATACTAATAATGGCAGTATGTAAGTGAAGTAAAATGATTTCTCATGAAATATAAGATTTTTTTTAAACTATTACTTACCAAAGTCATTGCAATTTGTAAGGCTGAAGGAAGAGATTTTAAATCCTACAGTTTGGTGGCACCACATGGGTGGTGCTCTGACTAGGGCAGTAGTTTTATGGAATACATAGGATGCTTCATGGTGTACATGGCAAAGGAACCAAAATAAGGCTGTGGCTAGTTGCTGTGCCCAGGACAGTGCAGTCAATGAACCTGGTGTGTGGTAGGATTCTTACCTCATCTCTTCCACTACTTAAAACACATGAAAAAAGCAGTTATGGCTAAAACCACTGAATGCCACTGTTAAGAACTGGAGCTTATCTTTCTTCTGCCAAAGAACTTTTATATGATGCTAAACAAGCCACTTTAGAGGGAGTCACCAGCTGTGTTATTCCTTAAGCTTCAAGTGATCAATATGACACACTGGCCAATTCAAATTGTACTTGGTATTGACTAGAATTTCACTTTGAATTTTAGATCCTTTTTGTAAAAAGCCAGATACTAAGAGACATCCAAGCTGCAGATGTCTCAACATGGTCATCTTGGACAACTCTACCAAAGCGGTTTGTTGTGGTTTTTTTGGTTTGGTTTGGTTTTTTTCAGCGTTTTTTTTTTTTTTTTTTTTTTTTTTTTTGGCTGTGCCAGAACTCTGTGTATAAAATAAGAAAACAAATGAGAAAGGTGAAAAAAGGTATTTCAATGATAGTTTGAAATAGAGTCTGTGCCATACAGTGAATGTAAAATTCTAAGAGATAAACAAATGTCTGTCTTACTGACATTACTCACAATAAGGACTAACCATAATACACAGTTTTGGGTTGCTGAGGGAGGAAACAGCATTTCAGATGCTTTGTTTCCTGAAAAGTAGTTGATTTAAAGAATCAACTCCTATCAAGAACACCTCTAGAGAAGTATACAGAAGTCCTAAGGAGGTAGGAACTCCCAACCAACCCTCTGTATTCTGTCATGACATTTTTTGATTCAAGACCTTAAGCTGGTTTAGTAGTAGTCATTTAATGGTTAAAATTGGTCTTGCAAAGGTATTTAATTGTTTGTGGAAGGTATCTCTGTAAGGAGAGAAAGGAATCAAGGTTGCCAGTGATGATGTGTGTTACCCACCAAGCTCTGGGATAAAAGCAGTGATCAGCTTCTTGTGGGGCAGAGCTGTAGCATCACAGTGTGATATGGCAAACTCACACAAACAGCAGTCACATCTGGCTGCCGTGCTGGGAAATGTTTGTGGAGAGGAACAGAACAGGCCTGGCCACTCCGTTTTGGGCTCTACAATTAGGTATTGCTAATCTAACTGCAAAATAGCAGAATTTCTGACCTGCCAGTCAGCCAAAGGGAAAACAGAAACACAGGCAGAAGCCAGCATAAATACAGTTGCCAAGAGAGATGTGCTGCTTGCACGGGAGGAGAAATATGAAGAGATCAGCCTCCTTTATACCTGGAGTTGGAATATCTTCATTCTTCCCTATAGCAGTTATCTGGCAGGCAGGCAGAGACCGTTCAGCAGCTTCCAAGCACAAAGACGCCAGACCCTGAGTTCACCAGAACTCAAGTTGAGGAGAGGAAGGTTTAACTAGGATTTAGATGAGAGACTTAAATCACAAATCCAACTAGGCAGAGGAAGTGGCACTTGCAATTCACTTGAAATTGGTTTTGAAATAAATGTCTTAAGATACTGAACAGATCCATGCACTAGTGTTGGTAGAGGTTTTTTTAGGGCTGCAGTCCAATGTTCTTGTAAGCATTACAGGTAATCTGACATTTTGAAAAGGAGGAAAAAAGGTGATTCTATACAGCCAACTAAGAAGTCCTGGCATTTAGATAGCTATCTTCCCTGCTGTTTAATTAAACGTTGTATTATTCCCCATATTAGGTCCCCAAATCTGTATGGCTGGTCATGTTACATTTTACTTCAGACTTTGGGGTTTGAAGTGAAGATGTTACCTTTGTAATGCAAAACATACTTGTTTAGAACAGGAATATCTTTATGCTTATGCAAACATAATGATAAAAGTGCTACACAGACTCTTGGAGGTTTGTAAAGACCTCCCTTTAAAACTGTTAACCTAAATAAATTTACTGATAACTATCTATACTGTTAACATTTGATGCTTCATCCATCGTATGTCTGATATACAGAAACAGCAATATAAGGCCTGCCATGTAGTTGTAGAAGTGTTAAAAATGATTACTTCAAAATAAGTCCTGGAAAAAATAACATAATCTGGATTATTTATTTGTCATCTCATTTGCAGGACCAGTGTTAGGCACACTGTATTTGCTACTATTTCCAGGGCTATACTTTAGTTACAGAAAGACATTTTCCATCTTCCATTCAACAAACATCAACTTCTCACTCATTTTTATAATCTATTTATCAAAAGATTTTGTAGTGTCTTGGTTTCCTCTCTGTGTTGCCATATTCCCTGTGCACTGGAGTTTTACAACAGACTGTGCTTTCTCTTGCAATATGAAAGAAAAAAGAAAAAGAAAAAAAGATGATCATTTTGGCTCATCTGCTACGTTAATCACAACTGCTTGCAAAGGATTGCTTTATGACCATTACTTCAGTGTTTTTGAAAGCTTTATACATTTTTTTATGCTACATAAGCATGATTTTGGATAGCCTGTCAGTCATTCCACTAGAGCTTTGAAAGGATTTTAATCTAGTACATGCTGATTATATATCTAGTGTTTTACATTATGTAATTACAAACAGCTTCCTTCATCCCAGAACAGCGACCTCTATTTGGAAATACCAGCAGCTGGCTTTCAATTGGAAAGGACACCGCAAAACCTTTTTGGTCTAAATATGAAATTGCAGCAGCAGAAAAATCCTGTTGAAACTATTTGGAAAATTCAGATGAGCATAGTGCCGTATCTCCAGACTGGAACACATCACAGTGTGATGAATAATATAGCCTTGTCAAAATACTTGGCTAGTGTAAGTCACTGTCACTCCACTGATTTCAAAATAGCAATGATGATTTACATAGTATGGTGAACCATGCCTTCTTTCTCAATTTAGGATCATTAGAAAGTTAGCACATCCAGCAGCACAGACGCTCCCCTACTACTGGGACACGGGGTCAGGGAGATGCCTGCCTCCTGTGCCACAAGGCTCCTCCTTACAGTTTTCCCCCTCATGTCTACCATCCAAATACTGAAGTCTGACAAGATTGAAACTTTTGCTGGTATGACGTGGTGGTTTAATTGCAATATGTTTTTCTATAAGCTACATTAGCTACACATTTTGCAAAAAACGTTTTTAGATCTCAAAGTTTCTTTCTAAGGTTAAAGGGACAACTTCCTCCTCCTTTCTGTAAAGAGGAGCAGGTAGATAAAAATTCAGTAGTTTTATCAGAGGCAAGTGAAATTTACTACATGAGAAGGGCCTGAGAGGCTTGGGATTGTGGATGGTATTGATATATGTCTTCCAGGAGCTTAACTAAAATGTTATTTTGTATCTGCCATAAAATATAAGAAAATATTGATGGCTTTTTTTAAACTCGATGTCAGCAGGGTATAATCGGAAAAGGAAAGAATCAAGTAAAACATGGAAGATCTTTCTTCCTTTGCTGAAGGGAACTTGCATACCTTTATTTTTAGAGATGAAAATCTAATGTAATGCTTATTTGGTTAACTTCAGCTTGTGGCTTGGTTTAAACATTTTTTTGCTCACTTTAGTCTTACAGGGATTGTCTGTGTGACTGTAATGTCTTTTGAAGGGACAAATTGGCAAGCACAACTATTAGCCGGGTGACATCAAAGAGCATTAATCTTTTGTTCTATAGCAAGGCCAAGACCACATTAGTGCATTTCACCCAGTCATTATTAAGACTGTAGCCCAAGGGTGTAATAAATGTTTTATGGGATGCAAACCAAGGTAATGGAATGCAAATTCCATAATACATCCATACATTTATTTTCTAATAGAGTAAATGATGATGTATTTTATCCAAGAAGAGCTGCTGAGCGACAGCACAAGTCCAGAAATTCAGAACTGAAGATAAATATAGCCCTTACTTGGTTTGGGACAGCTATGTGAAACAAGAGGAAAAAGAGGTCTGTTCTGTTCAAAATTACCCAGTAAAAAAGCTTTAAGAGCAAACACTTTAATCTTATTCTTTAATGTAAATCTCTTTTTGGGAAGGTGGATGTGGTTATCTTACATTTTTATTTCTAATTACATTTCCCTCTTTGAATACTAATGGATTATTTTGCTTATATTTGCCTTAGAAATATAGGGGAGCATTAATGCGTGAGATTTTATAGGTAACAGGGAAGGCATTTTCCCAGCAGAACTTAAATTATGCTTTATTACATTATATTCAAAATCTGAGGGATTAAGAATTATTCCTGATGTACAGCAGTTTAAGTAACCTAAATAATAACATAAATATATGCCAGTATTCTTGCTATTTTAACCTGTCAAACTACACTGTAAAGGTTCCAGTAGTCACAGTGCTGGTTGACTGGATTAGTGTGTGAAACCTCTGTAAACCATTATATCTGCCCCTAAGAAATGTTTTCATTTCATTCGTACCTTATTTCCTGATGACACACAGTGCTTTTGATCCCACCTAATAGACAGTTTCATGTTCATTCATTGCTGTGTTTCTCAGATAGAAATACAGTAACTGAGAGAGTAAATCGTATTACAGAGTATAGCCCAAGTACACACTCAGGTCTGATAAGTAAGTTCTAAGACGATAAAAACCCTCACAACTATCTAAGGAGAATGGACAGGGAAAGGTTCTCAGTGACTGCTGCACACCAAGGTCTGGATCTTGCACAGCCAGAACAATACAGTAACTCATAGCAGGAAAACAAAACTCATTGAATTCTGTTCTCTCAATCCTTATTCTCCGAGGTCATATCTTTCTCCTGTCCTTCATAGAGCAAAGGGTTTTTCTATGCAGTGTAAAAGTTAATGACAATGATATCAAAGCATTCTAGTCCCTCACATGATTTTTCACTGAAGCAAGCTGTCACAATGACCTTGGATCATTCAGTTCTGAGCCACATTTCTGGCTGAAAGCATTTATAGTCTGATTCGAAGCATACAGGAATCACTGGAAAGATTCACACCGACGCCACTGGTATTTGGATCAGGCCTTTTATAGAAATACAGTATTTAATATGCCACTACTTGTGTTTTCTATCCTTGAGTGAAAGTTTACAAGAGAATAACTCAATGGGATAAGTTCATCCCTAGTGTCAATGGACTTGCCCACAACTACATTTGGTACCTGGGAGCCTCGTTCTGTATGTGGAAGCAGTCCCTTCACGTCTCAGTGCTGCTGATGTCTAGGGCATGCAAGCACTATTTCTATGGTGACTGAGTATTTTCAGGTGAGGGGAAACTTTTTTCTGCAAAAAGGGAAAGAAAGAGAACGTCAGTTTAAAGGGATCCTTGACTAACACTGGTTCTGATTAAGAAAGCACAATTAGTTGCTATACTGTGGTTCCTGCTGTGGTTGGCAGGATGACACCGAAGTGGTAGTGCTCTTATTTAGGCTTCATGGCCGAGAAGTTCTAGCATGGAGTGATGAAAACAAAGACAGGCAAAATCAGACAGAAAATATTCTGAACAAAGCAAACCATTGCACTTAATTTCAATAGAACAACAGAGGAAAAACCTGCTGTTCAGACATACAGCCTGGGGTGTTGCTGAAATATGACTCTTTTAGCACACTAGGCAGTCAGACCTATTACTTTGCAGTAGAGGAGGAAGCCAAAATGAGGAAGAAAAGGCATATGCTGTAGTATATATCTCTTACCTAATTGTGACAAATATACCCCCAAGTGAAGACAGGCACTTGTTCTTAACTTTGGGAAGTACAAGAAGGAAAAAGATTTCTTCTCAGAGAGATATAATATACTAGATCCATTAGTTCCAACTATGATTACCACCTCTGAATACAAGCCCAACATTAATTTGATGTTTCTTTACAAGTTTAGTAAATGTAGAAGCCCGCCTAAATTATATCTGTGTCCTACCTCCTAGGCAGAAAGCTCAGGGCTGATAAACTATGAGATTACCTGGGATGCCTGACTGCAGTCCTTGCTCACTGTGCTTTTAGGATTCAGGAACCCTTTTCCTGCAGGCTAGGATTGAAAGCAATATGTTGGATCTTATAGTACTGCACCACAGAGCTTTCACTGAGCATCAGGGGCTACTGGAAATTTTTAGCTGCAGTGTCCTCTGACTTGGCATAAGTTGAATTCTTCCTTATATTTTACTCATAAGAATCATAAAATTATGCAGAGTAACTGCCTAATATTCTGAGTCTACAAATACTGATACAGAAGCTCTACTTTATGTAACTCAGCAGCTACTTTGATTTATTTTTCCTGAGAATGGGACCAGAACCACCAGGCTTAGACAGTCTGTGAGTATTAGTAATCTAGGTTTGGCTAGTAGATTAAATAACTTCAGTGACAAGAAGGCTAAAAGCTGTAATTGAGGGGGTGGGGGGAATCAATATTCACCTGGTATTTAATATCCAAATTGAACAATTAAAATAGTCTTTGGCATGAGGTAAGCACTCACTATCGCAACAGACGATTTATTGAATATCTGATATGGGGTGGTGGCCTTTGGAGACAGCTGTTAGAAAGCACTTAAATTTACTGCCCACTTTTGTGAGATTTTTAAAATAATTGCTGTAAAACACGATGCTAACTTAGCAGTTATAAACCTGTCTATCTTATAAATTAACTAAGGGGTATAATCTCCTTGGTATATCAATGAAAAAAGTTTGGTTTTATTTAATCTTTTGAACATACTGTTTTGCTTTAAAAATATGAAGCAGATTGAGATAAATTCTATTGCACTATTTTTTTTTTACTTGTAATTAAAAAAAAGGGGGGTGCAGGGAAGGGGCTTGGACAATAGTGAAAAACAGCAAGAACCCCACTTCCAACCTACCCTGGATTTTTTCCAACTGAGAAATTCGAATGTGACCATCTCAAGAAGTCCTCTGGTTTATTTGTATTTTACCAGGGAATTTCATTTGCAAACACTGACTATATTAATCATTACTTCATCAGCTCATTCCAAGGACAGTTAACATTAACCTCTGCCAAGTGATATGCTAAACTTGCAGTTTTTTAAGTGTCAAAACTAAAATGAAATTCACTTACCTGTGTTCTCCCTCCCCCCACTTTATTCTGGGAATGAGAGCTCTTTCATTTTCTATTTCCTTATGAATGATTAAGGTGAACTTGTTCAAGTTAATGCTTAATTTTTAAGCAGATATTAAAGAGCTTAAAAGGTAAAAGGAAAATGCACAGAAGTTTATGCATTTATCAAGATTGTAAGAGGTTTATTCCATCTTATGTGTGAAAGATATAGAGGTTAATTAACTTCTCTAAATCATTAGTGCAAACAATTCCAGTTTGAGTTTAGATTGTTTTCTTTTACTGGTAGTGTGGATTTTAGAAAAAAAAGGGAAGATCGTTATGAATAGCCTACAACCCAGATGTCTCCAAGTAGCACAAATGTGTGCATATAGACTAATCTCATACACTGTTACAACAAGACCTAGGTTAAGGTTTGAAAAATCAGTTGTGAGTTTGGGTGTTCCTTTCTGAGAAAAAAGCAGCTCAGCAGTTTCTGCTCTGAGATGTCTCCAGTTAACCATCCAGAATAGTTAACGAATTATTAAAAATCACAGATACTTGGTGTCATTTCAAACCTATTCATAATAAAACAAATAGCAAAGATCCTCTTACTGTGATGGGTTGGAATAAGACTCTCTGTACCCCTCACACCACCATCTCAAAAATTCATTCAGGAATGTGGATCCCAGTTTAGCTGAATTTCAGCTTCCCTCATTTACCACCACAAACAATTTGCAGTTTATTAGGTGCGTAGCATTTACTCATGAGCGTAGCTGCTGAAGCTAGAGGGAATAACAGTCAATGGTGTTCTTGCATGTACTGTTCCACTTCCATTTTCCCTGTACAACTCTGAGCAAAACTCAGGAGTCGGTACAGTTGTTGAGGAGGTAATATGAAGGCAGAAGGGTGAAATGACACCATAATAAGGAAGGACACTATTGTTAAATCAGTGGAGTGTGGTTGCTATTTTTATGGGTTTACTGAAGAAAAATTTAACTTGTGTTTACAGTGAAGTAGTGTAACATGGCAGGTTTTGTTGGAGTTGAGATCTTAAAAACCACGTATTAGAACTTTCTAGCAAATCACCATATAGAAAAAGACTACACTGTTTAGCATTTCTCCTTGCATTGATTTGCTCAATTGTTAACAGTAGGAATATGTTATATAACCCTTAAAATGCTAATGAATTATTCTGAGTCAGGTTCTTTCTATCAGCCTAAATATATAGTAATGTACAAAGGTGGAATGGGAAAGACACGCTTTACAGTTTTCCTTTCAGCTAATTGCTTGCCTGTAAAGTGAAGACACCACAGAGTCTGGGCAAAGATCTTTTATATAGTGGTATATTAAGGGACAGTGAGTGATTCAGCACATTTCCTGTATGCTGCTTCATTCCCTATATAAGATAGAGAAGTTCAAGTGGTTCTAGACATTTTAAATGCTTTTGTTTTGCCAGATCTCTGCCTTTCTCTTGGCAGATTAGTAACAGGGGCTTTTTGACTCACTTACAGCCTTGGGATATTTTCTTGAAAATTTTGTTTTATCATCATATTCACCTATTCTGGAAAAAAACTAAAACAGAAATTACAGTTACAATTTAAGATCTATCTGGTAGAACAGATTGATGTGGACAGTGGTGACTCATCTGTCACTTCTATCACTGCAAGTAAGAAAGTTAAGATCTATTTTTCAATCCAATTAATTTCTCTGTACCATCCCAGATAAGAGATACCCTTGTATCTTTAATCAACTATCAAATGATCTGACTTATGTCTACAACAGAGAAACAAATAAAGAGACAAGGGAAACAGGATTGTAGGTCAACACAGATTAATTTTGTTACCAGTTACTGATAGCACAAATTTTGTGACTTATGATACACGTCTATGATTACAATAAGTCATCAGCCATTCAGTATGGTGAGAATGGGCAAAAAGGAGAAAAAATTTTGAGACAGACAGATAAGTCAACATTTGGCTACAAATGCTAACTGAGATGTTCCAGCAGTCCGTAATCCTGTATTTGTTCACTAATTTGTCTGAGAACATCAGATTCCTCAGATGACAAGGTGTGAACCCCATTAATTTGATAATTGTGCAATGTTTTTTAATTTATTCCAGATTTCCAATCCCAAGCACTTTAATCTCCAAAAGCTTCACTTAGTTCTGTGCAATACAGGTGGGTGAGGATAGGGGTGGAGAAAAGTCTTTTTCCAGAGTCATATTACTACTTGAGGGGGAAGGGAAGAAAGAATTTCTCCTACTAGAGATGGTGCATGAGACTGCAGAGTGGACTTCTAAATTATTCCACAGTCAACTGATTTGCACCCAACATTCCACTGAAATCGATTTCAATCCAAATTTTTGCTGCACTGATGGTTGTCTTGAGACAGAAGAGAACTAAACGATGAACT
Source organism: Tyto alba (assembly GCF_018691265.1). Lineage (NCBI taxonomy): Eukaryota > Metazoa > Chordata > Aves > Strigiformes > Tytonidae > Tyto > Tyto alba. Next base: position 25,256,571 of record NW_024881261.1, on the reverse strand, counting down.
ATGACCAGGCCAAAGCCATAATTTTGAAGATGCCTTTACACACAGTCCTAGAGTAGCTGAATACAGTGGCCATAAATGCAGCTGATGACAATGAAGTTCACAAACTCAAAGTTCTCTGTGAAATGTGAAAGTCCCTGTATTACGTATTTTTTATTGAAAGCTTAACAGAAGCAGTCCTATCATGGACTTTTTCAGAACCATAAAGACTAAATGTCCGTTTAGTGGATGACTGTTCAGCAGAAGATGATAAAATCACCAAGTTTACTTTTGGTAGAGATTCAACATTACTTCCAAGAGTTTCATTGCCTTAAAATTTCACAGTCTAAGAAAATACAAATTTTGGTGCATATTTCTCTATAGAAGCCAAACAAACAACCCCCTCATTTTTGTTGCTATTCCCTGCAGAAGAGGTGCATGCTTTCAGCTAGCAGTTTTAAGTGTCGTCAGCACAATAATTGGAAGGCTGTGATTGGCTTGACCACAGATGAGAGAAAGATTCTGCCACTAATCATCACATCTCCTCATAATATATGTATCTTCAAAGAAGGAGCAGGATAGGCAGGGTTCTTCTTGATATCAAAACATTTGTATTCATTCATTTCCTTTCTTGCCCTGGTGAACTGAGACACTGCACTGACAAGTACAGGTCAAATCACAACCAATAGCTCTCTCTAAGCTATTTCACTGTTTCTGGAGAAGTTACACCTAGAAACAAATGGGTCAATATGTTTGATTGGGGAGTTTCTACGGGAAGTGCAGGCTGTAGCAAGAAGTGATTAAAGCTATTAATTTAGCAGCATTTTTACCTTCTGCATCACTAAAAAAAAACAGTAATAGATGTGTCCATTAATAAAACTACTACCTGCTAGAGAGATGCCATCTTGTACAGCTGACATCCTGACAAATGTGACAACTGCAAATTCCACTGCACACTTGCAAGATCTCTTGAGCAAATTCCAGTCTGAGGAATTACACTGCATGTACCCCAAATTCCCCATTAAGTTTTAGCTGAAAAAAAAAAAAAGGTATTTTATATAGTGAGCATGTAAGGGTTAGCTAGCTCACTAGGGACTGCATTTTGTCATTACTGAGAGAAATGATTCACTCGTACACCCTTATCCCTGGAAACAATTGCTCATGGTAAGACTTTCATCTGTGCATACATCAAAAAATTAAGGAGTTGTACCCCAGTGGAGTCAGATGATGGCTCAGGTCCTACCGCGCAGAAGTATCTCTCCCCTACAGCAAAAACATGAATTAATCGTAAAGAAGGATATAGTTATCTTTACATGCCACAGCAGCCCATCACAATGCTTACAAACAAGAGGAAAGGTTAATTTAAAAATATGCCCCTAATCATAAATAGGAACTTATTTCTTCAGGTGAGTGGTATATCTGAGAAGCTTTACTGCTTTGGTGAGCTACTGTATGCCTTACAATACAGGTTCTTGTAAACTGATACTTCAAATTTAGCATTTCTAAATTTTGCAGCATCAGTGACCCACAATCACCAGTTGTCCTCCAATATCACTCTTCAGATGTCTTTATGTCATGACTGTTCTCAAGTGATAAATATTTATAGCTAGCTGCAGATGTTGTTTCATTTGCAAAAGAAAGATTTGCAAGTAAGGAGAAACTGGAAAAAATGAATATTAATGAACTGCACAGAAGGAGAAAATGAGAAATACTATATGGCTCAGATCCATGAGAAGAGCAGGGCATCAATTTGTAATGGGCAAATAATTCATAACAAGTAACATATTCAATCCATTTCATCTCTTTTTTTATTCTAGCAAATTGCACACCAGTAGATAGTGATTTTCTCTAATTTACTTGTAATTCGCATTTTCCAACTAAGTACTTTCTGCAAAGAGTTATTGCTCTTAGTTTGTTGCAAAGTATTCTGTAGTAAAAGATAAGAGCTGGGTCTAGAGCAATTTTGATTGCAAACTTTAGATAGTTTTTTGTCCCCTGACTAGTCAGGTGTAACTCTTAAGATTTAGTTTTCAGATCTAAATTCTTAAATTTATAGGGTTCTTTACTTTCAAGAAATGTTCCCAATACCCAGTTAAAATATTCTGCTACTACAAACTGTCCTGCTAGAAAGCTCGTTGTCTTGAGTAAGTCTAGAAGGTGACTAGGAAAGTAGCAAAAAACCACAAGCAAAATGAAAATGTCTGAAAAAAATGGAATTGATACCCAAGAATAAGTGACAGCAGCCTTTAATTATGTAATGGAGTAGAATTTATCAAAAGCTTCAAGACAGACTGGAGTCAGTGCATTCGATAACTTTCTACATTAGTTAGTAAAAGAGATGGTCAAAAAAACGACTGGTCCTTCTTTCTCCGTGTGAGTGAAAAAAACACATGCACATAAGTGGGAAAACAGTTTGCTTTTATATTATTTTTTGTACTATTATATTTTGTTCTCCACTGATGTGGCTTACTTGGGGTAATCAAAAAATATACAGAAAATCAGAACTATACTGGAAATGCATAGCTGAGAGAAACATCCGTATTTCTATGGAGATGTGAATGTCAAAGGAGGTATCTTAGATGGTATCTTTCTGTGAGGGATGTTCAGTCTTTTCTGGACTAATACAAACTTCATTTTGATGCAAAGAAATCAAAAGCTCTTCCCTTTTAACTCACAGAGTTATGAGGCAGGATTATGAGGCGTGACCACTTCAGATAATGTGCATTGCCCTAGACACCTCTTTACAATGCTGACTCTGGAGCTTCTGCAAGGGAAAAGATACCATGACTGAGTCCTCAGCTTGTGGCACTTTGGGGAAAGCACCTGAGAGGCGAAGGATAATCTTGTGCACAATTGCAGTGACATTTTGACAGCTATATGTGTGTGTTTTCAGACTCTGGAACTGTTTAACTGGTGCTGCATTCACGTATGTGTAAGTGTGGGAGAGTTGTTTGATTCCACAATGGAAAGAGGAGGCAATTTTTAGCTCTTGAAGGGAGCTCCTTTGTGAAGTGGGCTGAGGGGAAGAGACACAGAGCCATCTTCCAGCAGAACTTAGGCACTACTTGAAGAAGCAATTTGCAGTGACATTAGCCTGGCTCCAGCTATAGGCATCAGGCATACATCTGTACGCTTACTTGTGATGTCACTGAGAGGGAACTCTTTCCAGCATGATGCAGTAGTCTACTGAAAGCACTCATCTTAAGAGTTGCACATTTTTAAGTGCTGCTGCTCATTTTTAAATTAGATTTCTTATTTTGATGGACAACAGAAGAATATGCATGTCTTCAATAAATACACATCACAGAAGTCTACAAAAAAGATCACACAAGCTGTGACATGCCCAGGTGGAGGCTCATGAATACATTGGCTATCAAACCTCAGTCTCAATTACAGAGTGTGTGAAAGATTGGTATCAAAACTCAGACAGCTTTGTCATTTATTAATACGATCTTACTAAGGGCCTGTTGGCTCAGATCTATTTTGTTATCTGCAGTTCTTTGCTTTTGGTTAATGAATACACAGTTGCACTCAAGTATCTTTCCAGCAAGAGCAATACTTTTGCTTGAGCTCTCAAGGACTGCAATAGTACTCTCTGCCAGATAGAGAAAACTTTTTTTAATCAAAGTAAAATGTTGATAAATAGTTCAGAATTGCTCCTCTTAAATTCATCATTGCTACTTCTATGTATTGGCATTGCTACTTCTAGAGCCTGTCCTGTCGTAAAGCCCAATCTTTTGCATTTTCTTTATGTACTGTGGTCTTAATCTCACAGATGTCTTATTCATAATTCTGGCTTAGACCTCACAGTACCTCATCAAGTATGTTCAAGTTGTCCCTAATCTCATTGGCAGGTGTTCTAACATCTCTCAGCCATATCCTGCAGGTGTTATGAGTCACGCAAGCTTATTCAAAAAGTGGAAGATCTGTGGGAATTTCCCCAGGAATGCAGTTAGATCCACCATGAACACCACAATACTATTAAATACACTTGAACACTTTTGGGAAGACTGAAAGTCACAATGAGTAGCTATTTTTCTATAAAAGTTCTCTTACAACAAGGTCATCTGTCCAACACTCTTATATGTACGATAAACATAACATGTAATCATTTTTTCATTTCTGACCCAGACTAACCATGTGTTGACGAAACAGTAGAGTAAGAGGAAGGTCATTTAGGAAAGCGTGGGTAAACTCAGAAATACCTTAACTCAGATTTTATGAAAGTAGGAAGTGTAATATTGAAGAATTAAATTTTGTTTTGTTAGAGTTCTGTAGGCAAAACTGATTCTGCTGCCCACAGATAAAGAACAGTATTATTTGTTTTGACCTCGTTGCTGGCAGCAACAACATTCCATGCTGTGGCAAAGGAAGAGTGGGTTGCATGGGAAGATTTTTTTTTTCCCCCTTTCTCTCAGAATGTGAAATAAAAGTGGAAGTCTAGGATGTAAGAAGATTTGGGGAACCTAGTAGAAAAATTCCTTTCCTCCCTTACCTGCCCTTTCTACCACTTCCTTAAGTATCCTTTTACCTCATTCCAATTTGCTGTGACCTAATTTTGTAGAACTTCATGCTACAGTACAAGTGCAGGTAGTGCGAGGCTGGGCTCTGGTGTCTCTGGTTTGGCTAGTGAAGTATATGTGGTCTGCTTCCCCAGCCCACTGCCCTCAACCCCAACTCTCTTCAAAGATTTTCCTTCATTCTAGGATGCTGGTTAAGGCCAGCCCTTTGTTCCAACAGTTTGCAGCTGTAACAGGGTATTTTTAATACAAATACTGAGGAAAGATGACAAGACTTAGACTACCACATACGTTTATCATGGTAATGATATTTTGGTTTGATTTTCATGCCATTTTTTCAGGGAGCTCTCAAAACACATGAAAGTCTGGGCTGACTCTGCTTTCTAATGTATTGCTTCTGTTCCATGTCTTGATTTTTGCAACCTGTCTTTCAAGTCAAGGTAAGCTTTTCAAATTCAAATCATCTTTTGGACTTACCAAGGTCCTTACACCTTGTAGTTTGTTGTTCATCAAGATACACTTTGTCTCTCAAGAGTTAATATAAAATGATGTCCTTCAAAGACAGTTTCAAGGAACAATGGGAAGAGAGGAAGATGCTGAACATGGTGGAAATTTTTTTTTTATTAGACACACTTGCCTGTCATGAAGTACACAGCCTGGTAGCTAGTTTGTATCTGTAGTTAAACTAATAAAGTTCATCTCAATCTGTTAAACTACTTGGTTTATAATTTTTTCACTTCTCTCTTTCCTCCCCACTCCTCCCCCCCTCAGAATCACCTCCATTTCCAAATATCATTAAAAATTGACAGACTTAAATTTTCTCATGCTTACTTGGACCCGTTTCAAATGTTTTATGAATAAATTAAGTTCCCCACACACAAAGTCCCATTGCTTAAGAAATCTCAGTGTACTGCTGGAAACAATCCTGGCTGGATGGGAAGATGAAACTGATTATTTAAATAGAAGTTTTCCAACTCTCCCAGTTTTTTACCCTGTGGGCACAATGCTTTGAACTGGACAACTTCAGAAGTTTAATGGAATTTCTCCTATTTATATCAAGGCTAAATCTAGCTCTACAACAAGAAAGCAGTTTGTTGCTCATGAGCAGTACCTTTTGCCTTCAAAGCCTACTCAAGATGTCTTTCAAACAAGGCTTCAAGAGGCAATGGAAGGTATATGAAAGAATTGGAATAAATGAAAGAATTCCAAAATTGGAGCCAAAAGATATATTTTTCTCATCCTTATTGAAGAAAAATTCACCTTAATGTAAATGACAGATTTGCTTGGTTAGAGACAAGCTGACTGGTCTATGCAAGGAAATGATCAACAGTTCCAATATTTAAGGATGTCTTTTCACCACGGAGACAGCTTAGAAACCAAGTTTATCATTTGACACACATAAAAAGGAAGGTTTTATGGACAATTCTGTAAGAACAAACACTCATTATTGAGTTAGTTAGTAAATAATAATGATAACAGCATCAGACTGGTGATTGCTGTCAATGAGTAATGAGCTTATGCTCTTTGTGTATTTATTATTAGATTTTCTGTGCTCATCAGAAATTGAGTGTAGCTTTGTTCACTACATATATCTTCATATTGCAATCAATATAATGGTACACTTTTCATAGACATCAGACTTTAGTATTAATTTGTTCTTATTTATACAACACAGAAAGACACAGAACATCTTCACTTCTATGATAAAGCCTTCATTCAAAATAAAGTATGGTTATATCATCACTGGGGTTAAGAAGATTTTATGTTTACTACTCAAAAGATTAATGGGTCACTCAAGCATTTACATTCTCATACATTTTTATGACAGTGCTATGAAGTAAATTTGATGTATGTTCAGAAGAGAATGATAGGTTTAAATGTCTAACAGCTGCTCTTTTGAATTTCAGCAATGTTTTAAGTGTTGCTACCATTTAGCACTTTCACTGCTCACTGCAATTTACTGTTTGCCTGCATTAGTTATTTGTATTTGCACGGGAAGACAAAGGGAAAGAATTAGATGCAGAGTAGAAACAGTTTTACTTCCTTTAAGCCACCTGAATCTAATCAATCTTATGACAAGCACTGCTGGGGAAAAGAAACAACACTTTTCAGAGTGTTTATTGAAAGATTTCAGTGAAAAAGCATCTTAGGCACAGAAGCTGTGTGCAAAAACACACACCCTTTCCTGGATCTAGTTTGAAGGTTATTCCACATTTTGAAATGCATTTGATGTCCTTTATATCGCAAAACTAGTTTTGATGAGTAAACAACCCAGAGGGGGGCTGATTTCAGCAAAACATGCCATTGAAATTGCATGGGATTGGGAGTGGCAGTAGCAGCAGGAAGTTCTGGTCTTTTAGCTCCAATCAACTGAAACAGCTTCAAATGCTGCTGTAGTCTTTTCCTATGTGAAGTATACAACACTAAATGTAATGTACTTGGTACACTTCACTTAGACAGGACTGTTAAACACAGCAGGGAAACATCGTTCTCTAATCACCCCCTACTATGAACCAGAGCCAACAGGGGCAATTAAATAAGAAAGATCAGAATGTCACTATAGGCAAGAACAAGCTGTGTTAGGGGACAGGGTAGTCATCACTAGGGACCACACAGAACTGCTTCCACATGCCTTTGTGACTCCTTATTCCACATATAGCACCAGTTGTTTTCCTGAATACCTGTGGACTATAGCAGTCCTCACAGCAAATACAGCAGGAATGGATATAGCAGGGATCTGGGGTTGATGTACGTAGCCCTTCTCCCTCACAGTCATTGCTGCACACAGAGACTCAGTTTTATGAGGAAGCTGCATGTGTATGACCACACATTCCCATTTGTCCCCATTTTGAAGGGGGCTTAGTTCACCCTTGAGTCTGGGTTTCACAACTGCCTCGTTATGTGAATGAACAGAAGACAACTACGCTGAATTCCAAAAGAGGCCAATAAATCTTTCAGAAGCCTAATTTTATTTTAGGAATGGTGCCTCAGGCAAGACTTGTGTGGCTTAGAAAGGAAAATGTTTAAAACATTTGCAAAAGTTCTGTAAACCTTGCTTACCCAGTTTCTGTCTCTGTGTTACACCATTCTGAAAAGACTCAAAGCTTAATGGCTTCATCGAGTTGGGAAATAGAAGGAATACTCTGTCACTTATAGGAGACACAGGATGTTGTTAAGTCTAAGGTTATCGTTGCGACACATTTATTTCATAGTCAACTTCATGAGTGCCTGAAGGAATATAACATGAAATTTGGTCAAAGGAGGACTCTGTTAGAGCTCTAAAGTGACAAGGCAGAGGTTTATCACCCATCCTACCATCACTTCCTGGTCATGCAGGACAGACAACACAATCCTGGTAAATACCAACTATGTGCCTTGCTGGTTTGGTCCTAACCTTCCTAAACAATGTTTTCACTATTCCTAGGCACACTATTTAGTGACATCCTCTAGTCTCAGAATAGTCTGCAGAAATGCAATTGTAACAATTAGCCTTGCTCCCTGGCACCATGTAGTCCCTCCAATCCCTCAATACCTTGCCCACCATTAGACATCCCCAACGACAATCCTGTGTCTTCTGCAGAGGCAATCTATGACTCGATATCACGTCCCAGTGCAAGGCACTTTGCCATATGAGAAATAAAGTCTATCACTTGCTAGCTTCACAGGAAGTCTTGCTACTTTGGAGAGGCTCGAAAGATAGCATCCTAGAATTAAAGGGTGTAAGGGAGGGGGGAAGGGGGGGAAAGAAAAAAAGAACCCAGAGTTTATTTTTCATAATGTGGAAACTAAAGGGGGGGGGGGGGGGAGCAGGCAGTTTATCATTCGCTAAGTGATGTGCATCTGAGAAGACTCTCAGCCCTCCTCCATTAGCAGCCATCCAAAAATTTATAAAATTTGAAGAAAAAATAAAAGGAGAAAACGTCTTGTGAACTTTTAGATGCCTCAGAGAAGTGAGGCCAGCTGACTCAGGCATGCAGAGCGAAGTAACTCTGAATTACAAAACAGAAGTAACACAATAGAGCCGCCCATCCCTAATCTGGATGCTGGCTAAACAAGGCTTTGAAATAATCCACAGGCTGTAGAAAGACAAAGGAAGATGCAGGAAAAGTTTATACATGTCCGGTACAGATAAAATGTCTTAAGAAGTTAGCTTAAGTGTATAAAATTTGATCAGTCAAATTATTGGTTACTTTATCTAAACTCATTGTACCTTGTTTCCCTGTGCCTGAGGTTTCAGCTGTATACAGTGAGGCTCATAATAGTTTTCCACTTCCCTCACATAGCGATGAATGAATTTAAAGCATTTATTTGGACTGAAGGAGATGTTTCAGCAGAAATACAATATACAATGCTATAAATGCTTTAATCAAACTTTTTTCCACAAATATGTTCCAGAACAGATTAATTTCCATAATGAAGTATTAAATAATTGTAAATTAGGTTGACATTAAGTTCCACTAATAGATGACTTCTGAACAAAAAAAATTCTCAAGTCCATTCTGGAACAATTTTGTTTCCAGTGTCACATACAGACTTTTTTCTACTTAAACCCTTGTTATGCAGACAACTTTCCTTCAAATTAATTTTTAAAAGATATTAAAAACCCTAATCACAAATTTATGATATTATTATTTCTATTCAGTAAATCACAGTCTCTTTTTATTATAATGATATTGCCTAGCATTATTTTCTTCTGTACATAGATTAGTTGCCTTATTTCTCCAAACATACTTCATTATAACTAATAAAAAAACCAGATAAATAAGCATAGATACACAAATTAGGACAAATATAATGTTATTAATGTTACTTTAATTTATACTCCCAAGAAAACTTACAGCAAGGTATAAATTTACTTGCTGAAGAAAATAAATGAAAAGATAATTAAACTCTAATTAAAATTACACTCTGATGTACAGCTGCAAGGATGAGCAATTCTGGCTAGAGCATCATTAACCATGTACGTTAGCATTTGTTTGTACTTATAGCTAAGCATGAATTTATTTAAAAAACCCAAAGAACTCATTTCAGCACCCAAGCACATGCTTAGTCTCCCTAAAGATGGTGTACTTAAGTTGCTCAATAGCAATGGGTTATCCATATGCTTAAGATCAAGCCTGAGTGCTTTGCTGAATTCAAGTCAAAATGATGCTTAGTCACAGGCTTAGTTTGTGCATCTGTGCTGGGGGGAAAAGATGTGGAACCAGTGTCTCATCTTTCATAACTCCATATTAGGGGTGTAAATTGTGTCAGTCCTTGAACTCCTAGAGTACAAGTGGGAGAACTTATTTCTAGAAGGTGGACAGACACAGCAAGACCATGGCTCACCCATTGCTTGACAGCCAGCAGAGCTGGACCAACAGGCATGCGGTGAAAATTGGAGACGGGATCAAGATGTAAAGTGTAGCACGCTGAGGTGACAGTCTCAGCACTCTGCATGCAAAAATATAGTGCCGGCAACTGATATCATACCATGAACAGCTGCAATTCTGTGCACATTTCTTTGTAAGACCATACAACAGCTAAAACAGCATGCCATTTGCTTACGCAAAACAAAATGCATATTTGCATACATGCATATAAGATAAAAAATATGGTGTCATACAATTTTTTTTGAGCCACATAATGAGTCACTGAAGAGCCATGAGTAGAGGGTAGGAATCCTTCTTCAATTGCGTCTAGAGATACTCCCACCACAATCTCATCTACTTAATACAAAACTGAATAGGGATTGCACATCTGTGTTCACTTGGATGTCCTCAGACACCACAGACAGTCCTTATATCCTGCAGCATCCTAGTAAACTAGACTAGACAAAATAGCTTGGTTGAGGTTCTTCTTCCTTCATTACCCCACAAGCATATTTCTGTGGTACCATGTTTCATAGTATCCTGATGTTTGTATCAAAGACAATTGACAGATCAGTGACAAGACAGAAAGTACTTGCCTCTGTAAGCACAGAGAAGGAGGGAATGAGTAAACATGTACTCTTCTCCACTTTGCAGGGTTAGAAAGGTTTTCCAAAACACATGAAATTAAACTCACTAATTTCTACATCCAAAGCAACCTCTTGATGACCCTGAGTAGCTGGAGTGAATGATCTAAATGGTAAAAAAGCCATATCTATGTTCTGAACTGCTCTGAAGTTTCTGCCACATTTTGCAACTGCAAATGAAGACAAAGTGGATCTAAAATCCAGTAAGTCAGAATGATTCAGTTTTACATTTGCTTCCCTAGGCTGATATGATACAAAGACACCGAACAGTCTAGAATTACTCACTAATTTTTATATGCTTCTGAATAGTCTTTACAGAATTAGAAACCAAAGTAATTCAATATAGTTACAATGAGTTCTTTGGTGTCAGCAGCTATTTATATGCTTATTTTCACCACTACCTACACAAAACTTTTTCGATCATAAGAAGAATGGACAACATTAATTTTGACTTTTGGCTTTCTTTTTCTCATACTTTACTGACTATCCTGACCTGCTTTTAGACTAGCAGGACCATACTGTCCATTTTTTTCACTTTGGAAAAGGCCTCTTCTTTGTAGCTTATGGAATAAACATCATGGGACAAAATACAAAGCATTCCAGACTCGAGGCTTCAGCTCTCATGCTGTGGTCAGCATTAAAGCCTTCATTATACAGCTAGAAAATTTACAAACAAAGAGGGATCGCTGACTCTCTTGAATTAAATCTTATGAAGTAGGAAAATCTAAGTTATAGTCCTTTCTAAAAGGGCTCACAGGAAAGGAATAACTACAGAGGTCTCTAGACAAAGAATTTTAAAAATCCTACTGTACTTCCACTGAAGTTAATGATAAAAAAAACCCCAAACAGTTGACCTCAGGAGCATAAGACTTCCATGTTTGTAAACACCACAGAACTGTAGGAAGTTATACAACATAATTGATGCCATTTTCCCTTTAAAATTAATCCAATGGAATTAAATCTGTCTACACTGTGTTTTAAGGAAAACTCTTCTGCAGTTGGTTCTTCCTCCTGTACTATATTTTAATTTCTACTCCACTCAGGAGCCAAAAAGGTCTAGGGTCTGCCCAAACATTTCATTGTTTCAGGCAAAGAAGAATTCATCACCCACAAAGCCTGCTTTATCCTCTCCTTCCAGTTAAGGTTATTCTGATTTGCAAAGCTAGTTCATCAAGTTTATAACATAAGAAAGCTGTTCTGAGCACACATGCTGTGAAATCCTAATAAAACAGACACAGAGAGCGCCAAAGTACATAACATGGAGCAGATGCATCAAGCTCACAAGGAGAATACCCTGGGTGGGCAAGGGCTATCTGAAAGGTGCCACTGCTCTCTGGCCCTTTGGAGACTTGGAGCCACATTCTGGCCCCTGCTCTTCACATCTTATAACATTATTTTGCTGAGCTTGCTTCAACAGTATGTGGCTGTAAAAGAAAAACTCGAACAGTCCCAGCATAGACCCTCGTGGCTAGGAGGGGGAAAGGCCAAGGCAGGCTGCACTCAGCAGTGCTGTGCGTCTCTCAGAGGGCTGGGGGCAACACCAGTGGCTGTCAAGGCCCTTGTACAACCCTACATTTGGAAGAGGGGACAGTGGCTCAGAGCACTTTGAAAGCCATGACTTCCCTGACCTGTCTCTCTTGGGAAGCAGACGGAGCTTGGGCCTTAGACTTTTATTTGAATTCTCATTCCTGACAGGCAAAAGTGGTTTCTGTTAGTTGCCTTAAAGAAAAACAAAAAGAAAGGAAAGCAGAGACAAACATTTCTAGAATTATTTGTTAATATTTTTTGGCAGCTGTACATATACTACTCTCTTGCTGTGACCATAATCGAAGCCTAATGTTGTTCCCAAGGAATGCTGTGGCAGTATTCCCACCGACTGCACTGTGAGCAGATCTGGGGCTTTTGTTTGGTCAAAGCTGTTCCAGATGGAGTCTGGAGGATTTTCACCCAGCATTCCAGTTGTAAAGAATGACTCTGCCCTTCTCTTCCAAAAGGAGTTTTCTGGCTCCAGCTATGGTTGACCTGTTGGGACCGATAGTGGAAATGATCCACTACCATTGCTCAGTATGACCCCTTGGGAGAAAACGGTAATGCTGTGTTTTATTATCTGCATACCTGCCTAATCAATGTTAAGATGGTTACATTTGGTGTAATTCAGTTTAGTGTGGTATATATTGAAAGGATTTCGGCTGGTCACGGGAATGTAGCTGCTCCTAGGATAGAAATGTAATTACAGCATACCAATGGGACGGATTCTGAGGGATGTGAACACTTAAATCTCAGTACCGGTATACCTATCCACATGAAACCATATCAGGAATGTAATGCAGGAAAATTGTAAGCTATTGCAAAAGGAAATCTGACAATTCCAAAAAGGAAAATTCTTTAATTCTCCAGTGAGGTTGCCCTGGGGTCCTTAATGGTGAAAAATTGGTTAGAAACTTAAATTTGCATCTCACTTCATAAAGTACTAATATTGTCTGTCATTATTAGTAAACTATTAGCCTAGCTGTAATTTTTGTGACCAACTGAAGTGGGCCTAGTTCTCAGAGTACATATGTGCAGGAACACCAAGCTCTTTGGTATTTTCAATTTCAAAAATCACTGGTTACCTCTGAAAATTTAGGCTGCTATCATCATTACGTATTACCTCTAAATAAAACTTTCCCTCCCTTGACTTTGTTAGTAACTCACTGCTAACCTATGGTTCTAATTCTGTAAGCAAAGTGTTGCTTGTTTATTCAAGTAGCACTTTTGAGTAGACTGCAAATTTAGGCCAGTGGAAAAATAAGCACTACTTCCCAAGTTACCACAGTACCCAGCTTGAATTTTTTTGCTCCAAAATGTTTGGTTTGATGATACCATAAAGTGTTGCCAAGCTCTCAGTTCAGATGAGAAGATTCACCAAATCATGCCCAGCAGTTTTTCAAATCCATACTTACTCAGAAACTTCCAGTATAGGAAATTAAACTTTGTTGTCCCTTATGCTATGTGGCTGAGCCTGTGCAGGCTAAAAGCTAAGCAACCTGATTAGTATTCTAGCATGAAACACTATGACACTAGTGAAGAATACATCGACACAAGGCACCTGAATGCTTAAATGGAAGATTTTTGATTTCTTGAGTGGGATGGGTGCTGTTATAGCACATAGATACCTCTGTTCCACAATGCAATCACCAGCTTAAGAATTTATTTTATAAATCAAGGTTTTCTTCTCTTTCTGGTCAATTGAGCTGTACAAACCAGATAGACCTCAAACACAAAAGGACATCCAAATGCTCTGTTAACAATTTCTAAGAACTATTATGTTAAAATATAAGCCTTTAGTCAAATTTCATTAAAGCATGCATTGAAAACCAAGGGAGCATACCAAGCAAATTATTTAGGCATTCCTATAATACATCTAAGATTCTTGTGTGTTGAATCACCAATCTGCGAAAAACAGCGGTTCTGGCCAGTTGTTTTGCTTTCCCCTCCACACTATTACTATATGGGCTTTACTTTTTTTTTGAACAACTGTAGATATACCTGTTTGCCAGAGGTGCTTCATTGCCTCAGTTATGATACAAGACTAGGAAATACACACACGTTTACAAAAGATGACATAAAGCTGGAGTGGTAGGGTGGGGAACAACTTTTTTTTTTTTTTTTACTTTTGTTTTAATATGCTATTATTCACTGAAACAAGCTTGTTTCTTAGTGTCTTGGGAGACACTGATTAAAAAACAAACCCAACAATATTTTCCTGTAAGGTTCTGAAGGAAATAGCCTTCCTTTGACGTTACTGGACACCACACTGGACCTTGAGTCCACATTAGTGTTAGTGAAGTTGGTGATTGCCTCCAAGATGGCACACTAGTGAAACAGACTTTGTAACCAAGAGGCAGAAATAACTATAATGCCTTATGGGCTTCCAAAACCTATCCAACAGTTTTGCCTTTGCTAATGCACATTTCAACCAGATGAAAAATAGGCAAAGAAGAAAAAAAGCACACATGATAAGTTATGTAGTGCTTTGTGTTCAGCAGGCAAATTTGTATGACATTTCTCCCTTCCGTTTTCTCAGTGAGTGAGTGAAAGCTTGTGCCTGTTTGTCAGACTGGCCCTCCATTAAATGTCCCCTCATGGAAATAAGGGGATATTTATGCACAGTGACTAATGAATGGATGCATTCCAGCATCTGCTATTGTGTATTTCCTGTAAAGTCATTTATTATTCTATCTAACAAACACAGTGTTCTTGGTTTGATGCTTAAGATTAATGAGGCATTTACTCCTATTCAAGAAACAAGTTCAGAAGACACATTTTCTCCCATTCAGCTGTGCTGATAGTTTAATTAATGCCATTAATACATATAAGTCACCAAAAACTGTTTTATGGTAAAACTGAGGAAAGTTGGCAAAGCAAGGAAATTTCAGAGGTAAAGCTACAGCATAACACTTTCCTTTGTTTCCAGGTAGTACAGGATTTGCCAGACAGCGGGTGATCTTACAGACTACATGAGTAAAAAAACCCAAGATGTAATGAGCTGAGGTAATGACAGAGTATCAGTCTTAACTCTCTGCTTGTGTGGGCTTAGTCAAATCTTTAATGTGATTTGATTACAGAATTATTTTTTTGTGTGTGGACACATGTCATATTTTTTTCCCCCAGTATTACAAAGAGAGGAAAAGAGAAAATGCCCTCCCATTGAAATGTATGAGTTGGTAAAATAGGCCATAACCAGTGCTGTAGTCTACAGTTTAAAGATACATTACAGGAACTTTCCAAAACATGTACCATTTCACTGATACGACAGGAGGAATGTAATGGCTCTTTCAGTGCTTTTAGGATTTTTTTGTTGAAGTTTCTGCATGGGATCTTTTTTGTTAGGGACACCTAATTGCCAGGCCCCCTCAGGCCCGCACAGAAAGTCTGGTGTAAACTGAAACATCACTGCGTTCACATTTCAAAAACCGAGAACTGGAAAGCAAGGAGTGGACATGGGAGTATGCAAGTGTGGAGGGGGTTAGGAACCAAAAATACAATGAAAAGGTGTCACTTAACAGGGCTTCACAACCCTTCATCCAGGAGGAAACAACATATCAAAATAAAGGTATACCACTCAGGCACCAAAACACAGGCCTTCTCACTCAGAAGTCTTATTTAGAGTTATCTTTTCAACCATAGTCTTATGATAGGGGTAGGGGTAATCTCCTCACTGCTATCACCCAAAGTGATCATCTGACAATCCCCAAAAACTACCGGATCCCAGACTAGGCACAAGATGTGAAACAGCTTGGAGACATCATTCTTACTGAATTAGAACAGTGGTCCAAGGACAAAATCCATTGGTGATCCAGACAAATAAACATAACAACATACAGCGATATTACAGGTATAGATAGCTGCTTGCTGAGCTTCTGGAGACAGAACGTTCATTTAACTTGTTTGAGCCTCCTAATTACAATTTTTCTTTCCTCACTTTCACTGGTTTTATCTCAAACACTGATAGCAGGAAAAGAAACCAAACCAACAACAACAAAACCCCCCAAACTAAGCAGGCTTTCAACATTATTTTGAATCCCCAAACAGGGGAAATCAGTAAAGCAAAGCACAACTGGAACTGCTTACAGAGGAGCAGTAGCTCTCTGTGTCTGGGCTGCTGGCAGCACTGTGTCAACACACAGCTTTGCTGCTCGAGCCAGCACCTGCTGAAAGCCACCCCCCGTCTACAGTGGACAACTCCAGGAACTGGGGTGAATGTAGAGTTTGGTATAGTGCCTGCTAGAACAAGGAACTCCTGGACAGCTGAACAGAGAAAAGCCCATTAGCTGCTCTCAGTGTTACTGCAATTCCTGAAGTAAACCAGCAAAGTCCATGGAGGCAAATATGATAACCTGGAGGCCTTGAGAGACATGTTTAGGTCTTCAAGAAATCTTTCTAAAACCTATCCTACAAAGAAATAGATTTGCTTATACTGGAAATTCAGTGATAGAAGAAGAATATATGAACATCTTTGTTACTTATAAAATCACCTCCTCTCCCTGAGTGTTCCAGTCAGAAGCTCTAAATGGCTGTGATAGTGTAATAATCTTCTCAGCCTGAAACAGGGATGCTATCAAGAGGTATAGGGACATGCTACAGACAACTAAGGAGTAAGACCTGCTAGAGACATGCATTGGGCATACAGGTATTGCGCGCACACACTCCCCCCCAAAAAAAAAGAAAAAAATTACACTCAGAAAGATACAGGAAACAGAATTTCTTAAATTAAAATGTTTCCATTAACATATCGTTATTTCAGATGCTTATCCCTTTGTGTAATTGTGGGATTAATACAGATATCTGCACATAGAAAATAGAATAGAATAAAATATAATGCATAATCTAATTCTCAGTGTCATTTAAGAAAACAAACTTGTTACTAAAATTTACCACTCCAGATTGTTTGGAAGAAGTTTGATCAATAGCCTGAAGAAAAAAAAAAAAAAAATTTCCCTTGTAAGGGTTTTCTAGTGCTTAGAGCCTGTGGTTGTTAGCATTAGATTTCAGGATACACTGTACTACACTGTATTAAGCATGTGAAAGGACTTTCATTCCTCATTAGCTGCGCATAAGAAAGGATTGTAACTTTTAAAAAGAACTAAGCAGCTTTGTAAAAAATTCAAACTTTCCTTTAACAAAAATCATACTTGTTAAAACTTTTTTTTTATTCCCAGTTGAACTATGCTTCAACTCAAAGCAAATAAAGTCATCAGTTGACTCCATTCTATTAGAGGACAGCTTTTAAAAAAAAAAAAAAAAGTCCAGTGGGTCCTTGAACAGTGGTCCCTTGTCCGTCACATCAAGACATGGCTTGTACTTCACACACTATTGACCATGAAAAGCAATCTTGCGACTTTTGAAGCCCTATCACACACACAAAAAAAAAAAAGCGGGAGAGAAAACTTTTCTCGAAATGTTGAGGATGGGGGGCTGACTGCTCTCATCTTCTATGATTAATGACT
This sequence comes from Tyto alba, assembly GCF_018691265.1. Taxonomy (NCBI): domain Eukaryota; kingdom Metazoa; phylum Chordata; class Aves; order Strigiformes; family Tytonidae; genus Tyto; species Tyto alba. The sequence continues at coordinate 25,239,091 of NW_024881261.1, read as the reverse complement.
TGTGGCCTTATTGTGTAGAGGCTGGTAATTAGCTTCAGACTGATTAAGGCTGCAGAATGCAAAATTCAGCTCAATAAACCTGGTTGGCCCCCACTCTCCACCCCAAACAATCCTGATGCAGAAACTATGGCATCTAGTTTCTTAATAAAAACAGTGAACACATTTTCACTACAACTAATGTAATCCCAAGCGACTGTGGGTTGCAACTAGCTAGAAGCTTGAACTGCAATATTTTTCTGTATAATAATTATTTTTCATCCCTATCCAAGTTCCCTGCTTTTTGTCTAAAAACTTGCTTGGCACATTTAGTAAACAGACATCACATACTAACAAATCTTATTCAAGACCCATTTAAAATGTAGTTAAAAAGCAAAACAAAATAGCACGTCTTTTACTCTTTTGTTATTCACTTATTAACAAATGAGAGTTAGTTAATTATAATGCTTCTAATAGTTGCACACAGTCTTCTTGGATGCTCTTTATAGACACATTAAAAAAGAGAGCAGAAAAGTGACAACTTCTAAATTGTTATTGCCTAGCATTTTGACCACCTGCTTTACTGAAATAAATGCTGAACCTTTCATTTGGTAAAAATTGCTTGCCACAGCTATAGAGGTGGAAGTCTAGCACACAGAGAGTTTCAACTCCTTCTGCCCTGACCCCCCCTCTCCTCCCCTCCCCCCAGTGTCGGATTAAATCTGCTTGTTAAGTTGATCTTCACATGGAAAAGCATTACATTCCACTAACACAGGAAGGTTGCAAATACTTATGCCAGATTTTTAACACTAACCTCATCAAATTGATGCACTACAACATAAGGCTGATTAGCTTAATAACCGATTACTCGTCCTCTGGGCACCAGCAACCAAAATTAAAATCTTCAGCAGCTCATATAACAAAGTGATATGAGCTTACTTTTTCAGAGACCTACTGTTCCAAGAAGGAAGAAAAAAAAAAATTACATTTACAGAACAGCTCTGAAGGGGGAAGTTTCTTAGTTTTGGTGGAATGTATTGAAATGCTGATAATTTCCCCTCTACTGAAAAGTAGCTAGATAAAAAGACCATGCAAATTCTGTGCACAAAAGATAAATTAACTAGATTACCTCAGTGGAATTATTTTTAATTTCAAATATGTACAAATCTGCCTTCAATACCTCAGCTGTTTGAATTCAAGAGGCTTCCTTTTGTGCTTTGTATTTCCTTCACTTGTGCCACCCCAGCCAAGACAGGCACTAATTACTCACTTGCATCGCTTTACACCTGTAAGGCACCTGTTACACCAGGTACTGCACACTGTGTAGGGAAAAGACAGTCATACTTCAAAGAAGTTCTAGTATTGCAAAAATATTTCTACAAAAGTTATCACTATGAGTAACTGTAGCAGGCCTTGCCATGGGAGAGTTTGTAGAGGTGGTGCTAAATTTATGATGAAAGACAACAGATGGTCATTGGAAATAGTAACTGTCACAGTTTAACCCCAGCCAGCAACTAAGCACCACACAGCTGCTCACTCGCTCCTCCCCGCCCCCAGTGGGATGGGAAGGGGAATCAGAATGGAAAAAAAAAGTAAAACTTGGGGGTTGAGATAAGAAAAGTTCAATAATTAATATAAAATACAATAATAATTGCAATGAAAAGGAAGATTAAAAAAAAGGGAGTGAAATAAAACCCAAGAAAGACAAGTGATGCACAAGGCAGTTGCTTACCACTTGCTGACCAATGCTCAATCAGTCCCCGAGCAGTGACCTGCCCCTCCTGGCCAACTCCCCCCAGTTCATAAACTGGGCATGATGTCATATAGTATGGAATATTCCTTTGGCCATTTGGGGTTAGCTGTCCTGGCTGTGTTCCCTCCCAGCTTCTTGTGCCCCTCCAGCCCTCTCGCTGTCAGGGCATGAGAAGCTGGAAAATCCTTGAGTGAGTATAAATACTACTTATCAACAACTAAAACCATCTGTGTATTATCAACATTATTCTCATACTGAATCCAAATCACAGCACTATATCAACTACTTGGAAGAAAATTATTTCTATCCCAGTCAAAACCAGGACAGTAACTTAAGGTAACATGAGATGACTGTGATAGGCAATGCAAGTAGAAGGGAACCATCCACAGCCTCTTTCAAGTCCCCAAGAAGAAGCCCAAGTATATGCCTATCTTGAGGCATGAGAGCAATCCCTTTGAAGTCAGTAGTAATCAGGTTTTTAAGTACTTGAGTGCCTACACATTTCTTTTTGCTGTAATTATACAGCATATATACTGTGTGGTGCAAACACTAACAGACCAACTTCAGCACTGCTGTAAGGTAGCCCAGTTCCCCTGACAGCAATGGATCAGTGTCTCACTCAGGACCTGGGATTTAACTTAATAAGTGTTTTTCTATGCTTTACCCTGTTTCTTTTTTGCCTTATTTTGCTTTCAGCAAGGCTCTTTGTAGTGTCATAACTCACAATCTTCCTAGTCAAACTTTGTTTATAAAACCTTTATTGTTCCAGAACAATGGAGTTGTGACCTGTTCGAAGGCAGGGTTGCAATCAGGGTCTTCTCTGTACTTTCTCAGGGTACACTTTCTGATGGAGTGAATAGAACATGCAACCCTATAGATGCCAGCCAGGAGGGGAAAATAGGCTCCCTCAACAGATCTAAGCGTAAATCTTCTCGCTCTATCTCACCATCTGTATGAATTCACTTAAAGCACAAAATTAATAAGCAGACCAAGCATCCCCAGGTCTAAAAGGCTGAAATACTGCTTGCAGACCAAAATGGATTTGTTTTATACTTATGGCAGTTTTGGGGAATTCAGAGGCATAGAAAGCAACAGGAGGAAACATAGTTTGGGCCAAGACAAAGTGCATGAGATTGATCCTAATCTCATGAATATGCTCCACCTTTCTGTGTCAGTTCCCTCCTATAAATTTCCTCAGGGAGAGATTTGTGGCTTCTGATGCTTTCTTAACTTTATTTCAGGACTCTTAGGATGAACATTTGAGTGAATTTTCATGGGGAAGCGAGCGATTTTTGAAACCACAACTTCATTCTGCACTCTGAGTAATGACTCATGCAATTTGACTTACATGATCAAAGGGCACATCAAACACATTTTCCTAATACCTGAGCAGTGTTTGGGGCCTTAGCTGGTAGCAAAGGACTCAATTCCACTGAAGTCAATGAGCCATGCTGGCTTACACCAGCTGTGGAACTGACCCTTCTGACTTAGTTTGGCCCTTTCGCCTTACACAGCCCTTTATAAAAGAAAGATTGCACTGCTTTTTTTATGCAAGTGGAAACCTCAGTTGTCACTTTTTTTTTTTTTTCCCTAGTCTGTAGGCACCTTCAAGATGCCCCTGCTTATTTTCAGCCCAGTATTTATCAAAGCTGCTCTCACAGACATATATATAATTAAGAGAGAAAAGTGAATTGTCAAGTGACAGCAGAAGTGGCATTACCTCGTCTTCCTTCCATTATTGTCACCTTTGGCCATAACACACTTTGTAGTACAAGTTTCTCAGGGCTGAGCACATACTGTTTTGCCTCTCTGATTCCATCTGCAGATGTGGTACTGGCTCTATCAGATGTTCAACCAACTAGAAACGACTATACATACAAGTGTAATACAACTAATGCTACCAATATTAAATTTTCCCTGTCCACCTTCTCTAATCCATTGGATGGTTTAATTCCCCCTCCCTCTGAGCTCTCACCCTCATGCTTCATTTTCTACATCTTCTTTACATGCTTAGGGCCACTACAGCTACTTACAAGACACTAAACCCAAACTATTTTAATCACAAAAGACTGTGGGGCTACCAGGGGCCTTTATGACTATCTAGATGTACCTTGGTGGATAACAGAGCAGATAAACCTTTACCATATTAATGGAAAAACATTTAATCAAATAGATAAATTTGTGCGAAATACTTATTAGGTGATTGAAGCATTATTTAACATTGGGTAATTTTCAGGTCATAAAGGAAATACAGCATCACCCAATGAAATGTATACCTTTTTGCAAGTAGAAACCTGTTCAGCAGAATTAATTTTCTGAATTCACTGAACCACGACATAGAATAATTAGTACTGAGTATACACTTACATAATTTACTTGGTTACTTTTTCAGTATTTAACACTATAACGAGATGAGCAAAGGCATACATCTAACACCTTTGACCTTTGTGATTCACATTCTGAAAAAACAACTTTAGAAGTCTTAAATTGTTTATATTTCATCTTTTTCATTACATAAAATGTCTGCAAACAGGTGTTTCTCTCATTTATGCATCAGAGGAAAATCCTATGGAGTTATTTACATTAATATCTATACGCTGATCAAATTAACATCAAAAGTACTCAAAGCTACAATTTAAGCTTTACTACTATATATATATACACATGCACACATTACATACGCATGTGTGTAGACACACACATTTCCCCTTCTGAATCCCCAAGGCCTTGGCTAATACAGTGTTGCTAGGAAAAACAAATTAAATGTTTAAATTTATTAGCTGGCTATAGAGTTTAAAATTAATTCACACCAAATAATTATGCAAGTGCATGGAGGCCCCTTTCTGGGGAAAGGAAATTCTTAGATCATTTAAGACCCGAGTCTGCCCCCAATGTGAACAGAAAATCTCCTATCTGCTCCAGACCTTAAATGACCTTCAGATCTGGTTTACCAGATAGATGAATGCTGCAATTCGTTTGTGAAGCTGAACGGTCCCAGCAGAGCAAGCTTAGCCCCTTCCGGGATATCACTGATGACTTTGATTTTCTAATTTTGCCTGCAATGCCATAGAGCCATTATCCACACAAGGTAAATATTAGCAGTGAAACTACCACAACTTTTTTGTCTTATTTGAAAATGCCACATTCTGTAGTTCTGGTTCTGGAGGTCAGGTACGGATTGCCTAGAAAAGGTTGAGGATAGCTATGTCCCTTTTAAAATAGGTTTCTATTCACTGGTCAGTGGCACTTGGCCTCTTTCAGATTTACCACAGTTTTTGTGTATATGCTTAAGAACATGACAGAAGATAGTCAAAGAACAGAAAACTTGCTGCCAAACAGAGAAGTAAAGGGAAGGGTTTTCCTTAACTTCAGCGGATGAAGCCTCCAGATAACAACACCTAGGTGTATTCCAGGCAATTAAAACATATGCATTCAATATAAATTTTCATTATCATTCAGAAAAGAAGAAAGCAAAATAGCCAGAGCAAGTACCAAAGCAAGCAAGTAAAATGAATGTTCAACTAAACTGCTTAAGCGTTTGTGGGAAAACTGAAAGCACTTCAGAGCAGTGGCTACCTTTTTGTCCAGTGTCACTACAGCTTCTAGCACAGCAGGGCTCCAGTTTGTGGCCAAATCTTTCCAACACTATTGCATTGAGCAACAACAGTACAAATCCAGCTTAACTTATTTCTAAATTTGAATTATTACTTATGTTTTCTTAGCATTCACTCAATTCTTCTATAATATCTTCCATCTGAGCAGAGCATATCAAAAGTGCTTTGCAACAAGAAATTGCTGCTTAAAATGTGGGAGAAAGATCAAAATAAATATTTAATTGTTACAATGGAAGGCAAAGGATCCCATCTCTGTCAAGCCCTGTTAGAATAAAAATATTACTGTAAATGTGTCAGCACTAAAGGCATGACAATAACTGATTTCATAAAATAACAGTTCTGCTAAATTGATGCATATTTATCGTATAAAATTATATAGCAAATTCCAGGCAACTTTTCTTATTTTCCTGCTTAGAAAATACTTCAATGCAAAATGATTGCTCAGGTAGCATTAATAAAATTGCACCCTTATTGCTAATATAAGCTATGAACATCAGATCAGTATTCTTTGATCTGTATCAGCTGACCTGATACCTACTCAACAGCAAAGCACTCCTAATGAGAGAAAAACAAAGGAGGAAAAAAAAAAAAAAAAACCCAAACAAAAACTCTATGAAGCAAACACTTACCCTGGACAGTTTCAACAGAAAAGAAGGCCAGCAATCAAACCCAGCTCCTTATGTGCGAGACACACACAGGCAACCAGCCTAGGAGGTGAAGCAAGGCAGGGGAATCTACTGTTGTTCCTCCAGGACTTCTGAAGATAAACAGGAGTTGTCCATCCATCAACTTTCACAAAGAATTCATTCAGTTCTCTGTGTTGAAAATACAAGAAAAAAATTGACGAAGCTAAAAAGAGCCCTACTATAACATCCTTCCCTTCATCCTCCTCCAGATAGCCAAACCTATTCAGTGTCCACAATCTATACATTTAACAGCACTAAACTTATTCAGCAACTCACAGAAGAATGTGTAAAGATTTAATTACATGTATTTTTAAATACCACTTCTAGTAAAACTAGAATAATTATGCTTTGCTCTAGCATAAAGCACTTTACAAGGTACCATAAAGCAGCCCTACCATGCACAGACAATACCTTTGCTCCTCAGCATTAAGCAAAATACTCTGTTAATCCACCTCACTGCTGTTACAGTCTGGTGATTGGTTAAAGAACTGAATATCACCACCAAATCAATTCAGGTGTCCTCATTAGCACCTTCATTCCCTTGAATTGTCATATGCTGATTGCTTGGGCACTGAAGGGATGGCAACAACTCCTAGCTGCCATTGCTCCCATCAGCAGGGGGCCTGTGGTAGACTCTAAGGGCAGCTGGAGTTCAGGGGATGCAGCAGTACCATAGGTGAGGGTGGAGTGGTCAGAGGTACATTTGGTCAGGCTCTCCCATTTCTACCAAAATACTGGGTACAAAGTTAACTGTGCTAATTGAGAAGTAAAAATGCTCATCGCTACATGAGATTTTGTGTGTCCCAAACACAGCACGCACCAGTCAGGTAGCAAAGAAGTCAGAAGCAGCAACCAGAGAGCTCAGAGTATAGATCTGCTACAGGAGGGCACTTGGGAAGAGAACTAGAACACAGATTTGGGGATGTGAAGACATGTGGTGACAAGCCAAAAAACTACATTCAGACTATGCACCTGCTTGACAAATGAAGATACCTGAAAATAGTCTGAATATTGTGTAATAAGTCTAAGAGATCTACAAGATTGTAGTAGGAGCAACCAGGCCAGCATCAGGGATAATTTTAAGTTCAACAGTGAGATCATCACAATCTACAGATATTTTTGAGGCAATATGTTCTGTTAGACAAATTTAATACAGTAGTTTTAAGGACAGTAGGCTTTTGAGCATACAAACTCTTGTCTGATGGCAAAAAGGACATAAAAATCAGTAGCAGGAGGAAACCTGGCCTCTTGGTATTTTGGTTATGATGCAGAAAACTTTAAATAAATACATTTCTTATTGTACAGTATAAACCAGCTCTCCCAAGCTAGGCCATAACTGATTAAGGGACACCCAGAGCTTCTATTTTCACTTAGCAACTAGGAAATTAACTTTATTTTCAACTATTTATTGTGTATTACAAAGCTACCCAAAACAAAACCACTAAGTGTATTTTAGATGCTGTATAAAAATTAGTGCCCTGGGGTGTGTGTGGGAAATCACCAGTACTTAAAGTTAGTAATTGAAATTATTAATAAAAGTGAAAATAATACATCTGTTCTCCAAGCAAGCCATCATAATGCTTAATAATTGATTGTAATTTCCTGTAATAAATACTAATGAATTCATTTACAAAGTAAAGTAGCTTTATATGTTTATTCACTTTCCTAAGAAATATTTGTGTTTGTGTTAGGTCAACTATTTAATGCATTAAAGTAATTTATAAATATTATTAGTTTCAACACTTCTTAATAAAAAGCAGTAGTTTCACATAAATACCAAAGCAATCTTCAGAGCACATCTGTGTCCCCAGCAAGCACTCAGGGTGGCTTGTGAGTCCTTTTACCATCTGTGAGCCTGCATGTTGACAGTGCACCAGCCAGCTGAACGTCCCAAAGAACAGCCTGAGCCAGCCTGCAGGGACCTTGCCCTAACCTGGGATTTACCAGCATCCAGTCTGTCTATCTCCAGAGCTCAACAATTCAGTCACTCCCCAGAGAGAAAAGCATCCCTTCAGCCCAAGGACACTGAGTTAAGCAGCTCTGAAGAATCTCTCCCACCTCTGTACAGTTTCCTACCTTTCTTGAAGTCTGCCCATATGCTGCTTCTACTGCATCACCTCCTAAAAAAGCGTTCTGCTTCCTCCATTAACTCTGCTAGGACTGCAAATATTTATGACAGCTTTTTCTACTCAGCTGTTTGATTCATCTGTGAAGGTTCCTGGGCCCTACATTAACCTCTTTCGTGCCATGTGGGATGTATATCTCCTGCTGCAGTTGCATTCCTGATGTGGAGTGTCTCTCGGCAAGAGTGCCAGCGGTAACCAGGGCAGTGCCCTCTGGGGAGCTCCAACAATGTGATGGCAGGCAGTTCCTGCAGGGTGAGGGGACACAAGCCTCCTGCCTGCCGGGGGCTCAAAGCTGATGGGGAGACCAGCTGTTAACTGGTTCACTGTGCATGCTGCGAGGAAGACGTTGCCCCGTATAAGAAACGTGAACCTGCACTCCCTGACTGTAGGATCAGTGTGCTAGTGTGATTAGCACCACCCTGCCTAGTGTCTGGGATTGACTCAGGATTGAACTAGGTGTTGTCTCTGTAGGCATGTAAGATCACCTCTTCTACAGCACTAGTAGGGCTGCTGGTGAGGCATATGGTAAATAGGCCACATAAAACTCTCCTTAGAAACCTATCACACCTGAGTCCCCGCTCCTGTCTCCTAGGGTCCTCTCAAAGCACCTGCGCTGCACGGTGGTCTGCACACCCTTGGGTACACCACTGTTACAACCAGCTGACAATGCCTTTCCAGTACTGTTTTGTCCGATTCATCTCCCAGCTGTTCATCCTCCTGATCTACGCCACCAGTGCCAAAGCCTCACAGCAAACAGAACACAAGGAGGGGGATTCACATCGTCCTTCTATGGTTTATAAGTGCTGGCATGCCTTTTTTATTCCTCTGAACTTGAAAGCCTAGGCAAATCCAGTGCCTGCCCGCTTTCTCAGGCACCTGCATGGTGTTTGACTGTAGATAGTTGTCCTCTCGTTTAAAGGGAACTATGGATCTGATCAGAAAATCCAACAAACACAGTATAGTTTACAGAGGGTCAAGGAGTATATATTACTTCAGCCCAAAGTATAAAAGTGAAATGATAACTTACAAGGGCACCTTTAACTGACCTGTTCTTGATCCCCAGCAAAAGACAAAAAAGTCCTGGGATGGCAGTAGCTAGACCTCTTAATCTCAAAAACAGTGTGACAAGTGTTGGATATTATCCTAGTGCTTCCTCTGCTGTTTTAAAAAGGCAGGTCTTGATCCACCCACCAAGACAGCATGAAGAGTTGAAAAATTTGCCACCCCAAAATGTCTCTGGGGGTACTGCAGTGCAGCTGTTTCTAAAGGGAGGAAGCTCAGACTGGGGGAAAATTTTTATAAATGTAAGGCTGCCATTCTGCTCCCACCTTTGCTGTAAATGTGAATCTCTACAGTGTGATGTTAAGAGCTGGATTCTGTGGCTGACTCCTCTAGCAGACAGAGCTTCTGTGGGTTGTGCTGAGAGAGAGAAAAACAAGGAGTAAAGGGCTTAGCTTGTATTGTCAGTTGAGAGCCAGTTTTGGTGCAGTGTTAATCTCTAAGAGTATCTTTGCCAAAGTCACTTCTTAATGTAGCAGTTCAAGAGACAGCCTCTGTCTTAGGACCTGAGGCTAACTTATTTGATGTCACGCTACAAGTAGAGCAGGTGCTGGGTTTGCAATGTATATTTGATGTCTAGTGTTGAAAAGTGAATTGATTGAAATGCTGTCAGGCTGCGTTTTGAATGATTGCACTACTAATGTCACCTACAGGCATCTTGATGGACATTCTGCCATACAGAGAATACAGTAGGCTGGAAATCATCATTTGCAAATCATCACCTTTGAAAGCACAACTACCAATTCAGCTGAAAAAAAAAAAAAAAAAAAAAGAATTGGAAACATGTTGAAGAAACATTAACCTGAGGAAGTGAGCAAATCAGAAACACCAAATATTTAGGCTCATGGATTTCTCATTATGGGAATTTTCAGCCTACTGTATTTCTTTTGAGGTGTTGCATTTCAAAACCTGTATTTTGTTTGATAATATACTTCTACCACAGGAAATCTAATCAGGTTGTCTTCTAAATTTTTACTGGTATTCATCAGTATGGCACTTCGGGGTTTTGTTCATTTATGAAAGTAGTTTTACAAAATCTGTCACTATGTATGAATGTGACAAAATTAGTAGTAGAACACTGGCATATTTTTGAAAGGATATGAGGATTTAGCTAAAGAATTGTCATTGAGATTAACAAGAATTTAGTGTTTAAATTCTATAGTAGATCATATAAATCACAGTTCTGACCTATATTTCCTTGCCCCTGACACCATTAGAATTTATTAACATTCATGTCACAGGGTAGAGGTAAGCAAGATTTTGTTATTTCCAGTGGCTACTATTCTCCATAAAAGTAGAATTCTGTGATTAATTTTACATCAATCTGGAGATTAATTTTAGCAATGTGGTAAAAACATTGGCTAATAAAAGCTCTCAGAACCAACACCCCAGAAAGAGGAAGAGGCAGGACTAAGGAAACATCAGTATTTCACCAGAGTCATTTGCTATTGTCAGTTTATGTTACCTAGTCACCAATAATGCTGAAGCCTTTCTTCGAGTACTCTTCTGTTAAATTTTCAGAGAAATTCAGTATGAATTTACTGTGAGTATATGCTTCTAAAAAACAACAATAACAACAGAAACTGGGGTACAGGCTAGATGTTCGACTGTTTCATTTAGAAATACTGATTTTTTTTCAAATGCCAGTGTATTTATATATATCCCCAAAGACAATATGCTCTCCTTGAGGATTACAGAACACAGCATATCATCTAGAAGAATATTTCAACTTCTAGATAAATTTGGCACTGCATCACAGAAACCTTATCCCTTCCTCTAACAAGTGGGGACAGGGAGACTGTTTTGAATCTGCACAAAGTCACACAGCAGGTTAAAGAGTTCTGTGCCTAAATAAAACACAAAGACTACATGTTGAAGCAAGAATTGCTTATACAGGTGCAAAACCAAGTAGAATCAATAACAGACTTGTCCCCAGCCACTTGAAAACCCATGCTCATGGGCATGAGAATAAGCCTTCAACTTTAGTGCAAGATCCATTAGCAGAGTTGCACCATGCATAGCCGTGAGATGTTAGAGCAGATGCTGTTTTTCTTGATCAGGGAACATGGGACAGGACCACAGAGGGGCAAGACCTTGTCTAAAGGAAGGCTGGCTGGGAGCTCTCCTGCTGCACTGTGTATTTATTGATCTTGAATCCTAAAGAAGGCCACTCATCAGGAAGCAGGAAGAGCAGGGCTTCTCCAAGGAGAGGAGAAGCTGTGAAATGAGGGTAACCTGAGTGCAGCCCCACATTGTCTGGACAGGTCTGGGCTGGTGGTTGTGATGGGTTTCATTGACAGTCCCAGACACAATGAGATAAATAGTCAAGTGCAGGATCATCCTAGGGAGTCCAGCCAGGAGAGAATGCTGGAAATGTGTCTGTGACAGAAATCTAAGGTCTGCTCAGGACACAGGGCATGAGACAAAACCACCTTGCAGGGCAGGTCTGGAGTCTACCCTGGAAAACCAGCCAGCAAGCCCAAGGAGCAGATGGATGGCACAGGAACACCTATAACTTGGCTTAGGGGACAGCTGAGTGCCCAAGGCTGAGCTGAAATAGGGCTCCTGGATCTGCAAGCAAGGACTGTGGGTGGGGGTCCCAGCTGAGCTTCAGCAGAGCCATTAAGGCCAACCAGTGCCCTTACACAACCCAACCATACTTTGGAAAGAGATGGAAGACTAAAGCTCTGTTTAAGCAAGAAATGCTGCTGCTTACCAAAGGCCTAGGTTTTACCTTTCAATAAAAACATACACCTGCTCTTATGCTGAAAGAGTGTTTTCTGGCCAACAAAAGATCAGGTGTTTCTTCAGCATCTAATATCACCTCCCACATAGGCACGTGTTGGGGCAAAAAAAGTTCTGCCCAAAGGGTTATGGGTAGCCTTTGTTCTTGTCTCCTGGTGAAACTGCAAAAAGCAGTTTAATGAAGTAAAATTTTAATATATAAACTTATATGAGGAATAGACAAAAAAATCACCCAGGTTTACATTTTTTTGTTCCTCTCCCTAAATTAAGCCTTAAACCATTAGGTCCTATTAAAAATTAGGTAAAAGTCTTTCACGACTAAATGGTACATTCATTAGCTTGTGTATTGTCAGTTTAAACATAAACAAAATTAATGGCTTCTAAAGGAATCTTTCAATATTTAGAAATTAGCTGGCTGCCTGATTACTAAGAATTTGTATGCACATTCTTTTCTTTCACTGATCTGCTCTTTCAACATCAGGAATGGTAACACTCTGGGAACTGTTTACCCAAGATCAGCGTGGTTCAAGTGTTACTTAGGATCTCAGTTAGGATTTCTCGGGTTTTAAATGTTTAGTCCTTGGGGGGAAGTGAAAATGACAGCAGGAAGAACCTGGAGGTACTAAGCACTGCTGAAGCTGGCACTTGATGACAGGAGGGGAATGAACACACCAGGCACTACATTTTATGATACAGCAAACAGAGAAGTTTGTATTAGATTATATCAACTTCTGCTGTGCCTTGAGAACATCTGAAAGGAAAGAAACAAACCGATGAAAGTTACAGAGTACAAAAGCAAGGAGAGTGCATGGAGGACGGGAAGTTGGAAATATGTGTAAAATGAAAATAAACATTTTAGAAAAAAAACAAAAAGAGACTTGTCACCCTTCTCATGAGAACTATTGTAAGAGATGGTTTTGCAGTTCAGATGAGAAAGGGCATGTTCCTTCCTCCCTTTCCCTCGGTCCCACCAGAGGGAGACACTTTGGCCAGGGGTGAATGGCTTTGGCACCCGACGATCTGAGCCTCAGGTTAGAAGGATGAACAGAGTCCTTTTCTCAGAAGGCAGGCAAGGCAAAAGGGCAGCACGTGGATGTAGCAAGCAAAAGCCACCTTTGGATGGCCTAGGATTTTAGAAGGGCATCCACCACACAAGTGAGTGATCCTCTCATAAGAAATGCTAGGAGCCATGAATTCCTGTTTTCAGAAAGTTAATGTCAGATTGATTCAGAGCTGTGAGGCTGACGTGGGCATACTGATTTGAAACACGAGTACAAGCAGCCCAGCTCTGAGCACTCATGCAGAGTTTGGACACGTGGAAACTGGCAAATATCTTGCTGACCCTGCTGTAGGTAACTTTCTCCCAAACCTGGATAGATGTTCCACACGGTCAAGGTCCTGCCCTTCTGGGCACTGCTACTGAGCACAAACAGGGGACCTTTATTTTCTGCTCCGATCACTTGCTACCACCCAAAGATACAGCAGGGTGGTAACACACTGCAGAACAGAAGGGCTGTAATACACTCTTCCATGAAGACAAATGCTTTCTGAGGCTTACATATAGCTATAGCGTAGCCATCCTTTCATCCATCCCTACATTTGGAAAATAAGTTAGCTTAGTAAGGATTCAACAACAAAAGACAGTTTGCTCTCCCTTTCACATATGCTGCTCTCTTCCTCAGTAGGTCAAAGTCCGCTCCCCAAGCTGCAGTCATTCTTGGGAAATGTTACCGGGGAAGAGCAATGTCTGCCTTTCCTGTGTTACTTTCATGATAAAATTGTAAAGCTGCAACACTCCAGGCAGGCCATGAATTCCACAGGCCAAACTGTAAACACTGCAGGAATTCAAGGTCCTTGACATTTCACCAAAAGCAAAACTGTGAGACTGAGGAAAACAAGCTAAAGGCTAAGGTAAGATATGTCTACCAGCTCCTAAGAAGGATCAGTTCAAATAAGGAACTGCAGTCACAATTTCCTACTTGATTGTCACTTTCTTCCAGTGAAGAAATAGTCTGCTACTGGCCCTTGTCAGGAACAAATTACTTTCCCTTCACTGCCAACTCAGCTCCTCATGCCCTGCGCAGAAGACAAGCAACACTGCAAAAAGCCAGTTTTCCCCAGAGGTTATGAACTACACAGGCTGGTAATCTGCACAGATCATTTTAAAGGGGTAACTTACTCCTCTATACTGCTCTCAGTAAATGCAGGGTAGGTAGGAATTTTGTCCTAAATGAATTGAAAAAACTGCCATGCAACATTTTGCATAGGAATTCTCATCAACGAAAATTTTTAACTGCATGAGAGCAAGCTTTAAAGAGGGCTAAGAATCTAAACCCAACTGTAACAGAAATATGGTGAAAGCATCTCGGTATTTTAGCTTGTATTCTTGGACAGATCCGATCAGTACAAATATAAAAACTATTTTTTTGTAATTAAAATTAATTACAAATAAAAACATTTTGAGATATACTAATTTGAGCCTTACGGTTTGTTTGCTTTTAGTGTGGGCAAGATACAATAAGCAAAACACAGGCATTCTGCTCAGGACTTCCTCACCTTATCATTTCCGAAAAATATTACGTGTGCAAGAAAAAGGGAAAACTGTCAACAAAGAGTGTCCAAAGTGCAGGGTACTCACATTGGAGGGCCATTTGGAGCTTATTCTATGGCACAATCCAAAAGTCCTTATTCAGCAGTTAACATCAATGGTAGTTTCACTGAAGAAGGCATGCCCTTCAGAGTTCAGGATTCTAACCTTAAGAAACGGTTCTAGAAAACAGAACAAAGTCACTAAAGCAATGATGTAAGCTTTAAATTAATTCCATTATCAAAAAGAATTTCCTCTACAAATGTAAATTACGTAGTTACTTGATTAGGATGCGTACTTTGGTGCCTTGCTTTTCTTTACCAGGATTTGTTCAGACTATATGACATTTATAACTTTACTGTATCTATCACGCTTTAGTAAGTCCAGATTTGGACAACTCCTGTCTGTTCACTCAAGTTTCTGGACTTGTTCTCTCCTAGGCAGAGAGTAACTTGATTCATGCATCCTGTTGATTCTTTCAATGTCTAAAATTATCACTGTGCATGCACGCTTCCTTGACCCAGTGGCGTGCTCCCCAACAGAACTGGGGGCAGGCACTCATGCACATGCTGGGTGCAAAAAAAGGTCCAACTGTTGCTTTTTTGACATAAGAAACCAGAGATTTGTACCTTTTACTTTATGTACAAGGAAGACGTCCCACCCTGCTCTCACATTCAGCACACGTAACAAGCATTACTTTGTTCAGCTAAATGCTGAAAATGATACCATGGTTTCTAAGCACAAGTGGTACCATCCATCCTAACATATGATTACCAGTACCGATGACTCTGACAAGTCCAAGCGTGGTAGAAATTACATGGCGGTCACAGGACTACACAGTTGGAAAGGTTAAAAAGAATCCCCCAGCCTCTCATTCCTCTGCTCCTCCACTCTTCCGTTCTCGTAAGGATCTCTTGGGACACCCCTGCTAGAAAAACATTTGTCAGAAAGCGGAAGGCAACCCAATGGGAAACATCAGTGAACCTGTGTTTACTTTATTTAGAAATGACACCCCATCCCTGTCCCCTGGGGCAAAACTTCTTTTCTAGACATGACCTCAGAGATGTGCTACACGCACCCTGCACAATTTATCACCATGCTGCCTATAATTAGGTTTGTTAACATACAGCCTAGTGCAGTCTTGTTGACTGGAAACTTAATCAAGTTACTATTGAGTTCTTGTATGCATTGCTTCGGGTGACTGTTTTACTTGTAGAATTATAGCTGCGGCCAACGTGAGGAAATTAGCTCTGGACACAAGTTTTTTACTTTTTTCCCCCTACACGTGAAAATATTTAGCAAACAGTGACAATGATGGAAAACAGTAGGAAACAAAATGTTCTACATTAGTATAAAACATGAGAAATGCAGCAAGGACCCTCAGTGGTACAACATGTGTTATGCTGGCTGGCAGTCCATTAGGCTTGATAGACATTTCACTTACCTAAGTCAAATATAACAGTCTAGTATTCATTAATATAAGAAGGGGGTTGTGGAATCAAGCCTACCATCTGGTTAGAACGACAGAATAATCTACAACTCATGATTAGGTCTAAGGAGTGGAATTTCACTTTAATCTTTTTCATTGCTCGAAATTTCCATCTGCGCAGTACGGCACATCATTTTTCTTCAAGACAAATGTGCTGTTTTTCATGTTCCAAAATTAGATCAGAAGAAAACGATTAATCATGTCATGGCCTGGGAAAGGAAACAAAGCCCTGATATTTCTCTCTCTCTCTCTCTCCCTCTCTCTCACTAGCTCTGGCTGTTTGCAAGGTCCTTTCTTTCCCTGCCTCGATTTTCATCACAACTTTCAGAGGTTCACATTGTGGTGGGCTAGAAACATTCAGGAAATAGGAATCTGAAATAAAGACACAGCTTTGATTTGCATAGCCGTTTTTATTTTCCTCTCGCATTCTCCCCCACCCCCAGTTTGCCACTTCATCTTTTCCTCCTCTCTCTCTCCCCACCCCCTACCATGTGCCCCCTGGCACAGGACGACAGATGGTGACCTGTTTGCATGTGACACCGTAACTGAATCTAAACTCAAGGAAACAAGTCACCGGGCTGCAAATTAGTGAGACCACACAACTGTCAGGTGGCAGTCCCCTTTGACAGTTGTAGGCCATTATAGGAACATTGATGTTTTCGCAGTGTGACAAAAAGGAATCCTTTTTGCAGCAGACCTGTCTGTCAGCTGGCTCTCAAGTCATAACAAATCCCTGGCACTCAGCTGAGGCTGAACATTCGCAGCGTCAGGAGGATGATAAATGACCTGCAGGGCTTTGAAGTGCCTTGGCAGTTCAGATGGGTCCGCAGTGCTGACAGAGAAATATACACAACAGCGTAACCAATAATGAGAACATTAAACATTCCTGCTTTGTGACAGGCTGACAGAAAAACCCAGCCTCACATCAATCATCTTTGGAGATATAACCTTGACAATTAGCCCCCTCTCTGATACTCAGAGTAACCTTTTTTTTTTTTCCCCCTTCCCTCCCCCCTCTTTTTTTATTCTTCTGCCTGGCTTATCTTCCATGATCTTTTTTTTTCTGGTATGGCAGAAAGGGAAAAAACAGCAGAAGGAAAAAAAAAAAAAAAAAGCAAGCCCACATCAAAAAAGATCTTTTCCTTTTCCTCTATGCAAAAATAAAATATGCCAGGACAAAGTTTATTTGATGGACTTCCACCTATTTCCCTTTAGGAGAAAGGAATATATTTTTTACCCTATCTACCAAAGCATCTGTCACTACAAATACTCCTAGCAGAATTTTGTTTACATTTTATGCTTATTTTGTTCCTTAGGTTTTTTTTTCCTTTCCCCAACTCTTACATTCACACCAGCGCACTCTGTTGTCAAGCATGGCTTCCACTTGTAAGAGTGAGATGATTAAGCATGCGACTGTCCTCTTGTTACTGCATTCCGGGATCATTCAATAAAACAGATAGAATCTCAGCTTCTTCCCATAACCTTGTGTTTTCTTCTTTTTTGTATGTGCTTGTGCACTGGTTTGCCATTTTTTAAATCCTTTTACAGAGCAAAAATAATCTTCAAAGGACAAATGAAAGGTGCAGCTAATCTTCCTGAAAACTAAACACACACCCCTCTGGAATCATTCTCACCAAAGAGCTGGGGTGCACGCTGATCTCGAGGACGCTCTCTCTGCTCACAGCAAATTCCTTGTTTTATCCAGCATGGGATCAGCAGAAATTCCTCCTGATACACACGACTGACTTCTTGCCATGGCTCTCCTGACAGCTGAGGGGTTCAGGTGGTGGGGTCAATGGGAGTGGTCTGTGCTCTGTGAGAGGTGAATTAGGCTGCTGGGCACTTTCTGCACTCCTTCCCAGTGGCCTTGCGTCTCCCAAGTCACAAGTTCAACCCCACACAGACGTTCCAAAGGAGCCTAAACACCCTTGTGAAATAGCCTCAATCGTAAGTGAGGTTCAAAATGGTGTTTGTTGCATAGGTTTTAATCTGGAGGAATGCTAATAATGTAAAAAAAAAAACTCATCTGTCATTGAAATTAGCAGTAAATCCTCTAAGATGTGCTGTGCTCAGGTCTCTGTCTCCCTGTTCCCCAAGGTATTTCTGTTTTGCTTATGTAATGACAAACATGCACTCCTGCTCTCATCAAGTACAGCACAGCTCAAATACTTTGATGTGAAGTTAGGGTAGTGAAACAGATTTACTCAGGACCAAGCACTTGTAAATTAAAAAAAGCTGTGTTTCTAACCCTGAAGTAAAGCCTGTCCCCAAGGCCCGTTTCTCCTATACGTACTTGAAGGTCTCTCTGCAATGCTCCTGTAGTGGAAAGAAGATGAAAAGAAGAAAAAACCCAGGGCCTTCAACTTTCAATACAGTTACAGAAGAGCCAGCTACAAACCCAGATGATGCTGCTGAAATAATATATTCCAGAGTCTGTCAGCTGAGTCCTGCTGCTGTCAAAGTATGTTCTGTGCACGTGGCCACAGCTGTTGACTTCACTATTAGAAGAGGTCAGTGTGAAGGAGAAAAGAAAGGTATTAGAAAGATGATCAACAGTAAGTGGCAAAAACTGTTCAGCAATTGCATGGCCTCATTTGTACTCTGATTATATTATTCCGATAAAAAGACAAACCATGTAGTGTCCATTCCATAAAACAGTAATGGAAGATTGGCTTCTGGAGGACTTGTGAGGAGCCATTTCACTCTCAGGCAAGTACTTTTAAGAGACCAGTCTGACAACACTGGAAATAGAAAACTTCTCTTTGCCTCTGTTATATCTGCCTAGTGGCTACTGACTGAATGTCTTACAGTACACTGAAAACACTCCGTATACCACATTGCATAACTGTCCTTGGAGGGACTGGAGACAGACATCATGATTACTAAGTCCTGCTCAGGCTTTGGAAAGTCCAGACGTGGTAGTGCTTCCCCAGTGCAGTCTGAGGCTCCAGCAGAATCAGGCAGAGAAGAACTGTGCATTCGTATCATCTCCCTTTCCTCTAGGTCTGAGACCGGTTTCTCATGACAGAGGGACATCGTTCAATCTTTGGCTTCTCTGCTGACAGAATGAAAATTTAATTCATACCACTGATTTCCCAAAGACAAATTCCTTAACCCATTAAATCTACTTCTCTGCTTGTTACAAGTCTGTCTCACAGCCAGAAGACCTTTTCTCACCAAGATGGCTGGTGCAAAGGGAAGGGCACTCTCAGCCTGCACGCTGTATCTGTGTGATCTCTCATGTGCTTGATTTCAGTCGTGTTTCACCTACCTTCAAAGACATGGCCATACCGCACTTTTTAAATTCCAGTGTACATCAGATGCAGGTCTGCCAGACAGGCTAGATAATACCATCCCCCTCTGCAGACAGGAGCAGAGTGGGGAGCCAGACGTGCATGAGACACTGAGCTCCATTCCCCTCACAGTCAGGCTCTGGTCAAAGCAGGTATGATTTTGAAACCATGATCACCAAGGGCTCAGAAAGTGTATCTTCCCAATTCCCTATCCCACTCCCGTACAATGCTTCATGGCCTATCCTATAGCATCATCAGTAGCTGTGTTTGGGTACTAGCTCCTGATGACTGACTCTATAAAGGATCTTTGTAAGATAAATGTGCAGAGTAAATGAACATTTTCTTCCCAGAAGCTTTCTTCCCTTCCACATGCCTACCTGAAGAAGCAGACAGGCTGCTTTCAATACTTTTCACTGCAGAGAGGGATGAAAAACTCCCCCTTCACCACTGGCAAGGAGCCCCATGTCTTTCACAACTAACATTACAGAGTTTATCTTGCAGAAGACCACGGCTTTAGGAGTTGATGGATGCATTCAGATCCCACCCTAACAGGACTGTCAGTGGAAAGGGATGAAAGGCCTACACCATATGCTGAGAAGACGACAGAGGTACAGTGTAACCATCCACTCATTTTCTTCTGATCATGTTGGAGGGCTGAGCAAACATCTGCCATGCCCAAAGATCTGAGGCCCCAAAACTGGACTGAGGCATAAACCACTAGTCATCACAAAGGATAAGGAAAGGAAGAGCACAGAGAGGCTATTTGGCTCCTCTGACAGATCAAGTGGCCATCATTTGTGTTGTCTATTTGATGAAATCTTTAAGAACCAAATCGTGCTAGAATTACATGATACTGATCAAATCTCCTGGGCCATAATTCTCACTCTGACATTTTATTTGGCTCACAGCCTTGAGTTAATCACCACTCCCTGCCTCAGTTTCCTCACAAACAGGAAAGGATGCATTCAAATTACACTCACCTGAAAGGCATGCTGTAAAATTTAATTAAGCCCTGAAAAGCACTCTGCAATTGAGAGATTAAAAGGTGCCATTAAAGGCTAGTATTATATTTCACTAAGACTCTCAGAAATATTTTGGATGGAGTTAAAGAGAGAAAATAAAAGGGGAATAAATCATAAACATTGCAGAATAAATGCTGCCTGCCCCTTCTTATCTGTAATTCACAAGGCATATAGATAATATCTAAATAATCCTTTGTATGAAAAACTGTCCATACATTTGCACACAAGATGTAAGGACAATGCTGGTTTTATATGAAAAGGAATATACATGTTTCCTTGCACACCCTCAGTGAAGTTAAAAGGGTTAATAAAATATAAGTTGAGATCAAAAGAAATCTGAGGTGACATTTTGGCCTTGAGGCCTCCTCTTGGCTGTGGGAAAACAGAACGAGGCTGCTCTGCAACCTACAAGCTGAAGTACAATTAGTGGTGTTTTCAGACTGCATGTTTTTTTCTAGGTTAAATCCATATAGATATAAGCATATGCAGTGAAAGCACTGTGAATTTTGTTTTTCCAGTGGAGAGGTACTAAGTGTTGGAGACAACCTGAGAAAATTCAAAGTTATGCAATTAGAAGATCATACCCGCCCAGATCAGAACCAGATAAAACATTAATATCATCATTATAAAATGTACTCAAAAGGAAAGGGCTTGGTGCATGTGTGTGCAGCTGCAGTGTCATCCACACATCCTGAGGACAACTGGAGGCAGTTGGCCTTTCATCTTTTGACTCAAGACCTCTCCAAGACCTATGCATTACAGCATGAAGAACCACACACTCTATCAAACATCATTATTTACGTAACACATGGCAGGGAGTGGTTATGGAATAAATCAATACGTTGTGATATTTGTTATAAGCCACATGGCACAGCTGAACATTTCTAAGTCCTTACCCCAAGGTCTGGTTTACAGGGAGCTTGTTACAGCTATATTAAAATTGCCTAATAAGTGAGATTACCAGAGAACTGCACAGTGCCATTTTTGTTTTTTTCACTGGACTGTAGCCTAGTGAGGGCAGGGCTTTCATTTACAGATGAGTTCCTGATCTGACCCTCTCCAACACAGACTCTTTTTCTGTGTAAACTACAAGCTGATCTCCTTTCCCCGCTGCCCAACCCACCCCACACCCCTCCCCCCCCATAAAACTGATTCCTAAGCATAGCCAGGATTACAGCTGTGGACAATTTGGTCCAGATTCAGTGACATACCTCTTAAAAAAAATAAACATAATTGTTCGCTACTGAGACTGCCTATTCAGACCCCTGTCTGGAGATAGTAGTGTGGCTACACAGTGGGTCAGTGACACAGTCTTACCCTTAGGTCCCTAGGCTAGGAGGTTTTATGTGAAAGTGGAACTTCCAGACAACAATGAACGTGTAGGTATCTATCTCTCTTTATCAAGTCTATCAAGAGACTAGACACCTAGTTTACACACGCAGGCTAGATGCCTGCAGTTTGACAGCGTGCATGCTGAAATCCCTGCACAAAAAGCTTTGGGCATCAAGACAAGTTCTTGTACAAACAGCACCATTTTGGTTTAAATACTATCTATCACTTTCTTGTGGTCTTGGAAATTAGACAGAGAACCCAACTAACCTCTCCAGTTTCATTCTGCCATAGCATATTCATTAAAATCTCCAGTTTGGTGAAGACTATGTTTTAGAACTCTAACGATGCTTAAAACACAATGTTATCTGTTCCAAACACCAGAAGAGCTGAAAGCATGGCAGCACTCAATAAGCTCCAAATTCACTGGGACAAAGCCCATGCTTCCTCTTTGTGTTTGCTCAGCACCCAGCACCTGGTTCACAGTTAGACCTAAGAAAGTATCTAAAATACAAAGTGGCAGTGATTGAGAAATATGATCTGTTATACTGAGGATATAACTATTAAATAATAACCTAAAAGCCACTAAATAAAAATTCCTCTCAGAATGCAAGAGACAACCTGTGTTGTGTAAAAAGAAAAACGGTAAACAAAATATCTCATGATGTTCTTTCTTCTGTAGTAAGACTATAGGCAATCACAAAAGGTAAGAAAAAGCAAGCAATTCATAAAGCCGTGTAAACCCAGTAAGGAAACTCCACTGAAATCAAACAAGTACAGGAAAAAATAACCTGCAAGAACCATGAGTTTGCATGAAGCAGTAACAAAGAGGTTGCACAAAGAAACTGCCAGACAAACTCTTACTAAACTTTCGAACAGATAAATTTTTAAAAAATGGATCAACGTATGATACATTATGTGTAAATCATTTAATGGAAAGTCACCTGAAATATTCAATTACATTTGTTTAGGATGCTGCCATAAAAATGGGTCTAAAAACTTCAAAAATTCATCCTTTTCTTTATTCTACTGCTCAGAGTTCATACATTAGTAATCTGCTGTCTCAGCTACATCAACGTACCTTTTTTTTTTTCCCTTGTCTCACAGCCTTCTTACTCCCTTTGTTTCAATGGCCATTTTTTTTTATTTTCATGCTTCTCCTTCCCAGCTCCTTGGTTTCCACTTATTATAAAGTTCAAAACACCATTTTAGAGCCCTACAAAACACTGCCCTTGGACCTCTTTCTTTACTACTTCTTTCACTTTTTCTGCTCCTTAAAATAACTATCAGGCTTGTTTGGAATGAGTCTTCTTTTCCTTCTGTAGTCTTTATTTTTTCACCTATGACATGAAGTATGTTTGTGACAGCTTTGAATTCACTTTTGCTAGAGGCTTCCCATAGAAAACTCACATATTCAATTGTACAATCATGCCCCTATTCCCTATTTATGCTATTTCACACCTTTGAGATGTCTGTAGACTAGGTCCTTCAGAGCAAAGCAAGCACTGATGTCATCAATTTCTATTGAGTAGTCTTATGCACATCCACAGTGTCATATACACTAACCATACACAACCCCCCCAAGCATAAATAACTTGAAGGAACGGCCCCTTGGGAAATTTGCCGAGGCTGTGTTAAATTTGAGTTTTTAATACTTCAGTAATATTTTAAAACTGCTTATCAGGTGATATAAAGAGCTGATATAATAATTAAATTTGCAGATGATACTGAATTAGGAAGTGTTGCAAACATAAGTGAAGACAGAGAAATAACACAGAGGACCTGAGAAAGCTTAGAAATAAGAGCAGGAAATAACAAAATGAAATTCATCCGGGAAACATGCAAAGGTACAGTACATCTGGGGGAAATATTTCAAAATTAAATACCAAAAGTAATCCGATCTTGTGGTTCAAGGTGTAAACTGATTGCCACAGCTGAAATAATCCTCTCAACCCTCCTGCTCAGCAACATATAACTGGCAAGGTACATTATGAAGGGTTTTGAAAGATCAGGCACGAGTTATTTTTGGAGGCAGGATGCCTGTCTCTTACAGAAAATCCTCTGCAACATCTATACTCAGAGAAATAGCCAGGTTCATTGACAGTACATTCCCACACTTGGGCAAGTGAAATATTTGCTTACCTCCCCCCTTTCACGCCAGTCAGTTACCTCCATCTCCCTGTTTGTATGCTGACAATTCAGCACAGACTTATGACACAGTGGAATTGGTATTAATGGGTTATAACAAGTTGAAAAGAACTGGGGAAGGGGGTGCCAGGCTAGTTGGAGGGTGAATTATCCAGGCTTTTAGTATTCCTGACCTCTGAGAAACTGCCTCAGATACTTTTCACTCTCAGCGGCCACAGGGACTGCTATACCAGACAAGCAGTAAAGTTGTCAGAAACACAGAACCAGATACTCAGTTGATGTCAGTCAGGGTTTTTCTGCTGACTTCAAAGAGAATAGCAAATTTAATGTGAGTTTGCAGTGAAATAGGATATTGAAATGCTTCAGCACAGCTTAGTTTTCCATCCTCAGGCTCACCACAATCAGGAACTAGAGAAGAGATGAGGCTTTGTACAGCATTGATAAAACCACAGCAAATATATCACAAAGCTTTGGCTCTTGAATGCCATCAACTCATAGAGAAGCTGGAAACAGCTGAATGGAAATCAATAACAATGAAGGATCTCAAACAGATGGACTTTGAAGAAAGTCACTATCTTCTTTTGTTACACGGAAAACAAAAGACAAGAAATGTCATTAAAATAAATAAATTAATGATAGCCCTATAGCAAATCAGTCTCTCCTCTGCTTCACAGCAGAGCTTCTGCTTAGGACTTAGCTTCCTACTACAGATCTAAATAAACACCACATATATCCTTACACATTCCCTGCCCTGTTCTTCCTAAATAAACAATCTGAACAGGAATGAAATTAGAGACTGAGGCAAGTCACTGGTTTCACCACTCATTTAGATCTTTTCATTGTCTAACACACATACACCAACCCCCCCATGTGTTAAGTTGATTCAATTTATTATGAAATTCCAGAGGTGCAAATGGTTGGACAATAGTTTAAGGAGTCTTTGCAGCTGGATTACCTCCCATCACTGAAGTGCAGTATGGTTCCACACAGGCCAAGAACAGACAGGATTTCACAGAAATTAAATTGAGACTGAATATCTTTTCAGAAAGATTTGCTGTAGCATAAAGAACAAATCATACATGTTTTCACAAGAATTTTTGAGTCACATTTACAGTTTGTGTCAAACTAAGATGACAGCATTTACTTCCATCTGAACAGTCTGAAGCTAGTGTTCCATGGTGCAGCTACCCTTAAAAAGTCATGCTGAAACATATGAAACATCTAATTCCTCTTGGTCTCAGGGAAATTCATAATATGTGGGTATTTCCGAGAGCAAATAAACAAAAAAGAAAAAACAAATTTTCTGGATAATCTCATTACTGTTGCTATCTTGTCACACTGGAAGCTCCAAAGAGCATACGTTAATGGGACTAAAAACATCTAAAATGAAGAGACTGTTAACATGTAGGTACCGGGGGAATAAGGATGATCTCTGGTTAAGCACAATACTTGGAACTGAAGTGATCTGTGTCCTATTCTTCAATGTGCCACATATTTCCTGTACAAACCCAAACAAATGGCTTTATATATACCTTAATTCCAGGTCTGTAAAACTAGTACTTTTTCAGCCACATCTCTTCACACTGCAACCTATGTACATGTATGGTGTATCTCACAATAGAGAACAGACTTTGAACAGAAGAGAGACGGTCTTTCCAAAGCAGGTAATGCTATTTGCAAGCAACTGGTACTGTCACATTTCATCAGTTATGTACACCTACAAAATCTTCTCCAACCAGAAGAGGGAGATCTGTGGTTTGCAATCTCTGGACCAACAATTCGTTATGAATCACTTTGGGTGGGCTGAACTTGCACTTAATCATCAAAACCAATGCAGAGGTTATGGGTAGCACCATTATGCACAGTCAGGTATCTTTGGCTCTCCGTGGCACGCAGATTTTCCAGCAGCCACAAATCCCCACCCTCTACAAGCAGTTTATAGTATATAAGAAGGTTGGGCATGAAGATGGAAAAGGAATCATGATATAATGGAGGGTGGTGCCTGATAATATCAGGGCTTTTAATATTAGTCTCATTGCTGCAGGGTTTGAGCACTTCCAGCTCAAACTGGGTGCTGGCATCATCCAACTGTCTGATAGAGAGACCTGCAGGCAAAGTTGTGGTTATGAAACTTGAGATGAGCAGATCTTCTATCTGTATAATGAGCTAATTAAAAATTAATTTAAATGTAGTCTGTATAAAGTGCTGAAGCATATGATGTGGGGTATAATCCTATGCTGGATTTGACAACCCACAGCTGCTACTGCATATTCAGGGGTTTTGGACAAAATTATCTGCTCCTTCTGCCAGACTCCAATGAGAATCTTCCCTCACTGAGCACTTGATCTGACTCTGGGATGCAAACTGAATGGTTAGTCCATGTGATGATGTGCAGAGATAGGATATCAGATCTAGAGGTCGTTCGTCTGTGTTTGCACAACCACGATGTTTCTTAGACTGAGCAATGTTCTACAAAGTGAGCATGGATACATCTGCTGTCCTTCCCCACCATTTCTGGTTCCAGACTTTCTCATGCTGAGCCAGCTTGTGTGTCTCAGCACTTTTAGTGTTGATGTACCCATAAATGGGATGAAAATATCTATATCAGTAATAAGCACAAAAGGTATTTTCCCTTCAAGGCATATAGTCCTCTGGGAACCATGTTTAAAGCTGAAAGGCAAGCTCTGATTGCATTCCTCTGTCAATGAGTCGCAACTGGGACACAGATATATATGAGGCGTCAGGAGCTGGGAAAGCAGAAATGAGAGTGATAGGAGGGCACTTCTGAATCCATGAAAGAGAAAGAGCTCCTATAATTCTTGTTGTCCTCTTGGACAGCTACGTACCCCAAGCCACAATTAAGTCCTGCCCCAAATCAGGTGCCAATTATTGTACTGCAGAGACACTGGGACTAGTGGACTCTCCAATCCTTGTTCCTAGCAGCCAGGCCAAAGCTAAGATACAGTAATACGGCATTGCTTGCAGGACCAACTAGAGGAAGAGGTGTTCCCTTGCTTCCCTGTTTCTTAACAGTGATATTGAAATAGCTGAGGTGTAACAAATACTGCAATGGACTTGTTAAAAGAAAATTCTGTTTCGGTTTGAATAAGGACAACTGGATGGTTGCCTTGGCTTGGAGACTGAAAACCATATAAACATGAGTTCAGCTATGTGAAGCAAGATAGGAATAAAAGGATTCCTTCTTAATATACTTAGTCAATGTGTTAATTAATTTTTGAATCTGAAAACCACCACTATCACTGATGGTTCACTCAATGTAGGTATGTTGGTAGTTTGTTTACTGTATTAGTAAATAAAACATTTTTCTTCTTGCCTAACAAGCATGTTAATTAATCATATAGACAGATAGCCTAGAAACACAATTAGGTAATAATTATGCATGGCCACACTTACTTTTGTGGTGTTACCAGGTACAGAATCACTATGACTGTTGATAGGAGAAGCCTCAAACAGTCAGAGCAGAACATCAATCGTGAAATAACACCCTACTTACTTGAAAAAAATCTGGCATATTCAGGAAGCTTTCTCAAGCAGCAGGAACACATTTGGCCTTTACTCACCACCTTTATCCTGCTGGTGTTCCTGAAGCAGAAAAGGCACAGAAGTGGCAAGATTCTCTCTGTGTTGCAGTAGGGGAGCCCAAGGATGGTGATCCTCTTGGATTAAAAAAGAAGAACCATGAACAACAGGTACCCTATCTGGCTGAGACATACAACATTTAATCGGAGAAAGAGCATTCCATTATTTCATTAATAACAGTAGTACAAAAAATCAGTGTAGAGTAAACCCATGTTTAATTTGCTGATTCTAGCCAGCTACTGTGTATTGCTTATTGGATTCTAATAGGAGTTCACAAGAGGTTAGTGGGTTCCCATAAAAGGGTGCATCTATATGTTTCATTAGTAGCACTGTCAGCGTGCTACCTTTGTTCTGTACCTACAATGACTTTTCATAAAATTTCAAACTAATATCAAAACCTTTTTCTTTTTTCCATCATATTTACATATATGTCCAGAATGAAGACTATAACCATCAATTACAGCCCTCTGTCCCAATAGGACACTGCATAGAAAGGCACAAGAGATGGGATCTCTTGTGGGCTCTTCAAGACTTCTTTATGAAATGAACAACAAATTTCCAAAATAGCTAAGTAACACTGGAAACCTTTGCATCTTTTGCTCTATGCACCTAGTGCATCTCTTTGACCTTGCTTGCTCTGCCATAAAATAGAATGACACGTAGAACGTAGATGATATTAGAGAGATGACCATAGTACAAGAACATATACAGAGCAGAATATATAAGAACAGGCTGGATAAAACATTCCTCCCCAACCCTTCCCCACAAACACATGCCAAAGATTTGGTAGTCCTGACACTGAGCTTAACATTTACCAGATGAGACCTGATTGATGCCTTCCCTATTGGAGCAGATCAAATTTGGAATGATTGCCTGTTACAAAAGGAAACCAAGCAATAAATTTACTGTTGAGCATAGAAATGTAAGTCGGAAAAGAAAAAAAAACCTCTTAATCCTAAGAGGGAAGCAATATTCTCATGTCCTGTACCTCACACTTCAGACCTCTGTTTTGCATGATTTTCCCTTATCACGTGTATTGATTGGTTCTTTGTACAGCCCATTCCTTAATCTTTAGTCATTTCTCCACGAAAATAAGATTTAAAGGATGACAAAATGCACACCATGTCTCTTCCTTCCTGCCAATTTTATACACATAAAAGTCTGAATAAAAAAAAAAAATAAGATCTCCTTCTTGGAGTGAATTTTTACACAGTGCTGAATAACGAATTCCCCAGGAGCTGTCTAGAGTTTTCTTGCAGTCCAAACTGTTCAACATGGAGGCTTATCATAACAGTTTGCCACAGAGCATAGCAAGGTTCCCATGGCAATTAACTCATTCACAAAAACAATTTTGAAAATCCAGTTTAATTGCCACAAATAGAGTTTTCCCCATATTTTTTTTCAGCTTCATCTGAAAGCGAAGAGTAAAACCATCTCACAGCAGCTTGTAGATACTTGTAGAGCAGGTGAAACCTGTGTAGGGTCCATGCAACAAGGGCAAGGTAGAGGTAGAACTAGATCAAAGACTTGATTTTCATATCTTTCTCAGGCTCCTCTGATGTGGCCTTTCAACAACACCTATTCCCGAATTAAACTCCTGCTTAGAAATACTCCTTCAGTGTACCCTTTCAGAACATCCCTGTGTTGATGGATCCAAAATACACAATGGAAACAACAGTCTTTCATTTTCTATTTGCAGCAGCACCAATCTGGTATATTGGGAATGTAAAACAGCAGCAGCATTTAGAGGGAAAACTAATGGTTTCAATGGATGGAGTAAAAAAAAAAAGGTGTCTTTTTATGTTGTATGTCTCTATGTGCATTAAGCATGTCTGTATGTTTCTTCCTTTTTCCTCACCTGCTGAAGAAGACACCTAACAAACTGAGGCCTAAACAGAAAGAGTATAGATGCAGCAACAGTAAGAATGTGATTTTATGGTCAGCTTCACCTATTTGAATTTTGAAATGCTACTGGAAGGGACAGACCTTCCTTTCCACCACCTCACCTGTCTCCTCCATGCTCTGTGTCAGCATATGTGGTTGCATGCCTCAGCAGTCAGCCAGATCCACTCCCCAGTGCAGCTGCCTGCACAGCTGGATGAGTGCTGCTGCTGACACAACAGCAAGGACAGGGGACAGACACTCACCCTTTCACCACCTTTTCAGCAGTTTAGAAATAGATTAGCCATGGCTGACACAAAGCTACACCCAAGTTTCACCCCTTTTTGGTGATGGAATGAAACAACAGATTCCTATGTTATTTGCAGCACAACAACAAATCACATTACTGATAAAGAATAAGCATTTGGGATACTTGCCTTTATACCATGGTAATTGTTAATACAAATGGAAAATGATACATACAAACATTTGTTTCAAGAGATGAGACAATAAATGGAAGAATTAAACCAAGTGAAATTAAATTCTAAGAGAAGATTTTGTGGACAGAGAACTGTAAGGCTTGAACATTCATTTCTCATTACTTTCTCATCTTCGTCTCAGAGAATACTACTTCCAAAACTATATTTAATATTGGTGTCATGCTAATTAGCATTACATGAAAAGCTGGCTTAGGAGGCAGATCTAAACCAAATGGTGGAAAAGGCAATACACTAGTGGCTTCAGTAGGATTTGGATGAAGCCTTTAACATTTGTTTCTTCCTATTATCCATCTCCCACTGCTAAATTCACAAGGAAGATGTCAGAAAAACTTCAAGAGGTGTAAAAAGAGAAGTCTGGGGACTACAAAATGAATAGTGCAAAATTAACATTTTTTTTTTAGAAACAGAAATTCTTAATATTGAGGAAAAAAAAAGTAATTTAAACCCCTATCAGTGAAAGAATTAAATAATAGGAGAATAGGGACAGCTTCCTCTACAGCAGTTAGCACTATCCATTATCAGTGCCAAGATATCAGATTAGATAGATCACCACTCTGATCCTGAATGAAGACTTCTATCCAACTCACTGCCCTTCACATCACCACCAGTGTTATGGTGCCTCCAGCCTTCATCCTGTGAGACAGCAGGATAGAGACACAAGTGCCCTGTTCTGCAGTAGGCTACACAACAGCAGTTCCCACGGCCGTCAGGAGGAGCTGTGTGGATACCTATTTCCAGGAAAGGTGGGGTGGGAGCACTTGTAATGCAACTACTGAAAGTTCAAGTCAACAGGTCTGGAAACTTGGCAAAGACAACGCAGACAAATAAGGTTTACAGGGCACCTCTGTGGCTGGTGTCAGTCAGATGACTACTGCTCTGTTCACAGGAACCTGCCAATACACGACAGATGAGCACCCGGCTCCTTTGCAGTGCTCCTCTGAACCTCGGTATCTGAACCACTTGGAGCTCATCCAGCTTTCCAGTGCTTCCTCCAGGCCAAGAAGATGAAAACCATGCAAAACGTTCTGCCATTCTCAACATAAAGAAAAACAAAATCACATTTGATCATGAAAGTTGATCCTCCATTTTCGCACAACAGCGAAGACAGGAAGAGGAGCTGTAAAAAAGAATAAGGAACTTCCTCCCCTTCTCTAACATCCCCGCCCTCTAAGTGCTTTCCTGCTGCTGACAGAACTGAAAGTCAGGCCTGGATGAACCCAGCCGAGATACCCAGAGGCACCAGAGCAGTGCTGGGCCCCTCCCAATGCCACACGGCAGTTCAAAGCCCTGAAAGGCTGCAGAACTCCCACCGTGTTGCAGTTCCACTCCCCACCCAAAGAGCCATGTACCTAGCAGCTCACTCTCTTCTCAGCGTGTCTCTATGACAATAGATCCGTATCTTCTCAGCCTTCTACCCGTATAGTCACATAGTGCTCTCATTGTGCACAAATGATGAGTATCTATGGTTGCTTCTCCTGTCTGTTGTACCTCCAGTCACAGGTCAGTGCCAGCCAAAGCTCGATATTTGCTGAGCTTTACTGACTGCTTCTGCCCCAGCTCCCCCTTTCCACGTGCTTACCGTGATAGCTGCCTTTCTGCACAACAAGGTTGTCTTGAGGATTTTTGAGACAATGGACCTGGTAGTAAATAGGAGCCTTGATAATGCCAAGAGAGACCAGATGTCATGCCTTGAGATGCAATGTCTTTCCATGCATGCTGTGCACACACAGGTCAGCTGCGTAACATATGCACTGATGTGCCCTGTGCTGGAGCTAGCAAAATTACTTTTCTGCATATGCACAGTAGCTTTTTTTCTAGCAGTCGCTGCCACCAGTGCTGAAAAAGCACCCAGCTGATGTGAAATAATGGAGAAAGCTTTTTTGCGAGTTTTTCATAGGAAGCATGAGATTTTACTGGGCAGTTACAGAGGACATCTGGCAACTCCTTCACTGGCTGATGGGATTTGGAGATGACTCCACACTGACACTGCAACAGTCTGCTTAGTCTTGGACCTTGCAGTCTCCAGGCCTGCTGATCAAAATAAGTATGAAATAAAGAGGTAAAATACAAGTGAAACAAAGAGGTCAAAAGCAAACCAAACCTTTTCAAAACATAACAGAATTTCATCCAAGTTTAGGAATAAGTTAATTCCTTAGCAGAGTAAGGGCTCAAATACCTGGACTGTTGATTTAGCCAGTATATTGACAACAGCAAAAGATGGCTCCTAGTTGCAAGACCTGGCTCTATTAATATAAGCATACAAAACAACTGAAATTGCCAAGCATCTGGTTCAGCCTGTTACAGAAAGTCAGGCAGGACCCAAACTCTGGATAGAGATTTGAATTTTACTGTTTTTCAGGGCTGAAGGTGAGAGGCTTCACATGTAGAATTCTAGGCTTCTTCTGGTATATCTTCAGTAAAACTATCACAGCTCTGTAAGCCCACTGCTTCCCCAGGACGCTGCTGTGGTGTGTGCTGAAGGGCTGGGAGGAGAAAGGAGTGGAGGAGGAGGAAGCAGCTCCTCATTCTTCCCTATCACCCTTCTTCCTGTTTTCATGGCTGTGTATGCAGAGGATTGTCTTTCCACAAGCAAACGACTAGAGACAAGCTCACCCCAAATGTATGTTTTCTCATGTTTCAAGCACTTGCTCTCTGTTCTTGATGAATGTTTAGTTACAGCATGAAATATGGATATATGGAATGAAGACATTTCCCCTTTGACTAGCACATTTGCAGAAGGTATGTCAAGGATCTGAGGCAAGGGGTATGGGCAAGCTTTCAAGAAAGTTTTTTCCCCCTTCTCCTTTGCTTGCTTATTGGAAGAGCAATAAATATCAAGCAGACAGGCCCTTCTCACAGTTACAAAGCCTACCTGTAACTGAGCTGGATAATTAGCAGCCTTGAAGATGATATATGACTTTCATTACCCTTTGGGACTGGAGACTAAATGAGGACAGAGCTAATTGCCGTGCAAAGCAGTTTGGCATGAATGAGAAAAATGCAGGCGCTGTCTCCTGCCAAAAAAGGGCCCTATTGCTGCTCTGATCTCATGGCTGGTTTTTGCCGCAGGAGTTCACTTGGTGTCCATAAATCATGGTCTGCTTACAGCTGAAACTGCACTGAGTCATCAACATGCAATAAGCTGAGTGACAGATTCCAGCCTGACTACATTAGAACTTCAAACTTAGTCCTCCCCCCCCAACACTACCCGTACTTAACAGAAAATTAAACCCAGACTACACAGACATGAAGGCTGTGAGAAACACAAGGCTTGTTTACTTGACAATAGTTTTTTAAGACTGATGTTTCCAGGAAATAGCATCATGCATTTTGAAAGGGAGAGGGCCACAAGTACTGCATATATAAAATTACCCTCTGCTATAGCATTTGGTTTGTCCTTCTTCATGTAATTGCTGATTAAAATGTATTACCTTCCTTTAATGATCTAAAGTGGCACTTTGTCATCTTAGTTCTTATGGAGATAGATTTAGTCAGCTACCTGAGAAAATATTTTGCTGCTGTTTAAAATCAGTCCAGAAGAACCTGAAATCTGATTGCAAATCTGCTTCCAAAGTGACCTGGGGCACATTAACATCCATATTGTACCCTTAAGAAGTGTGGGCTTCTGGGGAATCTAAACCATCAGTGCAAAAAGAGAGTCCTTGAAGATACTCTTTTCCTCTCCCCATTCTGTTTTACAGAAGATTTTTTGCTTTTCCCTAAAGGTACCTTAGGTCTATTTTTTTTTTAATGAAAGAGATTGTGCTGAATTTGCAATATAGTATCCTGTCAGATCCTAATCAATTAGCCCGCATCAGCTCAGTATAAGGCAGATACCAATTTAACTCACAGAGCTAAGCCTTCTGATTTTCTCTAAGGGCAGTCACATAATTCATTCTTTGTAGTGCCAAATTATATTTGACATTTAATTTAAAACTCAAGGTACCATAATGCAAAATCTCACTAAAAATAATGGTGATAAAGCAGAGGAACATTTCATTTGACAGTGAGGATTTTTTCAGCTTATTTATGCACCCAAACTTTCCCCCTTCCCCCACCTTTCAAAGCCCCAAACTCACCAGTGCTGGTTTTCCAGGCAATCATTTTCAGGTGATTTTAGCCTCTACAGGTGCTTGTATACAGTAAAGGGACACTTGAAGGTGAAGCAAGAAAGCTGCTGCTGCTCACCTTTTGGTGGGTGAGTTCTCCTCTCCCTGATGACACATGTGCTCAAAGACATTTCATGTATTATTGCCCCTCTACCTAGCAGAAGGAAATATTTCAAGAGTGGCTGGTCTAACTGTAATGGTTGTGCATGGACTGTGGAGGGGGGAGTCAGCCTGAAAATACAGAGTTTTTTACTTTTAGAAGACACAATGATAAAAAAAAAAAAAAAAAACAACAATAAAACTGCTTCATTCACCATTCTCTACCATGCAGTAACTCCATTCACAGCCACGTGGCACAATGGAAGTCTGTGGATTCACGACGCGTGTCCAGACTCTGACAATACAACTTCATGCATAGGTAATTATAAAAAGATTGAGTTCTCCCCCTTTCTTGAAAGGTGCAACACACTGCCAAACATGGCAAATTCTAGCCATGGGCTCAGTCGTCACTTCCAGTGCATGAACTGTCAAACTGTAATAAAAACACTAGTGCAGCCATCTCTGCCAAGGTGAGTTGCTTGTAGAGACTATTTCTGATGGTAGCATGAAAAATACTAAGCAGCCAGTGACTTGCCTGGCTAATCCAGAGCAGCAATATGAGAAGAGAAAGTAATGGATAACAGTAGGCTCTGCTTTGTTGAGACAATACCATTTAAGCAATAAGAAAAGTACTTTGGTAGCGCAATGCTCCTGAGAGTGACTCAACTTTTGTCCCGTCAAAAAACAGCTACTACTGTGCAATAAAAAGAAGCAAATGTCTAATGTTCTCATATTTTATGTGTCAGATTAGCTCTTGGGGGAAAAAAAAAATTCATCACTGGTCACAACATGCTTCTCAACATAAGATGGATGACTCAAATTCTGGGATGTTAGGTCTTACCAAGGATTTCAGTCCCTCATTAAGATGAATACAGTCCAGGGCTGAACTCTGATATTTTTTGAGTGAGTCTGTAGGCCTCAGGTTAGGCATTCTTGCTTTATTTCACATTTGCATGTAGGTGCATGCATATGCTACTGGGACTTAAGTTCAAAATCTTGCCCATTTGCCCGTGTGAACAGATCCATTTCATTTAGTACTAAAGAATATTAGTGTTAAAGAATACACAGAGTATTATCTGGGGTATGAAATGTAGACAGGAAATAAAGTTGCTATGTACCAGACAGAGAGTACATTATCAGCACACTTGGAAATGAAAGAAGCTGTATTTGATGTTGATGCATTGTGCCTACGTGACAGGCTTAAATTAGTGAAACAACTGTGATGGCATAACACTGCTGTAAGATCTTCCTACATTTCATCAAATTTAATTCTGGAATATAAAAGCATAAAACCCAAAACTTCTGGGAAAGCAGTGCTTCAGCAATATATAACACAGAGGGCTCCTTTCTAAGGTATGTATCCTGCTGTTCAGCTCCTCCAGACTTCCTGAGCTGAGACTGTATCAAGACCTTTGTTTTCAGCAGTAAGGATTTTGGTTTTTAATTGTAAGGACAAGCGTACCCTTCACAAGTCCAGATAATGGCTTTCTTAACATAATTATACTTTGGCTTTTATGACATCCCGTGGCAAAGAGTTCCACAGTTTATTAATGTTTTTTATGTGGAAAAGCACTTTCATTTAAGCACTATTACAATTTTAAGAAATAAAGAATAAGCATTCCCTATTACATTCTACCAAGAGAAATTATGCAGCCCTCAGAACTCTTTCCTAAGTTCATTCGACTTGGCCTCTTCTCATATGGAAACCTTTCCAGAAATTGGCTTACTGCTGTTACCTTTTCTAAATCTTGTATGTAGAGTCTTGTTGAGTCAAGAAATATGTATCATTTTCAAGATGTGAACCTGTCATAGATTCACATCATATACTTCATACTCGGTATTGTCCTGGAATTTTTTGCAATTGTGAATCTGTGTAGGCATACAGAAGTGAAATAAAATTGTAACTGCTCACCAATTTAATAGCAGTATTTTGGCACAGAAAAATGCACGTGCACAAAATGTCCAGAGAATTTCCACCAACTCAAGATTTTACACTAAATTCTTGAGAAAATTCAGGTTGGAAAATACTTTTCCAGAATAGTTTGAATGTTTTCAAAAAGGAAATTATGAAATTACTCATGTGACTGTATTACTCTAAGGAAGCTGGATTAGCTAAATGGCCATTTCGGTGCCCTATTTATATCACTAAGTTTTTACTGTTGCAGAGACAGAAGCTTTAAAAGTAATGAATAGTTTAAAATAGTAGTAAAAAGTACACAGTGAGTAAATATGCAGATTGGAAAACTGACATTTTGTGCCACAAAGAATCTTTAAATGGAAGTGAAGGGATAAATGCATTGACTGAGATTTCAGACCCTCGGATACTTAAGTTGGTTCCAAGTGCTGAGAACTTAAGCACTTTCACTGAAAAATAGATAAATACAGAAATAAGAGTCTAATTTTAAATTTATCATTTCTGAAGGCCTTATCCTTAATCTCTTTTCCTATATAAGAGTTATCATCATATTGCTTTGCAAGAGGTATATCAAACGTGGGGAACTGTCTCAGAGTCCTTCCATTCAGTAAGGAAGCTGCTTTTTAATTACACTGTGCAAAAACATTAGAGATAAAACCCCCTTATAAATACAAACAGAAAACTAAATCACAGGGTAGGAAGCCATAAGGACCAGAATGCAGAAAGAGAGAGACAATACAAATGATCTCATGACACAAAGTCTAATTTCTGGAGAAAATTCTACTTCAATTTACAGTGATGTAAAGAAGGCTCAGAAATTAGCTTGTTTACTCCTAATTTAAAATACTGCCAGACAAATAGATTATGGTTTTTGAATCCTTTATGATACAGGATTCTACAATTAATATAGCACAGACGCATTTGTCACCATCCTTAATCACAGATATTTGTGCAAAGATTTCAGCAAGCTCTATTCTGCTCTAATTTAAACTCATTTAAATCCTGCTCAGCTCTGTTGTGGAATAACTCTCCAGATAATTTAAATCTGTGTTTGACCACAATTCTGGGTCCTTATCATATCAGTACTGAGAAGTATCTTCCGAAGCATAAGCAGCAATCACTTAGAACATTTGAATTCTCTGGCTTAGTGTGTCTGAGCATCCAACCTGAGGAGCTGTAGTACCTTATGTTTGCTTGACACTGTTTGATCAAAATATTTCTGGAATTCCAGGTGAATTAGCACCACAACATTCCAAGTACTATAAGAAGCTGCAATCTGCTTTTCAAAAAGAAGAAGCAGTGGATGCTGCTGCTCCACATGCAATAAAAATCAATCCCCTAGCCAAAACCAGTGAAGTCTAAACCAGTTGACAGATAACAAAATATGAAAAAACAGGAAGAAAAAAAATTACTCTCACTTTATAGTTTAGGAAACAAAAGCTGAGAGAGAACAAATGTTTTGCCCAAGATTGCCAAACTGGGCAAAACAAGGACAAAATTGAATCCAGATTTCTTCAGACTCATTATGGATCCTGTATCACAAAATCATTTTGCTCAGTGAATTAATGGTAATCACAGTCTCTGACCAGCAGCTTACTGTATTCAACAGGAATAGCTCTTGGTATTTTCAAAAGGGGTTTTGATCAGAGTCCATTGGGTTATTCAGTGTATGTAGCTAAAAGAAACCTGCAGCTAGAATAAAGCTGAGGCCATACAACAGCACACTAGATTTTTAATATTTTTTTAAAAGCATGTCTAATTCAATGGTCATGAATAATATAATATTCACAGAGTCCCATCTGGTGTTCAGTTCTGTGTATAAAAATACTTTGCATTGTTGGTCCAATAATTCTGACTAAAACTGGTAAAGTGATATACAGACCCTTGAAAACAGTAGTGAAATACAAAAATAACAAATCGAATAAAGGAGAAGAAATAAGCTTGCTTTAGTCTGAAGGGAATAAAATTGAAGCTTTTTAACCTTGCACATAAGTTCCACACCATTGCTTTTTAAAATCAGTTGAAAATCATTTAAAATCAAATTGATTTTGGCTTTTACATTCAGATGCACTTCAGCTTTTCACCTACTTGCCTATACAAGTAATGTCTTCAGCCAACCTGTGTTTAAAATGGGTTGAAAATCAGTTTGTATGTTCACATGCTTATTGGAATTTTCTCATTTCCATTTCACTCAGAGCCAATCACGATCAGATTAACTTGCTAGGGAATATGTCAAGAGGCTGATTTCATGGGTGTTTTAGCAAAGAAATGGTTCCTAATGTAGTGAAATATTTTTTGCTTATAACATGTTGTCTATTGCCCATTTTGTGTCAATAAATGGCAAGACGGATAATCAGAACTGTTTATATTTATTCTGAAAAGCTCTCTTCTCCATCATGTGTAGACCCATAATCAATCATGAAAGAGCTGTAAAATTACAGGAAAATATTTCCTAGTTTACATCTGCTTCTTTCAACTAACAAAATCTGGAATATCTGCAGCCTTCCATGTATGGAGTGGTAGTGTAGGCTCCTGAACTGGAAACTCCTCTGTTCACCTGCTGCCATCCAACTGTGGTTCATTTGGATTGGGTAACTGCTGTCTGAACTGACATTTAGCCATCCAGTCTGAAAGCAAGTATGATGAAATGATGCAGCTTAACACGCTATCAAGGCTGTAATAGGATGTAGAACACCTGCCATTGACTTGGATAGAAAGAATAAAATGCTCTGAATTGCTTTGTTTTCAACATTCCCTTCCCCATACTCCTCACATGTCCACTTTTACTTAATTTGTCACCGATGCTTTAAGGAGAGAGGAATGACACAGCAAGAGAAGAAGAAAACATGAAGCAGATGCCCAAGTTCTATTACTGACTCTGTTGGGTAAGCTGTTTATAGCATTGTATCAAGTTCATTGATTTAGATGGCTCAGTTTTAGGTTTCCAAACTGAGAAGATGTACACAGTCTGCCTTCTACTGTGAGTCAGTACTTCAACACTCATCATCTTCAAAAAAGAGTTAGAATGAGTCTGCAAGTAAGGTGGTAAATGTCTCAAGCTGTGCATCTAAAAACTGAACACTTCCAATTAAATGAAATCAGGAAAATATTGACTGTAAGTTCCCAGTAAGTCAATTTACTTGTCTGTAAATGAGAAATGAAAAATGCATCATGAGGAGAGATGTTGTGGTTTCAAACAATGCCTTAAAGGCCTCTGCAAATCTCAAATGAGAAGTCAAAAATCCACGTGCAAATATTACATTGCAGAGATGATGAGTGGGAATGGAGTGGGAGGTTATATAACCCGATAATATCAAGGATCTGAAGGAGATTAAACTATTTAACTATTCAGCAGTGAAAAGTCAAGAAGGATCACTGCAGACAAGGAATGGAAAGACAATATAGAAACTGACTTGCGCAGGCTGACATTCCGCTTCAAAGAGTATTAGCACTAGAGAGTGGTTACAAAACTCTAAGTCTTTAAAAACAAGTCTGATTTAATAAATATTTACTAAATTGTATAAGAATTGCCTGGCATCAACCTATAAATATTAAATTGCAATGTTAATATTAAAAGAATGATGGTTTTTCAAATAATCAATTTAAGATTATAAGAATTTTTGGATTAAACATAAAAAATAATAAAAAAAAAAATCCCTGAGAGTCAGACAAAACCCCTGACTGTTAGATTCCAAAAGAACAATCCACTCAGAGTTCTTTTCATGTGCCAACAACTATTATTTATATTGTTTATGCACTTTCATCATGACAGCCCTAACACTGAACAGAGCAGATAGAGTCTAACAGTTACCACATTAGAAAAAAAGCTCTCAGAAGGTAAATAAAGTGAAGTGAGGCTATATTTTTGGATCTTGGGAGATGTAAGGCCATTCTGATATTCTGTTTATATCGATTATTTTCTATTGTTTAATGAATTTCTGTACCCTCCCTACAAAATAAATATTGCTTCAATGAATAGAGCCTGCATTTAAAGGACCCACCCTATTAAAACTGGTTTTGTTTGTGCCTGGAGAATCAGTACTGTTCCAGGCAGTTTGTTTCAGATTTTACTTGAAAGCTCCCATTCCATTAGTATGACATTGTTTCTGAGACAAAGCTTAACCATAGCGTCTTTCCCGTTTAAAAGGTAATGACACCATCTAAGCAAAAATAACAGTGGGGGAAAAAAAAAAAAAAGACCCCCATTATAGCAAACTGTGGTATTAATGAAATTCTGTTTGTATTAAAATTTTCTTTCAACCCCGGTCTTCCTGTTCAGGGGGATAGTGTCAACCTGTCAAACTTTTAATCAAGAGCAGTTCATTGATGCTTCCGTTATGTCAAAAAGCCTCACCTAGGTGACTTCAAGGGGAGACAGCAGGTCTGACTTTCTCAACATCCAAGGCTATGAATTTTTCATTTCTCACCCCCAACTTTTAATTTCTAGTGTATGTATATGAATAGACACTGTATTTTTTTTTATTGTAGCAAATCTATAATTAGTGTAGATTTTCAATCAAGTTGTAAAGCCAAGAGAATAACGAAAAAAGAGGTAAAACCATGAAAGACTACTTTCTTAATTTCTAGGTTGGCAAAAAGGGGCTAGTTAGAGGGCTGAAATCTATGAGTTCAGAGAGTCTTTTTCACAACAGCTGCTCCAGCCAAAATTTCACAATACAGCATCATAGTTTACAATCTAAACCCTTCCTAGAAATTCTTTTACTGAGGTGTTACATTTGCAGACATGCTCATATTAATGACATAATTCAGCCTACTAAAGAATCCTTTGTGTATTGCACGGAACTCAAATTTTGGGCCAGATGCTGACTGCCTGCAGTAGCTGCTTTCCAGCAATTGGCAAGAACAAAATGGACAAAAAATCAGTTTAACCAAGTATCTGCACCTTCATGCTCCATTGGGAGAACACTGGATTTGGAAAACAAAAATAAAAAGCCCATATGGCAGCTTTACAATGCCTTCCTCTGCAGCATATCACTTACTAATCTTCTATAGGTGAAGTTATAAGGGAATTGAGACTAGGAACATTCTCTCTCCCTGATCCCAGGGAACTGAAATGATTTCTTGAGAGTGTTAAGAAGGTGACGGTAACTGAGAGCAGCCTTAAGACAGTTCTGATTTCCATCCCAATATTGGCATGGAATATGGTTGACCCAGTGTGAAAGTCAGAAAGATTTTAATAACCTATGCTGCAGACAGAAAACAAGTCCCATGGAAAAGTCCAGTCCTAGCTTTTCAATTTAATCCTGCAAAAATTTGACTGAATTTCAGTAATAGAGTTTCTACTTCTACAGTTTCTACCATAATCAGGAACAAAGCCATCTTTTTGCATTCACAGCAATATCCATTATTTATCACTTAGATGTATGGTAAGATGAGTTTTGACTGAAAATACTGTGTTGCTTCATGATCAGGAAGTGAAGTCAGGGAGAACTATGATATCCTGAAGGTATGGTTAAAGGAGCCTCCAGATCTTGGGGTTTTAAATAAGTTTGCAAGGGCATATTAATAGGGAGTGCACCACATCATCCTTCTAAATAATTTACTCTTCACTAATCTGCCAAAGGAAAGATTCTCATCCAAACAATTTGCTGATTTTTGTTTTGTTGTTTATTTTTTTTTTTTTTAAACACACTATGTATAATTGTAAGATGACTATATGGGTCATTTATAAAGCCAAACAATACCAGAACTCCAGTGATGTGAAATGGCCAGCTAATTACAACACTGCTTTAAATTATGTTCCTAGGTATTACTTGTTCTTTCCAAAATGGGCTAGATATCTGTATTGAGCCCCAAAGAGCAATTTCATTCTTGCAAACATATTGCATATTTAAAATGTAGCGAGTTTTAAATCATCCAAGCTCATTGTTTTAACTTCCAGCATTTCATTATTCTACTTAATGGTTTGCACATTGTTTTAACACAAGTACAATATAATTTTATTGTATAATGTCAAAAAAAAATTCCACGTCCATTTGCTTCCAAAAGAGTTGAGAAGTGATGAGATAGGAGACCTAAACTATGGGGATGTTTTGCCTATAGACAGGAAAAGTTCAGGGTTGTTCAATATGTGACTAATTGGGAATATACACACTCAGAGTATTAGCAACATATACACATCTGAATTAGTCTGCCACTTAAAATCGGATTGGCAGAAATATAAAGAAACTGGGCCAGCCCAGTTTTTCTCTCATTGTAGTCAGCTGGAATGTTGACAGATTTAGCTGGGCCAAGAGGCCCTAATTTAGGCCCTGTGGCTTCTGCACTGGAGCAGGTTTTATGGCTGGGAATCATGGCTTTGAGAGACACATCTGGGTGGTAAAGTACTAAATACATGCCAGGTGGTCCCTCAAAACATAGAGTAACTGAAGGTAGAGCTTGCAGTCTCTGAAACAGCTTCATTCTCCCCCTGGGGAGCCTCATCTGTCAGCATCTGAGGGTCAAGAACCATGCAGGAGAGGTTTATTTCATGATCTCCAGGATTGCAGGTGCCACTGGTTAGAGAGATAGAAACAACAGGTCCTACAATGACAGGAAAGCATTCTGATGGATTTCTCCCACAAAGAGTAGATACTTGCCTTTAGCATTAGGACCTCTACTAGGAATTAAAGAATACATTTCAAATTGTTCTTTTGGATGCAATACAAATATTGCTTTTTTGTGAAAATATTTTTACCAAGTATTTCCAGAAAACATGTAACAGATGCAGTGTATCTGAAAAGCTGTTTAAGGATGGGTAGTTCCCAAGTGCCCTCAGTTGCTCCTGTTCTACTTGCCTTGACCTGTTGCATCACGCTATGTGATATCAAACTGCCATCATGTTACATTTTAGAAGTTATTATGCTTCACCGGTGGGCAAAGCTGCTGCTTGCCGAGTGTTTGTGAGGTTTAATTAATTAGTGCTTATGAAGTGCTTTGAAATTCTTACATGAATGATATTACAGAAACACTGAATATTGCTGCTGCTATACAGGCAGGTACATGATTAAAGATTTTATGTTGCAAGGTGTGGCTGGGCCTTACCTTCTCTTTGGGAAAATGTTGTGGTTTCCTCTGAATTCCCTCTGGCAAGCTAGTTCAGTCTTCCAACCAAACCAAACCAAAACACTTCAATCTTTCCAGGGTAGGGAAAAATAATAAAAAAAAGATTAGAAGAAGGGTATTTCTGAGAACTCAGTGCCTGTCTAGGATATTGCACCTCTAGGTGGTCTGATAAACTTCAAGGGCACCTTGGTGATTAAGTTAATTCTTAAACTAACTCCATTTTCTTCAACTTTTTTTTTTTTTTTTTTTAATCAACTAGAGCTCTTTTAATTGCTTTCTCCTCTGGGTATTTTACACAGGCACCTGACTGCCTCTTAAAGCAGCTTTATCTGTGATATTCTCTCTTTGGCTG
Source organism: Tyto alba (assembly GCF_018691265.1). Lineage (NCBI taxonomy): Eukaryota > Metazoa > Chordata > Aves > Strigiformes > Tytonidae > Tyto > Tyto alba. The sequence continues at coordinate 25,195,743 of NW_024881261.1, read as the reverse complement.
GAGAGACCCACCTGTCCCCCCTGATATCTCCCGCCCAAAGGGAGCTGTTACATGTTGTATCCCTTTCCATCATTTCTGACTGTGAGCCCGACAGCTCCCATCTGCTCTGGGAATTACAGCTCCCCACAGGCAATTCATTCTTGGCCAAAGCAGGAAGCTGCAGGGCTAAGTCCACAGCCAACCTTAAAAGACCCAAGCTGAAGATAATTATTGCACAGACTTACCTGTTTAAAGATTCTCCAGCTTGCTCATTGCTGCCATACTTGGCTGTGGCTATTACCATGCTGACGTGGCCCTTCAAGAGCATGCTGCTTCATAAAGTGAAGGCCAGGATTCCTCTGTCCAACGCACAGGAGGTGCCCAGTGCCATTTGAGAGGCCCTAAGGCATCCAGGACATCTGCACAGGAATAGCAGATATGACGCAGGACCTAAAGCAGACTGACTCCACCAGGGTAGCAAATGGATGCCAGGCAGGCTATTTTGTAATAACTAGAACAACACCAGATGCCAATGATCAAGCTACCAAGTTCTCTCCATACTGTTCAACATCCCCATTTTCTGTTATTATTGAGGACACTTGAAAGTATTAGTCATATTGATCCCCTGTGCTGATCACACACCTCACATCCTTTTTGTCTTGCTTGCTTTAGCCTAACAGACTATGATCCCCTGGCACTATCTTTGATTCCAGTCACAGCATGGTGGCTCAAGCTTCATTTTTCCTGCTCGTTCTACTCATTTTACGTCCTTCACCCAATAACAACATTTTTGGTGTTACTTTTCGTAATAACTTCATGGCTAATTTCATACATACCTTCCTGCATATAGTAACCTCTGGGTTTTAGGTCCTTTGTGCTTGCTTACTAAGAACTGTTGAGAAAAAAATAGAAATTGTTTTTTGCCCCAGGCATTAGTAGACATGCTTACCTAGACTACAAGGCCAGTGCCTGAGTACACGTCTCTATTTAAAACATAGGAGCATTTAGCATTTATGAGGTTCAAAATAACCAGGACAAACACCCTTATTATCTACCTAACACTGCCATTAGCTTCTTGGCTGCCGTCAAGGCTGATGCCATCTTCCTATTCTGTTGTGTATTTGCAGGGACATAAATCTTACACAGAAGTTTTTAAAGGCATCAAAATGTCCAAATGCGGAAATGAAGGGTGTCAGGAGTCTCTCAAGTGGTCCCAGTGAGTGAGGTATAGCACATGTCAAAATCTATGCCTTCACTTTTCTGATCATTGTTCTTGTCCATGCACCTTCCAAACCCTGGGTTAGTAATCTACTGTGGCCATGAAGTTTCTTTCGTTAGCAATTAACAAGTCTGTTCTGACCTTTTCCCAGGGCTGGGCTGGGATTTCATGAGGCGTTTCTTGTCAATCACTATATTCTTTGCACAGCTTGCACTGTTCCATGTATGCTTTCAACTGGGTATTCATGCCTGGCCTGTAGATACATTTCCTGGCTCATCTCAGGCATGTCTCTATCCCCAGGTGTGAAATATGTATCCATTGCATGATCTCAGCTCTTAAATCTCCTGGGATTACTGTTCAGTTCCATTTAAACTAAAATCCATACAGCTCTTCATTCACTTTGTAGCGTGGCTGGGGGTCGGCACAACCTCCTGGGGCACGTACTTCTTTCTCTTTGGTTGACCATGGATTGCAAATTACTTTACTGCCTGTCACACACCACGCTGTTCCTGTTGGACTGCCTCAAATGGATCCATTTGAAGGAGCAGTCAGTAGCAACTTTTCACCTAACTGTTTCCCCTTTCTGCATACACCAGGACTCCATCAATAAATGCTGCAGCTTGCATCTTTACACCAGAGATGTTTCTACTCCCCTTTTGTAGGCATCCCAACATCAGTGCTTTAGGTGCTCTGCAAGTGTGCAATGCTTTAGGGACTTAAGCTCCACTTGCACTTTTCTTCTCTAAATGCATGTTTTTTCTAATCTTTGAGCATTCTCACAAGCTTCCACATAACTTTCAGCAGTCAAAAGTCCAATGTGATAGAGCCACAGTCAGGCTTACTTTCAGTTTGTCTTCATTCAGCCTATTGTTTTGTCTCTAGCATCACCTAGAAAAGTTATCCCAGATAAATACCATAATCTTCATTGCCTATTATTTGACATCTCTTTCCTGCAATAAAGATGTCCTCAGCTACAACGCTGGTGGCTAGAGGCACAGTATTCAGTTAATATCAAATATCTTGGATTTGGAGCTGACACTGATAAGCATTTGTGCTCATCAATAACTGCTAGAAGGTGTGGCAAAGGTTGTCAGGCAGCTGAATAGCTCTTCCTTTTCAGCATGCCACAGTAATTGATTCTCTGATTTCCTCCTGAAGTCTTAACCACCTACTCCATCATGACAGGATACATCCACACAGAAAATAATCTGTGTAAAAAGGACACAGATGGGAGTGGACAGAATGAAGGTGTACACCTGGGCTAAGCCAGGTGATTACTCCTACTCTGCCAATTAAAATCACATTGCCATTTTTGCTAGTTTAACAATACACATCTATTTTACATTCAGCCCTTTGTTTCAGAGCAGATGTGTTCATTCTTACTTTTTAAACTATGTCACCTTTCCTTCAATGTGGGCTTAGGTTAATAAACTGTACATCAAGCACTGCTTAAAAGCTGGCTTCACAGGATGATAACTGATGAGGGAATTGCTTTTAATTACTGTACAAGTGAGTAGATAAAAATCACAGTCCTAATAATCAGCTCCAGAAACTGACAGCAGTGAAGTCTCACATTTCAAATGTGGATTATTTTTTCTTTCAGCATTCGGCTACAGAAGGCAAATGTTAGTGGTTGGATCATCTTCTGTAAGCAAGCCAAAGTTATGTGTAACATTTTTGGACGCTAATAGGACACAGTTCTGGCAGAACAGAAATAAGGGTAACATTAAAGATTAGAGCAAGCTTGGAAAGGAAGAAAAGTGCTTTTCTCAATCCAGACTTTCAGAAGAACAATCATCTCACCTACATCTGCTGCTAGAACTTTAAAAGTCCAAGGACAGCAAAAGCCAACAACTTACTTGCACAGCTATCAAGAGTCAGAGAGAGCATGAGGCTTCCCAGATTGCCTTCAAAACCAGCAGCATTTGGCCCATTACCATCCACACCAGGCTAATGTATTTTTAATAGTTCACCTCCTAAAGAGATACTGCAGGCCATGAGATGCAAATTAGCCAGTCAGAATTGAATGAGTTTGTGCTATGAGAAATTTCAGGGGAGGATGAAATAAATGAAAGTAGGATTACAAACTGGGTTTGGTGCTGTGGTGAGAGGAGAAAAATGTGCTCATGAAGCCCAGTAAAACTTTCTTTTTCTGGTTTATTAGGTGTTTGCAAAAAAGTCTCAGTTGCAAAGTACGACGTTCTTTTTCTGAAGACTCATCTACAGCACAGAGGCTCTGATAAATCAGCTGCTTTCTTTTTTAGCCAACTATGCAGTGTATGGGAAGCTGAGGCTTGTATTATGGCTTTGTTAAAACATTAGATGTTGCCTGAAAGCTGCCATGTGAACTCCATTTTGAATGTATTTCAGTGCAGGATTTTACAATAGGAAAAATAAACACTTAGCTCAGGAAACCAGAATCTAAAATGCTGTAGACATAGATTTGTTTATTTGTTGCCTTCCTGCTATAGATCAGCCTGTCAGGATACCTCCCTTCATGTAAATATTTAAGATCTACAACAAAACAATTCTGGTAGAAAAAAAAAATTAAACTCTGAAAAGGAGAGAGGAAAAGGAAGATGCAGAGTTTTATTTATTTAAAAAAAAACACGGATGTAGCTCTCTTCAGATCTATCAAGTGTATTCTATGACGAAAAGGAGAAATATTCTGATTGCAAAGGTGTTACGTGTAGTGAACAGCACTTAGCTCCTTGAAACCACATGTTCTACAGATTCAAAGGTACCATTTTTCTTTTTTTTTTTTCTACGGGGCAATAATTTTAGCTCTCAAAAGTCCACATGAAAAACTGAAAATCCAGGATTTGAGAACTAGAGAAGTTCAGAATAGTAGTCATCTGGAAGTCTCCTCTTTTCATGTCAGTAAAGTATAATGTTACTTCACGCCATTTGGCCGCAAATGTAAATTACACCTTTTTTCAGTTGTTAGGACAGGATAGAAAACCACATAATTCTAATGAGTCATAAATGTTTCACCATTTTTTTCTTCATTTAATTCATATGGTGCCAACACCTGTGAAAACAATCAGCATCATAGCTGTGTGCTCTACTTAAATTTGCTTTAGGGTATGCTTGAGTAAAAGCTTTTATATCTCATTTCTCTACATTATTAACAACATGATGCCCTGAATCATTCTATAATTTAAGAATGCTCATTTCACTCCCAGCTATTTTATTAGGACTAAAAAAGATGCTCGAAGACTATGACAGTCTTAAAACAGACACACACACATACCCATTCTTGATTCTTACTGTAACAAAATATCTATAACAAGATCTTCACATTATTTTTTATATGCTTTGGCAGTTTTGCACCTTGAATTACGAATCTAAACTGTTAGTACAAGAGCCATACTAGAAAGCTTTCTCCCAAAAGGCTTGCGCAACCATTGCTCTAAGGATGAGTTCATTTCATGAGAGCGGCATCTGCACTGAACTAAATTTTAAGCTATTGCCAAAGGAAAACACATCTTGTTTTCCAATGGGAAGAGAGCAGTGGTTGGAAGCACAGTTCTGGAGTCACTAGATGGTGCCAGAGGGGAACACACATTGGTATCACTGTAGTCTTGCTTTAGGTATAAACTGGGCAATGAGGTGCTTGTGTTCATCTACCACAGAAGTGCACCAGCTGAAGAGTAGGATTTTCAAGAATACTAGGGGTGAGATTTACAAACACACTTCAGTGTCTGAAGAAACAATGTAGGGACTGGAGGATACAGAAAAGAGCCTAAACCCTATTGACTTTCAGTGGACACCAGGCCTCTAACGACCCTAGAAACCCTTGGTAGTTCCACCTGGCATCTATGTAGCCCTAAATGACTTCAAATGGAACAATTTGCAAAGGGCTTTTACATACAATTTTATAACATAAGGGAAGGAGGTACTGAGCTCTCCCTATGTTTCAATGGGATTGTGGCTCAGACTTCCTCTATAAAATTCTCCAACTAAATCCATACCACTTAACAAAATAGATGAGTGAGCATAGTACATTAAGATGGAAGGTGTGGAGACCATGGATTTCCCAAAGAGATTCTTTCTCAAAATGTATCCAAAACATACATTCCAGTGTTAAACAGCATATTACAAATAACCATCCAGGGACAATTTGTGATCAGGAAGCAGGCCAAAGCTCAGCTGATAAATGCTTCAAGCAAAATGTTTGCAGTGGTGATTCATTGCAATTACTTCCATTGTCATCCAGAGGTGGGGACATACTCCAAGTAGCCTAAAAGAGCTAGCTCAAATACTGAGAGCAGTGCAGGTTTCAGCTGGGTCTTGAGTAAGGACTCACACCGTCACAGCTGAGAAATTTAAGTCAACCAAGCTAGTTAATTTAAAGCTTCTGAACTGCAGCCTTCTCTCTGCACTGTAGCATGGTCCCACCTGCATACATGCAGACAACATGATGGCCGAATGGCCGAGCTGACCACTCCCATGTCTACAGAATTTCAACACTGACTTTGAGGTGATGAAAAATAAGTGTTCCAATAGTAATTTCAAATGTGGTTATTCCAGGAATCTGTACATTTTTACACGATGTGTCACATTTTTAAAAGAAAAAAAAAAAAAAAAAAAAAAAGGGTCTGCTCTGTTTCTTAAGGGATAAGAATCTATGCCTGTGATTCCACACCAATGCCCTTACTGGCAGTTTCCAAAAAAGATACCAGCAAGCACTAGTCAGTGGATGAACTTTCCTTTTTCTTTGATTCCCCCTCAGACTTCTTCTCAAGAGGTCTTCCACACAGACATGGGACTTTGGGTAAGTGGGAGGGGAAGCATGGAAACCAGTCCTACTCACAGAACACCTATGGGTTTCTCTATTCACTTACAAGAGTATGCACCAGACCCAGTGTCATTCAGTGCCAGACTGGAACACACAGCAATGTGACCAGATGACACTGAATCTCATCCAATCCTATCTCTACATATTTCAGTGCCCTCTATTTGCTGGGACCAAAAAAAAAGCAACTGTTTCTTCCAATTTCACCTCTTTCTAACCTTCTTCCTCTTGGTCTACCAGATTCACTTTTAAATGAAAATCCTTGTGATTTAGACAGAAACTATCTTCATCTTTATAGGAAAGAGATTGTCCTTGCAGAATCCACTCAAAAGGCCACTCAGCATAGCAGGGCTGTGCTTGCTTTATGTTGTTTAATCCTCAGTAGTTTACTCAGCTGAAGGTCTGTTTGATTTTAATTGCTGCTAGGGTGTTTAGAAAATATGAAATACATACATTTAAAATTTTCACTAAAATTATTCTCTGTGTTCTTGAAGATATCCAGACTTCCTGACCAATACAGTACCCATGAGATGCAGCATTTTCCATGGTGTCATACATGCATTCTTAACTTTGAAACTGAACAAGAAGGAAATATTTATACTGGCTGTATAATTAAATGAATTAATTAAAATACAAAAGCTCTCTCAAGCTAGGAGGTCCTGAAGCAAAGAACAGAAGAGAATGAGCTTTACCTTTCTTTTTCAATAAAACCAACCTCTGTTATTGAAATGCTCAACTAAAAATCAGATTTTTAACTTAGGGGAATACTCATTTTCCTGACTGCAAGCTGCACATCTTTCTTAGTTTCAGTTCTTCCACTGTGAAGGCAGCTTCTGTGCTAGGAACTTTAGGAGGACAGCCTTGAAATGTTATTAATGAGAACTTACTGTATACTTCATATTTGATGTAGGTGCACTCTGCCTCCTAATGGAAGTCGCATGTGTTTTTCCCCCAAGTATGCACTGGTAAGTAATGACCCATCATCAGGCAGTGACTGATGACAATTGATCATATGGCCATCTACAGCAGCAAGAAATTAGAGTAATCTCTCAAGAGAATAATCAGAGAACAATTTTCCAGGGTCACTACTAGCAAAAAAGCTTGCTGAAGAAAAAAACAGACTCAGTCTTCACTCTGGATTTTCTTTTCTCTCCTGGATTTCATTTTATACACAAGGTTTACATTTGGTTTTACAAAATTTTATGAGGCAGACTGAAATGTTAAAGGGATTAAGGAATGGGAGACAGTCTTTCACCTCCAAGTCTTCAGTTCAAATCCGGCTTAGGTTAGTAATGAACAAGAAGTATTTACCACTGCTGTTCAGTGTCTATGCAAAATGGATTGGTGGTTCTGGCTCACTTCCTAGCAATAAATGTGCATGCCACAACTGGCAACTCCATTGCCACTCTCAGCAGACAGAGCCAAGAATTAAATGAAGCATGGGAAGCAAAGTTACCTCTACCCCAGTACAGGCCAGGGTGGAGGCATACTGGCAGGAGAAGCCTTCTCTGCTGCTGCCTTAGCAGGGCTGCGTCACAGTTGAGCACAAAGACATCAGTGTCATGGACTGTCAAACTAGCACCTTTTTCAGGAACTGAATTTACTAATTTCCTTAAAAAAAAAAAAAAAAAAAAATCAGATGCTGTCAAGTGTGGGGCTGATTGGTGACTCAGACTGGGCCATGTTCTTCTTTATGCTAAAATATAGATTAACCTGCCATTATAAAGAGATTGAAACTTGATGTAAACGCAATGGATTCCTGCTATATAAGGCTGCTTTGTCCTGCCAGGAACATGGCCCTAGGACAGAAAAAAAAATCAAGACCTTTTTCTTCCCAGCAATCACATGACAGATCATTTCTCAGTCTAGAAGACTTTGACTCATTGACACCAGAAGCCACTAGACCAGGAAGTTTGTTTTTCCTTATATCATAAACTTAGTATATACCATAAACTTCCACTGAAATAAATGGAATCAACCACCCACAAAGAGCAGCATGAAAGGGAGCAGAACATGCCCCATTCTTTAGCTGGCCAATACTGGAAAGAAAAAGTGACTGACACAAATTGTAAAATGTCACCACACTGCTGTTCTGAGGGCATCAGCACCATCAATGGGAAGGGCACTGAACATCCTTGCACATGATTACAGCAAGAAAAGAATGCAACCTAGGCCTTTAGCCTTGAAGTCATTTTACCATTGAGCAGTGCTGAATGAAAAATGCATGAAATTTATTCTAAAAATAGCAAGATGGGTCAAGAGAATAATGATCTCAGTCTACACAGCTAGGAGAATTTATGGTGATGCCATCTTTTATATTTCATAGAATATTCACTATGGACCCTAAAATTTCCATGGGCTTGAACACTTTATTTATCCATATTTTATTACCACTGTAAACATAATTATCACAGCATCTTCACACTGAAAGTGATTGATAGATTTTGTTACTTGCTTGTCAAGATGCTCATGTTGACTGTATTCAGCCATCACACCAACCCAGAGACTGATGACTGTGCTAGCCTATTAATAAAAGTCTATTACAGTACATTGATGCTACTTCTTTCAAACAATATTAATGCAAGCCCTGCGGCAAGAGGCATATTTTTAACTTGCAACAATACAATGAGGGCTTTTTCATTACATTAACCCTTTTACATTTTACTCAGACTGTCCATTCTTAGCCATAAAGAACAATCACAAAGTCTTCTCACTTGTTATTTTCCATTGTTTTAAAAAGATGCTGTTCACCCATCCCAAGATTTCAAAAGCAACTGGTGATTTTCAGTACCTATACTTGAGGCTGATGAAATTGAGACAATATAAAGTGCAGATGATTTTATGAACTGCTGAGTAGCTACCTTTCAAAAATAAAAGAACCACAAGTTGACAACTCAGAAACTGAAGACCTCAAGACCAGTCACTGATTGTGAAGATCTCTTCTGTTAAAGATCAACTGGCAGCAGGCAATGCATTAAAAGTATTTTTTCAAATATGAGATAGCAAAGCAAAATAATAATAAAAACCACCCCAAACAACCTTGACCAAAGTTCCTGAATGCAATAGGCTGGAAAACGTGTTTTTTTTCTGGTTATCAAGCAGGACAGTGTATTTTTCTATAAATGCTCCCCTAGGATTAACTCACTGTCTTTTGTCACTGGGGTTTTGACTTGAGTTAAAGCTATTCGAACTGTAATGTGTTGAATCTGCTAAAGAAGCCTAATTATTAACAGTTAAGATCCTGTTGATACTTCAAGATATGGAGGGGGGCGGAAGTCAGCCTGCAAGTGAGGAAGATGACAAATGGATAAAAGATACTGATCTTTTAATACCAACCAACTATTTTTTTTTTTAGGCAGAACTTGAATAAGCCTATAGTACCAGAATGTCCATAGTGACTGAATAGTATTTTAAAAAGACAAACCCAGAAACCAATAAATATTCTGATGTTGTCCAACAAAATGATTGCAAAGCGATTAAGCATGGAAGCAATACCTTTTACTTTGGTGAAGATACTTATCTTGCAACAGTTAAGCACATGCTTAATTGTTTCACTGTGTGTCAATAACATCACTTCTTTTGTTTGCAAAATACATGCAATTTCCAGAAAAGCTAGGTTCAGCAATCACAATCTGAATTACCATGCTTAGATCCTCAGCCTACACAAACCCCTAGTGTTCCATTGACTTTCACTGAGCCTACAGCCCACTGAAGATACAGCATTAGGACCCCAAACAGTGCTGTTAGTCCTAACAGCTCTCAAAGGCTGAAGACTTGGAGCTCAGTCAGAGAGGTTGTGCTGGATTTAGTGGTAATGGCCTAAGAGGTTACCTCTCCCAGCTGTCTGCAGCAGTCCCCCACCAGAAGCTGAAACCGAGCCATCAGAAAACAACATGGTCCAGCCCTCATCCATACAGCTCAGAGCCAGCACATTAATTTTAACTGCCAATGGTCTGCAAACTATGACAGTTGATAAACTGGCACTTGCTTGCATCTGCTGCCTCCACTAGCAGGGTGGAAGACCATGGCAAAGTGGCAGGGTAGACATTAAGGGCGGTAACCCCTTCCTCCACCCCAACAAAATTAATAGCACTTGTTTGCCAGAGCCCTAATCTGCTCAGAGTGGAACGATATGTTGAAAGAAGCAACTTCATTTAACTTCGTTTGGAGGGGAATGGAGAGAGAGGATTTTCTGCATTTTATGAGGCAGTGAATGGGAAAGAAGTAGTGTATATACAGTACCCCTTGTAATTTTAATTCACATTGCCCCCTCTCAGTGAATAAATCTTGTTAAACCTTATCCTCTCGGAGACCATCTGGATGAAAACTATTCAGGAAACGTCACCATTGGTACAAGAACTTAAATCTCACCATAAATCTCAGCATGTCAAAGCCAAGCATGCATGCCTTAAAGAAACTCCGCAGCTGTGACTTGCTCAGAGTTGCAGACATGTGTGTGCAAAGGGTGCCTCCCAAGAAACACATTGCTACATTTTGGTAACTCTTAAATACAAATGAAAGCAAACTCAGGGATTTTCTCATTTTCAGATAGCTTTGACCTTTTTTTTTACATAAAAGAAACAAAATACTTTAATAAAAGCTACTTAAAATTTAATACCCTATTAGAACTGTACTGGCTCAAATGATCTCCACCCTCATCCTTATCTTTCTCTGATTGCATTTCCCTCTCTTCCAAAGTACATGTGCTAATGTAGCAAGCTATGCTCAAAATCAGAAATCATGATTACTTTGCTCTGTAATCTGATTGCCTGTATAGTTAGACACCTGCCTTCCTGGCAAATTTCTTTATGGTAACAGGGTATGAGCAGGTTGGCCTTTTAAATGCCAGGTACAGTCAAAACAGCTTTGATCTAAGCTCAGTGAAAACATTACTCTTATCCAACAGCAGATATTCTCCCCTCTCTCCACCCCAAACCTCGTATAATTATTTTTACAGAAAAGGATTTCATATTTGATTAATCAATTTCAAAATATGGCAAAACATAATGCAAAACTTACAAGGCAGTCCATCCAGTAAGTGAAATAAATAGAAAAGTAACTAGGAGAATTAATCTAAGTTCAAATGCTTTGACCAAAACATTTTTGGGGCAAATGCAGGCTTGGAGAAACAAAAGGTTCTGCAGGTTTGCTTCGTTTTCACTCACTTATTTCCATAAAGGAACAAAACTCAAAATATTTGAAAAAGACTGAGATGAATCACATATGGTAATTTTTTAAAAAAGATTTCTAAAAAAATTCAAAAGGAGCTTGTTTGGAAACATTTATGTTTTAGCATTTAAACTTTAAAAAACATTATTTAAATGTTAAAACATTTAACATTTAAAATTTAAAAAGGCTTTTTAAACATAGCTAGTTCCCAAGCAGAGCATTTCGTTTTCAATTAAGCAAAATATTTTACTTGACTGAAACTGAAATTTTTTCAGTTTTCTGAATTCTGAAAAATTTTCACCTTAGAACTGCCAAACAACTTAACAATCAGCTACGTTTGCACAATAAAAATCATTTAGGAGCCTGGGAAAGGATTGACTAGATGTGCCAGATGGAAACAAGTTTAATCAGGCCAAGCAATGGGATATTTCCAATATATATCAACATACCGCAACTGATGAGCAGAGCTTTCTCCAGTATCTGTGAAGGTTTCCTGATGAGTCAGCTAAGATCACTGGACCTCACTCTTGAATTCAATATGGGTGATCCTAGTCTATTTTTGTAAGAAACTCCAGTTCTGTGAAGCTGCATAACACCATTGCAAAGCATCTCAGCTACCATCACAACAGTAGACATGACACTGGTTTGCTAATGCATGTTCTTGCTCTACTATCTACAAAAAAAAAAAATAAAAATCAATTACCCTTAGAGGTAATAGGTTCTATCCAGACATGCAAAGACTGCCCTGGTGGTTCCCTGCAAAGTAATCCATCCTTTCCCCAGAAGTGCAGAGATACTTACTACTAAGAATTATCAGACTTCCACCAGAGAAGCAATGTTGCCTGGGCCTCAGTAAATAGGCTTCAGCATATGGTTGTCTAAAAATCATAGATTGAACCAGTCATATCACCCCCTCCATAAAGGAAACATTTGCTAGCTCAGCATGAAAGATGATCAGCAATGTTTTGTTGTCATGCAAGGTGTATTGTTTCCTCTTTTTAAAGCCATATCCCATGCTGGGCTCTAATTCCTCCCACATGACTTTCTACACCAAACTGGGGAGCTAAGTTAGGAAGGGGTATTGTTTTAGTCTGCCTGCATAGTCAACGGATGGAGACACGTGGGCTGAATTGCCCTCTGGAGGCGCATATCACTTTCCAGCATCAATGGGGGAGCCTTGGGTGATTAGGTACTAACTTAGGTGCCTCAGTTATATGCTTGAAGTCAGGTGGCTCAAATCCAGGAGCAACTGTGCTCCTCCTGTCCTCAACTGATGTGTGCTGTTGCTACAACTTGCAAAACAAATGGCAAATACGAATAGTTTTGGTGGAAGTGATAACAGTTAGTATAAAAGTTAGTGCTTTGGATCTAAACCTAGGATACTATTATTATTACAGTAATCCATACTATTCTGTATGTCCTTTAACATCACTCCTTGAACTATGCAGTGCTGCATAACTGGACATATTGTGTAAGATTATTTTCACTTTTCACGGAAGCTTCACCCAGAGCTAGCCACTACTGGAAGCAAGACAGCAAATTTACCAAACTAACTTGATGCTATGGTACAGTAAATCAGTTGCTCCTATAGCAAGTAGTGTATATATTTTGTTTTTCAATGCACAGTACAAGGGAAGGATGAGTCAAGCTGAGTTTCACAGGTGAAGTTCAGATGAGTTCAGATCTGTTCAAGCCCCCTCAATGTTCCCATATGCTTGACTCAAGTCCAACATTTAATTGTCAGCTCCAAACAAAAACTTCCAATGAAGAAGCAAGCAGAGGAGGGGATTGTGAACGCTGCTTTCCAGCACTAAGGACTGGAGCACCTTTTTTTTTTTTTTTTTCATAATCTGTCATTTGTACTTTTTCATACTAAAGGTGACAGTCTAATTCACATATGACCAACACCCATAAATCATGTTGGGGGGAGGAAATATTCATAAATCCATATCAAACAGCACCCAAATTATGACAAATGACATGGCAGTCATAAAATTGCACAAGCACAACTCACCAAGTCATTAATTTCATGGCCGTGGAAAATAAACAGACACATTTTTTTCGCAGCCCTAATAAATTTTAAAAAACTCAAAGAATGGTCCATCTGCTTCGAATAATTTTTAATTTCCTATTCTGTCTCGTTCCCATTAGCTATTCCACTGAGATATTTGCTAAATTCTTTCATTTGCCTCCTCCCATCTGTATTCAATTACTCTATTCCCAAATAGAGTTAGTTTTTCTTTCTCCTAAGCGCAGTACAAAATATCCCCACCTGTACCTTAAAGCAAATGTTATGTGTGTTTTATTATCTGTTAGACTCTATGAGTCATTCTAACTCGATTGCCTGTGCTGAAAGACTTGGAGGGCAATCTGATTTTGATGTTTTCTGGCTTTGGTGAAAAACACCTGCCTGATTCTCATAGCTAATCTATTAACTTGGTAAATGCCTCAACAGATGTTCTAGAATCAGCTAGGGATCAGGGTCTGTCCTCGTGACAGCGTCCGCTTGTAAGCTTGAAATATTTAAATGTTCAGAGATCAGAGGCCAATGATGTGTTTTGGGTACAAGCTTTCACTAAATCATATTTTTTCAGTCAGTCCCTGGAGTGCAATCCACATACAATAAGTGGCTGGAGCATACTGACTGAGCAGGCCAACAATACAGGCCTCCTTGAACTTTGAAGGGACATGAATTTCAAAAGAATTGGCTTCTTTTATTGAAAAATGGAACAAATTTTAGACTGTGCTGAAGCTGTTCCTTTTTAAGCTACACGTCTTTTTTCCAGTTCCTTTCCTTTCTTCCTAATGAAACCCATTAAGAAAGTATAAGCCTTGGCTTTGAGACCGGTCTTTCCAAGGATAACTTAAGGTCTCTTAGGAACCTGTCCTAAGTCATCATCCTCTGTTTGGGTCAGTACTGCTTTGCATGATTCACTTACTGTGTGCCTGATCCTCCACTTTGTTATGTTGGTTTTAAGCCAGGGTTGCTCCACTGACTCCAAGCCATTCCACTGTATAATAGCCCCCAAGGCTGCACAGACTGGCTGGGATCACTGGAGCAGAGCAATCCCTTGAGAAGGCTTTAGTCCTCCCATAGGAAGAGTGGGATAGATGCATGACATCAGTGTCAAGCCCACGTGAATTCTCATTTTGCAGGTTAAGGCAGTTTTTTATCCAGCTAGCGCCAGCAGAGCAACACAAATGAGAAAAGAAAGGCTCACAACACAGAAAACTCCATGGCCACTGCTGTCCCTGCTCTGCTTTCAGAAATGGCCCTTTGTCAATCAAACCTGGATCTGAGAGGCTAAAAGTGTTTATTATTTTTGTGAGCTTTTATATCATCTTGATTCTTGTAAGAAATGTTCAGGCTTGTGATAAAATGTCTCAGACAATTTAATTTGAAATGGCTGCAAGCTTCACTGCAAAAATTTTCTCAATGAGATCACTTGAAAGACAGAACAACTAGAAATCAGGACACCTTTCTCTGACCCTTCACTCACCACTTGACTCTGGTCTCTTCACTTACCCTTTGTTTACCTCCAATTCTTCATCTGCTAAATGGGCTTTATTAATGCAAACTTACTTCACTGTTTTGAAGCTTAATTAGTTAATGTTTGTAAAGTGTTTTGAGATCAATACGGTATTATTACTAATGTATTCAAAATCTCATCTCTCCTGCTATTTGCTCTTGGAGGCTTGACAAGAAAGCTTTCACTGTTCCACATCTTCAACAACCCTCAGAAGCAGCTTTGCTGTTAGAGCTCTCATATGAGTGATCAGCAGATGGAGTTGGAGGAATGAGAAGGGAAATGACTGATTCATACTGTTATTGCTGTTGCACGTGCTGCTTTCTAGAAGACAAAATAGAAAATATTAAGGGAGAGATAATAACAAATACTTAAGCATTAAAAGGAAGACACTGAAAGTACAGAGAACTGCTTATGTGCTATCTGAAATGACTGCATTATTCAAAAGCATCCTTTTGGTATATCTGTATTGTTAGTCTTCAAGCCTGACAAGAGTTGGAGACAGGTTCTAATTGTGAGATGAGGGAGAAAAAAGAGAAGAAAGGGTCACTGGAAATGGTGTTCCCATCTGAAGATCTATGGCAAGAAGCTTCTTTAAGGAGGAAAAGGAGATGTTCTGTCTGTAAACAAATGTAGAAGAATTGACCATAGCTTACCTACTAGAAATAGTTTCTTCCTTCAGTTTTCAGGCTGTATGTCTGCTGAAATCAAATTTACTCCTCTCCTGTCACCTAGAGATTAAAAAATAGAACCTGTGTCGTGGTTTAGGCCTGGTTGGCAGCCAACTGGAAAGATACAAGAACACAGTTTGATTTTTAAAGTATAATCCCCACAAAATTCTCTTTATAAATTAGGCAGATACGTATACTCACTCTTCGCTTCTTGTCTATTTTGACACTTTCAAAGTGGTGTCTTGCTTTTAAAAAAAAAAAAAGAAAAAACAGTGGGCCATGTCCTGGTGCAGTCCCACTGGCATAAGTGATGCCTTGACCTGAAGAACTAGCTAGGGACTGTGCTGGCAAGAGAGAATGTCTGGATAAGGGAGAGCCAGCAAAGCCAATTTTAATGCATGTGCCCCTGTTCATGTAGAAAATCTGACACCAGAGGTAGAAGTGGTATGATTAGTGCATGTTCCACAGGAACAAAACCTGGCAAACACAAAATTTTTCTTATAGCCTATGCAACCTCAAGGTGATCTCCAGACTTAGGCATGGTTGCACGCCTACGCCTCTCTGCTGCAAAGATTAAGATTTTGGTTCATGATCCTCTCTAACTTAGAACATTTTAAAACCTTTTGTCTGTGTTCCACACATCTTTTCTTCAGTAAACGTTTGAGAAAAGCTACCTTCCAGATTAACACAACGAAGAGAATACATTTTTCATATGAGATACATGAAGTTCCATTGACACAAACTGTGTTGTATTTGTAGATCTTTTGGTAGAAAAAGCAATACATAAATTATAAACCAAGGATAATTAAAAACGATGTTATTATAGCTGTCCACAGCAGAGGGTGCTAAGATTAAAGAGAACTGACCATAGAGTTAACATCTGGGCAATGGGAGCAGATTTACAGCAAGCAGAAGATGGAGGTTTGTGGATTAGCGGAGTAATAAAGTCACTGGTTGACTCTTCATGAATACTACCTCTGTTGCTTTTTTCTGAAATTCAGGCTTTCCACATAAGAAAGGAGGTACAACATCCAGAACAGAGAAATGATGTGTGGTTTCTTGCATCAATATTTTTTCTCAGAAACTGAATTTAACACACATACTAATAAAAACAAATCAGATCAAACAAACAAGCGGACAGTGACTGTTCCCCTACACTCTGCTCTTTTTTTTTTTTTTTCCCCCAGAAGTCTTTTAATCAGTCTCAAGAAGATATATTTATTTCATGCCAAAAGCCGCCTTAAGTAAGTAAGAGTGAAAAATTCAGAAATACTTCTGCTAGTGAAACCGGCTGTTACTTCAATGAAAATGAGGCGTCTGACTGATAGGCTTAGTTCCCATTGTGTTTCAGTGAAAACATATCCTTGAAGTTAGAGCTGTGTAATGACGTTATTACATTAAGCTTGTTATTTGAAAACAAACTGCTCCAAAAATATTCTGCTACCAGACACATTTGGCTTCATCTCTTCAGAGATGTCTGAACATATCATTAAGTCCTCCCTCTGTATATCTACCTACCCCACCAGTTTTGAGATTGTTAAGTTTGTGGGGCATGGTGAAGCAAAAAGAAGGGAATAGGCAAGAGGTGGAATACCAACAGCTCTGAAGAATGTGCCCGAGGGCCTGGAAAGCTCACAGGTTTGAAAACAGATTACCAAGTCTTTGGCCAATGAGTCAAGCTGAACTCAGAGCAGGAGCAAGAAAAAATTTTTACCCTTTGATGAAATGCAGTGTCCTCTTGTCAGTAGTTCTCAATCTTCCCCACACAAAGCAAGCCCCCCTCAATTCTCTGCTCCTTCACTTGCACCTCTGCAGAAGCCAGGCTTCTCTCCCATTGAGCCCAGGAGCAGCAACTGGGGTCCTCTCTTTGAAACACCTTGGAAGCTGTCATCCTCAGCGTCGGCTCTCTGACCCACAAGACCTGAAGAGAAGTCAGACAAAGGTCAGAAGAGAGAGTAACTTTGTAATTGGCACCACAGTGACAAACTTGACTAACTTTAGGATGGAGCCAGAGAAGTTCACCTGTGACAGCAGACACGACATCCATTCCAGATCCACATTCCTGTTTGACATAACTAGATTGCTTGTTAGCCTATAACAGTGACAGGCTAAAAACTGGGAGGCCAAAATACCTTCTCCCTACTTTCCAGGGACCATGACCTCCAGGTCAGGACCCCACCACACAAGTCCAGGAGTGCATGTAAAACTTTTACAGCTACCATCCATGTAGTCTTCATGCTGGAATTTTTCACCAAAAGTAAGTTCCGTGCAAATATCAAACAAACAAATGATAAAAGTAGTTTGTTTTATTACATAAAACCAAAAATCTTACAGGAAACAGAAACCCAGAGTGGTTTTCTGCTTGCTATCTTTGACATCAGGGAACAACTGATCAATTCCAGAGTGAGTAGAAATCAGAGTTGGGGAGAGAACAGATGGTTCAACAATTCTGCTTAAAACCACAGGATATTCACACTGGAGAAAGGCAGAACGGAGAGGGGAAGACTGAAAGACAGCCTTGCAGAAGAAAGCCCACATACACCTGTGGCTGGCAACTTGCTGGGAATACAGGTTTTGACCATCAAATCGACTGAGGCAACTCCCCACAGACATCTACTTGTTTCAGTGGAAGTCAGGAGGCTAAACAGGCATTGTGCTCAGCAGCATTTTGGAGGATCTAGACTTTATCACCTTGGTATAACCTAACACCTTTGTGTCTAAAGTCCAGCTTCAATTTTTGTGGCAAGATGAGAGGAATCTGATTATTGATAAGCCAAAAAGAAAAGCACGGTAATACTTAAGTAACGCACATATACAAGTCCTCAAGGCAGAATTCCTGTTACGACTGACATCATAACACTGAGATTCATCTAGCCACTATTCAATTATATGCTCTTTTTTCTGTCTTTTCTCCTCCAAGTTACCACTCTCACTAGGCATGAGTACTCACTGAAGAGTGAAGACAAGTAGTAAATAAAATGTAATGAAAGTTGTTTTACATCTCTCTTCATCCCCTCTATGGAGCTCCCTCAACCTGAAAATTTAGGGGAATAAAGACCAGGTTTTCTATGCAGAGAATGAAAAGTATATGCATTGAATGTCAATGCTATAAGAGAGAAGAGACTGAAAGAAAGTAACCCATAAAAGGAAATGCACCACATTCTTCTCCCCTCTACCCCAACAAATCCAATTAAACTTGCCAAGACACACACACATGCTGTCAATCATTCCAGATCCTATCCACCCTATCAATATTTCAGCAGCATTTCACTCACTTTCTGGGACTATGCACACTCCACACAGCATGCACTCATTGTTCCCCATGCTCCCTCCTTGCCCCTTTTAATCAGTCAAAACAAGCTATATTCATTTCTTTCCTACCCCTTATGCTACACCAAGCTAGCTGGTTAGCTGGCACAGCGGAGCTTCTTTGTGCTCCATTGACGGTTTGTGGCTTGTTGTTTTGTCTGTTCAGTTTTTTAAACAGGAAAATGCAGGATGCAAAATGTGACTGTTTATGTACAGGACATCAGAACAGAGGAACTGTGTTCATGCTTATAAAATAGTTTTGCTTATTGGAAAATGCTGCTTTCCTATTGTGGTGGCCCCATTTTAAAGAGCACAAGGAAAATGGACTGAAAACTTTAGAAAATTTCTGGTAACTTAGGAGATCCAAAAGTCCCAGAGAAACCTTCAGTACCTGACATGGGCATTCTCAAAGCCTGCCCTAGACACGATACCATTATCAAAATCACTTCAGCAATTTGGACTTCTGTTCTGCAGATTATAGGGTTCTAGCTTCAGAAGAGAAGTAAATCTCCTTAACGGGAGACACATGATGGTTGTTTCATTCTGTGTATCTTGTGCAGGACTGAGGGTGCTGTCAGGGCTGCCCTTGAGCCATGGACATACACAGTAACTCATTTCCAAAGATGAGGCTTATTTTGGGTGCACAGAAAAGATCACAGCTATATCTTGTGCCAGTATAATAATAGGTATGTTGGATTTCTCTTCAAATTTTCTCTTGATGTCACCAGGGGAAATGTATAGAAAACTGATCTGATAGAGGATTTCACTGACTGTTGAGCTGCTTCACTGACATTACAGGCAGTGACCTAAAGTGGCTCCAAAAGAATGACTGGGCTTTCAAGCATGCAATAGCTATTATAGCTGAGGTTTTGAAAACCAATACCCCTGGATGTGCTGTCCAGGAACTGCTTCTTCCCTGAGTTCTCTTAGTATTTTCCCCTTTCTTAACTCTTTGAGAAACTTTCTTGCACAAGACAGAAATCCAGACTTTGAGAGGATAGAGGAAGAAAGCAGGGGAAAAAGAGGAAAGCAGGTGAACATTGCTCCCCTGAGCAATTACCCATCCTGTAAATAATTAGTATTTACTCCCATTGGTAACAAGGTTATCTTCCACATACAAACACCGCTTTCTGTTAATAGCCCAGCCAGGAGGAACCAAAGCCAAAGAGAAATTTTGAATGAGTCACAACCAAAATTGGCCATAGAGCACCCGTAAAATACTGACTGCAATGTGACCTGTTTGCCTTTACTTGGTGAGCAACATATAATTTCCACATAAATTGTAAAACGACTTTATGACTGAAGAGAAGCCACAGTTGTGCAGGCATGCAGTCTGAGTGCCGGCTCACTTATCCCTGGTAACATGAACTCAGCTGACTTGGGGATTGCCTGGAGGCTTCCAGGGCACTAGCAAACACAGCATCAAATGACTCCAGCACAGCCTTTTCAGAGAAAGAGGTCTGACATGGAATAATGCTGTGAGTCACCCTGTAGATGGGTTTATGTGCAGTGTTTGTGGGCAACAAGTGCAAAAAAAGAGCTGAAGAGCAGTCAAGAATGTAGCTGGAAAGGTGCTGACATATGATTCTAATAAGGAAATTACAGTTTTTCTCAGCCATGCTTTTGGTAAGGGGTCACTTGATGCAATGCGTGGAATTTCTTTAGAGTGCTGCATCTTGCACACTGTTCATGGGAACACAATGGGCAAAGCTCCCAGGGTATGATTAATTAAAATAACTACCACATGTTTATCTGTGCATTTATGTGATGGTAGAAACCATGTGTACACATGTGTCTACAATTCTGACCTTAATTTATAACCAGGTCACTTGCCTTCTACCACACTCGTGATGTTACGAGGTAAAAATCACAGCTAAAAGGAGTAAAATTCCCTCTCTTTATCCTGGAAGGGAGCTTGAGCACTGAAGCACTCAG
The DNA here is from genome assembly GCF_018691265.1 of Tyto alba. Taxonomy (NCBI): domain Eukaryota; kingdom Metazoa; phylum Chordata; class Aves; order Strigiformes; family Tytonidae; genus Tyto; species Tyto alba. The sequence continues at coordinate 25,175,136 of NW_024881261.1, read as the reverse complement.
CAGGACAGACCTGGTCTTGCAGGAATCTTGCATTCTAATATTTGTTATAATATCTCCTCATGGTGTGTGGAGAGAATAAGGCAACAAAAAACAGGTGCTTAAAACGAGCACTCTGAACAGGGAGCAAATTAACATTGGCAACAGGAGGTTCAGAGAAGACTATATCTTCTGACTTCCCATTCCTCTTTGCAATTTGGAAAGATATCTTCCCAGACCTTGACTTCAGTAGCTGCCATTTAAAACTCTCAGCCTTGAGTACGAAGCTTGGAATTACAATCACATTTTCCAAAAATGAGGAAGGGCTGTGGTCTTTTCCAACACATGCTAGAAGAGTACATGCTCCCTTTTAATCCAGCAGCCAATGTTTTAGGTCCTACCTTCAACTTGTCTTCTAAGAAAGCCCAGTCAATTGCGACATGAACACTTAGTCCCTGAGTCTGGGTGAGCTTAGATAGAAGCAAGGCCCTGAATGGGTCAGCAATCTCAACATCAAGCTGCTCTTTTGGTCCTTCACAGGGGCTTTAACAACATTAACATAAATGGATTTTGTGTGTCTTCAGGGTCAGATAACAGCCAAATGGGTTTTTGAGAATCTCAACAGTTTGTCACACAGACCAGTTGGTGGAATTGCCTTGTATTCCTTTTGTCTTCTCCAATGAGCTTCAGAAGCTACTATCCTTTCCATGCCCCTATTATTTCTTTGTGCACTTACCTTGTAACCAGTCTGCTACGCTGTAGGTGCCATTTTGGCATCACTACTAGGTACATGCTTCACATGCTCCTAAGTCAAAAGAGGGGAAGATCCTCCCACAGATCTATTCCAATTGTTTTGCCTGCTCCACTGCACCACTCACTACTGGAACTCCCATACTCATTCATGCAATTTATATCAGTCAGAGTATGAGCAACACCTGCATGTCTTATAGGGAAGCCCCCAGCTTCCCCCTTCTGCTAATGGACTTTGAATGAATGAGGAAACATATTCCTCTCCCAATTATTTAATCAAATTGAAACTCATTTCTAACACAGCACCTGGACAAGCTGCCATTTATCAAATAAACAAAAACCCTAAATGAATGAACTATTCTCTCCCTTCCTTCCATTTTCTGACACTGTTGTTGCAAATTAAGTGCAGTTAGCAGAGCATGCTTCCTTGTAAATCACGATGGCTACTTCATCAGATTTTGGTTTTGCAGGTCACCTCTGAGCAGGCAACTATTCCAAATTTGTGAGCATCAACTGAGATGTGGAGAAAGACCTTGATGTGTTTCTGGAGCTCAACACTGGAGAAATATGAACACATATTCCCTTGTGCTACAAGAGCTGTCCCTGGCAATGCTGTGGATTCACTGATCTTAACCTGAGAAGCAGTATATTTCTAGAAATGAGGCAAAATAGTAGAATTTGGATCCAAAGGTTCTCAGCATCAAAAGGCTTGGACACATTTGGTCCACTAGAAAAAAGAGGCTTGAAAAGATTGCTTAGGTTAGTGGGATGAGGCTTTACAGTCAGGCTTTCAAGGTATTCCAGTACCAGGTGTTATAGATGGATTTTCAGAAGCTGGAGATTTTTAGGATCTAGGATTCATATTCACAGAGGATAATAATTTCAGACTTGAACCTAACTCTGTATTTTCCCAGCAGGAGCACGTGTGGACATGGAGCAGGATTGGAACAGTTCATTCAAAAGATGGCAGCCAGATGCAGTCTGCGTCTGACCTTTGCATTAGGTAGGTATTCAGATCAAATGCGTAGTTTCAGATCTCTCTCTGGCTGACTCCTTTTCCACAGGTTAACTGATTTTCCAAGAAGGTGTTCTGGAAAAGATTAATTTGAATCCATGTGTGCTGCTACTATCACATTATGAAAGACATCTAGAGAAAAGGGGCCCAAATGAGGAACATACAGCCATCAGCCAAGAGGCTGATATGCCTAGGTACCAGTCTCTAGCACAATGTTTTCTGTCAGCTTCCAAATTTGAGAGTTTGTTTTACTTAAATACATACAACACTTCCTGCCACACACACACCCCACCCCACCCCCATCCAAACACTGAATTATCTGGAAAGACCTGGTCTCGTGTTCTGTGTCAGGGATGACACCTGCACCCTGAATGTCTACATACAGCAATAAAACCAGGTATCTTTCAGAGATAAAACGTTTTATTTATTTTTTATAATGCATGCACACAATTTCCTGTGATGAAAGATGGTATAGTAAGATCCAATGAAGGAATCGACACAAACTAGGAAGCGGAGATAAAAAGACTTACCAGACAACTTGATGCAATAGTAAAGCAGCCAACAGCACTGAAGTCATATCTTCATGCTAAATTTGGTCCAAGAACTCAGGGTGTTTGTTCCAACATTTCCATGCAGACCTCCTGAACAGACAGCACAAATACTCTTCCATCAGCAAGACCAACAAGCGCATGTTATGGGGAAACCTTCCCCTCCTATCTCCTCCCGAGAACATCTACTGAAAAGGACAAGACTGTGCTAGTAAAATTCCTGTGGAGCTCTGGAGGTATCCTTGCAAAAGGCTTGTCCTTGATGGAAAGGAGGAGAACCTGATGTTATCTACTCCCTCCCCAAGAACAAGCTCTCAGAGGTGACATTTGAAGGCCAACAGGCTAATGGCCCTTATACAACCCATATTTCAGAATTAAGTGCAGTTTACATGCCAATAGAGGCTGGGGACTGAGTAAGGAACAGCACAGCTGGGAGTTGCCACATAGCCCCTGCAGCCACACAATGTGTGTGAACTGCAGTGGGTGCTATAAATGGGTGCTCTGCTCCACTAAATCTGTTCCATGAGAGGTGTCTGTCTTTGAGGGAAGGGATTTATGTCGTACTGTGCAGGCACAAACACTTTGGAGGATGCAGAGACTCTTTTGCAGGCAACAGAAAATAAAGTTCAACTGTTTACTTGTTCAGATTGTATGTAGGCAATCAATAGGGTCCTATCTAGATTGATGGGAGTGGGGTTTTCTCCTTGCCCCTAAAGAATTCACTTTCTTCACCCTAATATTAAACATTTTAAGAAAAATAATCATGTTAATGAGACATAATCTTGGAATCTATCTGCCTCTTACATTTCAAATGACCCCAACTCCATAACCTCTAGATAGCATGGCAGTTTGGTAGTAGTCATTTATTTCAACAGTTACACAAAGCCATTCAGGCCATAGGGTGCTGGGATTTATCACGAAGGAAAAGGTTTAAGGCTCTCCAGAATTACAAGAAATCAAGTCTCAGTTTCTGAAACAGTATCATGTTCCCAGGCTGTAACAATAACAGTTTTTACTGCTGAGTGAATCAGCCTTTCGGATTTGTAATTTATGATAACAGCAGCACAAAAAGCCAAGCTGTGCGTGAAACAGAGTTAAATTTAGATCTGAAACAAAGGGTGCCCCACAGAAGAGAGGGACAGCTGAAACACACACTGAACGCTGGTGGAGAGGTAGAGCAATCTTTTGATCAGGACAAAGGAGCAGGTCTCAGGGGAGCCAGGTTCCAATTCCAGCACATTTCCTATAGGACACTGAACAAATGACCTCCCTTCTTTCCATCTTTATTTCCCCAGTGGTGCCACAGAATGGCTGTGACAGGACCACTTGGGAAGACATTAAGATCCTGAAATGATGAGCAACATATGAAGGACAAGATATTGCTTTTTCAACAGTTGCAGATGAACCCTACTCTGGATGCTTCTCACACACAAGCTGTTTCTTTTCATAAGCAAGATATTTTAAGCCTGTTTCATCATAGACCAAAAGTGTTAATTAGACCTACTAATGACACTGACACTTTTGTCTGAGTTATAACATGCTGGAGTCTGGCCCTGTCTCCTGGACTCAGCGAGCAGGTCTCAGAGTTTTCATTTTCACAGCGCTCACTCACATATATACCAACATGAGCTGCTAGTTTAGTTAACACTTCATGCACTATGTATAATCAGGAAGACTTTAGCTGATAAAGTTATACATTTCAAATGAAGCTACAAATTTCAGGTATATATTGTGACTTCTATGGATTTACATGATACTCAGATGCTAATATTAGGTTTACAATTCCCTTCTGATTTAAATATGAATCCCTTTACAAAGCTTGGCCCGAGTAAAACCTCTCTTAATATTGTTGTTTGACTTGTGTGAAGTAAAGAAATAGTCGGTTTCTCATTTCAGAACCACTGCTGTGCAGTTTTGTGGGTGAGGGCAGTTCCCTGAGACCAGCTATGAAAACTGTGCTTAATAATAACATTTTAGTCAATTAAAACCACTTTTCAACAGTTGGCTATCAAAGAGGTAGAGGGGAGGGGAAAGCTGCCATACCACAACCCACATTTTGTTGTCCGTCCTGAAAGTCCTATTAGGACTGTTCCTGAGTTGCAAGTGAAATCACTGCATGAGAAAGTCATAACATCACACTGAAGTACCTCAGCTTCACAGAATACTCCAAAACAGAGGATGCTAAAAACGCACATCACATTTCCTAAATATTTAGAACACATATAGTAAAAGAGATGATGGACCCTGTAACTTCATACTTTTCTTAATTAGGAAGGAAAAGTTGCAATTTTGTTTTAAAAAAATGTATTGTTACTCCTCTTCCAAGAACAAAAATACCTCAAGGCTTTGAAAGAACTAACGCAAATTGGTGCTGAGGTCAGGCGTATTTTGTATTACTTGTTTGTTCTCTTAAGAACAAGGCACACACATATCCATCCTGGGACAAATGCAGACTCAAACAGTGTTTAGGCAATATTCTCCACCAAAAGTCACTGCAGACATACAGAATGCTCAGTTCTTGGGATGTGATTATATCCTTCTTTAGGACTTCTACATAATGTAAAGTAACATAATATATGTTAATTTGAAGCTGAAAAACACATTCAGAAAATCAATTTTCAGACTACAGGAAAAAAGCACCACGTGAAAACACCTGCCACAAACATGCCTTTCTATTGCAAAGGTACGTTCATTGTGACATAAGGGTAACATGAGTAGGCCTGACCCATTAATTCAAAAAGAGACTTAAAATGCTAGCAGCAGAAAAGCCAGCTTTTTGAGATGTGATCTTTAAAACCCAATTAACCACACTAAATTCTAACTTTCCTTCCATAACATCTAAACATTTGAGTAATGTATCATAATATAAAAATACAACATTAAAAAATGCACAAAAATGAAAAATAATCAGGAAAACTCAAGATTTTGACAGCAACATTGATTTTTGACTATGACATGTTGTATATATTTTTAGCCAGACAACAGGGAACAGAAATTCCATCTGAACAAATTTTTGGAGAAAAATTAACTTCACTGATCTCCAAATTCTGAAAAAGTCAAATTTCTCATCCTTAACGCTGCTTTATAGAGGAATACAGAAAAATAACGATGTTGCCAGAAGTCAGTGAAAGGGTTAGTTGTTTTGAACATTATGCATGTTATGTAGTCAGATACTACCTGTTCATCCTCAGCATGATTTATGTCACCAAGTCTGTGACCTAAACATGTCTTGTTGCTAAGCAATACCCAGTCACAAGGTGTCCTGTAATCCATACCGTTTGCTTTTTTACTAGAGATGTGCCATAGCCAGTTTGCTAACATGATACCCATGCTCCCACACTGGGCAACAAAACTCATATTTTCCACTGAGGATGGTGAGTTCAGGTCTTGTAAAATAAAACTGTTATAATCCTTTCTCTTAAAAAAAAAAAAAAAAAGAAAAAAGAAAATAAAGAAATTTGGCTATTCTGTCTGCAACAGGTCTTAATATCTTCTTCTCTTTGGCATAAGTCAACCCAGCATTGATAGCATGCACCTGGGCCCTTTGTTATACATGACAGTTTTTCATGCTGTAAAGAATATTATTTTTGAAAGAGAAGAGGAAAAAAAACCCCTGATCTTCCTTCTTGCAAAGAAAGGCTTGAAAAAGTAATCAAATTGCTAGGGCTGAGCAGACCAGGCAGAGAGGCTCCTTACATATGTATAAATTCTTGGATTTATTCTTGGCTTTAAGCAATCAGTCCTGTTTGACATATACCTCAGCAGCCAAAAGCCTACATTCTGATGCAGAATGGCGTGATCATCCTAGACAGAAATGGGTCATGTCTGGGGAAAAGAAGAAAAAATATGGTTTCCTGAGCCACTCAAGAATACCCAGGATCACCTCTGCAAGCTTGCAGGCTGACAGGACACTTGAACAAATTAAAAAAAAACACAGCAAAAGATCTGTTAAAGCGCCAGGTCGTGATGGATTTTATCACAGAACTTGATCCCTTTTCTTCTTTGTTCCTCCTCTCAAGAATGCTCGCAGCCTGGTCTGTCCATAGTCTATTGCTGTAACACACAGGGACTGGAGAATGGTTGTGCTGAGTCAGACCAAAGCCTGACTTAGCTCCTTGCGTGGTTTTCTGACAAGGGACAACGTGCCTCGGGAAGAGTACAGTCATGAGACCAGCACAGGCACACACACACACACACACACACACACGTACAAAAAACTGTAAACCACGGTGTGTTCTCTCAACCTCTAGCACATGGTTTCATAGGATTTCTCAAGCCCGAGGAGCACTTTGTTTCGCACACCTTTGCAGACAGTTCTTACAGGAGATCCTCTTGTAGCCGTGCAGGGGCAGACAGTCCAGAGGGAGCCACAACATCCCGCAGCAGCGAGACCCACAGTGTAACTACACCCGTGAGGAGGGAAGAAGGGCTAGCTATTGCCCTAAACAAGGACTGCAAAATCATCAAACCCCATCTGTCTCTACAACTGCCTGACAACTGCTAGAATTTGAAGGACTTAATTCCTGCACAGAGTTTAGATCTCTGTACACAGACCTCCCTAGCAAAAAGGAATGGGGAATTCAAAAATCTCTCCAGCAGCCTGTAAAGATCTATTAACCTCAAAAACCAAAGAAGGTTTCCTTTATATCCATTGTGACAAGAGCTATCGAGAAATGCAGGTAACTTGGAGGTAGCACTATCAAAAGGCTCAAATTAAGTACTCCTGGGGCACCTCACAGAGGTAGTGGCCAAAGGCAGTTCTAAATAGTGCAAGGGAGCACAAGGGACAGAAAGGTGTGCGTGAGCACAAAATCTTGTGGAAAGCAGCTATAACACTAGACAGAGCGTCATGGATGCTGCTGTCCTGCTCAGGAGCCATCAGAGGACTATGCCAAAACAAAACCAGGTCCTTTCAAAGGCAGGTAGCTCATTCACTGCAAATGTTAAAAATTCAAGGACAGAAACCATAATGAGGCTAAGATTTTGTTTTTCCCATCTTAATTACCCTTAATTGCTGTTGCAATAGCAAAATTCAAGTAGCGACCTTGGCTACTTGTGCCCTGAGCAGTCCTCAGGAAACAGGTGGGGTTTTTTTAGCACAGGATTGAAAGGTGACAAAATGACACATGGTCTAGGGATGACCATCTGAAGCATCGGCTGAAAACATTTCTCTCCTTAGGGCCTGGTTCTGCAGATCTAACTTTGAATCACATGATCAGTATGAGTGTCTATTCACAGAAGAGTCACCCAGTGAGATTAATGCCTGTGCAGGAACTTGAGCAGCTGAATGCCTCTTTCTAAGACTTCCAAATTTGTTTGTGATGCACTGTGAAAGCTAACACTTAAAGATAATTTGCCTGTCATTTCTATAGGTAGCATGTCAAGTCCTGCCCTTAAAATCTAGACTATGTGCAGTTCAAGTCAATGAAAACTGCAGACGATCTATCTCTTCCTAACCTACTTTCCAAAGAATTTGGTTCATCCCACATAATTCATAGAGAGGACCAACTTGTTTCACGCTTTACAGACCTCCTTTTCTCCTAAAATGAACAAACTACTGTTGCAATCCCTGTATCAAATGGTGATGCCCAGTCTCAGACTGCACACCAACAGTGTTTATTTTCATTTCTCTGGGACATAATGTGGCAAGAGCTGTGGATTTGATAAACACCTTCAGAACATCTTGTGGAAGTGCTCCTCTTGATCTAAAATGTGAAAACCAAGCATCAGTCAACATAAAATAAATATGATATAGCATAGAGCAGAATAATGGTTCTAGCACATATGGTATTGTGAGAAGTGATTTTCTGTGACAGCCAAGCATGAAAATGAACAGAAGACAAATTAATTTCCTGCACTGTCTCAGTAAGGGTTGCTTATCCAGTAAAAACTTACATAGGACAAACTGACAAGATCACCTGGAATTACCTAATCTGATTGGCATTATATGTGACAGATAAAACACCTGTTTAAAGAAAACAAAACACATTTATCTATGAGACTCAGATACTGACCAAAACCAGATCAAATAGTAGGAAACTTTCCTCAAAAAGTTTTTAAAAAATCTTGCAGAGTTCTCAAACAATTTATGATAGTGCAGAGACACAGACCTCATCACATTTTCTGTTCTATCGACGAGCGTGCCACAGTTAATTTGAATGCTCTAAATTGTGTGATATGTAGAGAAAGGATTGGTGGGCAATTTGGAACTAAAATCATCTGGAAGAAAAATAGGTGAAATGGGAGGTATACAGAATAATATCTGTCAAGAAAAAACCTAATCCATTGTTGGACTTTCAGAAGGAAAGGTACTTTAAGCGTCATTGTCTTGTTCTGTTTGTCTGAGAACAAAGCTTCTATCAATGGATTTTAAAATGCCACTTTGAATTTGGAAACAAATTGTCCTCTACAAAACCAAACATTATTGATTTCAATACCTGGTGGTTGTAAACAGCTGAAAAATAGTGGTATATGCATACAAAAAAATTTTAATTTTGAGTGAGATGAAATGCTCATCAATGAGATTCTCCTAAAACATTAATTATTGTCTGTAAAACTTCTCCAATTAAACCAAAACTCATGGGTCTTCCCAATATACACAGATTATATCATGAATTGTCTTTGTTATGGAAGTCTGAATATCCCCTTCTCTTCCAGATTTTGTTGGCTGTATCTTAAAATGTTATAAGAAATTCCTTCAATTTTGGTAACAGAAGAGCAGAAATTTTTAAGCTGTGCATGCAGACAGGAAGTCTAGAGGGAGAGGACAAGTAGTGCATGGGGAAGGGGCTGGCTGGAAAGGGTTGAGAGACAAGATGGAAGATCATTCTGGTGATAAGGGTAATGTGGTAGAAAATGAGAAGGTGCTCCAATGAGGGTGTGGGTGTAAGGGACAGCATCAGTGTGATGAGGAAAATTATTTTACCAGAGATGTTTGAAATCAACCAGAAGGGAGATGTTAGTCGGTCAAAACAATGCTTGTTATACAGGTTTTGCAGGCACAAGGACTCTAGCTTTTTTGTAGCTGGATACAACAGGCACAACATTCAGGCAGCTGAAACACATCCTCCATAAGAGGCTGCATGGGAAGCCAGGGGTCTGCACAGCCACAAGTTGCCTGAACCCCCTCCAGCTGCAAGCCCAGGAGTCTGCTGAGATAACCACAAACCACAGTTCTGCCTACTGTGCAGTGGTTATAGTTTAGGAGGCAGCATGATTGCAGTGACACGCAGGCATCTGATCCAGTTGCCTTGAAAATCAGAGCTGAGTGATTTAAACAGAGTCTGCCAACGTGAATCTGGCAGTTCCCTTCTCGTTAAATATAACAAAACTAATAATGCCTTCCTCTTCCTTAAGGACACATCTTGAAGCTTTCACTTTTGGTGAGCTAGCGCCTTCAGCAGGACTATTAGGTGCAACTCAGCTGCCATGCAAATGTCCTTTAACCAAGACCTACTTCAGGCAGCAGGCCTCCTTTCATCCACACACATGGCCACAGCTCCACAGAAACACAGACCAAAAACCTCTGCAACTATGGATCATTGGTTTTTCACAAGATACAGCTGTTCCAGGGGTTCCTCAGTGCAACAGGACATGGGGATTTTTTTCAAAGGCTCATCACCTTGATGCCTAATAAAAGATTTCTGATTGGCCACCCCACCTGACAGAACTCCCTGAGGTTTCTTGGACTACTTATTCTCAGAGATATCCCCAGCTAGAGCTGGAAAGATGCAGCTAAATCAATTTACAAGAGAGTGAACCTAAAATTGCATTGGATGTGCAAAATTTTCACAGTGAAACAGCACTGTTTTTATCAACACAAGTTTTACATGCCACCTATAATCAATGGAAGAGACCAGTCTCTGAAGAGGGTGATTTAGGAGAGGAGGATCATTTAGATGCTTTGAATTTCCCCTTTGGAAAAACTTCCCTCTCTCCACTGACTGTATAAGGAGCCTGGGGAGGCCAGGGAATGAAAATGCAATAGCAGACTCTCCACACAGAGAGGCATCAGAAAAATCCTCAAGAGAATTTGCCCAGAGAGGGCAGTCTTAGGAGGCAGACCAAAATGTGAACAAGAATTATGCTTAACTTTCCCCAATTATTTCCCTGAAACCTTTTAACAGTAAAAGAAAGTAGACAGATGAGTTTATACATTGTACTTTTCAGTAAATAACATGCAGAGAGAGAAGGGAACCTGGATTAAATTATCAGGAACAATGAAAATTCTTTTTGGGTAAATCTGAAAAGAAAATGTATGCTCTGTTCCATTCAGAAGGATCTGGTTCTTGTCATGTATGGCATGAGTTTGCCAGGGCGCTGCTTTACTTTTGTAACAAAATAGCTTTGTGAATATCCTGGTCTCCAAAGGCAGATGTGAGGAGGAACTAGGAATCCTTCAGTTCAGAGCCTGACCCATCTGATCAAACCCATACACTTCTCTTCAGCAGGAGAAAAGTGTTGTCGCTGCGTTGTCTCAGGCCCTGTACATCAACTCTAATCTTCCTCCTGTTTCATCTTTTCCTGTATTTTTAGTCTGGACAGATCATTCTGTTGTACTTGAAGATTCACACACTCTCATGCAACTGTTTTATTTCACCCCTCGCTCAGCAAGCCGTGCAACAAAAGCCAGAGAAGAAGAGTGAGCTCTGTGTACTGTCAGTGCTACATAGTTCTGACTATTATTTCCGCTTGATGGCTTTGGTTTTATCCCAGGATTATTCAGTTTAGGAATAATGGGAGATTTACATGCTTGCACACAGGTCAAATGACAGTCAGAATGCACATGTGTTGCAATTTCTTCACCTGCAAATTATTCCTGGTGACTGTTATTTTAAAGCTTCCTTAATTGGCAATGGCAGAAATTACTGTTGGAATACTTCTGTTTGCAGATGGATGCTGATGCCCTCCTGGTGTTCCAGCAGGATATTGCTTTGATATTGAATGATAAATTGTTTCAAATAATATCAGATTAGCTTTTCTAAAGAACAGCTCTTAAATACACTGAATAGGTCACTCAATCTCAAACTTATTAGAAAAATAAAAATTTTTCCAAGTATCTATTTCTTAAACTAAGACTGTTACCATGCTATTTTGAGTTTTATATAAACTCAAGCAAATGAATATCAACTATAATGCTTTCCCCTCTAGCTACAAGAACAACTACAAATGTTTTGCCATTATTCCTGGTATTCCTAAAGGTTTCAGTAATTATTTGGAGATATTAAAAAGGAAACAAACCGAGCGCTATACTGATTTCTTCCTCCATACAAAAATCAAAGTAAAAACAGAATAAATTTCACCACCTGTCCTGTAACAAAGCAGGGAAAGAAATGACAGTTTTGCAGCTTCCAAGGAGTTACTGTGAATGGCTGAAACACAGCTGTGAATTCTGGATGCAAATAATGAGAAGACAATCTAGGAAAGAACCACTATGTTATTGATCAAGTTATTCATTTTTAATGATGATGTATACACAAGCAGGCTAAGGAAGCATTCTGGCACCTAATTTAATTTCCAAGTTTCTGTAAGTTTCTTGGAACCATATACTACTACCCAGACAAAAGAGAAAGTATGCAAAGGATTCTCCATTACTTTCTGGGTCTTTGGGATTGAGTATCTTAATGATATTCACAGTCACATATGATCAAGCTGAGTTCCCGCAACATCAACAAAACTCTCTAGCATGGGTTACACAGGGGTAAAAACTAAAGGAGTAGAATGGTCTATTCCACCTCCTTAACATGTACCAATGGGTGTGTGAGGAGAGAAAATTGGTGATAATCCCAAAATGGGGTTCCTAAACACACTTACCAGAAGCAATTGGATAATGGGCACCCCAGCTCCATCAGCTGCACACCAGAAGGGAGTACCCTCTCAGCTCACTTCAGGAACTCACCATTCTGTCCTTCCTGAGCAAAGTATTTTGGTCATGCATAAAGGTAGGTCTCACCTCTGGAATCCTTCCCTCAGCTCCTAACCCCTTATGAGACTACCTAGGGATGCAGGATGCACACCAAGGGACAAGTCTTCGAACAGGAGCTTTAAAACAGAGACCTATTCAGTGACTGTAATAGATCAGATGGCTTTTCTTTTGTTTGCTTGGTTTTAACAAAGAAGAGCTCCATCATAAATCTTCACTTCAAATTTGATTGCTTTATAATATATCATACTGTGATGTAACTGGCATCTGCACTTGGCTCTTATTAGGTGATGCCATATGGTACAATTAGAAGTGTAGACAGAGAGTGCCATTTAAATAAGTTAAACTTCATTCATCTACAATTAAACCATCCTCATTCATCTGCATGCATTCAAGATCCTAATTTAACCTCTAAAGAGGTTCCCATTTGATGCTGCATATATCTTTTGTATTTTTGAAACCCTAAATCACTAAGCTGGACTTCTATCATCATTTGTCTAAGTTGTTCATTTGTTTCTTACTAACATGTTTTCACAGGGTATCATGGGGTTAGCTGGATCAAAAAGTTGTGTGCAGTTTCCAATACCTCATGTTCTCAAAGCAACTAAGGACTATTTTACACATTGCTTGTCTCCCACTGGGAGATCTACCCAGTTGAATTAAACTTTGTCTTGTGATATCCACATTCTAACTACAGCACAAAATAAATCTGCAGGTTATCAATAAAGAATTTTTAATTAGAAAGACTGGTTTATTTATTCATGGGAAGATAAGCAAGTTCTAGATGGCCTTCTTTCCCAGAAAGTTAGGGGGTTGCACACAACTCACAAATCTTTCTTGATAATCCTTTAGTTGAACCAGAAATTATATTATACTTTTGTTCTTTCATGCCTAAAACTGACCAAGCGGGCAATGATTTATTAAGCTAGAGTCTTGAGTCTCCTGCCACACAACCCACTTAGTCACAGTAATGGCTATGAAACAGATCATGCATTCTAAGGTAGGCTATAATATGTGTTAAAGAAACTTGTCTGTTTCAATTACCAAATATAATTTGCAAAGCCCTATAAAAGATTATGAAGTAAAAAGAAACAAAGCAGCTAAACTTTAGGTTGCAGTCTTATGTGTTACATATACACACATCAGTAGAAGCAAAAATAAGGATTTGGAATGGACCCAAAAGGTAAAAACCAAATGCTTTCACACAACTAAACATTAAACAGACCCTTGCAAACATGTAGCAGTCTACCAGTCTACAGTTTTGCATTCTGAATCTGTTTACAAATAATCAGAGGTAAAGGCAATCACATGCTTTTATATACTTCCTCAGTGAAAGACTGAAATTGGAGCCCACTTAGAGCAGATGATTCTTTTCTTGAAGAACTGACTCTGGGTTGTAAACAAAGTACCATGCATTTTGAGATGTTCATTAAGCACATTTTAAATTTGTATATGAGTCTCACTGATTTCAATTTACATTCAAGGTTCTATGCATTTCAGGGTAATTTAAGTTGATGTTTAAAAACTGTTTTTTCAGAGACTGTACCGGAAAAAAAAAAAAAAAAAGTCCTCACCATTTTCAAATGAAATAGTTTCTACAGATACTCCAAATTATTTGGAACAAACCAATTCATTAAAACTCACTTTAGTGATATATCAGGAAAAGACTGAGGCAACCTTAAGGTTACTTTTCATAGGTTAACAATCCAATCTTTTTATTTGAAACAATGGATAATAGAAGATATTATCTATTATGACCACTGCAGTAGATTCCACCAGCTACTTATTATAGAGATGAAAAAGGAGACTGAAAGAGGCACTTTTGGAAGTTGCTCCAGCATAAAGCTATAGATTGACCTCAAATACCACAATAGCTTTATGATTTTCTTTTCCTGTGTGAATGTGCAGTTAGGAGGCTGGAATGTTAACTGGGAGGAAACAAACGGAAAGGCAGAAAGACAGACAGTGAAAGAACCGAGTGGATCAAAGTGGAAGATGGAAGGGACAGGCATGGCTGAGATGCAGATGGTGAGCAGAAAGCTCAGCAAGTGCATGGCTAGCAGAGGCTGCACTGGACAGAACCAGGCTCAGAGGCACAGCCTCATGATGAGGGGATGCTGCTTGCCAGGCTAACTTGGCTCACTTGAAGTGTGAAGGGGGCACTTACTTCCTGCCACTGAAATTGATTAAGTTTCATCAAATTGTTTAAATAGCCAGAATCAAGGTTTTTCCATCCAAGGTTAATCTTATATAACGTTTACTTATTCAGGAAAATGAGAGAACTAGATTTAAGTCTGTCAAACATGTATCAGGCCAGCAGGTCAGGTGGGAATTTCTTTAATTTGCAACTTTGTAGTTATAATATGTGCCTAGGAAACGGAAGATGAGGTACATTTCTGCCCATACCTACAAGCTGCTTTTGTGATAACTCCAAAAAACCCACTTCAACTACCTCCATTTCAGCTTGCTCTGTAAAGCAATTACAGCAACATTTGCTCACTCTGAAGGCATTGTGAAGGCATGCTGGAGTTTGCAATACAAATTTTGATCCCCAGACTGCAGCTGTCACACTTTGAAATTATTATTATGCAGCAATTGATTCAGACCTAGGAAGTTTCTATAAGAAAACTGAGAGGTTGCCAAGCCATTTTAGTCACCTTGAAAATATTTGTGAGGGATAAGTGCAGATCCATTCTAAACGGAGAGAGATGAAGGAAAGGAAGAGGTAGGAGATGGGGCAGCTGTGGCCACAGCCCAACACACAGCACCGCATGGTTCACTGACCGGTATTACTCGTGGGTGACAAAGCCGCACGGGACAATACGCACAAAGACACGGGCTTGAATCCAGGCATACACACCAGTATTCACTTAACAGCTACACATTCAAAATACTGATAGTTTTCTCCAATTTAATCTCCACTGCTCATTCAGCACCTTGAACTGAGATACAGTTTCAACATATTTTATAGCAGCTACTTTTTAGAAATTGCCCTGCATTCTTTACAACACATTATTTCAAAGCAGCACTCTAAAATGGATTGCTGGTTAAGATGAAGTGGTTTTGATAAGATAAAAAAAAAAATTACTCTGAATTTTAGACCCAAGTAATCTCGTTTCTTTTACTGATTGATGAGAGATCACTATTGAAACCTTCAAGTGAGTCAGCAGTGCATGCAGCACAGATCAAGTGTTGCAAGTGTAGAAAAACATACACCAGAAAAATGGTCTTGAGCCTTCCCATTAAAATATGCCCTTTTGCACCTGGAATATAGAGAGACAAAGCAATCACCCAAGGCTTTTCATAAAGTATTTCTATCAAAAGAATTACAACAATGAAAAGATGCTGTTATTAAAAGATATAAACAAAGAAGTAAATTATCATGTTTAGTGAAATTAATGCATAAAATCCTCTAGGGTCTCTACTATTTAAAGTTAAAGAAGTATTTGCATTGTAATAGCACAGATACTACTAACCATCTTCAGCTGGCCAAGCTGTGAGGGAACTTCCTGTAATAAAACAGCACAAGTGCAGAAAAGTTTCAGATAAAGATGATGTTGTATTATCCAAGGGCTCAAAGTTGCCTGAAGTCTGACCAACATATGCAACTGGTGGGTCTATTCAGGGGATGTCTGTGTTGGGAACTGCAAGATAGGATTATATATTTGTAAATATGGGGTTTTTTTCCTGCAAGTTTGGTTTTGCAAACATGATGCTAACAAGACTAAAATGTCTGCTCTTCACAGGAACAAAGAAGCCTATATGCAAAAAAAAAAAAAGGTAAGGACCTTTACTAGCCATTAGCTTTCACTTTTCTTTCTGTTTCTGTTTATTTTCTTTATAGAAACCATATCAAATAAAGGCAAAAAATCCCCATGAATAGACAACATAAATGTCAGTGAACAAACAGCTATTTGAGTTATTTTGATAATATTTTAAAATAATAAAATATTGCAGAAATGATAATTCATTTTTAATCATAAAAATCTAGGGTAGATTTTTTTTTTTTTCCACAGGGAATTATTCTGCCATTTTTATGAAGGTCTCTTTCAGTTGGTCAGAACAATTTTTGATGCTGAAAAGGACATAATTTGAGCTATACGAGTTTTTCCCCTGACAACTTCTTGCATAGCAGGTCAACCAAAGACAAATTGTTTATTTCAAGCTCTACCCTTACTTGACTGCTGAATGCTGGTCTCACAAGATCCTGTGGAGGGAAAATGCTCATCTCTCTAAACAGACAAGGCAACCACACAACTTAGGGTGGGGCCAACTTTCCACTGAAATTGTTCCATGGAAGTTGATACTATTTAAAGTGACTACTGAAGTGAAAAAACGTACATGCTTTTTGATTGGTTGTTAGGAATCACTCTAGAGATTTTACATAAGCGTGGTTGCAAATCATGTTACCCTTAAAATCTATTCACTGTCGTCTTAAACCAGTACCAAAATATGTTCTTAAAGAATGATAAAGAATCGTGACAGAATGGTTAGAGAACCCCAGGCAAATATATGATAGGAAATTATGACTGAATACTAGCTAGTATGGGCATGAGTGAGTAGAGACGGCAGAGTTAAAGGTGCTTAAAAATGGGAGCAGCCCTAAGCAACAGCAAAGACTGGAGTCCAAACTATCTGCATGGTCCTATCATTTACTAGGTGTCTGTCGACACTGGAAAAGCATTTACACTTGCTACTGATTGGGTAGCTCTGATCTAGAAAGGGATTCAATACATACGAAAACAGAGCCATGCAAACATAACCTGTCAGATACTGTGAGTGCAATGGGCTTTCTAGTTCTGCCTTGGAAAAACTAATGTTTCACCTTGCTATACTGCTCCCAAACTGCAAAGTAAAAAAAAAAGTTTTCAGCCACTTGGAACTTGTGCTTTGGATGATCAGATAAACTCCCTCAGATATTTGCAGGAGAAGCAGCTAAATGTGCACATGGAAGACATTATTAGGGGACACTTGACTAATTGTCCAAGACAAAACACACACACTGGAGAGCCCTTTGGTCTCTGGAAATGAACATCAGAAACAACAGAACTGAATGGTGCTGATAAGTTCTGATGGATGAAGAGTTCCCTAAGTCAAAGCTAACTTTTTTTCCTAATCGTTAACTGTTTAGACAATGCTGGTTTATCCAGCTGAATGGGAGAAGAAGGAATGAAAAGGGGTTGGGCGGCCAAGGTGTAAAAACTCCAGACAAACTGAGTTGTATAAACAAACAAACAAACAAAAAAAAAAAAAAAAAAACCACAACAAAAAAACCAAAACAAACAAACAAACAAAAACAGAAAAAAAAAAAAAAAAAAACCACACCTGTTGATATTACAGGGAAAAGTAAGCCCAGTGAGACTGCAGATTACAAACCACAGAGATCCCTGAGCTAGAGCTGGCTTGGCTCTAGAAGTGCATGTAGTACAGTACTCCCCAGCTAGCACAAAGTTCAACCACAGCCTAGGTAGTCTGGATGTGGCTTAAAGTTATTTGCAAGTACAAATTACTAGAAAAAATATTTATGGCAGAGAAGTTTATACCGAAGCTTGGACAAGGTCACTTTTACTATCAGCTATTGGTTGACACCTTAGAGTATTTGCTTTGCAAGCAACACACAAGTCTTCTTTTTAATCTCCATAGCAGCCAGGAAGCCATCCAAATGTCTGGCTACCTACTCCAGTCTGCGTAATGGGGTAGGTTCTCTGCCTTGGCTTACCTTGGCTGAGGGTTAAGTATCTGGGAAGAGTAAAATATTCCCACCAAAGTGCTCCAAAGACACATAGCTTGAAGTCTACGTATGTTTTTTTGTGGTGTGAAGGCCAAGTATGGAAATTTTTTGCCTTCCTTTATCTCTTTAAAACCCTGGCCAAGCCCTGCCTCAGGCTTCTGTGCCACAGGAACAGTGTAACTGTACTTAAGAGAGTTGTCATCTTCTGTTAGTCGTTGTAGACGTGGTGCAACTTTGGCATACTTCAGAGATGGCGTGAATAGCAATTTTCACCTCAGGTCTACCTACCCAAGTGCTTGCTGCCTACTCCTCTTGCCATCCTCAGACAGAGTACAACAGGGGCCCAGTAGCCAGTACTGAGTTCCTCTAAATTATGTTTTTTACAGTCTCTGCACCCAACTTACTACACAGTTCTTTTCACATTCATTTGTCAGATATTTATGATCCTGCCGACAAGTAATGACACCTCATACAGCCAAGAGTAATCTTCAAAATACATGGAAGTGGCAGACTTGTAAGAACTGAACTTCATGTTCAACAACCCCTTATTTCCCTATTAAAACCAAGTAGAGAAGTATCCGTAAGACATACTTATGCTTATACTTAAGCTGCTGATAATTTCTCTGCTTTCAAAACATTTTACTCCTCAGTTCAGAGTTTATGCTGCTCCCATTTCATTCCCAGAGTGAATGTAAACTCAACAAATTCAGCCACTTTTTCAGCAATTTTCTAACTCTTCCACTATTCTTTCTGAAATGCAGTACAGCTGTCAGCAATCAGCACAAATAGGTCATGAGCAGAAAAGGGAAGGTTCTAAATCTCCCAAACTGTACAACTCATGCTGTGGGATTTTGAAGGGGTTTGTGGTGGATTTTTTTTCTTTATTTTTCACAGCTCTTAATGAAGAACTTGTTTGCTGGAGCTTGTACGTGGATCTTTCACCTCAGAAGTCTATTCTGCAAAACAGTTTTGAATGTAGATCCATCAGTTTTACTGTTTTGTTGTTTGTTTTTTTCTAAGCAAGGGGGTGCTCAAGTGTCCTGAACATCAACACTCTTCCACTCTCCTACCACAGAATAAACCTTCAGACTCCATTCAGCAAACTGCATCCTGATGTCATTCAGTAACTGTCTGAGAAGAGTCAAGTGAAACAGCTCTTTGAGTCAATACGACTCTGATATCATGGTTTGGGGTTCTTGGGTGGGTTGTTTTTTTTTTTTCCAAAAACATAAACCTGCCCTGTTGATAGTTCTGCTTCTGCATCTTCAGTAAGAATTTAGCATTCATGAATTTTCAGTGTTACAATTTTGCTTACATTTAGTTCTTTCAGGCAAAATATTCAGAATGCAATGCTTTAACAAAGCATTGTTAGATTTTTTGAAATATAATTACCAGGACACATTTAGCATTTAGGGACTCCCAATAGCCACCAGTACCAAAGCAGTTACCACTGAAGGATCTCAAAGCACATGATAAACCACCATGAGGTATCACAGCACCTTTAAGATCTGGGCCAGAGTGTGTAAGGAGACAACCATTATTAAATGTGCAGGAATACTTCAAATAGTTCCAGGATAGGGAAGGATACCTCTGCATGTATCACATTTGTGCTTGGAGTTGAGCTGATTTCATTCTTTTGCCCTTGTTCATCAAGATCCAACAGAAGTGACAAACCAGAGAGGAGGTCAGCTCAGAGAGTAAGAGCAAACTGATACAGATAAAGCAGGCTGAATGTTTTAACAGCCAGTTATTCTTGGGATACACAGAACCATTTAACATTATTTTAAGGAAACCTTTTATTTGTCTATGCCACTCCATAGGAAATACAGAGAAAGGGAAAGTGGTAATGCATTCCTGTGTTTTGAGTAACATTTTTCAAGTATTTCATTTAAATATATTTTAGCATTAAATAGTAAACCCATGCAGTTAAAGTGTCATGAGCAGAAATGTGATAAATGTAAAACCCCTAGACCGTACAGTTTCTGCCGTGGGCCTTTTTAAGTAGGGAAGGTTTGGGGGTGGAGAAGAGGGTGTTCTAACAGCAAAGGCAAAGAAACAGAGAAAAGTGAAGAAGGAGAAAAATGCTGGAAATTTAGCTACGGTACAGATGAGACAGAACAAGCCTCTGCACCTCACATGAAGGTCTAGTAACAGCCTTCTTCACACAAGCCTGTTTCAATCTAGTGTACTTTTTAGAAAAGAATCCTTCTGGAGGGAAAATGCGCCAGACCTGTGAGACAGGTCTTCAGAGGAGATTGTGCAGCCAGGCAGTCTGCTCCTCTGGGAAAGGAGTCCAAGGAGTGCATGCTCCTGATACTGCCTTGCCCACCAGTGGTCAGCAGACATAGCTTTCCTTCTTCCTTTCTTTCCTTTTATTTTATTGTTATATTGCCATTTTTAAAATTGTATTTACAGAGGAACAAGGAAGATGGAAGGAACACTACAAATATTCTAATTTTTACTTAGCTAAGATCATCCCCGAATGACTCCTGCCACCTTTTCCTCCCAAGACAGGTGCTGGAGTTGATACTGAAACTTTTCAAAATTAAAGTTAATCTGTTTTAGCAACCTTCAGAAGGCAAACAATAACTCTTACTCTAAATCAAGCTTTGATGTACTATAGATGGCTACATTTGAATTAAACAGTCCCCAGTAATACTCTGCTACTGTTTAGGTGAACAATTATGTGCAGATTCATCCCTGCTTCAGTGCAGACTCAGTCATGTACAGACAGCTAACTCTGAATAGGTCTCTGCAAGCATAATTATCAAGTCTGATTAGGAAATTGATTATATACTATAATTTTTGGAGTTCTGAAAAAGCAAACTGAAGATTTTAAAGACAGAGGTAATTGACTAAGAGAAGAATGATCACTATACCTTTCAACACGCTCTGTATAAAAGAGGCACCATCCCAATATACAAAAGGGGTTTAATTGTACAGTTACTAGACATCACTAGATTTTCAGCCAAATGCTTTTTAAGTGCAACAACCTAGAAGATTTTCTTATTGTAGGGAATGCCCTACAAAAACTATGAGAGGATCTGGAGGTTCCAGAAAATACCCAGAATTACAGATAACAGTATCTATAATGCTGTTGTGTTGTTTGCTATTACTGATGCTATCTGCTTCCCTGCTACCAGATGGTTTTCTTTCAGGCCTCTCATGCTGATAACACAATACGATTCTTAACAGTTACCCAGTGATGTAACTGATGTTAAGTGATCTGGCTAAACATTACAAGCATGAAGTGTAATTTGGGGTAAAAGCAAATGCTGTCAAAGAGACTCCACCACAAAAACAGAAGTGGAATTTCTATGGGAGAAAACACCACAAGAATTTAAGAGGGTCAGTGTTGCAGAATGACTTTATAATCCCTGATTTATATTGTGTGTCATGAGGCTTAAATTTATTAGTGTGTGTAAAGACTTAAAATTAAAGATTACTAAGCAGCAAATGATGCATAGCTAGCATATCTCTGGTATGGATTTCTAGAGATGGCTCAAGACTATCCACCTTGCAAAAAGACACAGCGCTCAACAGGTATAAATGAAGCCTGAGTTGCTAGGGATACATCAACCCCAGGAGCTATGCATCAGCAACAGAAGGAAAAATATCTATTGATGATATTTTCACTTTTAACAGTAATAGAACTTATATAATAACAAACTAATAAGTACAAGTGGTGCAGAAATTGCACCTAAGCCAACATCCAGATAGAAAATAAGACAAACATACTGAAAAATACCACCTAATCACGGTAAAATGTCACATTTTTGTTGACCTCTGCAATCATTTCCATGTTAGCTGTTTAAAAGCTGTATTTGGGTCCAGTACTGCTTAACAGTTGGGCATGGGATGCCATCCAAAAAAAGGAAATCTTGCAAAATTCAACACAAGACAGTCATATTCAGGAAAAGCACATATCAAAATTTTCATACATCTACTTCAACATAAAAGGTATTTACTTTTACAATCTTTGCAAATGTAGTTCTACTGTCCAAACTCAGTGCTGGGAATGGAGGATATCAACAGATGTAGAAAATGGCTGCTGCCATTTTTTTTTTTTTTTTTTTTTTTAAAGAAATTAAACTGGGGTATAAAAAGGGGATCTTGAAAATGAGACATTTACTATCTAAAACTTCTATCCCTCTGGCGTTTTCCAATATCACGAGGGAATGCAAGGCTTGAACCAGTGAGATGCTGAGTGGCTTCAGCTTCTGCAAATACTAGAAAGAATAATGGATGCTCAGTCTTCAGTAAGAGGAGTTAAAAACTTTGTGGGACCTAACTCCCACTGAGCATGTGGTATTCCTGAGCTGTGGCTGGCTGTGGATGTGTCCTGAACAGTGTTGTTGTCCCAGCAGTAACAAATATCAGACACGAGGCAGGATTATATAGCTTCAAAACACAGCACGCTCTGTTGCCCCCCAGAATGTTACCCACATCTTTGGTTTTTATTCATGTAACTGCACAAGTCTCAGTCCAATCTGGCTCCTACTTTTATAAGTCTATGAAGAATTTTGCATTAGAGGGCCTACATGCATCTTGGATCACTACAGAAAGTCCATACTAACTACTTCTGATGGAGTCATTGCAAGTTGTTGTGGAAGGTCAAGGTTCTGATTCTGCTTCTGATTATAAACATCCAAACTCCACTGTCTCTAGAGCATCACTTTGCTCTAAAGTGTATTTATGAGAGCACATGTTGATTGAACGAGCAAAATGTTCCTGTATGGTAAGCAGATCAAAGATAGAAGTACTAAGCATGATAAACTAGCTGAGCACAAGCCTGACATATTCAATCTCTCTCATCCAAAAGAACTTCCTTCATACTCAAGGAATATAAAGACCAACAGTAGTTTAAAAGGGAAGAGTGGGGGGAAAGTTCTTCTAGCTGAAGGAGGTATGCCACCTCAAGAATAGCAACTGCAACCACCAGCTGAAGTGACTTCAGAATCTAGTTACTTAAAAAGAGCCTCTTCAGATGCTGACATTATATTTTCAAGGTGATGAAGAAGAATTCTTACAAGGGTATTCAGAAAGAGTGTTCAAATTGCACATGCTTGGAGTTAGCATCCACAGACTTAATATATTATAGTATTATAGCAATTTGGCATAAACTAACACCCAACACTATCATTTGTTTTAATATTTACCCTTCCAGCAGTACTGGAGGAATTAAATTAAATGGTTCCAGTTTTCTGATGTTTATAATACACTTGAAAGCACTGGAGTGCTTTTCACCTTCAGTACAAGTGATGCACACCATTCCTGAGGAATGTGAGTATGCTTCACGTCGCTGCACTAGCACAGCAATACATCTGAAATGAAAATTAGAGGACAGAATAACCAGAGGCAGAATATCATCTTGGAGAATTCTTTCATCCACTGCAATTCTGGCACTTAAAATAAATTGTTTTGGTACCAAAGGCTTTGGCAATGCCATCTCACTGATAGAAATCAAATCATCTTACCCAATACTTGAGTGGGTAATTGATAATCCTAACCAGAAAGGGTTTTGGATTACTACCCCCACTTTGTTTTTGCTTTTATCTTTACTTCTAAAATCAAAATCCACGAGCTCTTCAGAGAAGATTTCATTCTGACAGATAAAAGGAATGTGATGTTTCCCTGTCAGGTGGATTAAAGACAGGATAACATTAGGAAGCATTTCTGAACATAGAGCAACTCAACAAGACAGAAATCTGCATCCATACATTGTTGTTAAGGAAAATCATGGTGACACATCACTGGAAAAATCAAATATTGATGGAAAATGCATCTCTTGTCTTCAAAATAAAAGTCATCTGAAATCAGAGGAGGAAGATGCATTATCCTGCTATCTCAAGGCCCAAAGTAGTACACATGTACACACACTCACATACATGTACATGCCAGGCATAGCTCTCATGCATTTAGCCCTGATGTCTTGAGTAACAAATTTCACCATACAGAGAAATACACATATTTTTGAGGAAAAAAAAATGGTTTACAACATACCTAAACAGGTGAAGCAGTCCTTTCCAAGTCAACATCAGGTAAAAGACACCATCTTCCATCACAAGAATGTTTCATTTTTGTGTAATGACTTACAAGGCCTGACTTCTCCCACTGGGATTAGCAGACAGCCAGAAAGAATGAACAACAGTGGGTTTACATTTGTGATTTCACTCTGTTCTTTTACTGGCAGGCATTTAATCTTATGGAGAAGAGAGAAAAACCACTGTGATCATTAATGATAGAAGGGGCAGGGTAGCAACTATGCTTTCTCAAAGTCCCAAATTCTTTTAATGTACTACATTTGTGGTTTCTTCCCTCCCCTTTTTCCTGCAGTGCTTTCTGAACTATCACTTCAAAGCCTGTTGTTTAGCTTATATCATAAACATAATTTTTCCTACCCTCAGGACACCGTCAATCCAAGGGAAGACACACCAGTGAGCTGTTGTCAGAAACACAGATGGTTGAAATCTGCACATTGATTCCACTGAATAGTTTTAACATGGGATAAAGTAACCTAGCCCAGAATGAACTACATGTAAATGAGAAAACAAAGAGACACTCTTTCTGTGCGGATTCAAGTAGCACCTGATATTCGAGAGCAATAATCTTAAATCACAAGTAGCACCTTCCTTCAGTGGATTGATCTGGGATGGGAGCACTCATAAAAAGTATCGATTCAATGCCACAACTGCAGAAATCTTATGGAGATGCTGTATATGAAAAGCCAAGCAGGATTTTAGGAGGGCTGCAGGGCTGATACCTGCTGTTTGGTCTATGCAGTTTATTCTGGCAATGACTATAAGATGCTTGAAAAGAAAAGATGCAGAGCTGGGCACAAGTACAAGCTAAAGTCTACAGTGTCACAGAGGACTGAACAGACATATAACATGCATCTTCTTATACCAGCTGCCTTTCCTAAAGGAGAGCAGCTTTAAACCATTCCCTCCTCCTACATACAAGGATCTTTGTCCTTTTTATGGCATTATTAACCTCACTAAACAGTTATTTCTCCTGTCTTTGGTAACTCTGGAATACAAATGAAAACCAAAGGGAGAAAGATGTAAGTAAGATCCAGGAGAGATACACAGGGTGAAACCAAGAGGGAGCAGAGAAAAAGAAGAGAGCAGGGGAAACCAAATGCCACAGATGCGGTACCTACCTACAGCAATTGCACATGGTCATAATTAAACTTTTAAAAAGGCAGGCATGAGAGAGATACTGGTAGGAGAGCTAAATGCTGCCAATATAAAAATCTAACTTCAGCACTTGGAAGAATTTAACAGAAAGGTGAGGTCAATGCTACAAGGACCCAAAAGCATGACCACTATCCACCTTCCTCTGAGGAGACACAGGAGCACAATAAGATGAAGATGGATTTCCCCGGTAAAGCAAATGCTGTAGATCTGTTAAGTGTAGAAAGGATAGAAAGGCAAGTTGCAGAGGGAGTGTACATGCAAGCAAACACCAAGAAGCAGCATCAGATTACACTTATATGGCATGGGAGATGCTAACAGAAGGGAATCTGGAAAGGAAACATGAATGACTGATAGCTAAGCTTTAATTTAACTCAGTGGCTTAATAAGTGGAAGAGAAATGACATAGAAGGGAAAAACAATAGGGCAAAAAGGAATGGCTCAAGTCCCTTATACAGACAGACTATTATCTTAGCAGGAAGCTAAATACCATCCATGCTGGAGACAGAACCTCACTGCCATTGCTCCTACTTCCAATTATTGTACAAACCTTCTCTTTACATTAGGGGTCCCACAAAAACACCAGCAGACTTGTCATAGATGTGGTTCACTCATCTGTTCCACATGAAGTTATATAGTGAACAAAACTTTGGCCAAGTGGCATCACAAAGAACAGTAGACCACAAACAACACTGGAGTGAATAGGAAACATAGAAATATTTATATTGAAAACACAATCTGTGAATAAATAATGCACTCCATAAAACATAGAATGTTGTGACTAGAGACAGGCACAGATGCAAGACATACACAAAGAAGGGCCAGATCTTCTGCTGTGGTAAGTTACACTACACCATTTTATACCCTAAGGATATGACTCTCCTATTTTTACTTTCATATTTAGGGAACGCAAATTACAGCCAGCTAGAGGGGCTTCAGCACCCCACCATGCCAGCAGGACATCGTTGGCCAACCGTGGTCAGAGAACAAATGCATGGTGCTATAGCTGCGCCAACAGAGCCACGTGCTAAATTGTAAGCATGCCTCTAGGCATGGGATGCTTAAGTGTAGACCTCCTTTACAGAAAAGACAGACTGATTTATGGATGGCAGGGACTGAAGAACAGCCCTATCCCTCCCAGAAACTGGATAGAAACTTTGATACTTTACACAGTTTTACTTTACACAGTTTACACTATTTACTTTTTTCCAAGTGTCACTACATCTGCCTTGATCCCATTCTTGCTTTTTGAGTCCTCAGGACGATCATTCACTGTGTTAAATAATCCAGACATAGGTTTCCAACACCACACAGGCAGGTTGTATACAGATGAGCTGCAAACTTTGGAGCCAGGCTCATCTGGCCACACAAACCCACATCTAAGACCAAGTCTGTGTCCTGCCTCCCTAACTATCTGTTAGGGCATCCCTAAGAAAGTGCTTGAAATTCTCTCAGCTTGAGCAAAGCAACAATTCAGGAAGATCTTTAAAGAAAGAAAAAACAAAAGACAAATATTCATCTAAGTTTCTTATTAAAAAGGTGTGACCTGGCAGGAATGGTCTGAGACTTTAACCAGCTAAATCCAGCTAGACACACAATAACAACAACAGGTTTGTCTGGAATACCCATTAATTAGAAGTCCATTAATAATCATGACCCACCATACTTTCCTGACATTGTACTGCCTTATGCTCCAAGTCACTCATTTAGATCCACATCTGTTGATCTGCTGGTATGCCCTAAATATCAATTTGAAACCATCAGATCCAGAGCCTCTAGCAATTATGCTCCACCATCATTATAATTAATCTTTCTTAGTTTGCACAGCATCTTCATAGTAAAATGCTTTCTAGAGAAGAGACATTTCTGGATGGAAAGAGAACTGGCATGCTATCCATTATTTATAACGAGTAAAAGTTAATGCAAATTAAACCCCCATAGCAAATAAAACCAAAACCATCTGAAACCACAAAATAAGACCAAGAAAATCAAAACCAACTTTATATGTGACTTCAGAAAGAATATAATTCAGAAAGATATTACAGCAAATAAACAAATGTGTGAGTAAGCATATCAAAATACAGCATGTAGATAATGATACTTCAGCTTTGTCACATTTTATGTCAGAGCCACTGCACATCTGTGGACAATGTTCCATGTCACATTTTGTGATACTAAGGCACAAAAAAAGTCAAAGGTGAAACATCAAATCTATGGCAGGGTTGCTTCTCCATCTCTCATCTTACACTCAAATTCACTAAAGCAAAATCTGAAATCCTAATATAACATCACATACGAAATTTCAGAGTAAGTTCAATATCATCTCAGAAAGACTTGAATCCCAACTCAACAGGACAGGAGCTTAAAAAGAAACAAGGCAAGCAATAAAGAGAACAATTATAAGGCTTTCTGTACATTTGCACCCTTACCCTGAGACTCCCGCAATCTATTTCTATATGAACTGTATGTGAATGTAGAGACTTTCAACTATTTAGCAGATTATTTCATAGTGACATGAATAATTTCTCCTATGTATATATTAACTTTGGTACATAAACTGTGTCTACTAATTGTATACAACCAAATTAGTTTTGGTGGTAGAGTTAGTAACAGAGTTGCAGTGCTTCGAAACTCCTTATCACACCTGTCAAAATTTGCTGGGAGGTGCCAATGCTCTATTTACTTTCCAGTTTGCCCTAAGAACTCAGTTATCTGTAAAATCAGCACAGCACTTTTGGCTTCCATAGTTCTTTCTGATTTATAGCTGACCCCTTTACACAACATGAAGAAAAAAATCCAAAACCCAGAGAAAGGCACATGAGACCATTATTTAGGCTTCTACATCAGCACTCAGAGACAGGACAAACCAGTTTTACAGCTACTCCTGCAAACTGAATCATGCGATACTGCGTGCTCACCACACGTGCTATACAAAGTGGGGTCCTACAGAGGAAAAATGACACTTTATAATTGTAAGCAGATTGTAATGCCTTAGTAGCAACATACAAAAGGAAACAATTAAGATAAAGGAGCCTCTTTCCTCACACAGCTCATCTACTTTGTGTTACACATAGAACAGACTCCAGAAGCCTGCATAACATTCTAGCCCTGCAAGAGAAGTTACACACCAAGTGCAGGGATCAATGACATCTGCAATTACTACTGCTGCTCCTAGTGCTGCGTGGTGTTGGAGCGGGATCGTGGCTGCAGAAGGCCTGAGTGCAGATGCTGCTTTGACTTTCCGCCAGTATTATTCAGAGGTCCACATCTGAGAGAAGGGGGGGGGACCAGTTTTCAAATATTCCTTTTTTAGAAATGGGGGGGAGAAGGGGGGAAGAAAAAAAAAAAGAAAAAAACTAATGACTTGTCCAGCTAATGAATTTTCTTCCCAATAAATTTCAAGTTGCCTGCAAAAATTCACACATTAGTGCAAACATTAAAAAAAGGCCAACAAAAAAAAAGAAAAAAACCTTCTCTTCAGATGCAGTTTTGCATTAAGTCCAATATTACACATATCAGCTGCAGATGTACTTATTCTAGAGCAGTATTTAAAAAAATTGAAGATAACAATCCAAAGTAGATATTTCACACTGAATCTCTTTCACATTCATAATATCTTGTAGATTTCTCTGTTCTACCATAAGCCCACAGTGTCTCTTTAAAGCTTGCTACTTCTCACAATAAAATTTATTTGCCAAAATATGTGACAACATGGATTGCACTATGCACGTATCAATAATTCTTAGTGAAATTAAGGAAACTGCATCAGAGACTGGAGAGGAAAACTTAAAAGCTGTGTCTTACAACTAACTCAAAATCTGCAGTAGCCAAAGTAGTAGCAGTCAAGAGAGCTTTCATTTTCATTTTTAGGGGAGGGAAATTTATTCTTTTGATTTGGAGGTGCTGAAGGGAGAAAAATAGATTCCTTTTTCCTTGAAGCATCTTTGCCACTCCACTGTTTGGCAGAAATCTACCAGACTCTATGAAATGTTTAATCTGCTTTTTTGGAAGATGGGCAGATGTGACTGCCAGGAGCAAGTCTGACAAATATTAAACTACTATAAATCTATACAGCTCCATTGATTTTATTAGAATTAGATGTACAGAATAACTCATCCTATGCAGTTTCTCAATAGAGAGTCCAGAGTACACACTCTGCTGGAAGTGGTCCACACTAAACACTGACCACACTAAAAAGCATCAGGATCCCTATATTGTTCCTGAGGACTAATGGAAATAAGCAACCAGCACTTAACATGCTTCCCATATTTTTGCAGCTAAAATGTCAATTGTGCCCTTTAAATCAGTAAAAAGTAAACTTACTAACCAACCTGAACTGAAATAAATAGTGAAATGATTTACATGAAAGCTGTTCCAGGCACAAATTTGGGAATAAATGGGAGCTGTTTAAAAGAAAAAAAGAAGCCTTCTGTTTTCTTCACTCCTGGCCACATGCTATCAAGATGTGATCAAGGTGTATTGTAGCTGGCTGTCTCCAAGCAAATTACAGTAGGGGCTTTAGGGTCCTACTTACAGCTGACATGTAACTCCATCAATCACATTTGTTTTCATCATAAATTACTGAAATCCCAAGACACTTTATGGTTCACCATACTTCACACATCCCTGCTCTCCTTTTCTAAAATTTCTTCAGTAATAGAATATACATGAGGAAGAAAAAAGTTTAATCTATATTGATTTAAATGCATAGCTTGTCAAAACAAGTTTTCCCTCCAACTGACATTAAACTTTGTAATTATTCCTGAATGTTCTGTTTTAGAGACCATCTCTGTGCTAATTTTATGGAGATTGTGTTTTCTACATCCTGACTACATGTCTGCCTCTCTCTGAATAAACAGGAATATCATGGCTTCTTAAAAGACACATCTCTCCCACCTTCTCCTTCTTCCCTCACATTTTTTATTCATATATTTTTAGTCCTCAGTTTTGTGGAGGCAAACTGCCATTTGACTCCGAGGAACAAAACTTCAAGGATAAGTACAAAAGCACAAGGTGAAACACTCATGCACATCTAGAGTTTGACAACCATACTTTGTAACTGTGTTCTAGTATGCAGCCCAGATGTGTTTTAAGTGAAGCAGGGGTTCGGGGAGAGGGAAATCTTCCCACCTCTGAAACTATTTGGCATCGCATTCCTTCCCCCCCCAAGCACAAACACCTGAAACAGCTACTTATAGAATAGCCCTGTGGATAAAGCACTCATCAAGGAAGTCAGAGACCAGGGTTCAAACCCACACCTTCCAGGAGACTGTTCTGCCTACCAGGCTGGTGAAGAGTCTTAAGCAGGGCCATACCTCCCCCTGAAAATGTACTTCTGTGCAGCCAAATGCACAGGAGGTGGCCAGACAACAAAGCACATTATAGGTTAGTGTCCAGGGCACAGACCTAAGTGGGATAGGAGAGAGAGATGAGTTTTAATTTAAACAACTGACCAAAACTACAAAGATTTGACTCCTGGAGATAAAAAACAAGCCACTTTTTTTTTTTTTTTACACTACTACACTACTCCTAAAAAGGATCTGATACATCTCTGTGACTGAAGGCATCATATGAGTGCATAAATCAAGCTGAAAGACAGATAACACTGGGCTGCAAATTATTAAATATGTTGTGAAGGATGCTCTTGAAAACCCAAATATACCAAGAAAGGCATTAGCTCATTTATAATCCCCATTAGAAGCCATCATCCCTGTGCTACAGGGCTGCACTGCAGCTTCTGTGGTATCTGCATTAGTCAGGCAGGTGAAAGGTCACCAATAAGAGTGATCCTAGTATAATATTCAGATTTAGGATTGCAAAATTAACATTCTTAAAGGCTAAGCAAGATAAGCTGATTACAGTAAATGGCTTTCCCTCTTGCACATTTGTAGAGAGAATGAGGAGAAGTCACACCAGAAAAGGGAAGAGGTGACTTACAGTAGAGACCACTGGCCAGCTGGAAAGAAGAGCAGAAATACTTGTGAACTATTTTCCACAACAGCACAGCCTTCTTTCGATTTAAAGCTACCTTTTGTGTCAAACTGGGAAGAAAGGGTCCACAAGGTATCAGTACATCAGCATCTCGTTCTCTTTGTGACCTTTCAGAGGTGAGCCCATCTACCCAACTAAACAATTTCCCCTCTCCCCTCGCATTCCCCAAGAGGCAGCTGTTGGGATAATCACCTCCTTCAAGATCCTGGAGACTCAGAAAACACAAATAATGCACTAGGCCATCAGTTCAGCACTCTCCTTCAATTACCAATATACGTAAGTCAGGAGAAGCAGGCAATAAAATATC
Organism: Tyto alba; assembly: GCF_018691265.1. Taxonomy (NCBI): domain Eukaryota; kingdom Metazoa; phylum Chordata; class Aves; order Strigiformes; family Tytonidae; genus Tyto; species Tyto alba. The sequence goes on along the minus strand of NW_024881261.1, from coordinate 25,143,700 downwards.
CACTTTAAGAGGCAGAAGAAACAAACCCACACATACACTCCCTCTCCCCCACCACATAAAAGTACAAATTTGTTCTCCCCCCACCTTCCTCAAAACATCATCTAGCAAGGAAAACTTTTTAAAAGGAACAAAACATACATTCCTCCTTAGACTCTCTTGTATCAGAAGGGAAATCTATCATTCTGTGTGCCTCAGCAATATTTTCTGCTTCAGCCTATATGCTTTCAAATTCCCTTCCAAACATAAAAGCAAAGCATCGATGAAAAGAAAATTGATGTCCCAACGAGCAAGAGCTCTTGCAGTGATTACAACCAAACAGCAATTGGCATGAACAGAGCCAACATTTAATACCATTTTAAGGTATAATTAAAAAGGAGAGCTGCTCAGAAAGGGCTCTTTACTATAAAATATGGCAGGTACACACTACAAATACTCCACCAGCTTCTTCCCATGCAGTGGAAGCCTAAAAACCGTCAGATGAAAATGTATGGTGGGTCTGCAGAAGCCCTTTACAATAACACTTAGGGGCCTTTCAGCACATAATAGACTTTGGCACCCTGCACACCCTGTCATTAAGGGTGGCACGAGGAAGATTTAGAGCTGGAGTTTGCCTCCTCCCTATCTCACAGAGCAAGTGCTATAAAAGGTTGGGGTACTTCCACTCCATGTCTGGTCACAGCTTGATTTAGGGGGATTTGATAGGAGGACAAATAAAAACAGATTTGTTGTTAGATGCCTTGTCTCCTGTTGTAGAGCTTGAGTAATACTGTAGTTTAAAAGAAGCTGTGGAGTGGAGGGGAAAACCAGAGTAGTTTAGCAGCAGAACACAGTAACTGCAGAGATATGAGCTATTTCACTGAATGAAATAGAAATTTCATTGCCAGGAATTTACCGGTGCAAAGCAGGGAGGTATTCAGTTGTCTGGGGTTTGATACAGCTCTTTATTTACTCAAGAGCTAGCTGCAGCTGGAACTAGATCCAATTTTCCATGCGAAGCCTAGGATCTAAGTATAATCTCAATGCATGTGAGTACCTGACTACACGACTAGTGAAAACACAGGCATCACAGCCAACTGTCAAGAGCAAAGGTGCGTAATAACGTATTGGATAGGAGACTCAGTAAGATGTGCCCACACATCTGATGGCTGGGTCTTAATGCTGAACTGACAACCCCCTCAGGCACACCGAGTCCTCTTTTCTTCTTTCAGGAGAAACGTATTAATTTCAAGGTGTGGAAGCCAGGAGAGGCCTTTACAGTGTAGAAAAGCCCTTTAACACAACACATCAAGGCCTTTCAGCTTTGCCACCCGGCTCTCCCAGTCATCACGGGTGGCACCCACAAGATTTAGAATTGTCTCCATCTTCCACAGGGACTGCAGAAAATCTGTAGTTAATTAGTGGCTTTAGTCTCTCAAAACCATTTGCTGAAACTGGCCTGTAAGAGACAAAAATTTTCCAACTCATCTCTAACCCTTCAAATACAAATAATGTGATTTTCTATGCTAGAAGCCTGAGGAAAAACTTACCATCAGCAGCTGTAATGTTAATCAAGGCACAAAGCAGGACAGTTGCATCACAGAACTGCTGGAGGATAATTGTAAGGTAGAGTTTCAACACCTAAGACAAAACTGACTTTCTGTGGATCAGCAAATTAAAATGCCACATATTAAACCCCTAGATCTTTTTTGTTCTGCAAGATTACATAGGATTTTTTAAAAATAAAATTATTTTGTCTGACATGCAGTCACATGATTTCTGCCCAGTTTCACTGAAGACCTACAGAAAAAGATCCTTTTAAAATCCCTCCTCACTCTGTTAATACTAGGTAACTCTCCTCCCAAGGAACTGACAGCTTTAGTGGCCACTTAATTTAGAAATGTGTTGCAACTCCTTTTCTCTGGAAAGCTCAGAAAGAAGTCTATACACGGCATGCAGGAGCAGAGAGGACAAACACTCCCAACTCTTTTACTCCCTATCAGATGTTTAAGAGCAATACTAATGCAGCCATCCTTGCACAACAGTGAAAGTTCACCAAACTTTTGACACTGCCAGAACTCAGCACTTCCCTCTTCACAAAGCATGCACAGTAGTACCCCAGTTTATTCATTCAAATTACTAGCCAGAATTTCAGGTCATCAGATAAAACCAGTTCAAGGGAATAGTCTAAAAGTAAATACAATTCTTGTTGGAAGAAGAGCAACACATGACTCAGTATTTTACTGTTTGAGAGAATGTCAAAATCTAGGCTGTAAACAAGATGGGTACTACCACCTGACAGCCTGGTGCACACATCAATTGAAAGCATACGAGAGAAATATCTACAAGAAACAATTAAGTATAGAAACAAATGCTTCAATAATCTCAGATAAAGAATAAAACCAGTTGTTTCAAAGTACCAGGCCTAAAAAATTATTTAGCCACAAGAGGGAGACAAATACACAGATGGACAGCATTTCATGCTACATTCAGCTGTCATCAGGAGAAAGTTTTACAGAAAACATAGATGTGGTCAAGAGGTACAAATTTAACTTTCATCTTGTAAAATAATTTCCCGTGCATTAAACTTAAAGGACACCTGGATCTAGTGAAATTCAAATCCAAGTCAGGATAGCTGCATTGCAGTAACAACATGACATTTCTTTGCATATGCCAATTACAGCAAGTAAGAGAATATCAAGACCAGAGAGGAAATTGAACTTTCATTTTAAGCATCTTTTCTAGAAGAAAGATCTTGTTGCAGTGATGAAACAGTTTGGCCATAAAAATAAAACTTTTCTGAAACATCAGGGTTAAGCAGAGTTCACAGCATTCTCAAGATACACTTTTATGACATCTATAAGCCTATCATATGTTATAAATTAATGGCAGATACAGCACATTCTAATTATACCACCCATGTCTATCTCATTTAAGTAATAGCTCTAAAGGGTGGATTAAAATGATAAAAATCTAAGGAATGGCTGCAGATAATTGTTTGAGGTGCTACACCTCACAGATTTACAACCTACTGTACAAGATCACCCTCTGCTGGGCATCAGTGAGGAGAATTCACATGGCAGCATCTTAAGAGATTCCCACAATGCACCAGGGGCAGAACAAGACTGGTGGTGCCTTATTTTATTGAAGCACATCATCTGATGCACAGTTTAAAGCATTTAGGCTGTAAGATTTCATTACAGCTCAGCATAAACTGATCAACTGACTTGATGGAACCAAACAGTAAAAGTACATTCAATGTGTTGTAAATAAAATAATGTGGGCACCCGGTCTTACAAGGCTCTGCTTCCCCCTCTCCTCCTACGGATGACTTTGAAAGCTCAGAGAAGCCTATACAGTTAGGATTAGGCCCAAATTGCCTTTTACTTTCAAATTGTACGGTAAAAGTTATTTTAAGGAGAGGAACTGTTCGGGAAATAGCCATTTCACAAACCAATGAAAACAACAGAGAACTTAATCCTTATTTCATACAATATATATAAGCTGGTATTTGCAGTAGCAGGCTACCCAGGACCACAGTTTGAAGTTGCATATATGGCATCCAGTCTGTAATACCACCGCAGCAATACAGCACAACCTGTATGAAAGTCCAATAACGCAGAAGGGAGGGAATTGAAACTATTACCTTACCCATGTTTCACGGGTGGACCAATATTTAGATCTAGTATCACACAACATCGCTCCCTGGATTAATTCATTTCACATTAAGAGGAGCATGCATTTGTGCCATACAATGCAGGAAGCTAAGCCAGGGCAGGCTGCAAATCCCATGCTGTTGGGACAAGCCTGACCCCAGCTGCAGAGAGTGGGAGGGGAGGAGGGGGCTGCCACCCATCCCACATCTCACCCTACTGAAGCTGTCCCTAAGGCAAGCTAGAGTCCCCCCTGGCAGAGACAAGTCTTCATCTAGTTGCAGAGACTTCCTATGAGACCACTCAGCAGTCTAGAGTAGCTAAAAGGCAGCGTGATTCACTCACAGCCCACTCTTCCCACGTCTCTGTGTGGGCTTTAACCACCAGGGAAAGCACCTTCACACCAGGCACAGTTCCACTAGCTCTCCAGCCCCAACATTTCCCAGGAGGCAGGCCTTGATTGGAGCTCTTATCGTCATTGCTTGTTCATTTTGTTTTAAAATTTTGCATTCTGACACAGGACCAATAACACCACAAGTTGCTCTGTTTAACTCATTTTAGAAAGAATCACCCCATTATACGATTATATTCTGAGCAAATCCATACAGGCTGTAATGTTCCCTGACTACATTGCATGCTGGAGACAGCATGCAAAGATGTGCTACAGGTTCCAACCTCTTCAGAACTCCAAACTGCTGTGGACTTAAAGTACACTGCACTGTGGAAATCAGATGCTGTAACATCCCCAAACTCTTAGATGCCCAAGAGAGATAATGCAACTGAACTTCTTTTTTTGTTTCATATATATGAACAATACATTTTAAAATTATTTTTATTTCATTAAAAGATTGATGTGGACTATATGCCATGGCAACACTTAGAAAAGCATGAAATGATGAATGCTGCTGGAAAGAAACATATACATTTTCCAGACCATTTTTTTAAGTTCAGGCAATTAAGACTATTTGTGGATTTTTTTTTAAATCCACTGTGAATGGGAGACATGCAGGCTTTATGAACATTTTAGGAACTTGCTTTCCAATTAAGACTCTATTTATTGATTCAGGTTAAATGATCATAAATCAACCTTAAATTGAAATCAAAGTGATTATCTCAGTTTGCATCATATGAGTTAAAACTGCATCTATTAAAACAAAACAACACAGCAAACCCACACACTCACAAACGCATGTATGAATTGATCCAAAGTGTGAAAAGCACACATGCTCTCTCTAAACATCTTGCAGGCAGCCAGATAGGAAAAACCACAATTCATTCCCCAAAGAAAGATGTAAAAGCACAGTTTTAAGTTAATATTTATTTTCTTTATTCTCATTAAGTCTGTTTAATGTTGGAGAAAATTGATTCTTTATCACTGCCATATGGATCAGGGTCTAGGAAACTCTGTTTGTCTAGCAACAGACTGAAAACAAAATAACCATCACCCTTATATGACCCTTCATTGTGCAAGGAACCTCCCTGGTGCTAGAGGGGTGGCTCACATGCACAAGGGTGGCAGAATCAGGACCACACAATTTTCCTGATGAGCAAAAAGTTACCCTCAGTCTACAAATTTTCTTTCCAGGCTGCAGAGAAGTCAGTAACTTCTGTAGTGTGAACTGTGGAATAAAACCTTGCATCATCAAAGTCTTGTAAGTGAACCCATTTTGCCTGTGTTTGAATTCCCAGTGAACAGTATAACCCATCTCTGCCTAGAAGAAACTCAGCCAACAGCAGCACCAATCTCAATTTTATTCAAAACCACAAGTCATGCCTTGAAGACATAAATTTATCCCCTCCCTTTCCCATCAATACACACGTTTTGCCACTCGCCTTGGGAAGCATGTTATTAAAAAAAAATTCATTTCCCCCTTGGATACATTTTTATATTGTATACTAAATTATGCATTTAAAATCAAATAAAAAGAATTTACTGCCTTAAGATTACTGCACACATCAGAAAGCTCTCTGTTTCTAAATTTTGGAAGAATTTTCCACCTTCCCACCCAAGCCAAGCAAACATCCAGTGTTGTTACAGCTGAAGCAGCAGGGAAAAAAAAGACAAAAATATTTTTCACATTAGAAAGCCGTGCTTCAAGTAGTAAGGAGGAAAAGAGCACATCTCAAAAAAGGTACTGCTCAATGCCTCCAAGAAGGAAAGGGAACTTTAATTTTGAAAGCAAGTCTGAAAAGTTCACAGTTTAGGCCAGTCTCAGATAACAATCCTCTGATCCTCTCCTAAACAATGTGAAACTTAGAGTCTGATTAATTGGCAGCCTAATGCAGAAGTTTATCTTGCAGCATTTAACTCCTTGCAGTCATGGTTCTCCTCGTTGGCAGGAAACGAAGAAGTTAAACAATACTCAGAGACAGTTCAGACATGATAAATGTTATTCTGGGGTTTTGGTTTGAGGAAGGCAGAGGATGGGTGAGAGGTGCCATTTTTTTCTGGTATTAACACAGACTGAAGTCTACACATAACAGCAAACATTTCCAAAACCTGAAAACATAAAATATAAGCACCCCAGTTCTTATTTAGAAACTTAAATCAAAGTGCCCTGATTTCCTGAGATGATTTCCTGCCTCATCCCCTTCACCTGGAGCCGCAATTGCTCGTATCTTCCAAAACTCAGGAGACAGATGTTTAAGCATAATTTTATGACATTAACTACAGGTAGTCTTATTTAGACAAATTTAACTTGAGTTTCTATGAGGAGCAACTGCAGTCTGTGTCAGTCTCTGACTAACAGAAGAAATTTATAAACTACAGTCAATAAGACAATAAAGAGGCAAAGACAGACTTAATTTAACTATATAAACTAGATTTTTTTTTTCCATGAACTACAGTTAAATGAGAAACCTCATCTGGACAGGGATGGAGACCCACTGTACAAACACTGCTGAAATTCGCCTGTGGAACTCCACCAACTCAATTGAGACTTGCTGACCAGCTATTTGTGATGCCCCCAAGCTTGTCAGTGCATGGTAGCTACAACTGCAGAGAAGTTATGAATAAGAAGAGCAAAGAAATGGGAGACAGAGGCTCAGGAGCATTCTGACTAGAGAAGACAAAAGACAAAGTCAAAGCAGAGCAGACAGTACAATGAAGAAAGGACAGAGTTTTAGGACACAGACTTATATACATGTAGATAATGGTGCCTGGCAGAATAGCTGCGAAGAGGCAATATAAGGAGGAGAAAAAAATAAAAAAAAAAAAAAAAAATGTAAAGGAGCCAGCATAATATAGACTCAAAAATGGTCTAGGAGTAGGGAGATGAACATGCTCCAGGTCGAGAAAAAGATAAACAAACCTGCTAGCGAAGAGATGGAAATTTGCCACCCGCTATATATGGTGCCCCAAAAGAGAAAGAATTCCAACTGATAAAGCCAAGGACAGAGCGCAGCAAACACCCCAGCCTAATCAGTAAACAATTCTGGGGTTGTTTTTTTTTTAGTTTTTAACAAGCAGGGGAGTGTTATAGTGGGGGGGGAAAAAAAAAAAAAAAAGTAATAGATGCAGTATCATCCTATTTTTCCTTTCTATGCAGAGACAGTGCCTCTGTTCTGTTCTGCAAACTCTGTAAGCAGATTTAGGTGGCAGGGAAGTTGACATCTGGCAGCATAGGAACCCAGTGGCAGGCTACAGCATATTTAGTGGAAAGCTTTGGTCGTACCTGAACCATCAGGAAGGGTTGATCCAAAATCGTCACATAACTCCACTGCTTCCTCACCCTTATGCTTCAACCAGACAGAACATGTGTTGGATACTGTCACTGAAATGGGTTTAACATTCCTACAGTCTTCCCCAGCTTTAAACTCCAGGCCCCTGGGTTGCACGTAAAGGATACCATCATAATTTAACTCAGCTCATGGACACTGAAACAGGTCAAACATTTGTCAACTCCCTTTAAATGTCTTTTAAAATATTTCCAGAACCACTAAATAAGCCCCCAGAGAAGCATGAACAAATAGTCAGAGCCTGCTAAAGAGAAGCGGAAGGATTGCTCTCTCCCAAAAGGGGATAGTCAGGACATCTGTTGAACACTCCAGTTTTATTCCTTTCCTAAGGTAATTGTTGACACAGTCCCATGGTCCCACTTATGCTTTCAACTGGAAAACTAGAATTTGGATAGCATCATAATTCATTGTTGGACCTTTCTACCCTGAGTTAGATGAGTAATTAACATGGCTCCTGGGACTGTGGTTGGACTTGTTGGCACTGCACATTTGGTTGAACTGGAAGTCTCTGTAGCCTGTAGCAAAAAAGCTATTCCCTTACCAGGCTCAACATACTATGGCTACCAGATACCAGGAAGGCAGTAGATTTGTACCACTGGTGGTGGTGAGTGGGAAGACCACCAGTTCACCAGACTGAACAGGTGTCTTCTAGGAGAAAATAAGCTTTGCCAGGGTGATGTCTGCTACAGCTCCAGATTTGGTGTTCTGTATATGACGAGGACATGACAGATGCCGGGGGTCTACAACAGTGGGGATGTACCATGACACCCAGCAGAAGTCTCAGAACGAATAAATCTGATGAGGAAGAGCATATCTTTTCCCATGTCCCATCTGTGCTTGAAAACAACAAATTCAGTATTTCTACCTCAGATGAACTGCTGCCTTCTATGAAGACAGCATTGTCACTCTGCACCCAAGATAAAAACTGTGTCTCCCTCCTGTCAGTGAATTTAATGATAGTAATAGTTGCCACGTCAATGAAACAGAAGATGTAAGTTGTCTGTGCTGGCAGAAAAACTTTGTGCAACCTTTCATCTGCACCTGGTGAAAAAGTAGTTCCCACCCTTCCCCAGCACTCAGCCACACCATGGGATGGCACAGAAAAAACAGCACAGAAATAATGGTAGAGCTCGGAATTCAGATCTCTGAGATGATGACCTGAGCAAACAAATTCCCTGCAGTCAGGCCATGGTACAGGCGTCTCAGTCACATATAAATGACCCTGCTTCTCCTGTTATCCATGTAAAAAACAGCTCTGCTATCTCAAACAGCTTTGCTAAGAAATGACCTAGCTCATGCAACCTCTGAATGTCAAATAAACTCACAGATGTCATTCAGTGGAGCCCATATTCTTATCCAGTTCCTCCCACTGAAGTCAATGGAAGCGCTGCAATCAGCTTCAGCAGGACCAGGATTTGGTGGTAGCTGATAGACACAGCTCCTTGTAGTTTTATGCAAAACCTGATGCTGAGCATGCAAGTAGAGTATCAAAATGCTCAAATATTTGTGAGTGTTTGTGACAACATGTCAGCTTGTCTTCTAGAGATTCCATAAAGTGAAAATTGCTACTCCACTGTAGATGGGTGAAAAATCTAGCCACGTGCCAGCAGGCAATCACCAAAAATGAATACATCTAAAGGAAACAAAAGATACACTCAAAAACTTCCCTGACACATTCATGGTCAGTAAAATAATTTAAAATGTGCTGTAAATTCACATCTTGTAAACTCCTTGTGCATTCATATGAGAAATCAACATCTAGCCTTTGGTGGCTATCTGCATCCCACACCAGATCTTGGAGCAAACAAACGTGTGCTCAATCAAACCAGCAAAGACAGTACAGCAAGGACAGTAACGAAAATATTCTGCTGATTGGTGAGCTGACAAATCCAGTTTGAACCGGCAAAATGCATCTTGCATGGCTTCTGCTATGTGAAAGTACTTCTGTACACGGTGGGAGATTATCTTTAAAGGCTGCCCAGTTTTGAACTGCGTGACAAAAAACACCTCGATGCTAATTCAAGAGGAGCTGATTGTCAGTAAGAAGCGAGCAACTTTTCACACTGTTTCATATACGCAACACAAATTGATACTTTTGTATTTCTGTCTGTCATGGTTCTCAACTGCTCCCTAATGACATGTAGTCAAGTGTTATATTTTGATTTGCATGTTTCATATGAATCATTAATGCAGAACATAATGCTGTTCCCACCAAAGCCACTTTATGTTCCTAGAGATGGAGTGTGCACACAAAACGCTTATACAAGGAAAATCACACAACAGAATGGGCGTGTGCACATGCTCACCTGGCTTTCAGCTCGTTTGCATTTACCTATTTTCATTTGTTTCTTTGTTGGGGGGGGGGGGGGGGAGAGTGGGGGTGAGGCGGGGGGTGTTTGTTGGTCTTGTTTTCTGTTTTGGGTTTGTTTGGGTTTTTTTGCAACATCTTGACTACAGTTACTTTTTTTTATTATTATTATTTTAAAGGAGTTGTGGGATGTTAAATGGACTGGCTTAACATAAGTGGAGCTGGTAAGTGTTAGGCGATCTCTACAAGATTGTTGCCATGTGGATCACAGACTGTAGGTTTTTGTCTCAGAAGATGTTGACGCATGCTGGCACAACTGAGCTAACACTTCACAATGTAACCCCAAGCACCAGCTGGTCTTAGCTTTTAAGACAGACCTGCACATAATTTCTACATATCTCATTTCCCAAACTCATTGCTAATGCTACAAATAAGACTACTCCACCAGCCAGGAAGGCCAACCAATTGGTCAAGAAGATAATTTACAGTTAATGTAAACCTACTCAGCAGGATTACCAGCACATTTATACATTTACAAGCATTCATGAGTGGCATATGATGCTAATGGACATTAAAAGGAAGGCTGCATGATGAATGATGGTAATTAATGATTAAAGCATTACACAACACGTTTCTCTGGGAGTGTCATGTTAGTGCCACTAAGTTAAGATCCATCAACCTGCAGCTTAAGAGGTCTCGGGGTTGCAAATCACTATTAGAAAAAATAAAGGTATTTTTACCCTTGCACTTTTACTCTTGTAAGCACATGCAAGGATATTAATACAAGAATTAGGACATCTCCAGTTTGATAAACATATATTAAATATGTGCATGGTGGGCATGCATGCACCCTCTTTCCTGAAAGCTTTATCATTTCCTAGCTGCTAACAAATCCTACCTTCCCCTCCGTCTAAAATGCTCTGTTACAAAGTATCCTACCACTAAGGCAATTCTTTGAATCAATAATTTTTCTCAATAACCAAGCTTACCTGGACAGACAGGGATCCTGTTTGCTATACTGTTGCTCAAAGTTATATACTATGGCAGAATAGGTGAGAGGGGAAAAAAAAAAAAAAAAAAATAAAAAAATTTCCCTGACCCCCATTTTCTGTCAGGAAAAGCAACAATTTTTCTGTTGTAAAAAAAGTACATGCAGCATGCAGTCTTTCCCTGGAAGAAAGGCAGGGACTGACCACACTTCAGTCTGGTCATTGTTAAGACAGTGAGAGGTGTTAATTACAAATACATCAGAGCACTAATAACAGTGAGTGTGATGCTAATGTCTGGATAGTGAGGCAGCTGAAGATGACTCAAATGTATCCTATGAGCAGGTCTGGAGGACTAGACACAGCACCAAGCGGGTGGCTGCTGCCCTGTGATCACACAGCACCCAATGCCAGGACAAGATAGGTCACACACGGCTCCAGCTGCCACTCACCCAGACATCAGTTGCTCCAGGTTAACATGTTGCTGCCCACCCCGTCTGCTACTGGCCCTGGAGGAGAGTCAGCAGAGACGAGCACATGCCCATGTCTCAGCCAACCCCCTTCAGCTTCTGCTATCTTAGCCCAAACACATGGTGATTGGTGCTTGAATTTAGTGGTATCATCTGCCAAATGGAAAGCTAACACATGACGGCCTGCCAAAACTGCTGTGGGGGCAAGAACCCTCAAGCAGGGGAACAGGGTGGACAGATGGACATAGTAACATATTAAACTGCAGCAAAAAGATGAACTAGGAAGTGGTCTGTCCGACTCTCTGCTTGACATAAGATCTCTGGGTGGTGACTAACGAATGGCCTGCTTGAGTGAACGGAGGTGTGAGGAGTTTTTTGTTGTGTGATTTTTGGTTTCCTGTGAGTTCTTGGTTTTGTTTCTTTTCTTATACAGGTTCAGTCTTCTCACAGCTGCAAGCTTTGAGACCTATCTCCTGCAATTTTTAAATCACACCTATCCTAGCTGTTTCTACGAGGATTAGATAGCACAGTACTGAAAAGGCAAGCACATGCAAGAAGCAGGTCAGCATTAGAGCTTCCTTATGCAGTAAAGATGTGAGCTGGTCTTACAGGAATCAGTTTTTAGCCTGAGAAATCGATTTTCCCAGTCTCCTGCGCTGACTGGACAAACTTGCTACTTTAACTTAGTATCTACTGTAATGACGCTGACTCTGCTAATCTGACTAAAACTAGCTGTTATAGCAAGAGATGCAGGTAGTGGAAGAGTTGCCTTGGCTCTGCAATCAAAGTTATTCCCCATATTAAGTTTTCTTTAAAAATAATAAAAGTTAATTTAAAACTCATACAAATTCAGAGAACACCACTGTATGCCACTGGAAAGGGTAAAAGATGCATATAAATTTCCCCAGCTACGTGGTCTATCAGGTTCATTTCATCAACCACCTATAGCCAGAACATATTTTTCCATTCTCAGTACAAACACAGCACAATATTTTCAGAGCATGAGAAGCAGTCAGATAGAAAAGAATGAGAAACTTGAAGTGATCACTTGATCCTCATAAATGCTGCTAAAGCTGATTTCAGAAGTGGGCCTTTGTCTTCCTAATCCCAGTAATTCCTTTAATTGAAACTGCCAAAGTTGTCTTTTTCAGCTAGGAAATACAAGTTCTTCACTCTTAAAGTGACTGAAAGGCTTTTTTCTCAGCCTGGAAGGTAGGTAGGGTTCACACAGAGCACACTAGCTGAAGGACTAAGAAAGAGCAATGATCAAACAAAATCTTACATGAAATCAGACACTCCATTTGCAAATGTTGAAAAGCAGAGAAAATGCTCTAAAGTCTATAAGGAGGGAAAAAGAAAAAGAAAGAGTGGGGATTTCTCCTTCCACATTATTTTCCAGGGGGTTAAACTGGAAAACTAGAGGTGATGAGTTGTTATGAAGAACTGAAGAGGAAGTATGCCTAACAGTCATGTTCTAGTTAAAAGAAAAGTAGAGGACAATTAGGAGTCACAGATTCTGGCTTCCATTTTATGCTCAGCTAGGGACTTTGAATAAAACACCTGGGGCCTGATTCAAGAGAATAAACCCATACAGGGCCACTGAAGGACACACTTAATGTCAGAGGGACTTCCACATGGGATCTGTAATCATTCTCGGACCAGATTTATCATTCCAAGAAACTATCATAAATCTGATGGTTCTCAAACACCATATGGTGGTTAAAAAAAACATCCACCGTTTCCAGACAAAACCTACTTGAGTCCAACAATAGGAATCCTTATTTCCGATTTCCAAAAGAAACCTAGCATGTGGTGCTATACACTTTCCCAGCAAAGCACGTCACTTTGTCCTGCAGCAGAAGGAAGAGAACAAAGGCAGCACTGTCTGTGTGTCAGGACACCAGCCAAAGGGTGACTGTGGGACTGACTTTTTTTAAGAGGTATTTGTAGTGGTATCTTTAAGAGATGGTTCTCTGAAAAGGAAAGGGTTCTCTAAACAGTCTTTCCAATTATTTCTGCATCCCAGAAATAGCTGGAAAGAGACCTGAAGGATAAAAGCTGGCAGATTTCCACTTCTAAGAAGCCAGGCCACAATCCACCTGCTTTAGGATATTTGATCATGATCTAATTGCAGCCTGGTGCTTGTAGGGCCCAGCTGATGATACTCAACAGACTGTATTTGTTTTACACGAAGAAATTAATTAAGCCTTCAGAGACAGAGAAGTCAATGGATGTCCATAGTAATGAGTGTACCATTACCACTTTTAAAAAGACTTTAGAAAGAGAAGTCAGGAAAAGGATGAGGAAGTTTAAAATGAAAATGAAGTTGTTTCCACCCACAAACAGAAGGAGAGACAGATTGTAGATAATTAAGAAATTACTATAATACAAATACCAACATATCTACATTAAAAGCACCCAGATATCAGCTGTACACAGTAGCACTACTCTAGATCTCAGCTGGTATAACTGAAACCTAAATCTGGCCTGTTGCCATTATGCTGCACAAAATAATACTTGATTACTTTTTTGCAAGCATAAATACAGAGCAAATAGAATGTTTTTCATGTACATCACTGTAAAGTGAAGTATTTTTCATCAGAACAACTTCAGAAAGTTCAGCAAGTATGGTAGAGTGAGGCCAACTTTAAGAACAGAAAAGTCCAGGCATCAACATGGGGATGAGAAAAAGGAAATGGATGGAGTACTCTATCTCCACCTACAAAATTAACAGAGATCACAGGACTGTAACTCATAAAGCCATTATGAAAAGATCTTCCACTGGTTAGTGCTCAGGCTCTTTTCACTCCTCTTGCTCAGTTTTCCATCAGCTAGAGCAGACATAGTTGGTCATATTAATTGGGTGAATAAAAGTGACGGCACATTTCCAGCTTTTGAGGTAACAACACTCAAAGTAAACAGTGCAGTTCAAATTATTAACAGAGCTTTCCCATTCCTATGTACTGTGATAAGCATTTAGGTATGTAACAAATTTGTTATTAAAATCAATGAGTATTATAGTTGGTATACAACACACATTAAACTAATATGTCCTCACCTCAGAGCTATTGTACGAGACTACATGCAACTCTGTCAGCATGGCACATAAAGCACAATCAGGTCACCCACTGAATTTCCCTTACAACTTAATCATTTAAAAAAAGTCATCAGTGACTAAGAAAAGGAAAGCAAAATGTCTGACACTTGAAAAAAAGGTCATTTCTTGGGCAGCCAGTGCTACACATACAAAGCTAGCAGCATTCAGACTTGTCAAAACTGGCTTTATGCAACAAAAGTCTTGCAGTATATGGGCAACTTCAAGCAGACAGAGGCTCTTTTGTTTACATCTAGACATGTGAAGTTAGCCACATAGTCATGCTCAGTAAATTCTTAACTACTCTGCTGACTACCACTGAAGATATTTTTGAGCTTTTTCCCCTGAAGACCTTTGTCTTTTTTCACAGGAGCTGAAAATATCCAATTTCTTTTAGTTTTGGACCACTTCACCTCCATGTTCTGTATCAAAACAGAAACCTACTCACTTGCACTTGTGCACAACCTCCACTTGTATGAGGTAACCAAAGCACTTTTTTGCAAAGTGCCTAGTATTTGTTCATTAAGCTCTCATCTAAAGAAGAAAGTCCATCTGCCATTACCAGCACCTCAAGTCATCCAGAACCAGGATCAGAGTAAGGATTACCAATGGTCAGAATACAAGCTGCATGACTAAAAGTTTCTCTAATGAATTTACAGGCTTCTACAGCCTTTTCTTCCATCAAAGAAAGTTTATATGCTTCACCTATTCAATAGCATTTCCAATCCTAATGAAACTAGAAGAACAATGAAGAAGCCATGACAGAATACTTTCTCATCTTTTGTCTTAGACCCTAAATACACATGTAATATTGTGCTTTTGGTTGGCAAGATAATTAGCTGAACACTTGAGACTTGAAAAAAAATCGGTGACACTCCTTGAAGAGAAAGGAGTCAGGCACAAGAAACCTGTGCTAACCAGTGAGTATTACTGGTAACACACCTGAAACCTGATTCTTTTCTTCAGATGCAAGTAGTTTAACCTAGCTCTAATTATAGCAAAATTTATAGACTAGCATCAACACAAATAGCTTGGGTACTTCTTTTTATTTCAACAGAAAAAAAAAGCAACATTAAGGAAAAGTAGAACAACAATAATTATACATATTTCAAAAGGTATTATGTTAATGTCTACTCCATTAACTACCTCTGAATTTCTATTTGATTTTAGATGTATTAATATTATACCTTTCCTACAGAACAAGGAAGACTGTGAAGTGGCAAGATGGTGATTTGAACATCTTGAATGAGTGAACTTGTACTGCATCAATAAGGTCATGATATAGGTCACTAGCAACATCATTTTCACTAGGCTGGCAATGAGATCTCAGATTTGACATATGACTTCACTGTCACAAGATGTTAATTATCCCCACTGAGGTAGTATGCAGGCAAACACAGAGAAGTGCACATTCTCTTTAGATTTATTAGAAACTGTATTAATTTACAAGAATAAACACAGAACTCATTAATTTCAAATAATGCAATTTAGCTACACTGAATTACACCTGTTCCTTAGCTCCACCACAGAACAGAAAGGCATCCGGTATAATAAAAACCTGAAAAAGGATTAAAATACTGAGTCAGACCAGGGACTATTGCCTTTTTTATTTAACGCAGGCATTGTCTATTACAAGCAATTTTCTGAAGGCTATTGCTCTTGCATAATATGCTGTATGAACATGCAGAGGGTGGGGTCCCAACAGCCCAATTCTTTTAATTCACTGAAGTGGAAACAGTCAAGAACAAATGGAAAGCAGAGATCAATTGCTCCCACTGGCTATGTCACCAATTACGAATTTTGTGGAATTAAAATGAATTTACCATCTTGGCTGTGTTATTATGGTTACATTGTGTAACATTATGAAAAGCACATTCATCTCATATATAAGGTTAGCTGAAATAAATGTATGATTGTTCTCCTTTTGAAATACTGTACATGGTAATGATACTTGATCTGTTATAGCAAGATGTCTCAAACTCACTTTTTAACTAGTCACAAAGCAGCTGCCAGCAGTATCAGGAAGCAAATGCAGCAAAAAAGGTAAAATTCATTTAGCCACACATCAGCAACATCTGGTACAATCTATGATGGCCACTGAGGAATCTGACAGCCCCACTCTCCCACACTAGTCTACCTCCAAAGGTAAATTGCCTTGTGTTCAGAGAGGTTGCTTCTGATATATATTGGTAGAAGAAGGGACTTGAATTTGGTCTTCAACTACTTAACTTGTTGGTCTAAGTATCAAATAAGCAGCACTGCCCTACAGAGAGCAAGTGTCCAAATGGGAAAAGCAAACGCTTTGTTATTCTTTATCCAACCAAGTTCATTGCCTAATGTTGTATAGCAACAACCAGTCCATGAGTGACTGCAGCTGAGGACTAGACTCAGGGTAATCTCCATTGCCTAACAAGGGTTTACAGACTGGGCATAAAGAGTAATCTTTTTAACCATTCCAGGGAAATTCAGCAATGCTTACTCAAATCACAGATTCTACACAGCGCCAAAGTAATTTTGTCTTTCGTGTTTGTAGAGAGAATGCTTCTTACAGACAACTGACACTCCAGATTTGACAAGCTTGTGTTTGGAAATGAAACAAAAAGAAAGTAAATACTTAATTACATTAACAGGATTTGGGAATGGAAGTCAGAAAACACATATGACTATTTTGCAAGCTAACATGGAAAAAAGGCTTACCTGCATCACTAGCTCCTAGCAGGGAAACAATTGCTATGGCACTGCAGGCAGTTTAAGTCACAAGGGTCTCTCTCTTACATTATGTTGATGCAGGCACATACTAGACTTATTAAGGAACAGCATTACAAAAGGGAATATGAACTAGGAGAGACAAAAGGAGGAAAAATAAAAGCTCTAGAAAACTTTCAAACAGAAACTAAAATTCCTAATGGTGTGGGGGAAAGAAAGGCAATTTCAGCAAATCAGAAGGAAGAAGGTTTTGCAGGGTGGAAAGAGAGGTTACAGGGGGCAAAACGTTGGAGAGGGAACCTGCATAATCAGGACCAACACCACACAACAACACTTTGCACTGCCTGGACCACAAAGAAAAGCACAGAGGAACTGGTTAGAAAAATGGCTTTTGTCCAGTCTTCTAAGACAGCACTGATCCACAGCACTTAAATGGAAGTGAGTACTATCTGCTGAAGTACCAGAGCTCAGTAAATTATTCCAGATATAGTAACTTCACTGATGGGCACGTAGCAGCACTGAAAAGCTGTTTCCCATAATGGCATTTCATTCTAACAGGTAAAGTACATATAGCAGCGCTCAGATACAGTTATAGCTAGTATTTTAGCACAAGTGACAGGTGAGCCACTATAAGGAATGTTTGGGCTTGGATCACATCTACCTCAAAATCTGCATGTTTTGTTGGACTCTTTCACTCCACAGTTTAAGGACAGAAGTCTCCTGTGAACAGGTTTTTTGGCAAGACTGAGGTTCTCTTAATTTTTAAATTCTTATTATCTGTATTACCATAACAACAGAGACTCAAACTCTATCGAGATAAACACATACTGGGACAGCATTCTAGCCAAGAGGTGAAAACTTTAATACAGCAGTTATACTGGGAATGGAAGGAAAAAGGTGATGAAGTGTATGTCAAGAGACAAAATAACTTGTCCAGGGCCCAGATCAGAAGAAGAACCAGGGAAACAATTGTATAGCCTACAACCCACCTGTCTGTGCTACCTTCTGCTCCTAAACTGAAGTCAGGAATATCTCTGAAGAAATACAGACCTGTGAAAAGAAATTATATGAACTTTTCCTAATCTGGATCAACCAGCCATACTGCTAATAATAATATTTGTAAGGAACTGAGAATAATTGCCTGTCGAGTATAAATATGAACTGCCCTCTCCTGGACAGTACTGGAACACTCAGATATCTCATTAACCCAACTTCACATCTATACACTCCAGAAAACATTATTTTAAACACCTGGACATTCTTCAGGGGTGGACACTGAATTCTCTGAATAGCATCCAAAATTACAGGTCTCTGTAACCCAACATGTCAGGGTTCATGTTCTCTAATCTGATCCAAGACACTGTCAGACAATAGCCATCAGTTCATGGTAATACACAAAAGTGGCTTTTGAGCTATAAACTTCAAGTAGTTGATAGACTATCACAGATACAAGACATACTGAAGCTTGAAACAGCAACAATACCCACTCCACCCCCCAACAGAAACCCCAACCAAACACACCCACTGCCACCATGTCTAGCAAAACGGGGGGACTAAAAGTTTGGGGAAACCCTGCTACAAAACACCTATCCCTTCTTACTTTCCTCAATAGCAGCATCATACAAAACAAGAGGAGACTTTGCAAAGTATATTCAGAAACATCCTGCAACAAGGCCAAATCCAGCAAACTGCTGAGTAAGTACCTCCCACAAGGTGCCGAGTGCCCCTGACTCCTGTGTGAAGTTATATTGCAGAAGCCTTGACACATTCGGACGCGTGGAGGACACCCATTATTTTAGCCATTTGAAAGGAAGCCTGATTGATATAAGACACCCACAGGGGCAGTAGAAGATGGCTGCAGTCTGTGCAGTGACATAGGAAGGTCAGAGGGAGGTAAAGGGACTACACTATGTCAGATTTAAAAAATAAATACCCCTTCCCCCTTCTAGAGCTTTAAAAATGACCTACATATCATTGTGTCAAATAGTTTCTGCGGTGATACGGGCCAACACAATAATTGTGACAGCAGCCCTGTGTGGGACAGGGCAGTGGGGGGCAATGCAAATGTGCAGAGGTAGCTTGCTTCTTCCGCTACATGGTTC
The DNA here is from genome assembly GCF_018691265.1 of Tyto alba. Taxonomy (NCBI): domain Eukaryota; kingdom Metazoa; phylum Chordata; class Aves; order Strigiformes; family Tytonidae; genus Tyto; species Tyto alba. Next base: position 25,124,667 of record NW_024881261.1, on the reverse strand, counting down.
CTAAACTCGCAGCAGACAACTGTTATACTTGGGACCATGATAACAGCTTTCTTTTTGCCACATTTTAAAAATATTAAGCAGCTTCCATCTAATAAGTTTTTTAACACACAAATACCCTATTAGACCCTATTAGTACTGTATAGTTCACCAGATGTATGGAGTGAGAGAAGCATTGCATTCCACTAGTTAGTAAACATACCTAAAGATATATTTTTCACTGTGGTTTAAGAGGGTGAGGACGGGTAAATTACAGAAACAATCCTATAATATACATTTTCTGCCTAGAAAACCTAGTTTCAGAGTCAGTATTTCTAGAAATGTAAGTACTGAAACTGCACTTTAGTTGTCAGTAAATTCATTATCACATTAACTAGGTCTAAATTATTAAACCTTAATGATGTAGGTTCTCAAAATGCGTTGGGCTTTATTTTCCCACACAGAATCAATGTTAAACATTAGCAGTATAAATTAAGTAATACTTTACCATGGCATGCTGCTGCTTTGAATTGAGTTACCCTAGGAAGATGTATATTCATGGCTACAGGCTCTCTTTGGCCTCCTAGTGAGGATGATATAGTTTATTGTAACAAACGAGCAGTCGACCTGTAATGACTTAAATGATGTATACATTTTTCCCAGTGAAAATGTACCAGTGAGGACCTTTCTGCTTAAGGGAATGAGAAGAAAACAGGAGCGTGTACTATAAACATAATTTCCATGAAAGCCTGGGGGAGCATCTCCCTTTACACAGTTTAGAAGCATGGCGCATATCACAAAACATTTTAGGATAGTTAAATTAATAGAATATAGACTCAGGCAAATTTGTGAAGGATAATTTTTTAAAATCAGTATTTTGGCTTTAATCCCATGATGCTTTTCTTTTTGTGGCCTTCAATCTGAATGGTGCAAAAGACAAGTTAGGAGACTATACAGTCATTATCTTGATGCAATTTATGGGTCCTTAAAAGAGGAAAGTATTTATATAGTAAAGTCATTGTAACTATTGTCACCTATTATTGCTGGACTTCAATTTCTTCTGTTGCTATTTCTTTTACTCACCCGGAGGGCTTTAAAATTGCAATGAGTAGTTTATCTGATAGTCTAAAGGTTACAGCAGTCCACATTTTGCAGTGATATTTGAATTACAGAAAGCAAGTTAAAATGTACATCTTCTATTACTTTCCCAGGAGACCTAAAACGAGACTGAGTAGCCATGGATGCTAGCTTGTCAAAGTCATCAGCAACTATCACCAACACACACTAACAGGTCAAGAAGAACAAATTAAAGACTGTGATAATCCAGGCCATTTGCTACAGATCCCTTGACTGAGCTGCCATACCCAAAGACTATCTCACCTCATTTGGAAGTGTAAAATGAATGCTGATTCTGCCCAGATACCGAATCAGAGACTACTGAACCAAAAAAAAAGGTATGTGATAAACCTAGAGATGAGAGACTACACAGTCACTGTGAGAGCGCTGCTTTCTCCTTCACTGTTCAAAATACAAGGAGGTAAAAGAAATATTTCCTCTAGCTATCATGAAGCATAAAAAACAAGTTACCAGAGACAGAGGACAAAAAAAGTAGGCCTGACCCAGGAGGTAAAGAGAAGAGAAAGGAGATGACAAATTTAGTAATGCTAGCAGCATGGTACAGTCCCATGAATAGCATGTGGAGATTCAGATATCTTCTACCTCTGATAATACCCAAGTGATCCAACTTTCACATTTCAGTAATAATTACACAATGACTTTTACAACAAAATCTTGCTAAGCAACATCTTTCAACACTGAAAAGGCAGCTTATCTCCTGTGTCTCTGTCAGGGTGAAGAATAAATAGATACACAGGCCAAGTTCCATCCCTATTCCATTTGAGGACAGGGCCACCAACGTCAGTTGGACCAGTCGGGGCACAAAGAGGATCACACCACTTTACACAGTGGCATACGGTGCTCTTTTCTCTGCTGTCTGCATGTGGGATGAACCTTTGTATATAAGACTGCTATTTCTAACTGCATTCAAGTAGGTCAGTGGAAAAGATGTACCCCAGCCTTCCTGGGAGAGCAACACATTGGCAGCATAATGCAATAAGTCAGGCATTCCCACAGTGCTTTAAGTCAAAAGACATAATGACACATATAATGGAAGAAAAGAAACCAACCTAAAATACAGAAAGGTCTGGGAAGGCGAAAGGAAGATAAAACTGCATTTTCAGCTACTGTCTAAAATATTTGTACCTCCTCTGCAAAAACTTGTACTTGCATTCACGCATTCTGAAATGACTTACAGGTAGCCAATATTTCACAAATATTTCATTAGCCTATATTTCATTAATGCCTTCACTCATTTCACTCCTGGTCTCCCTTTATCTATCCATAGTCAAATTTACAAATTCAACTGATACTTACAAGTTGGGAGATGAGACTTGACCTTAGCTATCATTCGTATCAGATAGTTGATAACGCATTTAAAAAAAAAAACAAAACAAAACAAAACAAAGAACACCAAAAACAAATCAAACCACCCAACAAAAATGCTATTGTGTCACTGGTGAGTTTTGCTCTCTCATACTTCAGTTTTCCCAACATGCAAGACTTCCGACTCACCTTTTGTTTTTTAACAGGTTTGCTTTGACTAGAGATCCATTTTCACACATTTTAGTGGTCTAAAGGTAAGCAGCTCCTAGAAAGGCAACAATGAAACATAGACTAGTTTCGACAGACTTACCCTGCCTGCAATAAAAGTTTACACTTTATGATATCCCCAGCTGGCTTATAAGGACTCAGATTCACAAGTCTCTCAAAAAGTTTGATTAGGTAGGGATGCTGGCTTATGAGAAACAGGGCATTAATTCTCAAAACTAAGGTTTCCACAAAAATCTCTGCACGGTACCATACTAAATATTGCAGGTATACATTAAGTACATCCAGAAATGTTTCCACAATACTGTCTGTTTATATCTGCACCTCTGCTATGGTATCTCCTAAAAATTACCATGTAATAGTTTCAGCTTGAGCTGAGTGCTTTCTCATTCACATATCAACAGAAAAGGTTTGAGTCAAAGGCTGCTTTCAGTAAAGCTTGTTCTAAAGAAATTTGTTTAATGGAATTATGAATCAATCTCCTTCTATATTAAAATACCTATTCAAAAAGAAGAGAAAATCATATGGTGCTTTAAGAGCCTTCTACTAACAACTAATGTATGTTGTACTAAAAACATACTGTTTGAGCTGTAGAAGCTACCATAGTAGTAATTGTGGTCAGTAAGACTCAATATAAAAATAAACCCAGATTTCCATTTAAATAGTATGCTTACAGCTGGAATTATTTGTATTTATGCATTTCCTCTTGGGTTTCATTCTTGACACAGGGGATCTTTAGTTCCCGTAACCCTATTGCAGCATTTTTATACAACAGCAATTCAGGTACACGCTATAGTTTAGAGCACATTTCTTCCCCATGGGAATGAGTTTTCCACTCATGTAACTTTAAAGTACATAGACTGCTATTGCCAGCAAAGTAGTAATAAAGCCCTTCCTTGACTCATTTGGTTCAACTTCTCATTGGTTAAACCACAGCTCTCAAGTCTATCTGTTCCACTTGTTTAGTAAACCCAGAGAATGCAGAAATTGCTTCCCTGCTCTTTCTATCTGAGTACTATTCAGAGGACCTCAGAAAGGGTCTGTTTCCAGTTTTGTATTAAAACTGCTCCATCAGTGCCAGCACCATGACCAGTAACAGCAGAATTAGGCTGTGCATCGTGAGTGTTTTAAGGTACCATGGCAACATTACAGTGTGACTGGGTTTGAAGATGTAATGTTAGCATCTATTTACACACCCTCTAATAAACACCAGCTTTGTGTTTTCTGTAAAAAGGCAATTAACCTAAAGAATGAAAAAGGTGTCTAATCTACCTGTAAAGAACACTAAGGGCTCCAAAACTTCACCACGGTGAGGCTGCATCTGGACAGAGAATGCACACGTGGCACAAAGAGGGATAAATCCAGAGTAAACAAAAATGAAACACACCAGATGTTAGGCCACCAATTTCTAACACTACTACCATCCCCGTGCCACCTATTCCAGTGAAATTAAACAGTAAATCCAAATTCAAGCAATTTACACGCAACAATACTCTTTACTTCTTTCTGTAACAGCCATCTCTCAAAGTCTCCAGCATAAAGCCAGGATCCTTTTATAAGCAAACAAAACCAGCAAGAGTGTATTGATACCAACCAATTTACCACTCTACAAAGTTAGCACACACCTCCAGAAAGAGTGGGCTCTGAACAAGGTATTCCAGAAACATCAGGGTGACCACAGTAAGAGGCTACAGTTGCTGCAGACTGAGCACCCCACTGGTGGGCATTGCAGAGAATGAGGTACTGACAGAAGGACAGTAAAATGTCCGAGACACTGGAAAATTAAAGAGCTGTGTTGGGCTGGCTCAGCTCTTAAACTGCTCACAGTCTGGATGCATTCACATACACTCAGAAGCTGAACTGCTGTAGTGAAGACATAAGTGAGAGCAATGCAATGCCCAAGCACACAAAAGGTCTCAAAGCTGAACACTGGGGGAACTTTAGATAGCTGAGCATTTCAGCCTGGGAAATATGAAAGACATGACGGGCCAGAGAGACAAATGGATGCAAAACATCCAAACCTGTTTGTTATTGCATCATTACATGACAGTGTGTTTTAGTGTCCCCACTTTCAACTGTCTAAAACCAGACACTTACAGAAATTAAAGTATTAAACTGAACATTTCATCCTTATTTAAAATAAGGTAGTTTAATGTTTGGTGCAACTCTGTCTGCTTTTTTTAACAGACATTTCTTTATGTGGCTACAGGATAAGTTCCAGAACTTAGCATAAGATGAAGAAAGTATAAACCTATTAATGCAGTCATAACTACTGGTTCCTACTTTGAACCCCACCATTATACAGGCAAGGTGCAGTGCTAAACTGTAACAGTGTTTTTTATGTTACTCTGAGCCAAGGAGAATCTCATTAGAGACCTCTTCAAAGATCAGCTCCTCTGAAAGCACAATGAAATTACCCTGTATGTTTTGGCTACTCACAGCAGCACCTTTACATTAAGTATGGGTTCTTGATTGCTCTTAGTGTGGGCAAATTGCAGAGCACACTATTAGAGATTTTCACTTTTATGCGAAGGATGGGAATTTATTGCTGTTTTTATGCTAACACATTGGTGTTCTGAGTATTTATAACATATTGTTGCATTTGTTATTAATAGAGCAGTGTAGTGGGGAGGGAGTAAGAATCAATAAAACTCTCTCGCATCTGCATTTATAGTATTTAAAAACAAGATATAACACACATAGTCCACAGGGTTTACTTGGGGAGATGCATTTTCTGAGCAATTTCATTGTTTTACCTTGGACGGGGGTGAGGCAGGCAGCCGGTTGGGTAACTGGTGGTGTTGGAATGTGATGGTAAAAATAAAAGACACTGAGAAGCAGTATTTTCTGTGGTTTGGAACACTCTAAGACTGGAAGCAAAGACCCCAAGTTCTGTCCTCCATCATTTGTATGCTACATGATATGCTATGGACCAATTTTTAAGAGCATTTAACTGCCTAAAGACGGTACCTCATGGGATTCCCAAATGGAGCCTCACTCTCAACCACCTTGAACTTCTCTCTGCTCACAAAATAAAAGTGACCGCACCACAGACTGAAGCCACAAGCAGTCTGAGGAGCTCTGAGAGGCCATACAGTTCAAGCAGGTCTAATGTAAGACTTCAGTGGGTGCAGACCATGATTCCTAGGCAGTCTGTGACAGGTGCATAGCTGTGGGAGTGTTTAAATGGAGAGAAGGATGTATGAACACACTGCTCTAACTAGCTCTGAATTTTCCCAATTTCCACTCCAAACTCCACTTTTTTTACCTGCAGGGCTCTCCCAATACCTGTGCTCCACACCATCTGTTTATTCTGATAAGGCCAGAACTGGCCTCTCCCTGGGTTTGTGTGTACCAGGAACTCCACACCATCAGCAGGACATAGACCACTGCCTACACTTCCTGCTAGGCTGTCCATCCTCACGTTTCCTACCAAACTGACACAGATCCCTCTTGTGCGCAGCATTCAGGCCCACTCTTTCTACATATGGCACCAGCAGCCACCCAGGAGTATGAAGGATTTTTGCTTATTCTGCCTAAAGGCATTTTGATGGATGAAAGGTAGGTAGGTAGGGCAGACAGCTAAGGAAAAGAGAAGAAAAAGACATATCACCTCTACCCAAGTAATAAAGTAGACTGCCACAATGCCCCTGCAGTTGTGTCTGGTTCCTCCCTCATGTCTCAACTTCTTACTCTTCACAAAAGCTTATTTCCAGATTTGGTCCTCCCATTTTTCTAATCGCTTGTGGAAGACACTTTCCAAAACCCCTACCTCTGTTCACTCTCCTCACCCATTCTGTAGCCCTTCAGTCTTCTTGGCTCTATTTCTAAAGGAGACACATTAACATGTTTTATTTCAGCTGCACAGGTAATTTTTAACCTCATGCACCTGCTGAAGTGAACCTGGCCTAAGGACTTCAGTTACTCTGCAGGAATTGGTGAAACAAATAATAAAATTATTTACTTAGAATTAGCAAAAAGAGAATAATATAATACTGGAAAAGCACACTTGTGCCTAACTGGCTGCACAGAGTCTGATTTATGTGGCTATAGCTGCTAAGGTGTTGGTAGAAGTCAACAGCTCTGGACCTGAAAACCTGGGAAGATGAGTATATCGCAATAACGAGAGGACCAACAATTCAGTCCCTTTGATTAGACAAATGCATAGCTGTGGGTGTGGTGGCAAACAGAGTATATGTTATAGTCAACTCCTTAAGCAACATTTCCCTTAGTGCCATTTTTTTTGGCGCAGAGACATATCACTTCCTGCGGGTGCCAGATTGGTTTCAGGCATTTGTGGATGGAAACGCTAAACTATGCAGATAAATTTCAAAAGATGAATGAGCATCTGCACTCCAATATAATTTATATGCAATAATACATGTTATTTATACACTCTGAAGGCTCTGCGAGCCAAAACATCACCATTTTGTCTATTTTCCGAATGTATAAATAAGACATAGGATTGTAGAGAAATTATATTGGAGTGCAAAGGCTCATTTATCTTCTGAAATTTACTTGCATACCCTTTAACACTAGGAAAAATAACACCATCCAGAATTTACAGAGAAATAAAATCAGTCAGATGAAAGGCTTTATATAAAGTGTTACGGTAACACACTCAAATTAAGTAAATTCAGCCTTTTTCAAATTTATTAACCCCCACCATAAACTAAAACCAGTTTAAACTATCAATATGTAGAAAACATGATGCAAAGGCAGGTCAAGTTAGCTGAAAACTAAGAACTGATTTTGCAAGGAGGGCCAAATTTTGCTTTCATTTACACCAAGGCAACTGCTGTAAACTGAAAGTTATTATTCCAGCATTACACAGATCGAAGTGACAGCATCATTTGCTCTAAGGAAAGAAACACTTGCTCAAACTTTAAGAATTTCTAAAAGCTCTAGCATGTATAAATTGAAATACCATTCCTAACTCCATAGCTCATCTCTGCTATGTGTAACTAACTCCTGCTCAGAAAGATCTGATGTAATATGCTTCTTTATTACCAGTAATTACAAATTCACTCTTAAATCAACTGATTAGAATTTATATCCCTCAGTTACAGCATGTGGAAGAAAATATTTCAAAACCACTTTCCCAGTCATTTTTCTGTATCAACTTCAGGTTTATTTAAAATAATAAATCCGATGGTGGAAGGTCAGATTCCTCTATCCTCTTCATAACCATTTCCCTGTTCCTTTTTACACAGCCTAGTCTCTCAGTGCATCACCCACTATGGTTTCCATTTCATGTCCAGAGCAGATCCACAGTTAAAATCACTCAGGTGGGGTTATGGCTTTCATATCAGCTGAGAATCCACATCAAAACCTGTCTTACAGCTATTCCTGCTTCTACTTTCTGGCTGTCTCTTGTGAATGAAACTCACACTGCTCTCATAAATTCATACTGAAGCATCTTCTAAAGGCTTCCACATCTCTAGTTTTTCAGTATGAAAAAAAAGCATTTAGTACATCCTGTAGGAGAGTTCAGACTCTGACAAAACCACCAAAATGCACATGTTGTCAGAAAACCTAATCCAAAACCACTGAGATTAAAAGAGACGTTTCGGTCCAGATATCGACAACTAAGCGAATAGTTACACTTCATTCTCCCCAGACTGCTTTCTCCTAACACTTTTCAGCCTCTGATTTGTCACACCTGAATTTAATTGCACCATTACCTTTAATGCAGAAACAGCACTGGGATTTCTTACTTTCATAAGCAAAGATTTGCTAAGCTATTGGAAACTAAAAAAATACACCAAATCCCACATGAAAATGATAGCTTTTAGATTACTTTTCTCTTTAAAAGTTAAAAAAAAAAAAAAAAAGAAAAAAAAAAAAAAAAAAAAGAAAGGAGAAACCACTCTGGGTGAAAAAGAACAAAATTAAAGAACACCAAAATACTTCCTAACCAGGATTCTTCTTGTTATTTCCACTGTACAGACATATCAAAATTCTGTGCAAAGAATTGGAGAAGGATAAATCAAAAGAACTCAAAATTCCCTTTGATAGTCTAGAAAATACTTTTTCAAAAAAGCCAGTTTTGAAGGAATCAAAACTAGAATTTAGGTTTGCTGTTTCTCTAGTCACAAATATAATTGCTGGTTATACTTTCTTCCATGTGATGCAATCCTTTAGATACCAGTTGTAGTCTGGTTAAATACAGTACGGTATGCTAAAACTTCTGCTGCAAACTGCACAAATAAATAACTGACATTTAAGTGCACTGTGGGATGAAAGCTTTATAGATCCAGAAGCATTTTTCATCTGCTCAGTTTTGCAGCACATACCTGCTTAAGGCCTTCTGGCAACATCACATGCAGCCGCAGTCAGGGAGTTCCCAATCCACCAGCCTACCCCGTATCTTTCTTTTTTTCTGCAGATGCTATAATCTTTTTTTCTCTACACACATTCCTAGTACCAAACAGTAGAACTGAAGCTCGATAAAGTGACAACAAAAGATAAAGCATTTCTTAAAATCTAAACAGCCAGAAGCAAACGTAATCACAGTATTTCTATACCTCTGGTTGGAAGGCGGTACATAAATACAGGAGTACATCATTTAAACTACTGAATTGAGTTTGGTATCCAGGTCTGGGCAAGCTGTCTTCTGAGTGTCATTTTTTTTCCAACACAGAAAAAGAACATCTACAAGTTCACAACTAGTATTTTAGATGTTTGCTTTGCACTAGAAAATTAGCAAAAATAAAAATAATGCATCTGATGCAGCTTAAACGTGGCAGCCTGTGTACCATGTTGATCTTTCTCCTCTTGGACTGGGTGGTTCCTAACCCAGCTATGCCAGAACCAGCTCTGCAAACAATTTCAGCAGGCTAATGCATACAGCTCCATGCACGCACAGCCACTAGCAGTGTCCTCTCTCAGCTGACTGACCATAGGAAACCGTACAAGAATTTTTGATCCTCAGAAAAGAAACACAAAGATAGACACAAGATGGCTGGCAACTATGGTACCATGTTTTTTAGAGACTGATAAAATAAGATGCCAGGCCAGAGTTACACAGGGTATCAGTAACGGATTAGAATCAGCTTAGTGTCTCCTGGAAAACAGCTCAATGCAAGGAAGAAATGAGCTACTAAGATGTCTCCTGTAGGCTACTACGAGGCCATAACAACATTATCAAGTACTGCTGGGAATATTCAAGCACTAAAACCTCCTACAGTTAATCAGTCATATGGAGAAAAAGACAAAATAGGTCACACAGGAAAATCAGCTTCATAGATATAACCAGAGCGCAATTTATCTCTTAAGTATGTCAGCTTGAATAAAAGCTGCCCAACTTTCATTCACAAGTGCTGTCCTCCCCAAGCTGAAAGAGCACAGGTAACTGCCAGCAGACAGCAAGGAGATTCCAGTTGGTGCAAATGCATTACCTAGAGTTTCCCAGCTAGAACCCACTCAAGCATAGCATGGAAACAGCTTCTTCCCTCCCCCCTCCCTGAGCAAGCAAGCACTTCTTTGGACTAGATATTAACCTAGGTCAAGCAATGAAATTTAAAACAGAACTGCTTCTCTGGCTGCTTGCTGAGACAGATTAGGCAACCTCTTGAATATATCTTTCTAATACATGTCAAGACTGCATCACATCATCCTGACACTCCAACCCAGAATCCGTGGAATGGGACAGCCAAGACTCCTGCCACCAATCAGACGTCCAAACAAACTGGACAGAACACCCCAAGTAAAGGACACCAGTCCAGATAGGTTTGCTTAGGATCAAAGATGGAAGGCTGGGGAAGTCCTTTTTAGCAAGATGAACACACAAGATAGCTTTTGCATAGATATCTCATGAAAAGTAAGCACAGCAGAGGTGCAAAGGTCATACTAATGTTTACAAAGACTAGTTTGTCTTAATTATTCTTTTTCAAATTTAGGAAGAGAGCATTGTTTTTGTGGTTTTGGTTTCTGTTTGGGTTTTGGTTTTTTTTTTTTTTTTTTTTTGGTCTGTTTGGTCTTGCACGCATCCATGAGAGAGGAGATATGATTGAAAACGTATATAGCTCCTCTTTGAAATACACACTATTGGCAGCCCTGACAGGAATTCTCTCTATAGTTTTGCAATAGCTATAAAAAGATTACTACCTGCGTTTCAGCTACGAAGCTGAAAGAGCAGCAAGCAAGATTCCAATCCAGCAAAAACACCATTTTTATTATTGTATCATCCAGGGACTTCTAGTGTGGGAACACTAGAAGCATACATTCAGTATCAACTATCCCCCTAAGTGCTACCATTTAGATACGCACATGCTTAAAACATCATACATGCTGAATTGGATCAGTGACTTCTTGTCACTCTACTTCAGTCACCCACACATGCCTTTGCCTCTAGTTTACAAACATGAGAAGGCTACACTCTTAGCATGGAGACATGAGTCCTTTCTCTGTAACAGAGCATGCACAGAGGAGCACGCACTGAGGTCACTGCACCAGTGCAACCTTTGGGCATGGTTACAAAACAGGTGTATCTGTGGAAAGAGAGACTTAAACTAAGAACAGACTTGTTTTAGCAGCACGGGGTCTAATTTACTCTGGTTTGCAAGCAGGTTTCACATCCAATGCCAAGCTTAGCGCTGCTGTGGTTAGATTACAAATGCTTCAGCTAGCTGCTTTGAAGCCAGCTACTGCAAATAGCTCTTCAGCAGCAGCTCTCAGACAACCCTCCTTCTCCAGCAGCCACCTCACACTCCCTTGCTTTGACAAGTACTTCACCACAGAGAGGGGACGTGACGTTGCCCAGGAGCTCCTGGAAGCACACCGAAGGAATGTGTTAATGAAACGACAGCTCAGATAGACCAGCGGGTGGAAGATGAAGATCCACTGACCCAGCTTCACCCAGGGAAGGTGGAGACAGAGCAGACAGCAGAGATGACGCTTGCAGCAGCCTGTAACACCACTGCAGGATGCATTCTGGCAATCCTGGGTTCTTGACATCCCTGCTCCCCACACGGTCTGCCCTTTCCCAGGCCAGAGCATCCCCAGCACAGCCCCAGCCCAACCCACCACCCTCCAATGCACTGGCACTGACAATTCCCACCACCCTTTCCTCCCTTCCCAGATGCAACCCACTCCACACCCCTTCCTCTGAGGATGCTTTACTTTGATTATAAACTCTTTTGGTACAAAGATGATCTTTTATTATGTGTTGGTACAGTGCCTAGAAAAATGGGGTTCTGATCTCAAGGCACTACCATAATATAAATAACAATAATTCACTACTATTAGCCTTCAGTAACTCCAGGAGTTTCACTGGGAGATGGTGAGTCATGCTAACATGCCTTTCCACAGCATAGAAATAAATCATTTTTGCACATTCCAATATTTTGGAGAGAAGGAGGAGAAGGAGAGAGGAAATGCAAAATGAATCTAAACCACATTTGATTCCTTAAATTTATAATAAATCCAAATGATTTACCAGAACATAAAATTCTCACATGCAGAGTCAAGGACAATATTCTATTCATGTGCAAGAGTCATTTATTCATTTATAATTAGATAAAATGAACTGCAATTTTTTAAGAAAAAATTTGCATGTGGCAACAGTAATGTATTACGGAAGGGTGGCACTTTGTTACATCCATTTGTTAGTCAGGACACTGGAGCTGCAATTTAATAGACAAGAAATAAGTACAGTAGAGGAAGGGAAAAAATTAAATTCCGCGTGATCAGCAAGGTTTCGAACAATCGCTAGCCAACTGAAGTGGGTGCCATATCTATAAGTCATTTTGTTTTATAGGCCATTAGGATCTCCTGAGAGAGGCTGCATGGAGACCGCTGCTTTTTGTTGAAATTAAAATGTCAGAGAAAAAGAAATAGAACAAAACAGGGAATCTGCAATTAATTACAAGGCCATAAAAATTCAATAATCAGGAGGCAGTGCTGCTGTAGGCACAGCGGTATCTGATTCAGGCTAACAGGAATGGAATACATTAATCTTTTCAAATTAGTTTTTTAATCTGACGGGGATATATAGTGACGTGTTCTTTTACTGTTTGAGCAGAGCTGCTGTCCAATATATAATGCTGAGTGTCTGGAATTAGGACATCTATAGCCATTTTGTGACTACAACATTTTCACGGCATTTATTCAACCCTATCTGTACACCTGTCCTACAGTAATCAGGCAAAACATGTTCAAAGTTCACTTCCAAGATACTGCTTATGAAAAAGAATTAAAATGCTGGGATTAAGACAAAATAGCAAATCCCCAAACAAGCTTGGCACAAGGCTGCTTAAAAGGAGACTGCTGTTCAGGATATATCACTAGGCTTTGAACGTGGGTTCCCCATCCTTTGTCTACATTGAGTTCTCTTCCTTTTTTTTTTTGCTTTTTTCCCCCCAAAGGTGACCTGCAAAAAGACTTCCTGCTTCCACCTTTTGCATGCTTTACAGTGAAGCCCTGAGAGTGGCATAGATTATAGGAATTTCTTACATTTCCCTTTAAATATCAGTAACATCCCTCAGTCCTATTCTCCTGGTGAATGCTTCCCCTCTTCTTGGTGGCCTTTTTAAGGACCCCAAGTGCACACTACAGGTTCTTGTATGTTACTTAAATGCTAAAGAGATGGATGAATGTTTACTGGACACCAGTTATATGTGTTAGAGGAATGTACAAAGATTATTTGACACTGTTCTTTTTTCAAACAAGTCTTTTCCTCTCCTTTGCTAGGCTTTGCCGTCTAATTCTGATGAAGTTACATTCATTACATTTTCACTTATCACTGGATGTGGCCAGCAAAGAGACTTTCCTATTGAATGAAAAATCAGGAGTCTGCTCCCTCTTTCTCCACCTGTCCAAATACCTCTTTCTTCTCAAAATTATGTAAAAAAAACCCACAGCAAAACAAACAAACAAACAAACAAAAAACACACCAAAAAAAAAAAAAAACACAAAACCAAAAAAACCTGAAAAACTACTTCTATGTGTTCTTTTATACGATACATGGGGAAAAAGGCACACAAACTCCTCTTTTTGACTTGTTCATAGATCACTTTGCATGCTTGACGAGAAGAATCTTTTTACATCGATTCTCTAACTTTGTGGTACTGAAAACAGCAATATGATTATCAAAGCCTGCTGGCTCAAAACTTTCCTGCCACTGGGTAAAATCATTGCCATCCTGTTTGTTCTGGGTGCACTGTGCATGCTTATTTTACTCTGAGATTTCAATCCTGTAAGCACATATTCCAGGAAAAAAAAAACCTCCCCAGGTAAACATTAAACTGAGGTTTGAATTAAGACTTTACAACTTGAGCTAATTCGATTTTTAGTTTATTTTTTTTCCCCCCCCCTCCAATCAAATTCCAGTGCACTACTTGAAAAAACATTTTTCAATTCTTTACAGTGCCTGGATGTAGAGTAACATCATTTATGCATTCATTGCTTTTTCCTGCAAGACAGAATAAATGGGCATGTATGTATCCTTTTCATGGATCCTTCAAAATGATAAATAATATGTTTGTGTGAGGGTAGATGAAAGAAAGAAAGAAAGAGGGAGTGAGAGAGCAAGTAAGCAAGACCTAATACTTTGAGACAGGCTTTGCAGGTTAAAAGAAATAGTTGTCCCATTTACAAAACATATTCTAAGCATGGGAAAGGGTACAAAAAGCTTCCTGCAACAGCCATTCATCATTTTCTATACATCACTTCTCCTTTAAATCACAATGATGACAGCACAACTCTACTGTCTGTGGTTAGTTTATCTAACACCCTTTTCCTACAAGTGTATCCCTCATACATGAGCACATCCATATTCTGTGGCAATGGAGGGTAGAAACTTATCTCCACTGAGGTCATCAGCTATTATCAATATAACTGTGGCAAGAATCTCCCCCAAGATTTCCACAACAAATTGATCTGTCTTAGCTGTCTACTATCACTGGGTATTTAAAAACAAAACAGACTTTAGTAGTTTTGATGCGAGATTAACTACATTGTCTCATCATAATCTTCCATATGAAATTCCTCTCATTGGAATGGGTCCCAAGATGCAGTTTCCTGACTATGAAAGCCATGTGTAGTGATGACAATACTTGAACAAAGCACCCATTCCATGTAATGTCATGTTAGTCCACAACAACTTGGATGGGGAAGAGCACTGCACATAGCAGAAATTTCAGGGGAATTCAAGCAGATGTAATTTCCTGAGTTGTAGTATAGCCATCACTCCATGGTGCCCACCTCTACTACACTTATGTTGTCTCATGAGAGGCACTGTGTACTGAACAGGCCAGGGAGAATTAACTCTCATTCTCACGTCCTAAATGTGGCCTCATCAGGTAAGAGGTGAAACCAAAGCTAGGAAAATCAGCCTGAAGTGAATACATTAAAAAACTTCCCTGTTCATATAAGTATTACGAGACTATTGAACAGAGTATTTTTTCCGTAAATGTTAATGGCTCAAAATTATTTGTAGTATCATCATTGCAAATCACCCACAAGTGTTGAATATTCAGAACAAGCTGGGTCTCCCCACTCATTCAGTTTAATTTTCAATCATAACTAGACAAGTATAAGCAATCAAGGCTGTCATGGTTTGAGCCTGGTCGGCAGCCAACCACCACGTAGCCACTCTCTCTCCCTTCTCTTCCGGCGATACTGAAAAAGTAATTTTTCCCACATTTAAAATGCTTCCAAATACACTACTACTGCTGTTTCAGTAAAAGTAAATCATGCAGAGTTATCACAGAAGGGGCCTGAACACGACAAATTTTTTTTTTTAAGAACTTGAAAACTGACTTTAAAAATGCAAACTTTTTGCATAATTATCCAGCTCTGCTTGAGATAGTGTGACTTTGTCTACACTACACCCTGACAATTCTGAACACTGTTTCACATCTGTGTGGTCTATTTGGAGTCAGCAATGCTAGCAGCACTGAAGGTCAGGGCAGTGCCATTTAAACAGCAGAGATGCTGAGCCCTAAAGTGAATAAAGCTTGCGAGACGGTGGCTGTAAGCTGTGCTAGTATCCTTACACCTCTGCTACTGCTGAAGTTGCACCAGTGATAGCAACTGGGAGAAGATTTTAAAAGAAGTATAGCTTACATACAGCATCTGCAGGAAAGCTTAGAACAGTTTCCTTGGCTCTTTTTCTACTGTCCAGAGTCTGAGGATAAACAGATGTCTCTTGAAACATGTCCTACTGGCAAGAGACAGCAGCCTTAAAATCATTTAGGACAATGACACATTCCAGGGTAAATATTCATTGTCACTTATGGGGAAATTAACCATGCGGCTCTGATTAGCAATAATAAAGAGACAGACAGCCAATATCTACAACTCACAATGAATATTAAACATATACCATCCTTTCTTGTAGTTCCTATATTTTAACAGGAAAAAACACACCCAAAAAACTGCCAAAAAGCTAGAAAATAATACTCAGCAGTTGTCTTGCATTCTGGTCAGCTGAGAAAGAAAATACTAAGTGTTTAAATCTTGCTATATCCATAAAACTTAGTATGTTTATATACAGACAGTAACCTGAGCCATCTGTTACATCAGAAGAAAAACCTATGAGTTTGGAAGTCTAGACAGTCTTCCAGTTGTGAGACATTCTTGGCGTTACTGAGTGTGGGGGTTTTTTTATAATAGTCTTCAAAATAATGCATATGTTAACAATAAGATATTGAAATAAAATATCAAAAAATATTATATCATTACAAGTTGGTAAGTCAATAAGGTGTTGAAATTATGCTTAACCAACCTGGAAGCCTTCTATAACAAGGTAAGTAGCTCAGTGGATGCAGGAAGAGCAGTGGATTTTGTTTCTGGAATTTTGTAATGCTTCTGACACTGTGTGCCGTAACATCTTCATAAATAAACTGAAGAGGGGCAAGATAAACTGACAGTGTAGACAGGTAGACTGAAATCTGGCTGAACTGTCAGGCTTAAAGGGTTGTGATCAATGCATGAAGTCCGGCTGGAGACCAGTCACTGATGGTGTAACCCCAGAGGTTGATACTGGCACCAATACTGCCTAACATCTTCATTAATGACTTGGATGACAGGACAGAATGCACCTTCAGCAAGTTTGTAGATGATAAACTGGGAGGAATGGTTGACACATGAGACATCATGCTGCCATTTGGAGGGATCTTGACAGGCTGAAGACATTAGTCAATGAGAATAGCATCAAGTTCAAAGGGAGGTGGAAGGTCCTACACCTGGAGATGAATAATCCCATGCATCATCATGATCTGGGGGTTGGTTGGCTGGAAAGCAGCTTCACAGAAGTAGAACCCTACGTAGTCCAGTTGGTAGACAACAAATTGACCATAAGCCAGTAACACACCCTTGCAGCAAAGGCCAGCTGTACCCTGCATTAGGAAGACAATTGCCAGCAGGTCAAGGGAGATAATTATTCTCCTACGCTCAACACCAGTGAGACACATCTGGAGTTCTGTGCCCGTGTTGAGCTCCTACAGGGGGGAAACACCACCACAAAAAAAAAAAAAAAAAAAAAAAAAAACAAAAACACCCATCAAAAAAAAACATTGGTAGACTAGAACAAGTCCAGCAAAAGGCCATAAAGGTGATTACAGGATTGGAGCACCTGTCATACATGGAAAAGCTGAGAGCTGGAACTGTTCAGCGTAGAGAAGAGGCAGCTCAGTGGGATCTTATCCATGTATCTGTACACGATAAAAGCGCATAAAGACAGCAGAGCCAGACTCTGCAGTATTCAGTGAAAGGACGAGAAAGATACAGCAGGCACAAACTGCAATACAGTATATTCTGTGTAAAGAACTTATGAACTCTTCATCCTTGGAGTTGCTCAAAACCTGACTGGACATGATCCTGAGCAACCTGCTCCAGCTGACCATGATTTGAGCAGGGATATCCTTTCCAACCTCAACTACTTTGGGTTTCCATGAATAATTCTCAGTATGTATGTATCACATGGGTGACTATTTACACTATGATATCCAATACAGGGCTCAGCCATAATTGCAAGATTAACATTATTATGCATATGTTGGTGGGTGGGGAGGAGAAAAAAAGAAAAAGTCTCTCTCCAAGACAGTGCTCAGCTTCTCTTCAAAAAAATTATTTATTTAATAAATCAGTCTTCTGCTCTGACAGTCTCACCAGAGCATAAACAGGTAACAAATTATCTCTCCTCAGCATCCTTTAGGGTATGAAAACATACTTTAGTCTCCAGTTTATTAACAATATGGATTCAATTCCAGAATTTCACAGACATTCAGGTATCTTGAAATTGGATTGTATATTCTAGACAGGTATCGTGCTGCATCAAAGCGGCAGCCCATTCTCACCATGCCTACCTCTATGTAATGCCTCCTACATAAGTACTCATTTTTGCATAATAGTAACAAAAATGTTTGTGGTTCTAAAATACATAGTCTCACTTACTCATTTGACATGTCATCACTAATTCTTTCGTTAGGCAAATGGAAGAACGAAAAGTGGATAAGAATGAAGGCTAAGCAGGCCAGAAGTTAGGTTTTGCAAATCAGTGGGGAAAAGGGAGGGTGAATAGCAGTGAAAACAGAATTCAGACCTGCTGGGATAGGAGGAAACAGTCAGAAAACAAACAAACAAACAAACAAACCAACCAAGTCACATGAATTATGCAGAAAGGCCAACTATACACAGTACATAAGAATGCTATATAAGCCTGGTTCTCCCAAAGTGCTGATGTTCTGGGCACCCAGCTTCAGCCTGCAGAACTGAGGACCCTCAAAAAAGAGGTGGTGTGGGGGAACACTCACACAGGACAAAGGTTGAGCACTAAGTAACCAGCTAAAGGCACTGAACGAGAACATGAGACATGCAAGCTCAGCCCCATGAGAAATGAAGGATTGAGATGAGGATGAAAGGAAAAAGAATAAGAGGGGAAAGAGTGCTCCAATACCTGAATGACTACCAGAAGCCAGTTCTGCCCAGCAAGGCTGTCATTAGGTGTCATTTTGACACTCTGCTCAAATCCAGAAACCTCGTAAAAAACACTCGCTTCAACCTACTGAAAATTAATTTAAAATGCAGCCCATGTTTTGGCATCTCCTACTGACACAGCGTGCCCTGTCTATCTGTTTTACTCTCACATGTGCAATAGCAACACCAACCTTTCAACAATACACCAAAATAACAGATGGCACAGGAAAAGGAAGCCAAAAATGCAACATGGGACCTTACTCTGACTGGCTTGTGGTGTCAAGAGATGGAGCAGGAAAAGTACATCACTTATGAAAAAAAGATTTGGTTGTGTGAGCCAGGAGACTTGATGATTTAACAGAAAGCTTATGACTAATCTATTGTCCTTTGAGCCTTTTCTAGGCTACCACTAAATCTTCTGAGTCTCAGACTCCTAAGATTCTCAAGATACCTTGGCTGCCATTCTCCACACCCACCAATTCTTACACTTGATGTGCAACGCCCTCCAGAAAGCTGCCAAGAATCACACCAATATCTGCAACAACACTGAGCCCAGAACTACCAGTGATAAAATATTCCCGACTGCAGTGAACTGACAATCACATGGGGAGAGCAAAAGCTCCAAGTCAGTCTTCTGCATAGGTGTGTCTGTCATTTAGCTGGAAGCACTTGCAAGAGAGTATGAATTAAGTGTTACAAATGATTTAAATTAAAATGTTATGCCTAGAAACTGAACAAGATCCCAGCCTACTTCTTTATTTAACCATTTATGCCATATCTAACAAGAGAAAAAAAAAAAAAAAAAAAAACGTTGTACATTTCATAGTCTCTCTCTTGGCTTCAGCAGTAAGAGAAATAAGGGGTTTCAATGCAGCAGCCCTGGATCAACAACTCACCATTTCTGTGCAGCATTACCTTGATGTTATACCTACTAGAACTGCAAGAAAAATCTCATTGATTTCACATGACAATATAGTGACTCAGCATTGCAACCAAACATACATATTTCCTAAAGGGCAATGTAGCATTCAAAAGAATTAATTTAAATGATTTAGAATACAAAGCAGTAGAAAAGATGAAGGCAGTGATTCTCAATCTTCTCAGACTGGTGAGACTGCTTTGTCAAGCAAGCCAAAATGTTACGATAGCTTTACTATTAGAGTTAAGGCAAAGAGTAAAAATTATAGCCATGAAAACACTCCTACACATGCAAAATTTATCTGTATGTTTCAAGAAGCTGACAGAATATTTGGCCTTTAGATGTAATGAAGCAAGATTTTCTTTGTACTAAGCCAAAATCAAATTTTCAATGCTTTGAGAACCTCAAATGTCTTCTGAAACCTACCACTTACCCACTAATAACAGCAAACCGCCAACTAAGAGATAGCATGCTTTGATATAACGCCTCTGAGAATCAAGAGAACTGGGTTCAATTCTCAGTGCACACATTGCAGCGTTGACTCTGGGAGAGTCACTTAGCACACCTGCACTTCAATTCTTCTTCCTGAAAAGAAAGATATTATTTTACTTTGCTATGTGTGTCAAATGGCTGAACATCCATTGACAACTTTGCCATTTTAAGACCAACACAAGTCATATGTATTTAGGTACAAGAGGGAAAAGCTTTGACTACATGGATATAATTTCTCTACAATAGTCACATTGGGATTCAATTTACTCCTAGATTTTGCTTTTATTAATTACCAATATTTATGCCATTGAATTCTACTGGCAGAAACAGTCAGAGAAAGTTTCTTATGTAATTCATTGCAGACATTCTTTCACTACCCATAGGAGTTGACAAATTGTATGCTCCTCTACTCAATAACTCTTTTTACATTTCTGATCCAGAAGCCAAATACGTATTACTAAAGCAAACATGTTTGAGTAGCAAATATACAATGAGGAAATGGTAAGGATCTGCATGTATAGATGACAAATACGATGAGATGGATCCAAATCAAGTTATTCATTAAGATTCATTTTCAGGTTCCCACTCCTTCCAGATGATAGTCACCACTAAGATAACTTTTTACGTGTCTGATGTAACTACAGCTCACCAGTACCTCTATGTTAGCATCAGAGTGCCTCATTAATGGAACAATACTGGTAAATTAGAGGGAGATTGGGTATGAGCTACAGAAATGATTAAGAGACTAGAGGGACTGATTTATAAGGAAAGATTAAAAGACTCCAAAACGCATAACTTGGTTTACTGAAGATAAAGGTAGCAGGTGGTGTGTGGGTGTGTGTGAAAATTATTAGGGTCTACAAATATCTGATAGATATAAGCATCAGAAAGGCAGAATTATTTAGTTCAGTAAAAGGAAGTGTAACAAGGAGTAATGAGATGAAATTAATAGAGACCATTTAGCACAAGCATTGGGGAGAAGCTTCCAGAATGAGAACTGACTGGCTGCTGGAAGGCTATGGTAGGTGCAACCTGTGGTAACTCACACAGCAGCAAGAAGGCTGGGCTCAGAGCAGGCTCCATGCCACAGCTGGATATAACAGCACTTCCCTCAGTCTGTTCAGGTCTGTACTAGGTGAGCTCAAACACTCAACACAGGCACTCACAGCCACTGTTGTAAGAATGCTACAGTGCCTTATTTTTTGCCCAGTCACTCCTACATTATTCCCCTGTTAGCTACCCAT
The DNA here is from genome assembly GCF_018691265.1 of Tyto alba. NCBI lineage: Eukaryota > Metazoa > Chordata > Aves > Strigiformes > Tytonidae > Tyto > Tyto alba. The sequence continues at coordinate 25,103,448 of NW_024881261.1, read as the reverse complement.
TGAGAAGCAAGCCTCATCATATGAGATGTTCAGAAATAGATTGGACAAGCATTAGAAACTGTACTGCAGAGGACTGGCCCCAGGGGACAGATTAGATGACCTCATGCGATTTTATTTTTTTTCTTCTCCCTAATTTATGCAGTCTGATGAATACTCAGCTCTTACTGAAGGTTCATCAAGGGTGCAATGACTGCATAATCATGATTTGATACAACAGCTTTCTTCCAAATTAGATGGCTAATACAGTTTTTGTCTCATTCCCGCCCTTTTCCCCCCCCATCTCTAATTAACTCCTCTGTGCAGTGGCTCAGGAATGCATGTAATCCATCCTGGAAGGGTTTTTTCCTAATCCTACATGACAGGACTCACAGCATGCTGATATAGACTCCAAAGAGAGATGACTCAGTGCAACTACAGAAGCGTGCAGCAGACTTGCTACAAAAACCTACCACATTCTGCTCTGTAAGGCCTATGAGTTGAGGACCATCATTTTTTTGTTGGTTTTGTTTTTTACTCTAGCATCTGACTTCTGTGTTCACTCAAGAAATAGGTCAGGAACTCTCCATTTGTGTAGTATGAACAGCAGGCAGGTGGAGAACATTAAAGTTACTAACTACTTTATGTTTTAGGGGTCATAATCTGAACTGCCATTCTCTGTACACTGAACGCCTGAGCCTCAGGAGGAATCCTATTGACTCCAGACACGGCAATCAGGCTTTCAGAAAAGCTATAGCAATAGTGTGAAACAGAATAGAAACTATAACCTGAACACTCTGGTCTGGTTGTTAACAACTAAATTTACTCATAACTTTTTCCTGCAATTAATTTGAGAAACAGGCAACTAGTTTAAGTTACAAACAGAAATATTCATACTATAGAATCACAAAAACCTGACCAAAAAAAAAAGTTAAAATCAGAGAAAGAGAAAACTATCTTCAAACTACAAGGAAGTGTCACAGATAGGTGCATCACAGAAAAAAAAAAAAAACAAAAAAAAAAAACAACAAACAAAGTATTGAAAGTGATCTTGAATAGTTTCAGCTAAATCTCTTAGAAAATATCTAATTTATTCAATACATACAGAATTCAGCATAAAGCACTATAGGTACATATATACACATACATATAAATATTTGGGCAAGTGTATAATAGGATCAGACATAAGGAGTTTTTAAGATCTTATAGATCAGTAAATCTCACTGTCCATTTGTAATGATCTCTTCTTGTTCCAATGAAACATGACTTCTTTCCCAATTTACATGTGATGTAGAAGGCAAAAAAGTAGCTAATCAGTTGAGAAAATAATCAATTCCAGGAAAATTATGTCAAGTAACTGTAAAGATTACGTATTGGGGAGTAAACCATTCTTCTGATATGTGTGTATATATATAATACACACACATGCTCTACTTCTAAATACAAATAAATATACTTTATACTCTTCTCACTGATGGCATTAGCTTGCAACCACAAATCCATGTAGTTCTATTGCACAAGATTTTTTGTAATTTATCTGTGATTTAAAGTGTGCACCTTTGGGACCCCCTTACTCTTTTGGTTTCAGACTTTTCAAAACATCTTCCATACACAGTGAAATGTCAGGTTTCTTCCTCTTGAGGCGTCTTAAGGTAGGCATTGATCCATTACGAATACCATGCCTTTGGTCTCCATCAATGCAGTATCCAGGTAATTAGCTTTTCCATCAGCAAATTGGTCATGTCTGTAGTGAAAAGCAGCATAGATACTCAATACAGGTTTTAACTTAGACTCACTACTGGAGTTAATATAGCCATGCCATTGTAGAGCAACAAAGTGTTTATTCTGATTTCCCTGTACTGCTTCTAGCAAATGGCTTCTGGTGCATGAGCAATCTCTGATATGCCCTTAGTACACTGCAGCATATTCTATATAACTAGATGAAGAAGTGCCACCCACAGTGGCTGTTCAGATTCTTTTTTAGCCCAAAAAAGTGTCCACTACCGTCAAAAGAAAAGTATCAAATTCTGACTTAAGAGTTGCTCTTCGTTACTATTAATAAAAGAGCCTGCTTTAAAACAATATGATTAGGTAGATGGAAGAGAGACTTGAAGATGATGGTAAACAATGTAAAAGTCTAAAAATTTTTATTTTAAATGTTAATTAAAAACAAAAAAAACAGGAACAATTCTTCATTAAAAACAAATCAAATAAAACAAAAAAAGTTCTCAATTAACGAGGAGTAGGTGATTAGCAAGATGGAGCCCACTGAACCTCAAGCACTACACTGGGTACCAAAGCACACTAGTAATAAATTAAAACAGTAGGTGAACAAATAAAAAACCCACCATACAGTACATTTCATTGATCCAAAAAGCATTCATTGTAAGCAATAAAGGAAATCACATAACATTCCTAAGCAAGTGATGTTGAAAAAACAGAAGTCAAAAATAAGAGGGCATATTTCCCTATTCAAATGATTGAGTAGACGGTGAGAATCACTACTTCTAGATTTAACATTGTGTTGTACCTAGAATAATAGTGGGTTGGGGTCTGGAGGTTCTTCGGAGGTTGGCTTGGAAGTGGGTTGTCACAGTTTGAAAGTATTTATCGGACAGTTCTCCAGCAGTTCCCTGTGAGCTACCTCAAAACCACTGAAACTATTTAAATAAGAATCATGCAAAATTTAATCTGAAGTTTTTAAGTATTCAAATTATATCACGTTTAGCACTGCTGTCATCCTTATCTGTAACCTGCTAGAAACACCACTCTTAGGAGTTATTATAGGTAAGAGGAGTGTGTAGCAACATGCTTTCAAATTGGCAGGACTTTAAATGAATGATCTCAGAAAGTCAGTTGACTTTCCTTTTTCCACACAAAAGCATTGGATGAAAAGTAGGATGTTTAAATATACACACACCACCCCAAATCAAATTTCCTGACATCAGAGCCAAACATGACTGATCTCATTCATCAAAGGATTTTGATACCATTCACAGCGACTCTCACCACGTCTGAAAGATGATGGCAGCTTCCTAGGAGATGCTCAAAGGCTTCAACACTGAAGGCAGACACAGTGATAAGAGGCTTCAGGGTGCAGGAGGAAGCTGTGATACAAAGTGGCTGTTTTACATTTGGTACAAAAGGAGAATAATTTTAGTACAGAATTTCAAAATTCAATTAACAGCTGCCCACTAGAAGATTTAACAAAACAATTTTAATCAAGTATACAGATTCAGAAAACAGAGTCTAGGTAACTATTAATTAAAAAAATGTTGAACTGCTACAAATAAATATATAAATATATATATATTATATAAATGTAGCTGCCAATGAAAACAACCGTTCTCCTTTATACTCTGCTGTCTATTGCAAAAGCAAAGTTTCTCCAGAATGTGATGCTGAGCTGTATCATCAGTGGTTCAAAGATCCAATTCCAGCATCAGAAGAATCAATTTTGATTATGAGTCTCATTTATGAAAAGGTTATGGATTTAAGGAGCACAACATTTACTATTTCTTATTTTTCCCTTTGCCCAGTTATCCACACCTTCTACTCCATATAAAGGAAAAAAAAAAAAAAAACAACAAGCAAGCTGTAAAAGGCAAATGATTGATATAAGCATGTCAGCTTCACGTTTTAGCATGAGAAATAGTGAAACCATTACAGATCTAATGCAGACAACCATGAAGAAAATAGCAAAAACCAAATTAATTCCACTAAATATCCCAAAACATCTTTTCTTAAAAATTACAGATAAAGACGACAGCAGCACTAAGTAAGATGCATCCTACTTGGATAGTCAAATATCCACAGATTTAATGAGAGTTCATCACAAAAAGCCAGCAAAAAGATAAATAAACCATAATGCATATACATACAGGAGAGTTGTTCTAAGTGACAGAAGTAGAGGGGAAAAAAGAGAAGGGAGTTTACAGTAGTTCAGTAGATATAAATATGTCTGAACTACTGGGATTTTTAAAAGGTTTTATTTCTTCTTGCTTCTTATTTAAGTGGTCCAGATGGGTCACTTACACAAGTGAGAGTAGAATACATCACATAGGTCTAGGGAACAATAACTATATGCCGTACAGCAACTAAAATTATTTTTAAAAAAATAAACAACACACCTAAATCCTAACCCCACCCAAAACCCCCACTCTTACAGGATGACAAGTCAAAGAGAGAAATTGAACTGTCTGACAATTTAAGACTGCAAATTAAGATTATCCTTATCAATTTAGTACCTGAGACTAAAGAGTGAAAAACAAAGCAGCCATTAAATTAATCTTCAAATAGGGCCATGACAACATGAACTTATGATTTAGAAGTCAGATAAAGACATAATAGCCATCTCATGGACAGGGAAAGAAGTCTAGTGACTCCAGAGTTACTCTGGATTTGCAGCAGTGATGCTTAGATTAGAATCCACCCTTCAGTATATCAGCTGTTCAGGCATAAATCTACCTGAACAGAAGAATATTTATCTTCAGGAAACCACGGAACAATACTTAGAATCATGGGTGTATTTTTAAAGCTCTATGCAGGATGTGAGCAACATTGCTGCCTTTAACAATTTGCCACATCGGTCTGCTCTGCAAAGTTGCTGTAAAAACACCATTGTGAGCTTCCACATTTAATGTATTTCAATAATTTTAGATCAAATATAACAAATTGACAGGGACAAGAAAAATATATTTTTCTCCCAACCACTGGCTCTGAAAACTCACCCCAAGCTGAGTTTGCTCTCCCTGCCTGCCCACCCCACCTCCAACTCCTCCTCATTACTAATGAAAGTCCTACAGAGCAAGCCAGGTCTCTCCAGCAAAACTCCAGTACATTCCCATTGTCCCCTCTGGGTTTGCACAAGGGAAAAAGCTACACAACAGGAACATACCAAGCTATTCAACAGAGGCACATGAGGAACCCAGTCTAGAAACCACCTCTTCCCCATCCCATTAGCTTGTGTTCCAAAATACTTCAATGTATGGCACTGAAAAACAATTGCTTTACTTGCCAGTCAGAGTAGAAAACCAGACTAACTTTCCAAAGTGTTTTTTCATATATTTTGATGACACTGAAACTGAGTAGAGGAGAATATTTGAGTTTACAGATGAGAGAACTTAGAGAGGAAGATTTTTTTTTCTGCTGCTAGCAAACTGTATATTCCTTCAGGAACTCAGATGAAGCAATATTTCTGCACCTATCCTCATTTATTTCTGTGGTACATGAACTGTCCTGAGATAAAATTTTCTTGAGCAGTACAATTTATAACACACAGAAAACTTTTCCCAGGAGATCTGGAGAAAAAAAAGCCTCCCTTAATTCCAAAAATAAAGTCATCCAGTGATGATGCTGTTGAAAGTAGTACATTATGAATGTAACTTGACTTATAACTTGTGTTACAGAGTTATGAATCAGAGGATGAATCGCAGGGTGTAAAAAAAAAAAAAATCTGGAAGTGATTGCTTAGTTTGATACCTACTGTATCTTAAAATATGTAGAATTCCCTGGGTTCCTGTAGAGGAAAGCTCTTAAAGGATTAAGAAGTAGTGTCAAAGAAAACACTATTTGTTCAAATTTATTTTCTTTTTATTTAGCCATTCAGGTTTAACATCTCAAAAAATAACTCATTACTCTTGCAAAGTACTGTCAAATATGATAAATGAGAACAAAAAGATGAGAGCATGGAAAACTCCTATGGAAGTACATAGCTTATATAACACTGCCTTTATCAGTAGTGAGAAATAATTTTCATGAATCAAAGTTACTTAAAACTTTCTTGCTAGTCCTGTGACTTCATAATCCTCCTCAGTATGGCAATTTATTTATAGGAAGAGACAGAGGGCCTTGCCTCATAGCTCTGTCCAATTAGATCCATCTTTTAGCTTCTCCATAGTGTGATATTACAGCTAACATTGATGAGGGAATTAAATACTTTCAAATATGACCGACCTTCAGTCAAATAGGTCTTTACTTGCATGATATAAACATGAACAGTTGAGCAATTAAGTATACACTATAATTTGTGCTAATGTGAATGGCACAGAATCAGAGATACAGTTAGAAATGTCAAGAAGAAACTTTAAGAAAGGAAAAAGTGGCTTTCTTTCTCAGCAGCCAAACATTGCTGTTTCTCATCCAAAATATTTGGAAAGGAGATACAGCAATCAAATGCTAAGCACAGATTCCCTGGACTAATTATCCCAGACAACCTGACATGCAAACAGACTATGAATTTCACTGCAACAGAGGCCGATACAGAATTTAACAATAAAACTAGTTGTTCATTCCCAGGCACTAATGTAGGTCCTACTAGATTATCTAAGGTAGTATTTAAGATGTGCAGACAGTTGTGTGTCATTACACTAGACAGTTTAGTAAGATCTTCATTAAAAATGGATCATCATTCATTTTAAGGCAAGAAGCCAATATTGCTCAATGTTCCTGGGAGGCTGATGTTTCTCTTTCATTAAACAATGCATGCTGGTGCAAAGCTGTAAAATAGATGGTGACTGACCTAACGCTACAGGACAAGGTAATGCAAACAAACTTTGGTATTCTTGCCAAGCATAAATATTTTTATTCTTGGGGTTGACTTTGTGCAGAATGCTGGTCCTATAATAAATTCAACTTCAGGACATCACTATTTGAATGAAACCCAAATCTACTGTTTGCATTGGAAGATTCTAATGAGACCAGTCATCTAAATGGATATGATTCAGAACTGAGACCCAGAAAAAACATTACTTTTGGTTAAAAGCCATGTCGTCATTGGGAGTTCCAACCAAATCAACCAAAAACTAGTTGAAAGAAAGATGCTTTACACTATCCAGTGAACTGAAAAGTATCAAAATAATCAGCTAAACCATAATGACTGGAATATCGACAGCAGTTTCTGTGATCTTGAGTAACATCCATCAGCTCACATGTAGGCACGCAGAAAACTTCTCGTGTCACTTGCATTATTTTTGCAACAGCTATTAAAAAACTCCCTCACATAGGGAACCAAATAGTCACCTACTGAATAGTCTATTTCACTTCGGTGGAAACTGGACCCAAGTAAAGACTGCAGGAAGAAACATATGATGTTACAGTGAAGGAAATTAGCAGAAAAAACAAAGGAAAATTTCAAATTGGAATGGGAAGCTGGATGTACAAGTCCTCTTTACTAACTGTGAAATGTTATCCCTTAAGCAAACAACAATGACCTAGAAAGGACTCCAAATGACACACATTAATACTGGAGAAACTCAGGACCTCATGATCCACACTAGATGGAAAAGTAACTTTGATTTGACAGATTTTGTGAAGGGTGTCTAACTAATGACAAAGAAGTCAAGATCTTTTTCATGTGACAAAAAAAATGGATGTTTTCCAAGGTGCCAAATTCCTGAGTAATTCTGTTCATCAGAAAATATTTTGAAAAACCACTAGCAGAACCTGGTACTATTTTTGTATTACCTCCCCCTCACACACCTTTTACATGTACTTGCAGTTTTAAACATTAACATTGCTCTCCTGGGACCCTTAAAAACTGGCAAGAATTTCTCAAACATGAAAGAAGTAGGTAGTGAGGAATAAGCACTGCAAAAGATTCCCTGGCCTGTTTTGCTCATCTGGTCTTCTAAATTCTCAATGTCATTTAACTGATTGTTTCTGAACTGAGTGAAATAGGACCCACTCTCAAATAAATGAAAGCAATCTGCAATATTAACTGTTGGAGCCAAACAAACTGTTCACTAATGTAAACCTCACAGTTGCACCAATTCTTAACAGTAACTGTCCTTTATTAAAATTCTGGTCTGTTTATGGTTTGAACTTTGAAGCATCTGAAATTAAACTTACTCACAATATTTCATAACAACTTAGTTAATTCACTAGATTAAAAAATTGATGCATTACGGTTTTTAATCAAAAGAACCTTAATTTCCAACTAGCAGAGCCTTTTGTACAATAACAGGAGCATAAAGAAGCCCTTAAACTTGTGCACAGGGAACAAAGTACAAAGGAGACTTCAGCCCACAGAGAAACTTGCCTGAAGACACTAGCTGGCAGACCTCAGTCTTGTGCTGTAATTCTGTGACTTGTTCCTTGTCTTTCAAGCAAGGGAACCCTCTACTTCTTCCACTGTTGCGGCCTGATCATTGCCTAAACAAATCTGCTAAATGTGAAACAATTCTATTCTCATTAATTACATCCTGGAGAGAATTATACTTATCTGTCCTAATGAAAAATACACCATGACTCAGAGAATATTTAAGTTAGAAATTTGATGCTGGATACAAAACAATTCTCTTCTAAATCAGAATTTCAAATAAAATTCAATACATTACTGATGAAGAGTCATCAACATCTAGTGTCTTTTCAGTGCTTTTCTTGAATTGGATTAATTGTCTTAAACACAGAACTCAGCAATTCACAGACACAATTAAAAGAAGATTTCAACTAGAAGTAAAAAAGATTTTCAGATGGCAAATATATTTTTGTCAACAACACAACCTTCTGAAACATTGATTTTGATGATGGTATATTTAAATTGAATATTTAATTTAAATTATTGGGTTTGGCTGTCAGACTGTATTTCATTCTGACTTTTAATTTTGTATTGCATTTTATTAAAATATAGGCATGTATAATTTTATGTGATGTTGAAGTGTTCCAAAATAAAAGCATTCTGACATCTCTAAAATGAAGTATTTCTGACTTTCCATGCCATATTTAATTTTGCACCCAATGAAGGAAGGAAAAAAAAATTTTTCCTTCCTTCATTGGAATTTTTCCTTCTCCAAAATATCACAGCTACCTTCAGGGACAGCAAATTTACTTCTCAGCCAGATGCAGTCAAACTATTCTTCACGGATGCTTGCTAGTTCCTGATGCACAGGCATCCACAGAAGAAACATACCACTACCTCTGTGCCCTAGTGACAAAATCCAGAATCAGGGACCTGGCAATTAAATCACATTCTACTTCTTTCCAGTGATGATCTCAAGTATTACAGAGTATTTGATCATGTTGGATCTGTTCTGTGACTAGAGAGGATTGTAGTCTTGAGTACCTTTTTTCCAACAGCAAGATCTGTTTTAATAGCATAAGGGAAGAAATATCCTTTCAGGCAAAACGTGTTGGGAGCCAACACTTTCAAAGCAGCACATTACAATTTTGTCAGGTGAGCAAATTAAAGGCCTTTTCTAGGCTTTTGTTGAAACCAGTGCACAGTGTACGTCTTCCAGCCTTCAGTGAAGGCAGCCTCTGATGTGATAACACAGCTGTTCCATTAGGGATCCCAAATGCATTTCAAGAATACATTTCGATGAGATGCAGTGGTACATGTGGTGACTATCATTTTCAAGCAACTGAAATTAGGGAGCACCAGGGGAAAAAGGGGGGAAAAAAAAGAACACACAAAACCCCCCAGAAATTCTCAACCTCACTATTATTTCATAGCCTTATGAAGCCAAGACTCCTCAGAAAGGAAATACTCAGGTAACACACCTTCATGAGCAGGCTCAAAAATGACTGTTTCAGACAACTGAACTCAATATTACTGGCACATTCAATTTCAAAGTCAAGAGAATATTAGCTTTTTCCAAAACTGCTATTGAGAGGCTCCTGCCTGAAATATATATTCAGACAGTGTTGTAAACTACTCTCACAGAAAGGAAACAACATTGTCTGGTTACCAGCTAAAGTGTATTTTATGAAAATAGAAATTCAATTTCAATACTCTCAGCTACAGTACATTGATGGCATTGATGATACTTCCTTTGATCCACAAGTCTGTGAATCACCTTCCTGGAGACACAGTGGCATAGGCTGTGCAAGACAGGAGGAGTGTCATTGCCTACTGAAGGAACCCCCTTAGATTCATGATCAGTCAGATAACCAAGCTGTCTTAAGGAAAAACAAATCATTTCTCCAAAGTCCCGTACCATACATCTTTGTGTAGATACTGCTCTTGATTAATACATACCTTCATTTAGCAGTCACAACTTTTGCAAGATTTTAACAGCTGATGACCTAATAAAAGGCCGCCTTTTTGACACAGGGCTCTTTACAAAGCAAGAGGAGGATGGCAGAGGATAAAACCTACAGTAACCAGTCAAAGAGAAGTAATTGAAAAACTACAACTGAAACAACTATCTTAACCCAAAGTACATTAGTTGTATTTGCAAGTTCCTTGTGTTAAACTCAGCAAACTGCTGCTGCTTCTCCTTAAGCTCACGTATCACTACTGATGAACTACATTATTTCCCTTCTGTCCTAGATTCTGTCACGCATAGTGGAAATGCTTTCTCCAACTCCTTTCCACCATGCAGCTAGACTCCTTTAGACAAGAAGCATATTAGGCATCAATGACATTACCTTAAGCCAACAACTCTGAAGTGCAGTCAACAGCCTATTTTTATTATTTGGATAATTTAAAAATCCAACCCATTGCCATTCCATGAACTTGGTGGTTGAAGGCAACTGCAAATTTCTTTAAAACCCCGTGGAAAGTTAGAGGAAACTATTCCACTTGGTGGCAGCAGTGGTCTAAAATACAATGAAGTTCCATGTTCCAAAACATCAAATCACACCTTCTTCAAACTCATCATGTAGAAGTAGTCCTCCTCCCCTAGATAACCTCCCATACTTTAGTTTATCTCTTCAACATTAATAAAGTTTATATCTCTCTGCTTTTTCCTCCCTGTGATTTTGAACTTCGTTACAGGATTGGAAACAACTTCAAGAAAACAAAAAAAAGTTGAAGCAGCTTCCTTTTTCAGTGAGGTTGGCATAAAGAATATGCTAAAGAGTAGTCGCTCCAAGAGGGAAATTACTTTGTTATCCAGTATATCTACTGCATTGCTCCATCAAAATTTTACAAGGAGAGGAATATGGAAAAAATATCACCTTCCATGGTGGGTTGATCCTGGCCCACCAAAGCCACTCTATCCCTGTCCTCCTCAGCAGGACAGGGGAGAGAAAACCTAATGAAAACCTCATAGGTCAAGATAAGGACAAGGAGAGATCACTCACTAATTACCATCACAGGCAAAACAGACTCAACTCAGGGAAGTGAGATCATGAGAAATAAAACCGAATCTTAAAAACAATTTTCCTCCATCCCTCTCTACTTTCTGGGCTTAACTTTACTCCCAAATTCTCTACCTCCTCCCACCCCAGCAGCACAGGGGACAGGGGAGAGCGGGTTGTGGTCAGTTCATTACCCATTGCCTCTGCTGCTCCTTCCTCGTCAGGGGGAGGACTCCTCACACTCTTCCCCTGCTCCTGTGCAGTGTCCCTCCCACAGGAGACAGTTCTCCACAAACTTCTCCAATGTGAGTCTTTCCCACAGGCTGCAGTCCTTCATGAACTGCTCCAGCATGGGTCCCTCATGGGGTCACAATTCCTGACAGCAAACCTGCTCCAGCGTGGGCTCCTCACTCCATGGGTCTACAAGTCCTGCCAGAAGCCTTCTCCAGCGCAGGCTTCCCATGGGGTCATGGACTCCTTCAGGCATCCACCTACTCTGGCACATGGTCCTCCATAGACTGCAGCTGGATATCTACTCCACCATTAATCTCCATGGGCTGCAGGGGCACAGCCTGCCTCACCATGGTCTTCACCACAGGCTGCGGGGTAATCTCTGCTCTGGCACCTGAGGCACCTCCTCCCCCTCCTTCCTCACTGACCTTGGTGTCTGCGGAGTTGCTTCTCTTACCTGTTCTCACTCCTCTCCCCAGCTGCAATTGCTGTTGCGCAGTAACTTTTTTGCCTTCTTAAATATGTTATCCCAGAGGCACCACCACCATTACTGATGTGCTTGGCCTTGGCCAGGGCTGGGTCCATCCTGGAGCCAGCTGGCATTGGCTCTAAAGGACACAGCAGAAGCTTCCAGCAGCTTCTCACGGATGCCACCCCTGTGCCCCCCCAGACACCAAAACCTTGCCACACAAAGCCAATACATCTTTGCACAGTGTTCAGCGGATTAGCATTCCGGCTAGAGAAGAGACATTTACACTGGGCTGTATCATCATACAGCTTTTGATGCCAGCTCCTAGATGAGCAATGTTACAGACCAAATTCTTGTCCCTAGAGAAAATCCTGGGTATAAAAAACTATGCGCAGGGATTCCTTGTCAGCAGGAAAAGTATACTGCCAAATTCTGTCATACTAACAAATCTGCTCCATGATAGCCATAGCAGTCCTCCATAGCACTTTATGTTCCCTCCAAGACACACATCACTTCTAACAGTAATTTACACAGCTGTAGAGTAGTGCAGCACCTTGATTTTCTCTTCACTCAAAAAAAAAAAAAAAAAAATATTCCATGCACACAGACTATGCACAACTCATCTGTCTTTCTCATTGTGATTCCCTCTTTGCTTTACCAAATATTTTTTGAAATTAAGTTGCTGTGCTTAAAACAGCATACAGAAACTAAACCCTCTCCACACTTCTTTTAACTGTCTCTCTAGGAGAGCTGGTGTTAGGAATTTGCTGCCCTAAGCAAACTAGGAAATTAGTAGTGTTCCCAACTCAGTTGCTTGCATATCACAGAGTCACTGAACATTTCTCTGCTCTAGGCAACCACCTGCTTCAAATGCATGCCAGTGCTATCTGGCCCTTGGATGAGAAAATACATGGTCCTTGCAAGAACCTCTGGTGATTCACATCAGAGCGCTATTACCTATGGTCTCCCAGTCACAAGACAAGGTGAAGAAGGGGCAACAACTTAGTAGAGCAGGGAATTATTGATATTTGGCTATTAAACAAGAAAACCTCAACAAACTGCTCTCCAGTCTTAAGTGACTTGAAGTAATCAAATTGCATAAGTCTTTCTGACACAGACTTGAACCATGAGACAAAGGAGGGGGACAGCTGGAGGAAAGGCACTTAAATCCAGTCAGAGTTAGCCTGGGCAATTGCACACCATTACAGTTGTGTCCCTTGCATTTTATATTCCCTTGGGCACCTTCCACCTACTCTTTGTCAAACTTGCTTCTTAGATTTTAGCTTGAGTAAGGTCATCTTCATCTTCTGAAACACCTTAACAAATAACGAGTCAGATACCTTGAACGGCAACAGAGCACTCTGCTTTTGAATAATATGAGCACCTACAGCCTGAGCTGAACAGCAAGGCTTCTTGACCTGGTGGCTGCTGGCATCTTTGTGGATAAACACAGAGAGGCCATAACATCTAAATGCCAGAGGGTGGGTGCAAATGAACACTGGGAGATTCTACATAAACTTGCAAGTGGTAGAACCACTGATGAAAAAGCAGTGGTTTTCTACATCTGTGAAGACCTCTGGACCAATATGCTCTTCATCATGTTCTCCTGGAATTGTTGCCACAGCTGCCGCACAATTACTAAGAAGTTTCACAAGTGGGACTTCTCCCTGTTTTTTAACACAAGAACATCCCTATTCTCAATTACATCCCTGCATTTAATTTTCCTACAGAAGGCTGTTTGTTTGTTTGTATTTGTTTAGCATGTGCAAATCTGGTAAAAACCTCTGTTATATTGATTACTGTTCCGGTCAGAGGTGGGGAAGAAATCTTTTAAAATTTCAGTAAGTAGTTTAAAGCTCATTTTCCCTTTTTCCTTCATACTGGTTTGTTTGAAAAAGCAAAATCTATTTGTTACTCCCCAATTTATCATCAAAACGAGTCTGACATTAATTGCATTCTGTTATTACAAGCGGAGGTCATATGTGCTTTTCTTAATAGAGTTTGCAGCTCTTATTTTTATAGATATTCCATGCGGGCTAAATAACATTAAGAAAGCTAAGGTCAAAGCCCAGTCATTTCAAAGGAATAAAGGGAAAGATTTACAAGACATCTGGTGAGAACAGTTTATAAGGGGAAGCAAGGCTTTTCTTCTGAGATTACACCAATTGAAGCCTAAATTGGGGAAGAAATCCCATGGGAAGACACACTCCACTTGGTAAATCAATACTGCTCAAAGATGCAACTGATTTGATCCTGAATTTTAAATGGGTGATAGCATCTCACACTTCAGGAAGCTTCCCTACAACAGCATGTTTTGATTTCCATAAAGCACCTTTGGGATTTTCCCCCTCTCAAGCTGTGCAACAAAGCAGTCAGATGTCCTGTTCAGGGGCTGCCACTTTTAGGTCACCCCAGTTGTTTGTCACCGATCCATACCTGCCCTCACAGATATGTTCTCTCAGGTCTACTGGCATAATTGCTTATGAAATCATTTCCTAAACCACTTCAAACAAAATTATTTGCCTGGACTAAACATTTTTTCTAAGCTGACTGATTTTAACCACATTAAATTATATGAGCAGTTATGCCAGTTCACCAGACGGAGGGATCCCCATGGCAAGTAGCCAGGGACAAGGATGGTCATAGCACAGTAACCTGTCAACCTAGTATGGCTAAAGCCATAAGAGGGCTGACCAAAACCCGATCTTGCAGTACCAACATCTATTTTTAATACCATAAAGTAAACAAACTTTTTTTTTTTTTAGTAATTCTTAGCATGATTGAAAATATTTTCTTGCTATTTTCTTACTAGTGCTTGCTATATGCTACCCAGTGTTGCTTGCCTCCCGTTATTCTGCAGATATTGGCTTGAATTGAAGCAAGCACATAGCGCATCGCCTAACCTCAGATCAAGGGAAGTCAGTGAAACCTAATCTGTGGTTTCACCTTGCAAGGAGATTTTGGGCAGTTCTGTTTCTGTAAAAGCAGAGCAGCTCACTCACCCAGCTCACAGCACTTACATCTCAAGCAGCTGGGCTACCTCATTTTTTGTATCAGCAGCCCTGGCTCAAGCAACTTGCCCCTCACATCTGCGCCGTATTAGCAGAAACTGCTCAGTCCATTCAGCAGCCTGGAAGAGAAGCTGATACAGCTCAACCACCATCCCTGCTCAGGGTACATGTTTCTCAGCTGGATCTATTAACCCAGCTCAAATGGCCCTACTACTGAGGTGGCACTGAACCATGGGCACAGCAGAACAAGTGACATGGGGCTGAAAACTCAATAAACCAGCATTGCCACTAAACTTTGTAATATGTAAACACAATCTGGACATACACAGAGGCTATTTACAAGACACTTTTATAAGTCATTGTGTCTGCCCATACATATTTTCTTGGGTAACACACACAGCTGCATAAGAGTCACTCTACATGTGCAAAAACACCTTTGTAAAATGTGTTTCTCCAGACCATTCCCCAGGCTATCTGCACCTCAGATGTAAGTTTATGCAATCCTACACCCACCCTGGGTTGCAAGATCACAGTGAAAGAGAGATGACGTCATTACATCTCCTCCTCTCTCCCACTTTTCCAAATGTCAAAAGGTAACAGTAGATTTAATGTTGTAGATATCTGTACCTGAGATACCAAGATCTCAACACAGAGTGAAACAGTCGTCAAGTGGTGATAAATTTCAGTGATTGCTAAATCTGAGATTAATTTAAATTTAGGCACTAACCTGGAGATGGTTAGGTCTGTCCAGCCATTTACTTTCTTTGTTACT
Source organism: Tyto alba (assembly GCF_018691265.1). NCBI lineage: Eukaryota > Metazoa > Chordata > Aves > Strigiformes > Tytonidae > Tyto > Tyto alba. The sequence continues at coordinate 25,087,967 of NW_024881261.1, read as the reverse complement.
CGGAGTTTCATACTGACCACCAAATCCGCCCTCCCTGCAGGACATAGTATGGCTGGCTGCAGCACCGCTAACCCATCCAGAGACAGGCACTAGCACTCTGTGTGCCCCACCCCACCAGCTCTAGCACTGCCTGCAAATGCATTAGTAAGGCCAACTTCAACAGGTTACATGGCAGGACAGATGCTAGGTATCAGGATGATAAATGGGTTGATTTTGGCAATCCTAGGATACAGTGAGAGTGAGCTAGAGATGAGGGCAACATATAGCAAACTGCAGTCCAAAAAAACACCAGCCTATAAACAGCAAGTTCCAAACTCTGCACTTACTAAAATGTTAAGGGAAAAATAATCATTTGAACCACGGAAGTCTATGTACAGTTGATCAAAAGCCTGCACAATAAAGGTACAAATTTTTTAATTTGTTGAAGTGCTGTCTTTAGCTATATATATTGGTTGGGCGGAATTTAGTGGTTTTGAAAATGCATTCCATTACTTGGCCTTATGTGAGGGGAATAACTTTAAGGCTCTCTCTAATCAGACCTTTGCCCCTTAGCAAACTTCACATCCTCCTGCAGTTTCATCATAGTTCTCTATTAAAAGATGTCATAGCATCTTCATCTCATAAGTGAGACTATAGAGATGGGAGAAGAAAAACAAGAACAAACCAAAACCAAAGCCAATCCTGGCCTGCATGTCACAGAAGAAGAAACATGTTCTAATCTGCTAGCTTCTTCCTTTTGTCTTCATATTTGCTTTTAAAGTGTAATCAGTTGGCCCATCTTCTCACTCTCACATCTAACCCCTCTTTAGTTCCAAGGGAGAATTCTGCCTGGAATCCTGCAGAGAGTTTACTTTGGGCAAGGCTAAAAACTGCTGATATAGTCCTTCTCAATGACTGCAAGATCTGGCTTCAACAGCATCCATACATCAAGCCTGCATCATCTGCTTTAATTACCATGCATTTTGATCAGTCTCATTCCATTGTTCTTCCCCCTGTAATAATGTTTCCTCTGTTATGGAAGCTGAGTGTGTTTCTTGTGCATCTTCAGTAACTCTGCAATTAAGTAGTTTGGCACAGCATCTTGCCTTGTATAAACTATGTTGTTCCACTGGTTTCATATACATATGGATGCTAAACATATGGTGGACAACCCCTTTTTCCTCCTCTCAGTGACCTATTCAACTATTAGGAATATAATGCATTGCCTGGATCCTTTCCTTTTAGCACTTATTTCAGCCCTGTCCCCAAATATCTGTTTAAAGACTATGATCCATTATTGTGTGTGGCTTCAAATTAGCGCTGAAACCATATACGGCCAGATGAAATATCTGTAGCCTGTAGGTTTGCCTCAGGCTAAACCATATCCTGTACTGGTAGTCAAAGCAAGTACCTTCTCATTTATTAAAGAAGTGTTGCATTCACGTATCTCTGGCAGCTGCTGTAGCTAACTGCATAGAAGATAAACTACAGTCAACCACTTTGGATTAAGCTCACATCAGACTTTTAGCTCCCATATTAAAACAATGGGTTAGAGAGAAACCTGAGTTGAGGGGGTTTTTTGATCTGACCATCTGGAGTTATTTAGAAATAACAGCTAGAAAGCTGGACGTCGAAAAAGCAGAGATTCTAAGATAATACAAACATCCCACAGTTCACAGATCTTTGGAACAGAGATCTCAGTCCAATTCTGTATCTAAAACCAGAGGATAATCAGAACAAATACAGTAAGGTCATGATAAAAGCTTAGCCTTTAGGCCAGTATCTTTAATTTAGCCATTTGAATTTAAAGATTACTGTGGATACGGCAAGGTCCTTTCCACAACTATAAGGATTATCATATTCAGCATGTGAGAAGACATTGTGTTTTATTTTAGTTGCCCAAGTATTACTGCTCAGCACATCAATACTCTTCAACAGAACTGTTACAATATAGAAACAACACATCAGATTTGTAAGCAAATGGCTGGAACATTTGTAAATCTCATTCAGGAGGGGACACCACTAACGATACAGCTTTACCACAGTGTCATCCCGTGGATTTCAAGAAAGCTACTCACAGGCTCAAAGTCAGACACACACAGGTCTGACCCTGAGAAAGCCTCACAGTTTCAAATTCAGCGGTTTCTAGCTTACACAGAACCAGCACTGTAATATTCCCCCTGCTATGACTGGAAGGTAAAAATACATTTAACTTCCTCCTCAGAATTTATTCCTAATGTCCCCATTTCTGCCTACAGTGCTTCTCATGCTAAGTCTTTAGGAACAGGTAGAGATTTTCCTTCCTTGACATGAGGCTACCCTGTCTAGGACTGTATGCTTGTCCTGGGTTGAGTGAGTGGTGGGGTTTTTTTGGTGGCATGGGAGGGGGATATAGGGGCGGCCCCCTGTGAGAAGCTTCTCGAAGCTCCGCCAGCTCCAAGTCAGTTCGACCTCTGTTTGGAAACTGAGCCAACCAGCTGCACCTCTGTGATAACGTATTTAAGAAGGGACGTGGTGAGGAGGATCCAGACTTGTGAGGAGGAGTTGCTGCAGCTGCGTGAACACCAAGGTCAGTGGAGGAACAGAGGAAGAAAGGAGGGGGGAGGTGTGCCGGAGCAGAGACACCCCTGTGTCCTGTGGAGAGACGGCAGAGCGCCCCCCCTGCCACCCATGAAGATCTACGGTGGAGCAGACACTGATTTATGGCCTGTGTTTTTTCGCCTGGATGATCAAGGTCCTGTGCCCAAAGAAGGCCGGGGTCTTGTGAGAAAAGGCAGCCCCACTGCTGTAACTCAGTGCTGGGAGGATTGCAGCATGCGGGGGTGTCCCACACTGGAGCAGCTCTGGAAGGGCTGCAGCTGTGGGAGGGACTCAGTCAGAGAAAGTTAGTGACCCACGACGGAGCAGTGTGGGGAACACTGCGACCCATGGGAGGAACTCACATCAGAGAAAGCTTGTGGAGGACTGTCTCCTGTGAGAGGGGGACCACGATGGAGCAGGGAGAGAAGTTCCAGAAGCTCCCCTCACTGAAGGTGGAAGAAGCAGCAGCACTGACTGCACCCCCCATTCCCTGCCCCTGTGCTGCTGGGGAGAGGAGGTAGAGATATCAGGAGCAGAGCTGAGCCCGGGAAGAAGGGAGGGGTGGGGGAAAGGTGTTCTCAAGATGTGGCAATGCTTCTCACTGTCCTACTCTGTTAGTGTTGTTAGTGTCTGTAATAAATGTATGTTCTTTTTTTTCTTCCCCTAACGAGTCTGCCTTTTGCTCATGACCATAAAGGGTGATTTTTTTCCCCATCCCAGTCCTATCTCGAACCCCAGGCCTGGCTCTCTGTCACTTCTTATTGCCAGAAGAGAAGGGAAAGAGAGTGGCTGCATGGTGGTTGGCTGCTGATCAGGCTCAAACCATGACAATGTTCCAACATTAAAACCCTAAATTGTTTTCAGAACCTTCTCCAAAACCCATCAACTTTATAAAGTATGCAAGAGCAGAAGCCATCCAGCCCTAAATTACATAGGTTTGAAGAGACAATCACTACATTAACAGTCTGCATCGTCTCAGGCAAAAGCATTGGGAATGACCTCAGGATGATCCCAGAGCAGAGCGTTTATACCTACACATCTTCTTGTCACAGGCTCTTGCTTCTGTGTAAGAAACTGCTCTTAAACAAGAAAACCTCCACTGGTAGAATTTCTACAGCCTTCCTAGGTAATCAATTTCAGCATTCAGTTATCCTCAGCTGGGAAGTTCTCTTAGCACCTCAGCTGATTTTTAAGAGTATACCATTATTTTGATTTACCTGATTGGAAGCCCGGTAACACGATGCTAGAAAAAAACCTCAAACTTAACATTTCAGTTCAACATTTCCAAAATAAGTAGTTCTCTGAAAACACTGAAGTGCACATTTTATAGAACAGATACCCATAGATCCTATGGGAACAAGTCCTGTTTGCAGGAGCCAAGGATCTAGTCCTTAGCTCCGAGAAAAAAAAACAACAAAAAAAAAAATCCTGGTGGTAATTCAAGTGTAGTTTGTCATGAATAAGATATAGAGAGACCAATGATACCCCTTACAAGAAAAACAAAAGGCAAAGATAAAGCTTGAGGGAAAATTATCTGATTAATTTCAAAGCAGAAAATATTTATCTTCTGATAGTTCTGCGATAGTAACTTTTCCCCTGTTGTCTAGGATGACTAATATACTACAGATACTATATTTTATCTGATGGATACAAACTCAGTACAGTGAGAGCTACTCATCACAGTATTATTGAAGAGGTGTATGCTGATAAGCCCTGAGATGGTCTTGTTCTGAAGCTCCAGCAAATCAGAAATCAGTTTGCTCATAAAAAAGGAGCTCTTAACTGCGTACAGAAATCTTAGGCATAAACTAGTTTGTGATAAGCTGAAATTTTACCAATATACTTGGCTGACATGATCCTGTTTCATGTCATGCAAGTCAGAATTAAACAATGATTTTGATATGTCAGTAAACTACAGATGCATTATATAATTTTCTTTAGCTGTGTCTATACTTAAAATTTTTGATACCAAGAACACTATTCAGAAGTGGGTTTCTGCAGTTCTTGTATCTTTGACAGCCTATGCAATTTTCCTTCAAAAGAACAGTTTTATGGCCAAGGTCTTAGATTCATTTCTCAGCTTTGCAGTAGAACTCCTGGGGGACCTTTGTCAGTCATTTAACCTTTTCTAAACCAGGGTCTCCATTACTTCTGTATCCATCAACTCAATTTCTCGGTCTCTGAAGAGCAGCGATATTGCTTATCACATCTTGCTTTTGTTTGCAAATTTTTTGAGCAAGGACTGATTCTTAACATATGTCAGTACAGCACCTTGGCACACAGAGATCTTGGGTAAGTGGCTAAAATAAAACACCCTAACCTTCTTTCCCTCACAACAAAAACAACCCCCCCAAAACATTACTTATGTATTATATTTTTTTTTCAGCCCCATTTTTCGCCTTTAATATCTTCCAGGATCATTTTATGTGAAAGAAGGCAGTAAATCCTACAGCAAAACAGAGGGAAGGCTTCGTACATCAAGTACCAAACTCCAGTCCACCTCCCTGCAGGATCTGTGAACCAGGCTGTTGTGTGGATCCAGCAGAGGAAACCCCACTAAACAGAACAGAGTCACCATCCATGTCTCAGAAGAATCAAACACAGAAATAGCTTTTGTGTCGAAGCAAGTTCAAAACCATTAATTTTGAGGGATTTTAAAAGATGGCCCACTTGGGTCTTCTGCACAAAAGCAGAACATATTTTATAACTCACATACAGCAGATATGACAACGCAGAAGGTGATCAAGGTATGCCAGAAGTAGATCTACTTATTCATACCTTTCCTTGCTACTGGCCACCATGGCAGAACTGCATTACACCTCAGTCAGCAAAAGTTACTCGATTCCGTACAACAGCCTAGGACGCACAAGATGTAAGACAAGATGACCTAAGTATCCCTTCTGGCCCTATCCCCCAGCTTAGATGACAAAAGAAATAGGCTAATGATATTTAGCCTAATATCAACTTTCATCTACTGAAAGACACAGGATTTTTCTGTGGATGCTGCTCCTCTCTACCACACAACAGTGGAGTTTCCATAGCTCTGGATTGTTGCAGACTGTTCTTGACAAAGCATCTTGATCTGAGGGCTCAGGCATACCTGAGATATCCCACTAAGTACCTATTCAACCAACAGTTTCTGAAGACAACTATGCACCTGCTCTACTCAGATCTTCCTAAGAGGGTCTACACTTTTCATCTCCAATTGTTATGGTTCCTTGGACCCACACTGTCTTTCAGCACTACAATTACATCATCTGACTAAAAAAAGGCTACAAAAAACCCTAAATTCTTATTTAGCAAAAGTATGCCCTGCTTAAAACACAAACAAATAAAAATGTCTTTCCAAAGATCCTACCAAGACACAACAGGAATCAGAGGCAAAAGCCTTAGGCAGACACACAAATTCTAAGAATGAGCTAAAACACCTTACAATATTAGATCATAAAATTTAATAGGATTCATAAAAATGTATAAAAAGTTACCATGTAATTTTGCCAAGATTATTTTCTGTGAAATTCTGCTTTCTCCTGATGCAAGAGTCTCTGCCATTATTTTTCGAATATATTTTTATCAGAAATTAATATGCCTCATCAAAGCAGCTTTAGTGTGATGGTTCTGTACTAGGGTAATACTCCATGTATAATAGTTTACATTAAATCTTTTTGCTAAATACATATTGTTCCCATCAGTGAACAAACAGCCTATCCAAATGTCCAGATAATTTGTTTTAACAACATGTTACTGTTCTTGGGTAATGCAACAAAGCAGGCAATCACAGATGAGCGAGCAATATGCCAATAAAATTGAAAGAAATAAATTAGTATCATGGTAACACATGTGTCTTCACAATTAATAAATTCCACTCCATCAGTCTGTGATTTAATTATGCATTATGTATAGGGCTAACATGAATCATTCATGTATTCTGTTAACTAAATTGCTAGATACAAAGCTTATAATGAGAATATTTAAATGAAAACATAAGTGTTCGTGAAGAGTAGGACACAATTTTTAGTTGGGGAGTGGCGGTGCTGTTGCTGGGGACGAGGGTTTTGTGGGCTCATTTAGTTTTGTTACAAAAAAAAAAAAAAGTTGCTGTGTTTGGGGTTTCTTTAGTGTTTTTTGGTTTGTTTGGGGCTTGGGTTATTTTTTAAAAAAAAAAAAAAGGATGAACATGTTGACCAGACAAAATAGCTTTCTGTTCACTTACACTATGATAAAATGAGTTTTTACTGCAATAGTCCATAGGTAAGGGTACTAAGCAATCCCTTAACAAGATTCTTCTCAGGAAATTCCAGCTCTGACCATTGTCTGCCAACAGATCCCTAAATGAGGTTGCTCAAAGTAAGATCTGTCCCTGTGGTCTCCTCATTCTCCTCTCCCTCTATTGCTCCTTTCTATCAAGAACCATCTCCATCAGGACTTCACATCTCCTGATGGACGGACAGGGCTACAGATTAAGACATAACGCATCCTACAGATGGGGAAGACATATATAACAGAAGCAGAACACCATAAAGTCAGCCAGGACTATATGACTTGTATCTATTGCAGTGTAAAAGAATAATACTCACTCATTTTTACTTGAAGGAATTATTCACTCCCTTATTCTCAGGCCTAATGAAGAGGAGACTTAGCCTTTCACAGCATCTGCTTTAAAGATCACCGACACTAAGAATATTTTGATTAACTTTAGTTATAGATGAAACTCAGTTAGCAATAAACACTGAGACAGGGAGGCATGACTATTTAGGGTTTGCTACCTGCCACTGAGACAAAAAGTATCTGAAATCACAACAAAATTCAACAGGATTGGGCATTATGAGAGGCAAGAAATCCTTGCAAAGGCAAAATAGGAGCAGGGAGTCCCCTTCCATACACCTCTAATGGCAGATTTTGACCTAGTCCTGTTAAACTGAAACTTCAGAAAGATGGTCTTGTTCTGGAAGCTACTTAATATAATTCTGGTATCTTCCTGAAACATATATTTTTATGAATATGGCATGGACAAAGGGTTCTGAGATTTCAGTCATAAAGAGCTCGATACCTCTAGATGCTTTTCGAAAGTTTATCCAGTTTCATCCTCTCGTTCTCAGTGAGTTTTCCCAAATCTTACATGAAAGTCCTGTGGCTCCATTGCTTCTTGGCTGAGATGGATAGAATAAGAAGCTTTAGAAAGCCCTTTCAGTTAAATTCAGCACTAAAATTCCCCGAGTGACTGTTACTTCTGGTTTTAAGCAGAAACTAAGAGGATTTGGTTGTAGCTAAATTTGTATTTGTTGACCTCTATTTGTCCAGAAATACTAAAAACGTATTACTAAATGCAGCCTGCCCTGAGTTGCAAAGTAGAAATATATAGTCTCCTCTGACTCTCCACTCAAGCAGTTTTATCTGAAACATCCTGTTTCAAAAGAACACACCAGATCTTTATACAGTATCTGACATAAGCAATCTGCCTAATACAGAACTCTGGTGTCTTTAAGGCTGCAGTACTGCTTGCAAGGTAAACACTTTCCCATAAGTCCCCAGGGAAGTTGTAGCTGGGGTCCCCTTCCCCTCCCACCAGAGAAGCAGCTTCTCTTTCCCAGTATTCCTGAAGCTCTCTACCTTTCCACACAGACCTCTGCTTCTGCAGGAGGCAGAGAAACTGAACATCCCTCACTCTTCCACTGCTAGCTTCCTCACTAAGCACGCTGCCAGCAAAAACTTGGAGGACTTGCCCCAGTTACAGTCAGTCAAATAGTATAGGATGGCCCCTGAGCCTACAGGGGCACTACAGAAGGTAAAGCTGAAGACTATTCACCAGTTACTGTTCCTGTGTTTTCTCTCCCAGAGCCAATTAAAATTGTGTGGGGATTCCACCAACTGAAGGGAGTTCTTGGGTAAGCATCCTCCATTGCCACTCACAACACAGCAGCAGCAGCTACTGATGTGGCCACTTTGCAAAGCTTTCTGCATAACACAATAAACTAAACACATCTAAAGGGCATACATGTTCACATCTAGAGTATAGATGCTAGTTTAAGGGGGGGGGGGGAAGGGCAGGAACCCTACATGCATTTTTTTTTAAAGTTGCAGAGCTAGTCTCAGATGATAGTAATAATGTCAACTGTGTAACTGCTACTAAGAGCCTGGAGGATCAGAAGCCATTTTATACTCCTAGAAAGAAGCAATTACTTTGAGAGATGGAGTGAAGAATGTAGCTGTTATCAACAGGATACATATTTGGGGATTTAGAGATTATGTAAATTCCTGGTTCTAGAAAACCCTAAGGTTTAATACAGTTTGAGCTCTTCAGAGTTTGAGGAATGCAGGCTGCATCTTCCTCCTCCAACAGTCTGGTCCTTGAAGGAACAAAGCCTGAGCTCACCACCAGAAGGTTCCTGCTGGTACCTCTGGAAACACACAAGCCATCAGACTCAATGCAGGATTGTGAGTCATAAGAACTTTGGAATACCTGGGAATTATTAAGAAAGTATCCTACATGCTATGGGGACACAATAACTAGAAGCTGGGAAGTGCTGGAATGATAGCAGTTGCAGGGCCCAGTCAGTCAGCTGTGCTGAGAGTGCCTGAGTTAAGATGAATTTGTTTACCTGACGAGGAAATCCAAAAGTGAGGTCAGTTCATAGGCACATAAGGTTTTGTTATTTCCAATCTACTTCTCTCTGCTTGTACTGTTTAACTGGGATAAATAAATCCGTGTGTTTTCAGCAAGCTATTTCTACCACTGCCTATTGAAAGCCTGGATCATGGAATTCTTTCCAGAACAACAAAAGGGGTCAAATCTATCTGGGCCTGCAGGAAGCAGCATCTCCCTACCAAGCAGAGATGCCGAGTACTTGAGCAGTACATCACTAAAAGCTGAGTGAAAACTGCAGCTGAACAGCTCTAAGGACATGAAACTGGCGAAGTTTTCTCCCAAAAGAAAGAATATCTAGACCACATACACTTCCAAACCAATAAGACCAGCTGCAACTGGGGAACATCCAACTCCTTTCAACCAGTTCCTGTTGTGCTGTTAAAAAGGCAAAGAACCTAGAGACATTTTTAGAGGATACAGCAGAAAACCTTGTTTGGTTCTATAGACACTCAATGAAAAATACCGACAGAGCAGAAGAAACAGAATGAACTGACCTTTGCAAAGTCAACCAGCTTTCTTCACATTACCATAGCCATCGTGGATGTTAACTTACCCTTCAGCTCCATGTACCATACTCACCTCTGGATAAAGAGGGGGACAGCAGTAAATTTAGGAACATTTTATGCGTATGGCCTCCTTGTTCTAATTTTGCTCTTTCTCTTCCATCACCACTTCTGTTTAACAAATCTTCTCAAGTTGTTTTAATAGTGTTGCAGTTATCATTTATGATCACTCCTACCCACAGTGAAAAGCTGCAATTTCTTGCTGGAGGGGATGTTGTACTTCATACAGTGTAAAAAACTTGCAACGCATGCTGACATGCACTACAAGTGTCAGGGGAAGGTATCAAAAATGAGATAACTGGACTCTTTTCAGCAACAGGGTAAGGTACAGATGGACAGAACAACTGATCCAGGCTTTCCGCTTCATCTGGACCCGTAAAGCTTTGTGCGTTTTCTGAACATTGCCATTCTGCAGCCCATATACAAAAGGATCAGATTTTCATCCCCCATTTTAAGGTGTTGACATGTTTAGCTTTAGTTATTGTGAGAAAAGAATGAGACAAAAACTTTACAGATGAAGTATAATCTCAGCAGTCCTTAAAGTTCAAGCATGAGGAAAACTGCAACACCTGGATTACAGGAAAACTGAAAAGCCAATGAAGGTGTCAAAGAAAAAGTACACACAATATAGAGCTCTTACCATGCACCTAAAAAATTTCTCCCTCGTTACTGAGAAAGAATATATGTAGTTTGTACCCAGCAGCTACAGAAACTTAGGAAAATTGTCTTAAAAGGAAGATATAACAGACATATTCCACAGAAAACTGTTTATGTTACCTACTGTGGGGAGTAAGAGTTGCCTGCAGTGTGCTCATGCTCTGTAGTAGATCATTGTGCAATTTCAGTCTTATCCAAATATTTAAATAAAATGTTTTAATACATAGATATTTCTAAACAGCTTTGGACAATTTCCCTTCTGTGCAGTGAAGCACAGGAAATTTCTTTCTAGACCAGTTGAAAGACTCGGTAGATAAATCCTAGGGAAAATGTCTGTAGTTGTACCAGTTCAGAAGCATGAGATCTCCAGCTTCCTGGGATGCCTTGAAGCATAAGAGCAATGTGTCTGAGCTTATTAGAGAAGTGAAAATGGAGGAAGAGGCTTGACAGTTTTCTGGCTGGACCTAGCCTATGTGTATTATGCCAAGTCTGTTCCAGAAAATCACTTTAGTAAAAGGCTTCTTTATGTTTCTAAGCTAGTTTGGTTTCATGAAATATTAAAGACCAGCCGTCAAAAGGGAACATGTCAGTATGAATGGTCCTTTCCCATACAGAAACATCCCATAGTTATGTTGCATGATGTTAATGCCTGCTGTCTGGGCCTTTGGAGAAGTCACAGCTTGGTTTTGAGGGTCCGTTGTTTCCTGAACCTTTGCATAACACAGAAGTGGATCCAGAGTAGGCCATGTTTTCCAGCAAGAGTAAATTGTTTCAGCTGGTAAGAGCTATGAATCTGAGACATTTCAGTTGTCCTGAAACATGTTGGGGGACCAAACAACACATCAGCAGATTAAATTTAACTTGCATGAATTTAAACTAATTTACACTGGCAAAAAAATCTGAACTTCTCACGTATGCTAAGGAGTTGTAAATATGGAGGCCTCTCAGAGGAATCACAGTAAAGTTGCCTGCCCTTTTCCCACCCAGAACAGTTACTAAAGCAGACAGCTTCACTCTTTCTTGGCTCTGTTCAGCAAAGCTTCAAAACTATCCACAAACAGATAGGAGACTTCTAAGTGAAGCTGTCAACCAGAAATACCAAGCTCAGTCTTCCCTCTGGAAACACAGGGAAGAAACCAAGACCATTGAAAACAGATCTGTGAAGATGAGTGGAATCAAGATGAGGCCACACAGGAGATAGAAACATTATTTTTGTCTGTTACAGAGCAGTCTGTGCTCTCTGCCACCACGCAAGGGCACGTATACAGGAGCTCAAACAATATAATTTACTTCCAGTGTGTTTTGCGTGCAATGATTGAAAAACAATCACCTCCCTTTACACACGCTGTTAGCACGAACACTGCTCCCTTTTAGCACCACACCCCATTCTTGTTACTGTAGGCAAGGCTAAAGAGTAAGGAGGAGATGATCCTCCTCTCATGCTTGCTGAAGTAGCACACAGCAAAATATTTCTCGAACAGTAAGGGGCTAGGGGAGAAGAAGAAAAAGGAAAAGAAAAAGTGCCCCACAGAACTAGATACAACTTCGTGTTTCCCAAACCACAGCACAAGCAGAAGGTTGTAAAGGGATAAAGATGATGTACTAGAGGTACACCATACCATGAAGCAGGAGAACAAAAAAGAGTTTCAAGCAGCAGAGCCTATGTGGGAGGGTCAGGAAGCAAAAGATCATGGGCAACACGGATAGAGAGACAGTCAGAAGGCGTGTTTGCTACTCAGACACACTGTCAACACAGCAGGACCTCACTTTGCCTGTCTGTCTCCCCACTTCCCATTTCTATGTACATGTGCTCTCAGGTTAGAAACTCTGTTATTGTATGTTTATATAGCTGCTTATACAAGAGAGCCTAGTCACCCACAAACTTTGTCCAGCAATTGCTGAAGTGAAGTATGTATCGAGGACCTCACTCAGCCAACTATTTAACACTTCCACAAGTATTATATCCATGGCAGACGTTTGGTGGGAGCAGGAAGAAGGGACAGCTTCCCTTGTTTGTAAGCAGTTACAGCCTGGAAAGTTTCCGTTACCCTCTGCAAAGCTCTTCTGAGTAACTTACAGCAGGAAAGGTTCATTAATAAAGTTAATGACAGATAACACAAGGATGATTACACTGATGCATTCTTTTTAAGTAGAGCAAAATACAGGACAAGAAGCAAATTTCAGAGATGTAAATTAATTTGGTATTACAGACTTCCAGTGTATTAAGAAACTAAACTCTATTAAAAATAATTCAAATATGGTACACAGGGGATTTGTAATTTAACAAGGACAGTTTCCACAAAGCATTCATATAAACTACGTTATCACACATACACAAAGCAGAAGCCAGCATCTTCCTCATGACTAGAGGTCACCAGTACCCACTACATCTAGAAGTGGATGTCAGTTTTATAATTAATCTGTGCTGATGGATCCATTAATTGAAGCAGATCACAGTGCTCAAGCAATGTAGGTCACAATGCTTTAACAATACCAGTACAATGCAGTCAATGTTTCAGATGACCTCACGCCACAGCCATTTCTTTTGGAAAAAAGGCTTTCAAAAAGTGAAATCCTTGCACCTTTCTCCCTTTCCTTTCATTGCAGTCTCCTGTCATAAGGAAAGATCAAGCTGAGGGCAGATGTGGGAAAAAGTCACTTGCTATGCTGGTAAATGTTAGAGGCAAACTCTGCACTGTCAGTTGCAATTTGATCTTACAAACTGTTTCACTGGAAATTTTATGTACAGAAATAATATTTTCTCCGCTGCACCAAAAATAAATCTGTCCATCCAATTACCAGCAAATTATCAACCGTTAACTTCATTAGTGAACAGTAATTTCTTCCTATCCCACAGGGTGAAAGAAAGCCAGAAAAACCTTACCGCTGCCTGACTTAAGTGCAGTTACAGGACAGTTGTTTCCAATTCAGGCTACTTAACATGCCCAGAGTTGAATTCTCTGGTTCCTGTATTGGAGTGGCTTTGGAAGTAACACAAAGTCCTGAAAATCGGAGATGGCAAAACAAGCTCTGCAAGGAGTAACCCTACTTGAGTCATATATACACACAGCTTTTCTTCTGGCTGCACTGATGCAGGTTCCTTATATCACCCCGCAGAGACATAATTTCTGCATGAGACATAGCTGGCCTGAGAACACAGCTCCCGTGCAATGCAATGAGATGCTACAACTTTCAACATATACTTGGGCTGCTCTCAACAGCTCAAAAAGTGGAAAGGTTAGTTGGAGAAAGCTTGTAGCTTTAATTCCAAGTGGTTTACCTTCAAGGGCTTTATGAACAGCTAGCCCTTATCCTGTTCTGCATGCCTGTTAGGAGCTGATATTTTGCCATACACAAGAAGCCTTTTAGTTGTACAAAATGCAGAGGTACCAGCCTGCATATTCTTGATTGCCACCTACTGGCATTCTGCATATTAAAGCAAGGCTTACAAATAGGCACATAATAGAAACTAGACGGCTTCAGGAAATCTTCGTTTAGACGCCCAGGATAAATAATCTTCTAAATCCTAGCTTATCTTAAGTGCTATGCAACAACAACAACAACAAAAGAAAAAGAAGAAAAAGCAGCCTCACAGATCCACTACTTGATGACTGATCTAAAAGATTGTAACATCAGAAACTTGGCTTTAGAAAGGATATAAAGATGCCTCTATGGGTTTTTTTCTACCAATGATTACATCATTGATAAAAAGGTCCATCTGCTTGCTTTGCTGCATTAGAAAATTTAAACCATCAGGCTTTAGTCTGACTTGGAGCTCACTTAATGATCTGCAACACAAAGAGGTAGAATAAACAGCACCTAAAACTTTCTGTACCACTTTTCACCAGTAGATCAGAGTAGTAGGACAAGCCTCCTCCTGCACTGGGAATGCTCCATGAGTAGGGTTTGTATACTCATGTTTTACTTTGGATCTTAAAGGAAATCAGAATCCTCAACCCCACTCACCAGACACAGAACTGGACATAAGAAATGGGGACAGTTTGCCCATGGCTACCTAGTAAACCAGAGAAATGACCAGGACAAAATGCAGGTCATCTCTAATCACTCAACCATGGGACATGTCCCAAATCAGAATGCAAGCTGTTTCCCAGCAGGATGACTTCAACAGCAATGGAGCCAGCCTTGTAAGACTCTCTCGAACTGACTGTCCTTTGTTAGGACACAAGCTTGCAAGACCATCACTACAATCTGCTTTAAGAACTCAGTAGTGCCTTTTCACAGTCCAAACCTGACTGCTTACTGTCCTGCACATTGTAACTATTCAGACAACTGGTCCATCCTTTCATTCCACTTCAGCAGTGATGAATGCTAACAAGGTAATATATAAAGCTTCTCAAAACATAAGGAACAAAGTAAGATTCTCCAGGTTTTGCAGTCCAATAATACCATGCTTTCTGAAGAAGTCTTTTAGGCAATGCTGGAAGGTCAAATAAAAGTGTATTAAAACCATACCAGATTAATAGTTTTGCTACGAAACCATGAGAAACCAGAAAATACATTCAGATCAAAAGTCTCTGGGAAAAAAAAAAACCTCAAAGTCAAGAGAGTACAGATACACAAGATGAAAAAAAAATGTCAAAAGACAGTGCAGTAAGAATAAAAAGAAATCAGTCTCTGCATCAAGCCATTCATAAAAAACCCTTCAATATGCCCTACGAACTGAAGTCCCAAATAGTAGGTTCCTCCTAACATTACTGTTCAGCCTCAGTGCTCAAATCCAGGTACCACTACCTCAACACAAACTAAAGGACTTAAATAGCAGCATATGGAATTCGTAGCTCCACACTCTTGCAGAAGCCACCAGGAGTTGCAAATTTGAAACTTAGATCACACATTAATTCATCTCAAAATCAAGCATGGTCCTTTGTGGAAAACAACAACATACTCTGCGATTCTTGTAACCATAAGTGTCCAGTTCTCCCAGTAACATTTTGCATTATACATGTTTTAGTACATATGCCAGTTTTTTCATGTCTAGCATATTTAAGGGTTTCTATGACTTTTTTATTAATCAGTTATTTGCTGGTAACAAGTAGCGAGCCTGGCAGAATTCCTAGGAAGAACAAATCTTTATTTTTTAATTTGTTTATTTTTAAATGAACCAAGTAAATCAAGAATCAATACTTCAGAAATATTTTTCACACTTGAAATTACAAATTCTCTTTGGTAAAAGCCCTGATGTACGAGACAATAGTTTCCTGAACACTGCATCAAGACCAAAACCAGAAATACTACACCATTAGACACACCCCCTTACATTATACCTCATTCAAACTCATAAACCAGCATTTCATTCTGCCAAAGTGAGAAACTGAAAATATCCTCTCTATTTATTTTCCGCCAAACCTCTTCTTTCTACCTGAAAGACTTATTATTTGAGAGGAACAAGAAAAGTTCCATGACAGCAAAGTACTTTTCTTCTTTAAGTTGTGATCAAACTACACTTTGAATGACAGAAGCTTCCAACAGAAAGGTGTTTAAAACCAATAGGCTACATTACAAAATTCTAGTAGCTACTCTGGCTATCTGCTGCTTACTGATGACATTCACATCGTCTACCAGAGAGAACACAGATCAGCATCTTTATCAAGTCACTGGGCTGAAAGCAAGCTTATCATAGACAGGATTAAGTCATGAACATTACATTCAGATCCACACTTCCCAAAGTTGAGAGCAATTTCATCCAGGCTTTACAATCAGTTCACTTCTACTTTGGAAGAAAGAAAATAAATCATTACTTGTTTTGTCCACTTTTATTATTTTGCTGCCAACTTCTTTGTAATCTCACAAGACTCCCTGCATTATGTAACCATCCAAGCCATTCTTCCTTGTCTGTCTCTCCCCAGCAAATCAGATAAACTGATGGATCAAACTTCAAAGGTCAAATTTATCTTTGGTACTCAGTATTAGCCAACTTACTTCCAAAAACTGAAGGCTGCAGCATATTCTTACACTCATTCTATATCAAAAAACTAACCATGGTTGATGTCGGGAGGACAGGTTCCACTAAATGTTCTCCTAGTAGGACTGAGAAACAAACATCAACGTTACACTCATCCCACACAGCACTTCTTTAAATACAGTTAAATAATAATGCAGGGAGGTTAGGTGTGTTGAGGCATACAGATTTAGGCTAAAATCAGGAGTTAGTCAAGCAAGGAAAAAAAAAAAGATTTCTTATTTAACTGTTGTGGAAAGAGAAGCATGGGAGCCTCCTGCGAGCCACAGCAGACAGTATTTACATACAAGTGTCTTAACTGCAACATTTTTGAAGTTTTGCTAATGGAGGAAATCATGAAGCCAGACATAGCAAAGGATTCAAAGCTGTGACTTGCTTTTACCTGATTAGCTTCCCAGTAAAGAGTTTGAGACACAACAGAATATAACCACTTTAATTAAACATTATGCAAGCAGCTGAATGACACTGCAGTGCACAATTAACAACAGATTCCCCACCTACCTCCTTATTTCATATTCAGACAGGGGGTCCCCACTTTACAGAGTCAGTCTTGATATGGCAAGAGACAGAACTAAAGAGAGCATAAGGAATTTACTCCCAGATGACAGTGAAGAAATTAAGATGCCTCAATTTCTTTCATCTGCTAAGGGATCCATGTCACTCCAGAGTGGAGGCATGCAGCTTTCACCAACAGAAATGTCAAAGCCCAAGTTAGAAGTTCAAGATGTTATGATCAGATTATCTGTGACCACACTGACTTCAGTGTAGTCGTATCAGAGATAGGTATGGCTCAGCTTAACATCTGGCTATTTCAGAATAGGGCTTCATGAAAACCAAACAATAAGATACAGGCCCACTTGTGCAAGCGCTGGTTGTATTCCTCCAGTACTACTCTTGACTACTCTATAATTACTCATACGAGCCTCCTCCTCCACAAATACTTCCCTTTGTCTAGGCTACCATTCAGTTATTCAAGAAACACAGATCCTATCTAGCATCTGATCAAAAACAATCATAATGAAGATGCAGACAGCTGGAAGTGTTGTACACAACTGTATGTTACTGTGTATCCATGGTATCCGTTGATCTAACATCAGCCATCCTGTTACCTGACCACTGTGCAGGCAAAGTCAAACCTGTGCCGCTAGGAAGGTGAGGGATTTCACTAGGGGCCCAGGCTCCAGAAAGCTCTTCTGAGGTACCTGTATATACATACATTACACACACACTCTCACTCATTCTGGCCTCCAGGCAGCTCTAAACATACCCAGACCCCCAGCGTGTTCAGTTAGCCAATTACAGGACGCTCTGTGAGCTGGGAAGTGGAGAGGATGAGTTTAAGTCCTGCTGTGCTATACACACAGGCTCTCAGGGAAAGCCAAAAAAGCCTTCCCTGCCCCAAAGTCCTTAAACGTATCAAGGCAAGACAAACAAAAGTTTAGTGGGAAAGCAGTAATAGTATTCATGTTCTTGAGTATAGGAAACTGAGACACAAAAGTTTCTGGTCACATCAGAGTCCTCTGGCAGCCTGAACAGATGATATCAGGTCTCCCAAGTCCTCAAGCAGTGCTTTTCTTCCAAGAGATAGTCAGGCAAGCAACTGAACCCTGCTAAACTCCAAACTACACAGCTAATATCATAATCAGAACAATAACAAAATCTGAACTCAGAGACAAACAATTTTCTCCCTCTGCATTGCTATTAAAGGAAGCTGGAAGGACTTGTGTGAACACATGTATCTGTCTATGTTGCACACCCAACATAGACAGATGTAGATTCCTTTCTAGTGATTGCTTGTAGTTTTTTTCTGGAGGGGATGGAATATTTTTAAAAAAAAAAAAAAAAAAAAAGGTAAAACTTCCGGAAAGAATATTCTTGTGCTATCGTATGCGTCTAGAGAAGCAGAAGAGCCTCTGACAGCCCCCTTCTTAATCTAAACAATTCCACATTGGCAACTGACAGTCCTTTCAATGAAGAAGCACCTGAGTACTTAATAACAGAGAATTAACGATCTGACAATAGGCAAGGTACTTGCTCAGGCATTAGTAAGGAAACAGAGTGACACCTTACATGAAAAGCTACTTGAATGCCATTTAAACTTGTCAAATTGCAGAAAATAGAGCTGCAAATTGATAAAATCAAGGTTATTCATTATGTGAACTAATGTCTAATTTTCTTAAATTGCATCCATTTTACACAAGTTAAGCCAGGAGAGATTCTCTGCCTGAAATATTAATGCGTGGGAATGATCCTGGACAGGGCAAACTACCCAGCACCACCAAGAACTGCTGTAATGCATTCAGATATCCTACAACTAGAAGACACCAAACCAATCACCTTCTCAGAACTCCTCTAAAACACAGATCATATACTTCCCTAAATGAATTCCCTGCTTTAACTAGAGCACACTGTCAAGAGAGGGCAAAATGGCCAGCAAAGAATCCATGACAACCTTTGGTAAAACACTCCAGTGGTTAATTACCCTAATTCTTTTCAAACACAGCTCTTTCTTCTAGCCTAAATTTGTTCAGCTGCAACTTCCAGCCAGCAGCAACCACGGTACACTTGTCAGCTAGATGGAAGAACATTTCTGGTCCTTATACAAGTACTTATAGAGTGGTCAAGCCACCTTTAAACCCCTGCTCAATAAGCTAAAAAAGATTGTGCTCTCAGAGAATGTCACTAAAGGACACATTTTTTCAGACCTTTTAATCATTTTGACAGATTGCCTCTGATCCTCCTCCAATTTATCAGCATCATTCTAGCACTCTTGAAACAAGACTGGGACATACTATCACAAAAGCAATTGCACCAGTGACAAAGGCATTATCTCTTGACTCTCCTTTAACAATCCCTCGTTTTCACATCCAAAGACCTCACTAATCCTTGTGGTAACTTGGAAACTGTATTTTCAGCAGGTGCCCCAAGTCTCTCTCAGAGTCCTCCCCTTCCCTGAAGGGTCTTGCACTCTGCAGGTGTGACCTCTTTAGTTCCTAGATGCCAAATTTAACTTTTGGAGGCTCCACATTTGCTTACTTACACTCTCCTATACGGCACTACTGGCTTCAGAACCTGTTATCACAGAATACAATCTTCCTTGTTGACACAAGGCTGAGGAGAGCATATCTGCAGACTTTAATCACTAATGATCAGGGGTTTTCTTCCACATTCACCTATTTTAAAAGAAAATATTAAACAACAGAGAGCTAGGAACTAAATGCTGCAGGATCTTACTATAAACACACCTGCTTATCACGGATTCCTTGTTAACTATTACATTTAGAGACCTGTCACAGCTGGCCAGTCATGTCATTAATGTGTGCCATACTAATTCTGTATCACTTTTTTCCAAAACGTCCTGTGGTAGAAAGTCAACTGCTTTAGAGATGTCTAGAGTATTTCCTTTAATCAATTAAATTTATCAAAAAATAGATATCAAGTTAGTTTGACAGGATCTATTTTCTATAAACCCATCTTGACTGACATTAATTATATTACTCTTTTTAACTCTTTGCTACTCAAATCCCTTTATCAGCCATTTCATTATTTTGCCCAGAATAAACATCAAGTTGACAGAGCTCTAATTACAGGGTTTGTCTTGTTTACCCTTTTTATTCATTGGCACAACATTAGGTTTCTTCCAAGCTTCTGGAACCTCCCCCTACAGATCCAGGAATGAACATCATCAGTGTCCCAGACAGATGGACATGCCATCATTTCAAAAACTGCTTATGGATGCATGAGGCAAATTGGCACCTACTTACCTGGCATAGGATGTGCATCAAGCATCTCACTAAATCACAACTAAGCCAGGAGCGAACACTGAGAAAGGACAAGTAAAAATGCTAGACAGTAGGTGCCTCAGTGTAGCATACTTTCAGGGACTTAAGCTACCACAACAGCATTTCAAGATTCCTTTGAGAGGGGAGCTCTCTGCAGCTGCCCCTGGACTTGCCCAACCAACAGAAGCAGAGAACAGACCCCTGAATGCTGCCCTGATTTGCATGCTTAGATCAGAGACTGCAAATCAAAGCAACTGTGAAAACTGAGCACAAGTAAGCACATTTGGAAGGGTGGTAACAACTTGTTACCATGAGAGGAGACAACTGTTGGCTCAAGCCTTCCAGGCATAGACCCTAATTGAAATCTATACTGAACTCGAAAAGTCAGGAGATAGGGAAACTTAGATTTTGCTGACATCTCTAACTCTTCATGAAAAAAAGATTAGACAAGTGGAAACCAGGGTAAGAAGAGGCTAGAGGGCCTAGATGGAAGTGATAGTTGATGTAAGACACGTCAAGTTGATGGGGACACGTCAATGAGTAACAAAGGCATTGCAGAAGGGCAATATGACAGCAGAGGAAAAAGATGCAGTTAACATGGAGAAGATGGTAGAGGGATAAGAAATTAAATTGATGGTACCACTGCAAAGCCAGATGTAATTGCATGAAATCATGTTTCAGCAATGCGCTCTCAGACTGCTTCAGTCAGCTTTCACAGCCTTTGCGCAATGCTGTCAAGCTCCGTACCCCGGCAGAGGAGAACAAATATTACAGGCAGTGAGAAAATGAAACAGGGAGCTTTCAGGGCCAAAACCTGGATCTCCTTACCACTCACTGCAGTCCTGCAACTGTAGCTGCTCTGCTCTCCCAGGCTGTAGTACAACGTATGTTAGCACTAGGCAGGGCCAGGACATTTGACAAAATTGTAGACAACAGAAGTCTTGTTGGCAGAGGCGCCGCAGGTCAAGTTTGTTATTTGCTTCCTGGCACAAGCAGAATGGTGGTGTGTTGTTCTGAAGAGGTGAAGTCACAAAAGACAAAAACCCAAGTAACTTCATAATTTCAAAGGGCCTCTCTCACCCTTAAAAGCACCCTTGGGCTTTAAGGATATAGAAGATGCACTGGAGATGGGAGCTGTGTGTTCTCAATCTTACTCCACTACATTGCACAAGTTAATTTCGGTAGGAAGAGCCAAAAGGGAGGAATTAAATTTCTGACTCAGAAAAAGAACAGGATCCTGAGCAGTGAGGGCATGTGGTGAAGAATTTGTTCTGATGTGTATTTTGAAAGTACAGGATAACTGTACTTAATGCCAGTAACCTGACAGTACAAGGACGTCAACTGCAAGGGTGTCAGCACTGGCAAGGGAATGCTGGTTGTGCCTCACTTTCATGGTAAGACTCCAGGGAAAAAAAGGTATCAAAATTTACTAGGTTTAGTAAAACTTTACTGTGCTATGTTCAAAGGATATTTGCCTGTATGTAAAACAATATCAAACCCATTACAGCGCTGGCTGAACTGGCTGGCAACTCAGAAGAGATGGCATAGCTGACAGCAACCAAGCTAAAATGTTGGGACTAAATCAAATTGACAGTGTCCCTTTAAGGGAATAAGTACAACCAACCAGGTCTATTTTTAAACCACTTTTGCAGACGGCTGCTGCCATTTCTGACACTGTTACCAGCAGCCAAGACAGCATCTGCACCAGCAATTTCATGGAGACAGTATAGCAGGAGGGTGCTTCTCTACCTCCCTCCCCAGCCTTGTCTCAGGAAAAGAGCAGTGAAAAGATTTTAATTAATTTTGTTTCCCAAAAAACTTACAGCAAAGCAACCAGCATATGGTGCATTCATCAAATGGAACAACAATAGCCATGACTGTGCACACTCAGTGCTCTGATCTTTCAGGCAGTGTTGCTATTGCTATTCAGACCGCTTGTGGCTCTAGAATATCAGAGGGAGAGATGTAGCAACCAAATGGTATCTGTAAGAAATGGGCATGATGAAATCTACAGCCAGAGCCACAAGGTACCAGATTTATACTCCCAGGATAGATTGGTCTCTGGAGAACTTTTCCGCATCTTCTCCACCCAAACAAAGTTAATTCCTTTTTCAGAAAATCTGTTAGGTGTTAGGGAAATAAATAAAAACAAAACAAAACTGTATTATCATGTGAAGAAACAACTGTTTCTTGCAGAATGATTTAAAAGATATCACAATTTTTATATTTACTCAAACGGAATTTTTGTAGGACTTGTGGTCATTCCTATACAGTATTAAGAAACACAAGTCCTAAGAGAAGATGTGGAACACCTAGGCAAAAGACCTATTTTAAAATACTTAAGCCCATATAAGACAGAGGGGGAAAAAACCTACAAATCATTTAGTAGGAAGTATTTTTCATCTCCCGTTTCTACCAATTCACTAACACACCATTGTGGTGAAGTGTCAGTTGACTTAGCTGATTTATTCAGCAGTAAATTCCAAGAGATGCTCCATGTATCTGGAAGGCTGTAGTTTTAGATTAGTAAATTCATGTCAACACAGCTCTTAAAACAGGACTTGCTCATTTGCAGCCTATACTCTCACAAAACAGGGAAACAGCTGCTAATTAACAGTAGAGCTTCTGAGAGCTGAGTAGTTGCACCCAATACTGGCAACATTTTACGTTTTCGCACTAGGGAATACAGCATTAACTCGGGTCAAGCTATCTCTGCAATTCTTAAGACTTCATTCACAATGCAGAACACAATTTAATAAAGACATAACCTCCCCAACATTTTCCCCTTCTCCCATTAACAAACCTCTAACATCCCTGTGGCACCTTGAGCAACTGCTTGCACAGTGAAGCACTATCAGAGAGGCATTTCAACTGTTTCAGCTGTCTTTCATGCAGTTTTCAACATCATGTGTTCAGCAAACACTCTATAGACCACAGCAATCCACAAACTGTAACTTCATTATCTACTGCAAAACCGGACATTTACATGGATTGCAACAGCGTGGCCCAGACTTCACAAAGCATCCTCAGCTAACCTTAAAAAGCATAATTTCCAGAGCAGAAAGTGCTCCCTTCTTCATTAGCGTCAAAATGTCACTAATGGTGCCACTAGACATCAAGCAGCACCCTTTTGAGAATCTGGCATATTCTTCACTCTCTCAGCTTTCAGAGGAGTACAGCATTCAGCTGAATAGCTTTTTCAACAAATGACATGTCACAGCCTTGACACAAAAATACTTGCACCTTGTCAATCATTCACTCACCATCAAGTTCAAATGCTCATCTTCAGAGACGAATTTGATCTGCACTGCAGTTAATGTTAAATATGGACTCCCAGAGGAGAAGATGAGTGTAAGTAAAAGTACAAAGCAAACGCGGCAAATCAGAGAAAATACTATGCCATTTGTACATTAAATAGGCAACACAACTTCTGTAGCATGTAGAAATTCAGGCACACAAAAGCTGAGTGTTAGATGACAAGGATTAAAATGTAAGCTGATATGGATGATCTCCAATTTTCAACTGGTGACCTAAACATCCCAGCCCAAAGGTTAGCTACTCTTTTATCTATCAAGATTGTTATACTGCAACCATCACTGTAATGTAACACAACCAGTCAGGTCCTTTATTGCCAGAGAGAAATCCATGTGTCATTTCCAACACTCCCGTTATTTCTTTGATAGATGTGTAAAACAAAGCACTATTGTGCACAGCAAGTTGCTTGTACTAGCCACGGCATCATTCATCACTCCATTGAAACCAATTCAGTCTGAACTGAAGCTATAGTAAAAATTAAACATAGTCAGTTTGGAATTATTCAGGCAAGATAATAGTAATTACTAACTTTTGTACTTAACCTCTCTGGGTCCATGTCACAAAAATAACTCCAATATCTAAAAGATACATGAGAGCAAAGAGCTGAAGCCAACTAATGGCCCAGTCTGGGATTTCTGAAAGGTCCAAAATAATTAAATTCAAAAAGCTGGATGCTTAATACCTGCAGTTCACATCAGAAATAACAATCTAAGAAGCCTGGAATAACAAAGAAAGTGGTCTCCACAGAATCCAGATGTTAGCAGAATTGATAATAATGTAAGATACAAGCTATAGGAAAGGTCTTGTTTAGTATTACACTATTACTGCTTTTCAGAGTAATTTTAGAGTCATCTTGGCCTCATTCTCCCCTCCTCCCCCTTTCCTTCTCTTCCCCTAAAGGGCTTTCCACTGCATGGTATGGTATTTCACAATTACATTTTTAATGGCGAACTACATTTGATCAAGAAGCCCATTTACTGGCATAGCACTGCTTTGACATGATGTTTTCAACCAGTCTGTTCCCAGAGTTTTCCCAGTCCTCCCAAATCACCCAGAGAAGCCACTTTAACCATCTGTTCATGCTACCTTCTATGGAGACCCTGCAGGGCCACCTCACATTGCTGGGACACAATTGAGTTTTTGCCCAGTATGTCTCACTTTACAGTTAAGGATTTGGATATATTATTCCTCTCATTTAACATTCTGCTTCCTTTCTTTTATCTCAGACAATGAAAGATTACACAAACTGGTCAGTCAGCATACATCATCTAAGCCAATACACAGCAGTTCTGAGGTTATCGTTTCTTGTAGATTTTAATATCCCATTGAACAGCCCCATCTGATTAACTCCGTTTAATTCAATGCCACTCATTCATTACTTTGAGCTCTTAACTTCCACATGCTAGATTAGCTGGGTTTCTGTCTCTTCAGTTTTCTTTTCAACCCTCTTTCATGGATCAGGTAACCTGATACTGTATTTGCAGTCAAAGACCTCAGGAAATCAACTCAAGAGCAGCAATCATCGATAAAGCCAAGTTTCTCCATTAAAGCAGACTCCACTTAACTCCTTGAATCAAGGTGCTACAGCTTCAATGAGAACAGGTCCAGTGCAGGGCATTGCCAAGACTCTAGGCAATGGATAACTGGCATACCAGGACACAAAATTTGCAACCGACACACTGGAAGATTGTCTCTATGCTCAGTGACAGCAGCCACAGATAAAGCAGCCTGCTCTTGTGTCTGTCTTTTTTTGGTGTTTTGATGGTTTTTTTAAGCTACTTTCAGAAGCCTAGAGGCACTACACATCCTCTTCTCACAGTGGTCTGTACGTACAGGGCTTCTTCCACCTTTACTGTGCCACTGCAGGACAACCATCTTTCCCATTCTAAGCCATTTTATCTAAGGAGGTGTCTTGGAAATGAACATTGGCATGGAGGAGAGAAGGAATGTAATAGAAAGTCCTGAAGCTCTTAAAGTAATAGATTTTTCTCCTGGTTCTAAATGGTTTTATTGTATCTCTGATTTTCATCACATTACCTCAAACGACAGGAACTGGCCACCATTCGCTTTCATAGCATTGCCATTACTGCAAAGCATCATCTCTTTTAATGGTGCCAGGGTTAGTGGCTCCAGACAGAAAAAGGGATTATGGTAGGGTGCCCATTTACCCACTGCTACCTCATTTCATCAGCCATTTATCAGCACACTCTTCAGTTGGAGAAATAAAATCAATGGTAGGCGGAGCTCTCTCAGTGCATTTAACTACCCTGGCGTGATACAGGTGGTAACACAGCTGAGATCAAACACTTTCATCTTTCCTCCAGAGCCAGCTTGGCTGCTGAATAGCTGCTTCTCAATTAGAGATTGCAATATTTCTGGCAAGGGTTAAGCATGGTTTTTACAGCTGGGATTTGCCTGGCTGTTGCTTTTTTACTTAAAGAACATTCACTTTTTTCTTACTAGCTCATTCACCTTTTACCCAAGGTCCATAAAAAGAGAAAGGCCTGGCTCAAGTTATGTACAAGTGAGACATAAATCTATGGAAAGCTTTAAGCAGATAAGGAGACTGAGATACTAAACACTGATGCAGCGTTACAGTTTATAAACCCTGTCACACACTGCAATAAGCACTTCTCTGTTAGTTTCCTACAAGAGAAGGTTTATAACTGCATTGTGAACAAAGCCCGAGGAAGCTTCAAGGAGACCTACTGGCTTGTTCCTAAGTCACTTCTACTCCCTGAACATCTTTACTACAAGTTGGGATAACAACAATTGTCCAATGACAATTGCCTTGCACAGGGAATTTTAAAAAGTTTAATTTCTTGGGATATACGTAGTACAATAGAAAAGGAATACCATCATTCCAGTGTTTCACAGGAGAAAAAGGTACTGCAGTAGCTTCTTCCACATTCAGAAATATTTATCCCTCTCTGGGTTTTATATTTAACATGTAAGGTAAATAGAAATTAGCTATCCTATCTCTAGAAGCATTAGAGATCTTGAAATCAAAATGTTAGTAATGACTCATGCTCATGTGGCAACAAAAACAAGATCTCTGTTATGGCTTGCAAGGCTCACCAAGAACGGCTGATTCAGAATCAAAACCTGAAGAGAAGTCACACCAGCACAAACCTTTTCCTTTGACAGGACAGAGTATTGCAGAATGTAATCCAAGGAACAAGGAAGCACAACTAGATTTTCCTGCTTTTACCCTAAATTCCTCACAATATCTTTAAGAACACTTATTACTTCATGTGATTTGATACTGTAGTAGAATACTTCAGATCTTTACCTGCCTCCACACCTGGCAACTCTCTGCATCCCCTCTGCAGGGTCCACAGGATAACAGTATGCCACTCTCTATTCATTTAAGCTTCTACGCATTTCTGTTGAAGTGTTAGTATTTGCTGCAGTTTGTCACTCTGCAATTTGTCAACACTTCACAAGTAATGATTCAAACTTACTAGGGTGCCTGGTTTTCAGGTTTGAAGCCAAATGACTTGTCTCAATCCTCATACAAAGATTAGTAACATCTGGCTGACAGGTAATAAACTGATTTACATATACTTATATACATATATAAGTGTTTAAAACACTACATACTGAAGCCTCTTTTCCCCCCATATTCAGGTTAGCTTCTCATCCAGTAATGTACACATTGTGTTTTCCACTTTATGAATTCCTAGTATGCATGTTACTCAATAAATCAGCACTTATAAATCAGCCACAGCCTGTGTTACATCCATCTTCCCTCTCCATGCCCTGAAATGCTTTGTCAGCAAAGGTTTGAGCTATTGGTTCTGCAGGTGCGTGTAGATCAATATTAAACACATGGTAGCTTAGTTTGCAATGACTAATATTAGCTCTGCTTCACCAGTCATTCAGAGAGTGCAGTAACCTAGGTGAGATTTCCAAAGCACTCAACACTAACTGGAGTCAGCGGTGTAATTCTTGTTGAGATCCAGCATACAGGTCCTCCCTTAAGCACTGATTGTATTGGCTATAGACCACAATGTTCCTTGAAGTTTAATAAGTAGGACCACATTAAAAGAGATGCCAGATGGTTGAAAACAAGCCGTTGGGTTATGGCTAACAGCTCTTTCACTTGCGGAAACCCACAAACCTTGGCTGCCCTGAGAAATGGCACATCTTGACACATCCATCCTATGTAAAAATGTATGTCAGCTTCATTTCTAATCTTTCCCACAGAAAAAAATGGGTAGCCAAGACTCTCCTTTCATTACCTTTCACTGATATTCAATGCAAAGTGGAGCAAAATTTGTCTAGATATTTTAAGTTGCACCTTGCCTGAGACTCAAGTAGAATCACAGAACTGTATGAAAGGAAAAACACACACCAGAGACCAGGATGAAGCAGCCACAACTTCACATAGCTGCTTCCATCTCCAAAAGCAATCCTGATTGTTAATTACATCAACATTTCCTCTTACCAAAGAGCCAGGAAATGGCTTTGCTGCTTAAGTGCCACATGATTTTAGGCAGGTTATTGTCATAAGTTGATGAAAAGCAAAAAGCTTTGATAAAATGGAAAAAATGGGTTATCAGTCAACTTGGAAGGGATGTGGAAAAACAACACAGAGGAGACAGCAGTGTTTCAGCCACAGGTGTCACAGCTTAGTATTCAGTCCCAAAGTAGACATGGGAGGGCAGCAAATTGATCCACAGGTGCTAACACAGAGACCATAACTGATGCTTCAGATCAAGGAAGGTGATAGTGTACGAAAGAAAAAGCAACTGACAAAAACAGTGTCATTGTACATCACCTGTTCAGACTGGTTGTGTGGGCAGGCAGGAAAAATAATTCACACTGCAAAGTTAGCACCTCTGACGAGGGAGACAGCATGCCAATCATGGAGTGTCATGACATACCACAGACAAACAAAGCCCTTCACAGCTTTGAACTGACAGACAAACCAAGCACAAGAATTATTTCCTTCAGCACTGAAACACAGACTACTTTGGAGCAAAACACTGAAGAGATTTAACAGCAAAAATTTAACTCCACACTGCAGCTAGTCCGAAGGTAACTGCAAAGATAGGTGAACTTAAGGAAATGGTCTATAGCTAGAAAATAGCCAGGTACTGGAGATAGCCCCAGCTGCACACAGGGATGAGAAATAATACCACTTCTTAATGGCCACATCTGACTTAAGTCCTTGCCTTAGAAACTTACTGTGAGCCACAGCACAGTGCTAAGGCACCTAGAACCCTGCCAGTTAAAAAAAAAAAAAAAAAAAAAAAAAAAAAGAAAACCACGAACCCAACAAACAAACAAACAAACAAAAAAAAAACCAAAAAACAAAAACAAACCAAGCCAAAAAACCCCAAGTCACCTACTAAATCACCACTCCACCTCCTGCAGCAGCCAAAGGTTCTGCACCCAAGTGCTCATCCAAGTATCCTTAAGACCCCGTCAGTCACAACCTGAGTGTGGCTTTCAGAGGGGAGTTACAAGGAGGCTCCAGACTTCCAGGACAGGAGACAAGACTGCTATATGCAGTCAGTAGGTGCTGTAAATACGCTGTCAGGCTGGATCCTTGCTCTGTACCAAGGGCACCTTTTTAGTCCCCACCAATGTGAAATATGCAGGCTATTACATTTACACACTGCCTTCACGTTCCAGCTGCTTTAGGAACAAGACAATAGTCCACGGAGGATGCCTTTCTGCTCTTTCCTCCTGTTCTTTTGCATACCCTTGAGCTGCACTGCTCTCAGTAAAATGCCAAAGAAATCAAGCTCTCATCCTCCATGGCAGCACTCTACCCCACAGGGAAACACATCAAAACTGTCAGTCCCGCATGCATATCACCATTTACTGAGAAACTGCCCTGTCCTCTCACCCACCCACCCCTCAACAGATGAGCAACTTTACCAAGTGCATGTCAGCCTTCAGTATGAAATGGAAAAGCCTACAGCCAAAGCAACAGCTGCTACAGCTGATTTAGCCATCGGTAAAAAAGGAAGAGAAGGAATGAAGACAAACTCTGTTGTCTCTGCTGTTACTTGTTTTACAGGAGGCCTTGATCAACACTGTCACAAATACAGTACCTATACACACTAAGACTCTGGCTTGGTGTGGAGTCCCAATACAGGAGTAAGGCAAGGGAATTAGTATTTCTGTTTCTACAACCCACTAGTTCAGTGACCACAAAACATGACTAAGGTCACAAAAGAAAAACCATAATTTGTATCTCCTTTTTGCTAACTCTGATCAGCACCAGACCAGGGAATAATGGGCCCTTCAAGCACAAAAGCTCCAACGTGTCAAAAGGAGCCTTTAAGAGGGAAATCCAACGGACAAGCCTTGAAACTGCATTTGTCAAAATGGTAATTCAAGCTTCCATGATAACGCTCCAAAGCTGCTCCCTGGCCCTGAACTGGCTCCGTTATCAGCACAGAATGGTGCAGTATAGGTGAAGACATGAACACCAGACCCACAGCACACATCCAGACCAGGCAATCTAGAAGCTGTTGTCCCTCTCCTGAATTTTACTTCTCTTAAGCCTTTAGCAGGAAGCTCCACACAAGATCTCAAGCCCCAAGTTGTAGTGGGTTTGTTCGGGGTTTTTTTGTTTGGTTGGTTGTTTTCCTCCTGCTGAAGCTTATTTTCCACTCATGGATGATCCAAGCTGGAGACAAAGAAAGAACTGAGGGAAGCTATAAGCCTTCTGGCTACTCTATTAGCACCAACTGTATGTTCCTATATTCCAAGATCCTGCTGAAGCCATATGACTTCACAGCCCCCTCTGCTTTGAAGGGCATATTTACCCTGCCCTCCAAGCATATCTACATTTGTACCACTTGTGGTAACTAACGGGCTCCATGATGCCAAATGCAGCACATATGCATAATAAGAAACAGCTCCTGCCCACAAAAAGTGGTCCTAATTTAAAACCAGGTGCAATGAGAAGGGATGAACCAGGTACAGAGGATGAGGTAAGAGAATGGAAAAGCTATTACATGAACAGGTGCCTTCACTGACTGCCTCTACTCCCCTCCTGTTTGTCACAAAGCTTAGCTGCCTACAACCAACACACCATAAAGACTGAAACCATTCATTGAGGTTTGAGGCTTTTTTTTGGTCCAGAAAAGGGCAGAAATGTGGCATAAAGCTATCCTAATGCAGGGAAGTTCAGCTGTTCCAACGCACTTTCAAACAAGCAATTACAAGTGATAGGGTGATTCTCTAGAGGAATGTTAGGGGAGACAGGGAATTAAATGCTGCTCTGAATTTTACAACAGGTGAAGGTACTTATCTACACTGACCTGGCCCTGTTTTTTATGACTGGCTTATTCCATTCTCAGATGCCTAAAAAGGACGAGAGAGAAAGTGTGGGAGTGTCTGTCTTCTTATCCCTGCCTACAGCAAAGACAATGTTTAATTTATAGCATGCCCACTACACATACCCCTCCACAGCTTGTATCACTCAGAATCCACACCAGAAGGGCATGACAATTCCTCCAGATTGCAATATGTCCGTTCATTTTCAGATACTAGTGCTGCTGCTTAGGATGACTACTACACACGAGGAAATTACAAGGAAAAAAAAAAAATAACCCACCCATGTGCCAAAAGAAAAGGAGATGCACATGCCAAGCTCTTTTCCAAGAAGATTATGCTAGAAAACTGGGCAACGATCTGAAAGGACAACTTCAGACAAATAGACTCACGTGCAGCCCATGTACTTAACCTGTATGCCAACAAGCAATATAGCACAGCTCTGCTATTCATCCCATCTGATTGTGGAAGGGTGGGAGTTGGAAGCTTTGCACTGCCAGAATGCCAGCCACTAGCCAAAAGGTACATTTGGTTGCTTGACAGTGCAGCAGATGTGAAATGGGCATCCTTTCCCTTCTCTGACCTCCTCAAGGACAGCAAAAGCAGCTCCAGAGAAGGAAATAGCAGAGGTCAGCAAAAGTAACTGATTTTCTGAAAGTTGTGGGTTTTGGCACTATTCCCACATCATGTTTTTCCACCAGAAATTTGTCAAGAAAATATAATCCCTTTAATATTTATCTCTTGCATAAGAAAATCCATGGACCTGAGGACATTCAGATTAAAAAAAAAAAAGACAGTTATCAATAGCAGCAAGGAGGGTTTGTGCTGACAGGATTAAGAGGGCTGACCAGTATGCGGGAACACTGAACACACAGGACCGAGACACTAAAGAATCATGAACCCATATGAAATCTCTCAAATTCCTCTTACAAATACCCTGCTTATTCACTACCTGTTGAAGCACTAAAATATGTAATAGGATATCCCAAACCTGACATATTCTTTAAATTCAATGGCCTTTTAATTACTGGAGAGAGAAGTTGCTCCACCTGGCCATGCAGCATGGAAGAAAAGTACTGTGACCATAAATACTGAAGGAGATGGCCAAAGGGAAGGAGTTTCACTTTGTGCCTCTACTCAAGTAAGTCCTGGGGAGAAATAGAGTGCAGACGGGCAACGGAGAAATCTGTATGTAACAATTCTACCCTTAAATAAGATTCCTCTTAATAAAGATATGACAAAAAAGTGATCTTCCTGCTTAGCACAACAGTAAAATATCTGCCTAATCTTACCATACTATAAAACAGTAAAAAGAGGGAGTTAATTGCAGCAACTATTAGACAAATGCCATGCAAAACAGATACAGCAGAGATGCGAGCAGATACACAGAGGTGAGGCTTCACAGAGTTATCATCCTGAAAGAGGAAAGGACGCTTGCTTCTTGGTATGCTCAACACCTTCCAGAAACTCCATCAAAAGCTGCCAAACCAAAGATATTCAGTTTGGGCCTTAAATTATAAAATTCTTACATCTGCCTGCTAGGAACAACTTCTGTATTACATTAATCAAGGTGACTAGCTAAATCCACCAGTGATAAGCTTTTTTAAAAGTTACTAATTTAATCAGCCATTGTAATTTCAAATCAGGAACTTTATTTAAAGCCACTGGGACACTGAAATTATTAATTATTATTATTTACAAAGCCATTCTTAACAGAATTTTCATTTATTAAAATATATGTGAATTGTACGTGCTACTAATAAGCTCATTAGAACAGTTAACCCAAGCAGATTTCTAACTTAATACAGTAGTCCATAGCCTTCTCAGAGAACACCTCTCCTTCCCTGTTCACAGGAACCAGCTTCCTATTCTAGATCAGGCTGTCAGAGTGATATTCAAAAAGGTTAACAGGAATGACCAATGTTTTAACCTGCTCTATCTAATCAGAGTAAGAACAACAAGCTCCACTTAGTCACAGCTCCCTTTTAAAAAACAACAGCACCACAAAACAAAACAAACCCAGGGCCAAAGGTGTTCTGCTATCTTGGTACATCCAGGTGACCCGCACTGAATGGTACTGGCAGAGAATGGTAGAATTTCACCTTAGCCAGGCTGCAATACAGTAATAAAGATCAGGTGGAAACATCTATATACACAGAGCACACATCTACAGAAACACCACAAACACCTCGAGGCTGGAAATGCCTGAAAGCACTAGGAACCAGTTGTCTCAGTGAAGACTTAGGTTTCTCAATGACTATACTGTTACTGTGTTTACTCATTTACTTTCATATAAATATCTATGAGACTTCCCAAGTGTTTCTGAAGTGAATTAACAATAGTCTTACTATATTCCATTTCCCTTTCCAGTCTAAGAAAGATGCAAGGTGAGAATGTGTTGTAGTTACACACGCACATGCACACACCTCCACACGTACAGAGCAAGCAAGATCTAAAAGATGAGATTTTACACTGATTGCAGAGAAATGTATGTTTTTCTCCCAAAACAACTGAAGATTCATAGCCTCCCATCTCTTCTGCCAGTAGTTCCTCTACCTACTGTCTCTATGCAGAAGTAGGACAACTCGAAAAAATCCCAATTCCCAAGACTCAGTCTCTTATAACTTCAGTAACTAATGCCTATCCTTTCTCCGAGCTTCCAAAAGTCACAAATGCTCCAGTCATTCATGCCATGCAATAGGAGACATTTACAACCCTGACACCTACATCTGACTTAGTAATACAGAGAGAAACAGGCATTTACTCCATTCACCACTCATCAGTGATTTTTGGACCTTGATATGAGCTGTGCCCCCAGAAATATCCATTTCTCTCCACCAATCACAAACAAGAGTCTAGATAACCTGCTCAACTGCAGGTGCCTAAAGATTGCCTAAAGTTGAATCCTCTTAAATTCAGGTTTACAGGGCACTTCAGAGACAGAGAGCAGTTGGAGCAAAGATACAAAATTAATCATTTCTTAGCTGTTACCAGAAGTACACCTGCAAATAACATTAAGAAGTCCCACGCTAAATTTCCCAACTCAACTTACTTGTCACAGTTTCACAGTCTTTGGGCTCAGCTCAGAACTGAGGACAAGGGTATCCCTTTGCTGTCCTGCACACACAAATTTTCTTGCATTTCCCATGAAGTCTCCAGTCTTCATTTTCAGGCCATCCTCTGACTGAGTTTGATCTGAGGATCAAACACCGTTCACTGCCTCAGTATCTGTTCTTATAGTGCAGGCTTGAAAAACCAATAGCCCTTTCTTTGTCCAAGAGAGTATCTCATGAACAAGTCATTTCTGGTCATTCTGCTTCAGGTCCAGGAATTTTTCCCACCACCACTCACTGTGTTACATTAGAATAGACAAAAAGGAAAGCAAGCTCCATAGTCTAAATAGCTTTTGCAGTCTCAGAAGGAAAGGCAATGATAAGGAGATGAGGGAGAGAAGCAACTCCTACAACAGACCATATATAGACAGTCATAACCAACTAATGATGAAAGTCATTATTTTGCTTTTACAAACATCTAGGAGAAACCGAACAATGCTGATGCTGTGCACTGACTTAACAGACAATTAAGTTCCTTTATAATGACAGAAAGTAGTAAGAGGAAGCAGAATTTTTCACTTCAGTCTCCCTACCATTATCATTGGGTATTGCTCGGGATACTTACTTCGCTTGGAGAAACTACCAAGCCTTATCAAGGATTCTCAAAGAATCAATTTGCTACCTCATGGGTTCAAGGCTCTAAAAATGTGTTACCCTGAGGAAAACTGAAATCAAGGATGACTTGCTGTAGTACTACCAAACACTGGAAATTAGCTACTTTGCTTGAGTATGATGTACTTTAGAGAACAAAACTGAACAATATACGGCATCATCCAACAACACCAGTAAGCAGTAGTTTTTGCCAAGGCCTCAGGAACATCTGACATGCTGTCGTAGTTTGAACTCAGAGGGCAACTGAGCACCACGCAGCCGCTCACACATCCCTTCTCTCCCAGCAATAAGAAGGGACAAATAAGCCAGGCTTGAGATTCGAGATAGGACCAGGAGAGGCAAATCACCCATTATGGTCACAGGCAAAAGGCAGACTCGCTAGGGGAAGAAAAAAAAGAATATACATTTATTACAGACACTAACAACACGTAACAGAGTAGGACAGTGAGAAGCATTGCCACATCTTGAGAACACCTTTCGACTACCCCTCACTTCTTCCCTGGCACAGCTCTGCTCCTGATATCTCTACCTCCTCCCCCAGCAGCACAGGGGCAGGGAATGGGGGGTGCAGTCAGTGCTGCTGCTGCTTCTTCCACCTTCAGTGAGGGGAGCTTCTGGAACTTCTCCCCCTGCTCCATCGCGGTCCCCCTCTCACAGGAGACAGTCCTCCACGAACTTCCTCTGACATGAGTCCCTCCTACGGGCCACAGCGTTTCCTCACAACTGCTCCTGCATGGGACACCCCCGCGTACTGCAATCCTCCCAGTGCTGAACTACAACAGCAGCGTTGACCTTTTCCCACAAGACCCCAGCCGTCTTCAGGTACAGACACCTTGATCAGCCATGAGAAACAAAACACAGGCCATAAATCAGTGTGTTCTCCACCGCAGATCTTCATGGGTGGTGGGGGGCCTGCCGTCTCCCCACAGGATACAGGTGGGTCTCTGCTCCAGCACACCTCCCCACTCCTTTCTTCCTCTGTTCCTCCACTGACCTTGGTCTTCACACAGCTGCTGCAACTCCTCCTCACCACATCCCTTCTTAAATAAGTTCTCAGAGGCGCAGCTGGTTGGCTCA
Source organism: Tyto alba (assembly GCF_018691265.1). NCBI lineage: Eukaryota > Metazoa > Chordata > Aves > Strigiformes > Tytonidae > Tyto > Tyto alba. Next base: position 25,052,364 of record NW_024881261.1, on the reverse strand, counting down.
GTTTTGGTGGAGCTGGGGGAGCTTTGAGAAGCTTGTCACAGGGGGCCACCCCTACATCCCCCTCCCCTGCTACCAAAAAACCCCACCATTCACTCAAACCCAGGACACACGCTTAGTCAAATGTTTTATGTGTATTAATGCCTAACAGAAGCTCTTGGAATCCTCCAAATGGAGCCAAATCTCCAAAGGCTCCAGAGAATCCCCAGGTACTCCTGGACTCCCACGCTCCATTAGACCCTATTTGGTGACAAGAACGGTCCTCCAGCACCTGCACACCTTATAGCCTAGTAGCTTTCTCCTTTGCCTTACATGCATGGCCTCAGACGAAAGGATAAAACTTCTTTCAAAGCACCTAGATTGCTCCTTTTTCCTCTTACTTTACTTCATCTGTCCATTAAGAACAGATCAGTTGACACCTTTGTGCTTTAAGGCAGGAAATAGGTCTAATCCAATAGACTAAAACCAGACTTTCAAGGACGGTGAATATTTGGATCTGAAATTTTATTTTAGCACTGGAAAACTCCTACCACTTCTAATGATGTGCCAATACAGAAACCCATGGAAAATATACAGAATTGGGAAGGAGCAGTCAAATTCATATTCCCTAGGATTGTTATAGAACACACAACATTCAGTCCATTATGCTGCTTGCCCTTTTTAACCCCGAGCTGACTGCACAATAAACACAAAGTCCACATTTCAGGCCTTATTTTAGGAATACAACTCTGTAGGCACATAAACATCAAGAAGCTAAACAGTCCATGAAAGACAGTGCAGCTAGGCTGGAAGAGTTAGTAAACCCCATTTGGTCAGAGAAACGGTCTCTGCCTTGGAACCAAACAGCTTTTATTTTCCAAAAGGCATTTCATCAGGAAGGTGCGTGGCACACGGTAATTACCTATGCTCTCAAAAGCAGTGAGACAGATGACCAGCTGCATACCTATCCTCCTCCTGGCCTAGCTCCCAAGCACTCTGGCATTTTCCACCATTGCCTACATGAATTAGGCAAAAGACAAAGGCAAACTACATTAAGGTTTCTGCCAGTTGGGTAGCGCTTCAGGTTTTAAGGACCACAGCCTAGGATTCAGTTACAACATGCTACAAATACCCTGTTAGGAAATATGACAGCTCTCTAACTGCAGAGCTGCTCTGTACTGTGAAATATGTCAGCAGGGGCTTGCCAGGGTAGAGCAATGTTAAATATTCGGCATGTCCTTGAAATCCAGATGTTCACGCGACCAGGTCTGACACGCACACTCCTTGGATGGGAAACTGAAGGTGACTACATTAATTTCTAACTTTGTTTTGGGGTTTTTTGGGTTTTAATTTCAAATCAAAATACTGTGTTCACTGTTCTGCATCATTACCTTCTGTTCTTGTAACACAGGACATGTGAAAATCCAGATGCAAATAAAGGCAGCTTCTCTTCAGTGATATGATGGGACCAAAACTTCAATTTACCTCCTCCAAGTTACCTGTTACCTCTGAAGCTTCATTCAGGTAAAAACACTTACCTCTTTTTGACGGAGGAACACTTAAAATAACAAGCACCTGCTGACTCAATTGCCCCATTACAGCTGCTCCCATTTTCACAAGAGACTATACTATTTCAAGTACTCCTTTGCCTAGCAGAGTCTTTATCGACATCACACAGGTACAGTGTAATTTATTTCAGATAAAAGAGATCATGGGAGAACAACAGTAAAGCTCCCAGGAAAGAACACAGCATGACTGCATTTCCCCTCTGTGGCAAAATGCAGCAACTTCAAGAAAGAAATGGCACCAGAAACCATTTTTAAAACACAAAGGTGTTGGTAGGGGAGAAGAATAAGAAGAAAGAAAAACCAAACAAACAAACAAAAAAAAAAAACCAAACAGAACAAACAAAAAAAAACACAAAGCACTAAGCAGTTCTATGGCTGTAGTTGTTACCCAAACAGATACAAAGAATAAGGGACTGCCTGCAAAAGAAGAGAAGCACAACAGGGAATGTAAGATGCAAAGGACTACAGGGAATGTGAGGTGCAAAGGAAAGACTATGAAGTAAATTTCTCCCAGACTTTTCTTCAAAGACCATGGCAAATTCAGGAACGGATTCCATAGCAATTGTGCAATGTAACCCAAAAGAGCCAACTGTTGTCCAGGGATATTTATGATGCTTTATAGAGGGAGGCTATTATCCCTTGGAATGGACTACAGAAGAATCATTTTGCTACTTCACAGGTCCAAGGCTCTAAAAATCTGTGTTACACTTAGGAGAGTAAAAGTGAAGTATGCAGAAGTGATCAAAGGAGAACAGGCTGGTTTTATAGCCTGCAGGGGAAACAACTGATCATATATTCTTCCTATGACAAACAACCGAGAAAGTAATTGAGAGCCTAGCAGAAACCAATGTTGTTACCTCAGCATTATTGATTTTGGGCAGACATCTTAATCTAACACATGACAAAACTTTGGTCATTGCAGTAAGATATAGCTTTCAAGGAAAAATGATATTTATAAAAGTAGTTTATGGTTCAGTTAGAGATTCTTATGAAGTCAAGCCCAGGCTATAAAGGAATGGAAAGAAAGGGACTTCTTAAAAACAAAATGGATAGAAAGTTCGATTAAAAAGTGAAAATATGATTCAAGTATACTAAAGCAGAAGAATCTCCCGATCTTCAAAACACTAAAAGGAAACAGTAAAAAACATAACTTTAAAATACTATACTAAGAAAGCCTTATTCTTATCAAAAGGATGACTAGCACTAAAAAATTCACAGTTCATCTGTTAGAAGTTAAGAAAATTCATCCAAAATTTAACAGAAATGCTCCAACTATTTATATTAAAAAGAGCTGAGGTTATTTAAAACATATATAACAAAATTAAGCCAGAAGAAGATAAGAAGATAAAAGTCTATATAGCCCTTTGTTAACATTCAAACTCAAAGAAATACAGCAGTAAAGAAATAAAAACTGTAAATACCAAAGAGCAAAATCATATAAGATTCTAACAATTATCTTCAGAATATATGTAGAGAAAAAAAAAAAAAAAAAAGTAAGTTCAGTTCATGGCAATTACTAAGAGTACATCATCAATTAAAAAAAAAAAAAAAAAAGTGGAGAAATAGAGGGAGCATAACTCGCAATTAGAAAATTCTTTCCTACCTTCTTTGTTTCCTCATACAAGCGATATGCCCTTTGTAACATCAGACACCACTTCTCTGCACCTGCCACTCTCCTGCTTCCTAAGGGTGTCTGAGCCTCTCCCCCTGCCCTTTTCAGCCTGAAAGGAGTAATGTACCACACATGGAGTTGCAGGTGATGACGCTAATTGGGCTCTCTCTTCAGCAGATGTATTTTACCTGCTAAGTCTGGCACTGCCTTCTTCACATCTGCATTGTATTAGCAAACTACAGTTGACTAATATACATAGTCCCTTCTCTATTCTTCCCAACCAACCAACAGTCTACTATTCCTGATTTAAGTCCCAAGTGAATAGCCTGGCATCGTTTTCACGTGCTTGAGACAAAATCTTACTTGTGAAATGACAGTCTGACCTAGAGCTCTCCAGAAGCCAGATCTAGAGATGATCAACCATTGTTCTTTAACATGCTTGGGGCAGACTATCTAAGAACACCCCAGTCCTGCACCTCTCCTTCTATCATGCTGCTGCCGTTGCTTTTGTGCCCTGGAAACTCTAGGACAAATGCCCTTAAGGGAAGGGGAAAACCACTGGGCTTCCAAAACTAGCATCCATTTTTGGCATCTATTCATAGAGCCGGTATGAAACAAATCCAGTCTGCTGGCCTTTGACACAGATTTCTTCAGATGTCAAAAAAAGAGGCAAAAGATAATGGCACTGGAGAGCTTGGTTAATGAGGTATGATGGCTATGGTTGATTTGTTCACCTCTTCTTTCATTTTATTACGTGTATCACAGTGATAAGAAGAAAAACTTCTCACATTTTGTTTACACGCTATACAGCTTCAGGCTTAAGTGGCGCAACACCTTAAGACTTACAACAGGCTTTGTAAGTAAAGCAGAATGCTCCACTCAAGTTGTGTCTATTTCCATCACATGGGGACCATTTGCAGGAGAAAATTAATACCAAGCTTCACTCTTCAGTAGCAAGCACACAGTGCACCACTGCCCATGAACTTGTTCCAAGTGTGAGGCAGGGCCATGACCTGGAAGGAGACAATTCAGAACAGTCTGTCACCAGTGTTGAGAAATTCAACATACCTCTGAACCACATCCTTCACTGACAAACTCTCTTTGTCAGGAGAACTGCTTCTATCATTGGGTCTGTCAAGCTGAGCCACTGAACAAGCTATTTCACTGGGTCTTCCCCAGTCAAGCTCAATTTGAGTTTTACAGTCCTTGATACTTGTGGGATATTTTCATAGAAGCCATTAACTTACTTTGCACTGGGAATTACACTGCTTGGCAGGGGCTATCTCTCCTCATGATACCTGCACGTCCAAAGTTGAACTTAGTCTTGTAATGAGATGGCAAAAAGTAGTCATATATATTCAAAATGTTGGCCTGTAAGCCAGTAAGGCCTGAAAATATTTACCAATATGTCAAAATGCTTCTAGCTGAAAACCGTTTCTAAACCATTCGCTGTTTGCAAGTTTAATGGCTTAAGGCTTATGGGCTCATGAATCACTAGCTTTCTTAGCAGCAGCATTTGAAATGTTGATACCTTAGCCTTGAAATAGATGTGAAGGTACCACAGCCTTTACAAGCTGTTATCGAAAGACATACTTTAAAAGCTCCCACAGAAGACTGAATGCAATAGAAGTAGCTGAGCAGGATGAAAGTAACCGCACCAACTTAGTTAAAGTCATTGTTCATGTCTGCGTTCCATTTTAGTGATTACCCTCCAGTTGGACAATGAATCATATTAAAGGAAGCTTTGATACTTACAGTTTGTCTGATAAAAAATCCAGATGACTTTAGAAGCAATGATGAGTATTTGGGAAACTATTAGTCTTATTTCAAATTACTGAATTCAACTATCAGAAGAAAATTTTGGAGAGCAATTCCATTTATCACAGATTAAAAAAAAAAAAAAAAAAAAAAGATTGTACCATTCTTACAAGCCCAAGATTTTCAGTTGAGAAGATGTATGAACATTCATGGCAAAAAAATTGCTACAACAGATACATGTGGAATGAGTATCTCTAAGGTCAAGGAGGTTATGCCAGTAAATGGCAAACACTACATTACAGAACTGTAAAATGAAATGCTAAGTGTACACTATACTACAGAGATAACAGGGATGGAACAGACAAATACAATAGCAAAGCCAACTGGAAGAAAGAAGAAATCTCAAATGTGAATAAAAAAATAATAATTCAATATACCTTCCTGTAAAATATGCCACCATCAACTGATTTATCTAGGTCTTGCAAAGAGATGTACACTGTAGAGTGTAAAATCATAAAATATATACGTTTTGTCTACAATGTCTAAGATAGATGAATTAACACATAAATATAGTAAGTAAACTGTTTCAGTTTTAACCAGAGAGATTATGAAAGCCCATTAAAATAAAATAAATAAATATGGTATGGGAATTCAAGTCTTCCTGTTTTTTTCTGAGTAACTGGCCCCATCTATATACACATTCATCCACCATGTCAATGCAGGCAACTTGCAAATCTGCCTCTTCACTCCTATCTCCTTGCAACCAGATTAAACCCTAATCTGTTTCAAACACTTCTCTGAGGACGGCTAAAATCAGGTCAGCCTAAGATCTCCAACCTTTCTTCTCCATCAATATAGATAAAAATTACCATTTTGCCTATCACTCAACTCGTAATTCTTCAACTCTAATTTCTCTCCAGTCCCCCACATTCGAGCACATAAAAACACTGAGAAAGATTTTTACGTATTTCCAAGATTATTTCTGTATGTTCATCATCACAGCTAAAAACTTTTGTCCAAACTCTCATCACCTGGATTACTGCAACTTCTTTCCCCAGCTCTAATCTCATGCAAATCCCATTCATCAAGAATGCCATCTCAATCAGTATTTTCAGCAATTACTCTAACTGTGTGAATGCATGAATGCATTCTTCTTTGGTTCTGCCTTGTATTTGGGCTTTTACTCATTCTGCACTCATATTTGAGGTAAACTCACTGTAAACAGCTCCAAACCTCATTTTCCTTCCTCTTGAATGCTCCTTAAGACTTACCTACTCTAATTTCACCTGAGAAATTTGACAATTAGTCTATTGTCAAGCACACTGATCAATACAATCCAACTCCTTCTTACACTTCCTGCCCATGACCATTTTTTTACATTCATACTGTAAGCTTCTGGGGGCAAAACCCACTGTCTCTTTTCAGATGTACATAAGCTCCAAACACATTTCTACTTTACTCACTAAACTAAATGCATGTAGTATTTACACTTGCTTCTCAACATTTTATGCAAATGCTGCCATGTTTTCAGGGACCACATGATGCTATCCTCATTGTAAACAGAGGAGAACAATGTGTGGGTAACCAAAATTTGAAGTAAGCACTGTTTAAATTATACTTGAAGCCTTACCAGCAACATTGCAACCTGAATGAAGCAGACACAACATGCAACTCACTGAATCCTTTCTAATGTCACAGGCCAATATATCTTCAACAAAGGTAGAAGGGTTATTTCCAGTGAGTTTGTGCTGTTTCAATATGCCTATACACACTTCCTTCAGCATGTCTGTGGTATACAATTATTTTCTACCACAGAGTGATTATGATTTTCAAAAGAGTCATCTATACCCACTCTGGTCCAGTAAAACCATTCTAGCTGCCAGCAAGGTTTAGTAGGCACGTTGCCAATAGCTCTAGTAAAACCAGGTCAGCAGCAACTATGGTTTAGTGCATATGTTGCAGGTAGGCTTTCAATCACAGTATGGACAACCCCTGGCTATCCACACTGGACAGTGGATGAGCCACACACAGATTTTACTTCTTCATTGTGCAGCAGTAAGACAACCATGGCAGTTGTTTATTGCCCTTTACCACCACCTTGGAGCAGACCACAGAACACCACCAATGTCCTGGAAGCCTGACAGAACACATGGCCGAGCTCAGGTAGCTAACAGATGGAAGACTGAAGAGGGGAAGAAAAACAAAAACAACAAAGAAAAAAAATTTAAAATATGAGCAGAGTGGAAGGGAGCAGCTTATTAAACTCACAAGTCATTTAGCATTTTACGCTGGTGCCTCAGTTACTAGGCACTACTGGTCTATCTAAAAATAGCTGCAAATGAAAGGGGGAAACCCAGAAGTGAGACAACAGCCTTGTCAGCAGGCTACTGCTTTGTCAATCCCATTTCTACAGTAAGTCTACACAGCTAGGTGACACCAAGGGGGATGATGCGCAACATTCCCACATACAAAAACATTCCTTGAAAGAAGGTTTCAGTAGGAAAACCAACTATTGCAGATATCAATTACCCAGTGACTGTGAAGCTGTGGATAAATTATCAATATAAATAAAGTGAGGATTCTCACACCCTGAGGTCAACCACTGACTAGCCAGCCTGAATCCTATCTGTCCTACTCCTTATGTTTCACAAAAGCAATCATGTTCTGGCTCAGGTCTGAAGATGATGCCAAAACCTTCCTACCCTTTCAGGAACACAGTTCCAGGGAGAAGGCACTTCCAGGCACAGCAAAAACACCTACTGGCTACAACACTGGGAACAATCCTGATCTCCTGTGAAACCTGTGCAACTGGATTGACTTTACAGACGTAGGGAGCAGTGAGGTTTGTATCCAAGCCCCCTTCACACAGGCTTTTCTCTCTAGGTAGCCTTCACCTTACTCAGCACAAGTGGTAGGCAGAAATCTACGAAAATGTTTAAATGCTCAAGTAACCACAGCACACTGCAGATGTGGCTAATTAATCTGATTAATCAAAGTCTTCTGTTCAGTAATATATCACAAAGCTATGTCAAATGAAAACTGCAAAGGCTCAAGAAAAGCAGCTGGCTCCTTTCTGTTTAGTCAAAAGACTTTTAACTCTTTTGCCGCTCTAAGGAAGAGTTTTATCTTGACTTAGGTATCTGTAAATCCACTTCCTTATCTAAAGGAAACAATACATTGTCCAATACACCAACATAGTAAAACACCTTCTGACACTGCCACCACAGGTAAACTATTACTGCATAAAAACTTGGGTGGAAACAAGTAAGTTTCAGACACACATTGAAGCATGCTAGAAATTCTGTTCATCAACTCTTCTGGAGATTTCAGAAACTTGAAGTTCCCAGAGAGTTTCAAGTGAGGCAGCTTGTCGAGTTGAGAGGGCAACACACATTGGAGAAGGTTACAAATGTAGAGTTTCGTGAAAATGACAGCGTATTCCACACTCCGCCCCTCCTGCTGCAGTTGTAGAGAATAATCACTAGATGGAGCTGCGCAGTCACAAATCTGATTTATGGCTGCTAGAAGAGTTTCTTGTCTCCTGCAGTTGTGTTTGGCCTAAAACTAACAAGTTCCAGTGCTTCTGGATAACTCATCTTCTGAAAGATGGGATGAAATGTTTTCATTTACAAAAGAAAGATGTACACAGAGAAAGTGATGAGATACCAAATGGAGGAAACAAACAAACAAACAAACAAGAAACCAATAGCACTCACAGCTTTCAAAATCAAAAACATTTAAAAAGTGAAATGAAAGATATTTCATCTGCCAAGACAGATCAGTTGTCTTGCTTTGTTCTGCAAGTCAGAAAGCACAGCTGACTCCTTAGTGCTTGACATGTTTAGCTGCTGCAAAAGAAAATACAAGAGATCTGAGCTCAAGTCTGTAAGTAAGATCTAGCACACACTAAAAATACAGTGATAGGCAAAGCAATTTCCCATAAATGCCTCACCTGGAAGATGATGCAGAAGGGGGCTGAAACAGAAGCAGAGGAAACAGACAGTTTTGCTAGCACAGGAACATAATTGCAAAGTTATCATCCTAGCCTACTGGCACAAAGTTCATCTAGCTTTCTAGAGATTAACTATGTGCCAAAAGGGAGGTTTTACCTGCTTTCATCCTACATCTGTTGAGGCCAAGTTGCAACCCACTCCATGTCTGTGTATTCCTGGTGTGTGTGCAACATTGCTAATTTCATCTGTAGAGCAACAAAATGATAGATCTTCACATCTTGCTTGGGTTTTGCAAAATCCAGATACTGCCAATGCTTCACAAAACTAAAACCAAATGCCCAACCCACCTTCAACAGGCACTGCTGGGGCCTTTCAGCATGTATCTATGTAATGAAAGAAAAACACATAAAAGATTTTTTTAGCCTCATTTCTAAGAAAAGATGGTAGCACAGTCACTGTCACAGTTTGTGTATTAACTCCCTCTGAGACAGATCAGGCCAGGGAGGAGATCCCTAAACAACCAGGCTGTCAGTGGCAAGGGCACTGCTGCAGCTCAAGTGGAAGATGCTGCAGAAGGGGGCTGAAACAGCGGCAGAGGAAACCAGGCCCCATTCCCCGGCTCACTGAGGATCTTCCTTGCTCCCTTTCACCAGGAAACTCATAGTTCTTTTGGTCACAAGACTTAAGTCCCACAGTCGCACATGGTTTTTGAAAAGGCATCTGCTTGCACCTCAGCTGCAAAAACCATTTGTGCTAGGGGAAGGAGAGAACACATTTCATTTCCAGGGCTAATTGGAGGCCTGAGCCCCTCATGAGGACATCTCTCTTAAGAGCTCCACCGTTGGAGCCCATTACCAGTTCGCACAACATCTGGGTGTGTTTTAAAACGACGACTACAGCGAAGACATACCAGAACCGGCCTCCCAGGTGCTGCTTTTGTCACTCCGCACCCCGCTACAGAGCTCGGTCAGCGGCTCCCACAGGATGCCCGGACCAGCATCGGGCACCTCAGGGCGCGGGGGCCGCAAACCTTTCCCTGGTGGTGGAAAACCCACCAAAACTACCGTCTCCAAGTGGACACGCTGGGACGGCACCCACACACCCCACGCGCCCCCCCACAGCCACGCCACGAGGCGCACTGCGCCGGCGCCGCCACGTGCCGCCCGGCCCCGCCCCCGCCCCGCGCGCCACTCCCCGGCTCCCGCCCGGCGCCCCGCTCCCCTCCCGGCCCCAAAATGCCCCTTTTCAGCGTGCCCAAGGAAGTGGCCGTCGGGACGGCGATGCTGGGGGTCGCCTTTGCCACGGGTTTGCTCGCAGGTAAGCGGCGTGTCCTTCCCCTCCCGCAAGCCCACGGCGGGGGGGTGGGGGCAAGGGCTGCAGCCTCCCCGTGTCCCCGCCGGGGCCAGGACGGGGACCGCGGCGCCCGGGCAGGTTCCCCCCGGAGGGAGCGTCCCCGCCCTGCGGGCCAGGACGTCGCTGAGCTGCGGCGGATAACGGAGTGGTGGTATTAGAGCCCAAGCCGCTGCCCGTACGTAATCCCAGGTGCCGCGGCGTGGGGCCCCGGGACAAGGTCCCAGCCCGGCCCCTGCGTGCGTGTTTTGGCCAGCCAGGAGACGCCGTGCCGGCGTCCTGGCCACCGCTTCTCCGCTGGGAACAGTTTCGCTTCCATTCCCCGGGGTCAGAGGACGAGCTCACTCGCAGTCTGGCTGCGGAAGGAGGCTGGTGTTGGGCTCGTCACGCAGCTGCTCGCTTACGTACCCTTTGACTGCAAGCAAGTTCCTGAAATAATCCACACCTCTCTGTGATCGTCTGTAAAATAGAGCCATTAACGGAAAACAAAATTAAAACTTCAAAATAAAAGTGTTCTTTAATAGAAAACAACTGTCAGGAGATGTGGAAGTAGGATTTCGGAGTTGTTATTTCTTTAAAATAATTGCCCCGTTTGGTAAAACAAGCATTGGGCATCAAAGCCGAGATAGTACTGTATTTCAGTAGATAGACAATAGTCTTTATACTTAAGCTTTCAGCATCTACTTTTTTTGTGCACTGGTTTCATGCTAAACAAGCCACTGAGCAATGCCAGATTTCCCGTGGCCAGAGGGCAGGACGCTGTCATTAGGAGACAGGGCTTCAGAAGATGCATCAGCTGACAGCCCTGAAGACCCACAGCCTCTGTCCATCTGCAAAACAAGGTCCCCAGACTATGAAAACAGTGTGCCTCATTCATGCTTTTCTCCTTACACTTGCCCTTGGCGTCCTGATATGGTTAGTTGTCCTGTAAGAATATGACAGTTTGTAACCTTCATATCGGCCACTGAACACAGTACACAAGCCTTTCCCTTTCCACTTTTGCAGACTTGGGCCGGACATCTTAGTGGTTAAAAATAAGAAGGAAAAAAAAATTGGAGCCCACTGAGATGTCCAGCTACATTGAATTTTCCTTTTTCACTGTATTTTTCAGAGCAAAGAAATCATTAACCTGTAGTAATACTTAAGTGCTTGCTACATTTACGCAGGCAATAACTGAAAAGGTTCTTATTCCTTATTTTTTGTAGGTAAAAGATACCCATCTTTAGTTTTTGGGACACCCAAATCATCCAAGAGCGTTATGGGGAAAAGCAGTCCTCTCTGGCAGTACATACTGGATCACTCTTTGCGGGAACATCCAATTCTAAAGAAGCTGCGACTGGTCAGTATTGTTTCCCCCCATGCAGTTTTTCTGTTCAGTGCCCTCACTGTTCCACTAGGACTTTTTGGTATCGCCCACACCTGATCCTGAACTGCTGGATTCTTTGCAATGTTCCTTTCTCCATCTTACTTGCATACACATTAGAACTTTGGAGTCCAGGAGACTCTCCAATGTTCAGGGCTACTTAAATGCCTATTTAATATTACTGGCATACGTTTTAGACATGTCTTTTCATCCATGGCTCCCAAGCCCACACATTTGGGCAGCACTTGATTTTGACTTGAACAGGTGACTTCTGTTCATTTTAGTTGGCATGTAAGGAAACTAGCTCAGAGAGGTGATGTCCTCCAGCAGGCTCCAGTGTCAGAGCTCAGAACAGACCGCCTGACTCAGGATTGAGTCATTTCAAGTGAGACAAACTACTCCTGTAGAAAAGCAATTAAATGTTAAGTACTGGAGCTGGTTGGTTGGAATGAGCCCAAGAGGAAGAAAGAAAAGGAGAGGACCTTCCTTTTCCATTCAACTGCCACAGCACAGCTCTGCTCTGCGTAACCAGAACCACGTGGTTTGACCTTCGGCAACAGACTGACCTAGCAGTTCATAAAACCATTCTACATGTCTTGGAGGAGTAAGGACATAAGTACAAAGGTTATAATCTTAAAAAAAAAAAAAAAAAAAAAAAAAAAAAAGGCACATCTCTCTATGTAAATTTACAGAAATAAAGGACTTTTGCAGTCAAGGTTCCTCTGTGGTTCTTCATCAGTTATAACTATTGCTGAGTTTGCCACAGCCACGGATGGTCGCTTTGGGGCATATTACTGCTTTGAATGATCAGCCACTGCTTATGATGCACACCCCACCCTCCTTAGTTACCGTTAGATTCCAGCCAATTTCTGGCTCACAAATGGAGCACAAAGCCATCTAATATGAGAAAGGGAGGAGTGTATCTTTTTCTTGGGGTTTCTCTTGTTTTTTTTTTTCCTTAGGATATTGTTTTGGAAGCTTTGGGTTTTGTTTGTTGTGATATGTTATTTTTTTTTTTCCCTCTCTAGCTCACCGCTGATCATCCCTGCAGTAAAATGATGGTGTCCTGTGACCAGGCTCAGCTTATGGCAAATTTGGTCAAACTCATTAAAGCCAAGAAAGTTCTTGAAATAGGTAAGAGTTACTTTGTTCTCTGTAATAGAATAAAGCTTGTGGCTGTGCTTCTCCAAATACAGCCACATTTACATTAAGATACCTTAAGTTACATTAAGATATCTAAGCATAGTAAGGGACTGCATACCTGTCTTGGGAAACAGGTGGGCGAACTACAGTGTGAAAATTAGTGTCTGATTTGCACTTACTTGCCACTTTGTCTATCTGTGCATTCAGTAATTCTGGCATCAGCATGGATGTCTCGTCAACTCTGAGGCAATCTGAAAAAATAAGATCGACAGATCACCTGGGTCTCCAGCAGTTGCAGGACAGGGTGTATTCTTTCCTTCCTGTATCAGTTTCTTGCCAGAAGAACATGTTTTGCTGCACAGGCCCTGCATCCAATCCGCTTTCCTTGATGCACCTATGTTAGCAGGATGTCCCAAAGCCAGAGTGATGCTGAGCAGCCAGGTATGGGTTCCCACCATCTTCATTCTCGGCCTGGCTGTTACGATGCCCTGGTATTTCGCTGGTGGTCAGGTCGCTTTGGCTCAGGATTTAGCTCCACTTTTAAATAGGAGCATTCCTGAGAGATACCGGACCAGACTATGCCTTGTGTGTCCAGGAGACTTTTGGAAAAAGCCAACATTAAGCTTCGCTAAAAGACTACTTTAAAAAAAAAAAAAAAAAAAAGTAAAAAAATCCACCCAAACAACCATTACGTTAAAACAGAGGGGAAACCTTTTGTGTCCACTAACAAGTTGCTATCCTTGACTCCTTTGGGGTTTTTCATTATGAAAGGAGCCCTGTAGTTCACTATTTATCTTTTTTTTTTTTTCCTTTCACAATATGGTAAGTGTTGATGACTCTTATGATTTTCCTAGGTGTTTTCACAGGTTATAATGCCTTGAATATGGCACTTGTGCTGCCAGATAATGGCAGAGTTATTGCCTGTGATATAAATGAGGACTATGTCAAAATTGGAAAGCCACTGTGGAAGGAGGTAAGCAGCATCTCTTCTGTTACATGTTTGGGACAGCTGCATTTGCATCTCAAGGGATTTTGGTATCTTAGACTTGCACATACACACACAAGCATTCATATCATTAAAGGAGGCTGAGAGCGTTCAGTTTGGAAAGACAAATAAGTCTGTCTGGAACCTAGAAATAATAGGAAAAATACCTGAACACCAATCATTCCCTGAGTACAACCTACTAACAGGTTATTTCTTGACCACTTTTCATCGGCAATTTATTCTTTTTCATTCTAGGCAGGAGTAGATGATAAAATTGACCTGCGGATTAAGCCAGCAATTCAAACACTTGGTAAGTGACCTAAGATACTTTTTTTTTTTATTCCTTCCCTAGAAGTAGAAGATGGATATAATACTGGTGAAATCTAAGACCATATATGCTTCTGGATCTGATCTCTTTACCAACAGTGAGACAGTTTGTCTTACGTTTAAATGATAAATAAAAAAAATCATAAAACTTCAGCACTTCAGAAGTTCAGTTTTCCTACGTGCTAGCAGAGACAGGAAAAAAATTGCCTGTGCTGTGTAGGGAGCTGTACTGGTCAGTCACCTGTTCTGTCCATCGCCTTGTTTACTCTATGAAGTACTATAGTCAGCTGCTTCTGGGAAAGCTGATTAAAACAGCTTAATTAGACAAAGCCCAGTTTCTCTTATCCATTGTCCATTCTAAGCAAGTATTTCTTTGTTATAGACAGGAACAGTTTTCTGAAAGGGCTGAGGTGCAGAAAAAATACTGAAGCCATTATAAAACTTAAGATATAAACAGTTGAATTGTCTCCAGAGGAGTTAAAATTTAGGATGTGCCAAAATCACGCAAGACCATTAGGAAGGCAATGACTTTTCTCATTCAAAAAAAGAGAATATGTGGGGCAGATGGAATATTAATAAATATTCTGAAAATGCAAGAAATTTGCTAGGAATGGAGGAGGCAGAAGAAGTTTTCCAGTAAAGGTGTTTGATGGATCCACAAATCCATCCATAATATTGTATTACTTCAAAATTCATCTATCCTTTCTAAAAAGGCAAATGTTGGAAGTCTGCTAGGATGCACAGTCCTTGAAGTCTGATGGAGAGCTTTGTCTAGGCGATGCTTCAGGCAAAAAGATCCTCTGTTGGCAGAGGATAAGGGCAGGTGAGAGGGGTGGCCAACAACCTTAGGAAGGCAGCAGCATCTCTGCAACTGGCAATTTGGAGTTCTCAGTCAAGAAGTCCATTTAGGAGAACTTAAAACTGAACTCCACTTGCCTTGGCCCAGGGAGGGACTACTTACAGCAATCTTTTGCTGTGATAGAGATTTCTGACAGTGTTTGTTCATGGCCTCCATCTTTGCACTTGATCATCAGCGAGAGATTAGCATTCAGAACCTGTTCATAAATGTGAGAAAAATCCTAATCCACTTAAAACAGTTCTTCTCAGTCAGCTCAAAAAATAGCTGAAGGTGTAGAGTGCGTCCAGTTTCAAACTGCTTGACTTGTTTTTACTGCACCTTTCAGCAGTCCCAGCTGCATCCTGCAGGTTTAGAACTACCCCATGAACTTCCAAGTAGGCAGAACTCGGTAACTGAGTGTTTTATGGCATATATGATGTCTAGATTGGTTTCTGTGGGATAAGCTTTTCTAGTAATTAGCTGTAGAGGAATAGGCTGCCTGGTCAAGGCACCAAAATCATTATTTAATGAGAACTTTGATATAAATGGACGACTTCCTCCTACACAGCATTAACCAGGGTGTAACAACTCACTTTGTTGCTCATCTAGATGAACTGTTGGCCACTGGAGAAGCAGAAACCTTTGACTTTGCTTTCATTGATGCGGATAAAGAAAGCTACAATGAGTACTATGAAAAATGTTTGCGCCTCATAAAGAGAGGGGGAATAATAGCTATTGATAATGTAAGTACTGCAGTTGTAGTGGTAGTAGCACAGGGAGTTACTGCTTTTGCCTCTGGGAAAGGAAAAAAAAAAAGTCACAGTGGGATTCCAGTAATGTGATTTCTGACCTGCAACTTGGTTGCCAATTGCAACATGTTTGTTCCATGTTATACAAGGTAGGCTTTTAAAATTCAGCATAAATTCCTAAAGTAAGCTATATGGAACACTAATATAAGCAAAGAATAAAACCTTATAGAAGTAAGAAGTAATATGTTAAATTTATGTTAGTACATATACAGCCTATGATAACAGAAACTTAAGTTTTTTGTAATTCATTACAGAGAATGCTGTGTATTATTCTGATTTGTCTTGTAGTGCATCTATTGTGTACAGTACTTACACAAGATCAAAGGTGGCACTTACAATCATTAGCTACTAATAAGTTAGCAATTTGTAACTTTTACTAGAAACAAAGACAATGTTAACAGTGTTAAACTTCAGGCACCTTTAAGGTTATAGGGACAGCTGAATAGGGGCTTTTAAAAATACCTCTGTTTAATCACGTATTTTTTTATTTTGGCTTCTAATTTGCAGTAGAATTACAATTAGTCAATTCTGTGGACTCCCAGTCCTGCTTCCTTATGAGAGCTCCACGTCAGAGACCACTAAAAATCTGAAATACAATAAGGAATCTCAATTTCTAGAAAATATGTAGGACCTTTTCCAAAGCTTCCTTTGGAACATATTAGAACAAATGAGGGGCATGACATTTCTTTTTTCAATAGGTCCTTTGGAGTGGAAGGGTGCTAAAACCAAGAAAGGATGACTTGGCAACCCAGAGCATCCACCACCTCAATGAGAAGCTTCACAGAGATGCACGGGTCAACATCAGCATGCTCCCAATGGGGGATGGAGTCACATTAGCATTCAAGTTGTAACTCAGGGAAGCCCAGCAGATGGGAAGCAAACAGTATCAAATCATCAATAAAAATACAGGCGGAGCAGTATCAAAAATGATTATTTAACCTATATCTCCACTGGATAGCACTAGCCTGGGAAAGTAGACTTTAGGAGCAGCAGGATCCTAATGGCAGCTAAGTTGGGAAGAGAGACCTGTTTTGAGATCTACTATGGTTTCTTATTTTAATTGTAATAAAGCAAGTAAATATATGTGTAGTTGTCCTTGTAAGACAGTGGTTGAAAAAAATCTCCATCTGTAGAATGACTTCAGTTCCAAGTGAGTCAATACAACCAAGTCATTTTCTGTCCTAAAAGAGGCTAGTAAGTAGCAGAATGATCAGTCCTGCCATCAAAAGGAAAAGAAGTAGAGTTTAGTAATAATAAAAGCCCTAATAGAGAAATGGATCTTTAGTGAAATATACATGACATTAAGGAGACGGCAAGCTTTCTCACACTAACAATATTGAAAGTCACTGGTAATCCTTGAAAGGTACTACATAAGAAGCCTCAAATATACATCATCTGGGGAAAAAAAATAAGTCTTTAAAAGCATGTCACAGGACAAACAGGATTTGCGATACAGAGCACTCCCTAAAACCTTTGTGTGCAAGGACTGGGTTTCTTTAACCTAGGTAAAAGGGCAGATTCTGACTTGTTTGAAGTGAGAACAAGGAAGAGTGAATGGGCAAGAAGAAAATCAAAACAGTTCTTCCTCCTTCCTCTCTCTCTCCCACCTGCCCACCAAAGCAGCAACTTACTCGGTGCTTGTTTCCTAGAAAGTTGCCAGCACAGCATTGGTACCAAGTCTACAGAAGGAAAATGATGATTGTATGAGAATGCAATACAGCTGTTGACTGGCTATTCAGATAATTACTGCAGGCAGAGATTCCCTTCCCTAGGCAGCACGTAACAAAATGATGCTTTTTCCAGGCCTTAGTAAAGTATTTTTCCTAAAGTATTTTCAACTCCCTAGTTAACTTGATTTGCTGTTGTCATCCATTAATCTTGTTTTATCCTGATGCATTCTGTAAAATTTTTGATCAAGAAACAGTAGTTGAAAAAGCTTACCTTACCTGGGACCAATGAAAGAAACTTAAGCAGAGGGGGTGGGAGGCATAATCTGTTCAAACTAGAGAATAAGAATCTAATTAATTACTTCTTTCCATGGTGATTTACAAATAATAATAACAATTATTTTTCAGGGCTTTTTATTTCAGCCTGTAATTCTTATTATACAGAAAACCTAATTAAACAACAAACCCAAACCACAGACAAAAGCTCCACTGCCTACTGCTTTAGGGGACTGATACACTGGAAGGAAAAAGGTCACTTTATATTTGCTGGTCTCCTGTAGGGAGGCTGTATCAGAGCTAAGAGAATCCTTTCATTTGCTTAAATAATGCACTTGAATGACTCAAGGCACAGGGGGACAAAGATTTTAAGTCTCAAAATTGTTAGAACTGGCTACTTGGCTCACATTTTTCAAATTTCAGCTGGGTGGCTTGGCTTCTGATAAGGGGCACACATTCAGGGCACAGGTCTTGCCTGTCTCAGACGCTCGTGGTAGCATACTGCAGTGGGAGAGTAATGAAGAAAGGAAGCATTTCCTGATGGATTCAGAGTGAGGCTCTGAGTGAGATCTCAATTCTATTTCTGTCACTTCCACTTAAAACCCTGATTCAGCAGAGCATGTCAGGATGTGCTTAAGTAAGTACTTTGCTGAATTGAGGACTGGCTGCTGTAAAGTAAAATCCATGGTTGGGAGAAGGCCAGGATGAGGTGCGTATTGGCTCTTAAATGATGTTTTAAATAGGGCATAAAGCTTGTCCAGTTTCTTTTTCCGGGTACAGTTTTACCCACAGAGCTTCAAATTTCTGAATGCTCAATTTTCTTATTTGTGTAAAAGAAATAACACCTTACAAAAGCCTTAATGACTATAATAGCTCTCAGATGGAGTGGCTAAAGGAATATGCACGATCATTATGCATTTGCATGCAAAGCTTCTGGCCGTGTTCTACATTACAATTTTACTTTTTAAGTAGATAACAAAAAATTGTAATGATTACAAACACAAAATGCGACACTTTAACAGCTGGGGCATCCTCTCGAATATTCCTGCTTTCAGAGGCTGTAGGCTGACAGTCACAAGCAAGCTACAAGTTGTTCAAAATACGTACCTTGGCCTAAAAGTACCATGATGGCCTTCCCCAGACACACAGAAGTCACTGGAAGATTGATCACAGACCCTTTAATTGTTTTGCTACTGTTTTCCAAGTTGCAAGAATCCTCTCAGTAAAGTATAGCCAAAACTGGGCAAGCACTGTGAGTATTTTTTCAAGAAACTGTCAAATGACAGTTTAGCAACATTTAAAACCAAATACAAACAATCATAGTTCATGAATCCAGAAACTCATGTTCCTTGAATGGTGGGAACTGGCAAAGTTCCCATCACCTGTGCTAGAGGAAGACCTATCAAGTGCCTGAGGCTGAAGCTGTGTGCAGCAGGCTAGCATTTTGCCTCTGCTTTGGGCTCTGCTCCATTTTAAATATGCAGAGCATAGTGTGAGCATTTAATCAAACCTGTCTCCATCCTGATCACGTAATTACCATTAGAAAGAATAGCAATGTGTCCCTAAACTATAGATTGATGGGCCATCTGTAAGCTGAAACAAAGAGCAGAAGGAAGCTTAATTGAATCAAATATTTAGAATACATTACACTCTATCTTGCAGTTACTCAGAAGCTGGCCTTCTCTTCAGACTTCTGTCCTGTGCATCTGGAATTCATCACCGCTAACTGCATTTAATCCTTCAACCTTACTATAAAGTGACTGCTGATAATATATAATTATGGTTTAATTCAAGTGGTGAATCAGCTTTGGGGAATTTGTGGGGACAATGGGAATTTAGGCTTTCATTAGGTGGCGAGAGTGGACCACACGATAATGCAGCACAAGTCTTTGTCTCTCTCTAATGGTGAGATCGTATATGAGAGTTTACAGGTCTACTCACCCCTCCCGGGTAACACACTCACCTGAGCTACTGCTCACACTGCAGAGGCTCAGGATTTTCTACCCCTGAAGAGGAACTGACCTGTAGGCACAGCTGTTGCCCAAGCACAACTACCCAGCACCTTACGCAGCACTGGCATCTCTTCCAGTTGCGAGGGTTGACCCCAGAGAGGCCAACATAGGTGACAAATGAACAGTTCAGACTTGCTCCAAAGGAAATGGTACTGAAAAATAGTGCATTAAGAAAGGAAAAAAAAAAAAAAGTCCCCCTAGTGCAGTAACTCCCAGAAGCCACTGTGAGAATGAAAGCGTGTAATCCTAACTGCTGGGTGGGTATCGGTCCCTGCTCCGACTTTGTCACATTCAAAATGGTGTGGTGGGATATTTGGATGCTTGACAGGGAAAGGAACAGAAGACTGTTTCAGAGCAGACTTTGCATCTCTGCTAGCTAATTAAATGAGCAGATGACACTCACTCAGCAGTGCTGCCATGCTCTCCCTTTGTGCTGGTCCTCTCAGATACACCCAGAGGAAGGATAGCAAGAGCTTGGAGTTATCTACAGCATGGAAAACACTCAGGACTCGGACTGGGTGCTTGGAAATCTCTAGAGAGAGGGCTGCCCCAGAAAAGAAACAACTCACTCTTCAAGGGTAGACACAGGGGTTCCTGAATGCTGAAAGCTCACTTCTGCATATTCAGTGCTGCAGTTTTTGATCCCACTGAGACATGCAGGGGATGAAGCAGGGAGCATCATTGGTCTCTCACATTGCTGCAGACCTAAAGGAAAACTGGGCTGCTGGGTGTAATGTAACTTAGAGGCATTTGTTTGAACCTCTGACACTGCTGTG
Source organism: Tyto alba (assembly GCF_018691265.1). Classification (NCBI taxonomy): domain Eukaryota; kingdom Metazoa; phylum Chordata; class Aves; order Strigiformes; family Tytonidae; genus Tyto; species Tyto alba. The sequence continues at coordinate 25,031,951 of NW_024881261.1, read as the reverse complement.
CCTCCTTAACAAACTCACTGTTTTTAATCTGTTTGAATGTAGCTACATTACACACAGACCTCTATTTCTGTGAATTGCTGCTCATGGAAGACAATTAGTAAGCCTTTTGTGATAAAGCCCTTAGAATAGGGGGAAAGGAACATGAATATAAACCTCATGCCTTTCTGACAATGCAGTAGCACACTTAGCTGCATCCCTACTTCTTATCCCTACTCTTTATCACTTGAAGAAATCCATCCTAAATGGCCACAACAGGGGTAAATAAGCTAAGAGGTCAGTGCTGTTTTAAGAGACTGTTCTCCCTACTAGCTGAGACGAATACAGCTTGGTCCAATCTAACCCATCTACTGAAACTGCACAGGCCTTCTCCATCCCCGGTGCCACCCTTGCACTATCACAAGGAACGTGACCATGCTGAGCAGCTCCATCCATTCTGCCAAACAACAGATATGCCAACACATTTGGATAACTTACAAGCTCCCCACACACAAGCGATCTGGACCCATCTACAAGTGGCCTGCAGCATGTTTGATTTTACTGCTCATTTCATTTTCATGGGAGCAGAAGCACTATCACATCCTTCCCAGAATGAAAATGTGTAAAACCATAAATAAAAAGAGATGCATCTTTTGGGGGCAGGATTTCTGATGAGTTCCAAAACTAGAAGTACTGGACAAAGCCAATTATTCTCCCTTTGCACACTTAAGAGCTGCAAATGAGAATTTCTTGACACAGTGAGCACTGAAGTTTCTTCAGAGAAACTTAAAGGTAGCAAGTTTTGTTTCCTCGCCCATTGGCTGCACTGCTCTCTGGTCTGCCAAGCCCTGCCTCAGGGCAGTGGCGTTTCTCTACTGCTGCATGTTGTGCCTGGTGATTTGCACTGGGGTGAAAGGCTCCGTTCAAGTGTAAAGCATTACCTCTGCATAACTCTAATCACACACAAATTGGTCTCATGCATTTGCAGCTACTCGTGGTTTCTAAGTCACCTGTTTTGTAATAATAATTTTTAAAGCAATGTTTTGAAAAAGGAAATGAACAAACATAAAACCTGTAAAAGAGGGAAATTAATGTGGGATTTCAGGCAAGTTATTTATCTTCCTTTTTGGCTCGGTGCAATACTGTAGGGATAAGCACATAACTAGCTGCTTTAATATTTACTCCTATTATAGGAAAAGTAAACATTGCTGATAAGTCACTGCTTTCCAGGATTAGATTTCATATTTTAGAGACTGCTTTAAATTAATGCAGAAGCAAACATTATCTTTTCTTCTTATTCATATATTTCCCTAATGAGTTCCAAGCAAATTGTGCCTACTTATATTTTATGATTTTAAATAATTAAAACATTTTATGGAGGCAACTAAAATTCTCCCCAGAGTTAGCAGAAAGATTATTGATTGAACAGATCTCAAGCTACAAGGAAAAAAATATTATTTAGTTTAAAGGCTCATAATTTTATTCCTATTCATCTACTGAAAAACCAAGAGACTGTGCATTTTTACAGCAACCTTCTGAGTTATGCTGGGGTAGGGACTTGGGTTATGTTGGTGAGCTGAAAAGCGTAACTTTTTGACATCGTGAAATTAGATTTGCAGAAGATAGTTAATGAGAGAGTGTTATTGCTGCTGTCACAAGTAAATGCAATGCCTAACTACTGCAGACACACATGACAACACAATGTGCATTACCCAGAGTAAAGCCTGGCTGTACATTCACAACACTAAGAATTTGAATCAAATCCACAAATGCAAAACATCAGTGGAATAAGTCTGCTCTCAGGGGTGGACTGGCTCACAGGACACCTGGGCTCTATGTGTCATGTCGCACGGCATGGCCACAGAACCCCATAGGGTTATGGCCCAGATGTTACTAGCCTGTAGCACAACCCCCGGCAACAGAAAGGGGGTTTCTACCAGCACAAGAGGAAAAACAAACAAACAAGCAGGTCCTACCCTTTTCCCCATACCATCTGAACTCACACAGGCTGTAGCTCACGACACTCAGTGTTTACATCATTTCCTCATACGGTACATATTTTGGCATTTGCCTACTACAAGTTGGCATCGCTGTTGTCTGCTCCAGGTCAAAACCTGGAAGGCAGAAGGAGCAGTAACAGCTGTAACCAGCAAAAGGGGAAAGTTTTGTCAGACGGCAATGGATACCTTTGAATCCAGGCAGAGGTGTGAGGGCCATGCGGGGACTGGGAGGGGGCAGTGAGACCTCCACACTGCCCTGTGTGGAGGGACCCACATCTGCCTCCACCTCTGGCAAGGTCCAGCTCCACAGACAGAGGTGAGAAAGGGTCCCTCAGGTGCCTTCACCCCAGAGCTTCCACCCAGCTACCGATGTCTCCTCAGCCTCCAGGGCACATCAGCAGGGTGTTGGTGTGCCATTTCCGCAGCGTCACCTTCAAAGTCCTCTAGCCATCTAAATGTCAGCTGCTATAAAACGCTTTCCCAAGACACTTAATCCATCTTTTCAATGTAGAGTAATTAGTGGGGTCGTTCCAAAGCAGAAAGGCACAGTTAATTGTGCAACTACTGTGCGGTCATGTATTATATCAAAGAGATTAATGCAACCTGGAAGAAATTTCAGGGCCCTCCTTGGTTTCCTTCAAACAGCAGAGCTAGATTATATTCCAGTGAGCCTCAAAGACATCTCCAGTGCAGAGGAGCATTAATTCACTATCAAAGCACAATTACAAATTACAAATACTCACTAGGTCAAGCTCCTGACAAAACAGTTCCTGTACAAAAAACTGCAGGTTCTCCACAGATGCGTAGAACCAGCTCCTACATCACCACTGGGTCTTCCCATAGCTGTTGTGGATTTTAGGCATAGTCATTTCCTGGACACTGTTCCCACCAACAGGCAGCAGTCCACCTCCTTGGGTTGGGAGGACCATCAATGTGGACCCAGTAAGGTGTCCTGCTGAGGGCCTGGGCCACGGTACCTAAGCTGAGCTCCCTTGGTCCCCATCAAGGACTGCTGCATGGGATCAGACCTATCCTCACAATCTGAGACTGATTCAAGTTATCACTGAAGACTAACTTGAAAGAGGCAAAAGCACAGACACATTGAATCAACAACCATAGATCTGGGGCCCCAAAATGCCTTCTGATGTTACAGAAAGGGTCCCAGGTACCACCAACCCTGTCACGGTCCCCTCTCACACAGCTTTGGCTACTTTGATGGGTGCTACCAAGTTTTCCTTTCTTGATTTTCGACATAGTCACTCACATACCAGATATTGAGTGATGCCCTTCAGCTTGAGTTTAACTTCAAATGTATATTTAAAATTTCAGACATTAACTATGGTAAACTCTTAGTGCAAACTTCCAACTTGCAGCTAGGGTCTGCCTGTTGACGTTAGGAACCACTTATGGCTCCAGAAACTGCATTAAAGGCACATGATTAAGGCTGTGGAGCTAAGCACTCAGAAGGTTACAAAAGACTAATTAAAACTGCACAAGAACTCTTAATTTTGGCCATCTCTATTACATATAGGCATTATAATGCAGATTTTAATTTTATGATCAAGCATTTCTGCATTCTACCTCTCATGTACTCCTTGCTGACCTTATTAGGTCTCATTTTACTACTTCTGCCTTCAGGCTAATAAACCAAGAACCTATAAACAGGAAAATAGCTGGCTTTAGGCAGTCTATGCCAGTAGAGGATTCCCAGGTCTCAGAAGGGCCAAGGAGCCTTGTGCCATGGTCACATTTCTCCAGCAGAAGAGGTGGAGGAAATTAAGGAATTATCAGCATAAATTATAACTGCTTTTTCTGCGTTTAATTATGTTTTCTTTCTGCTTTGTGTTTATCTTCATCTCCATAAAAGAAAATTGGAGTGTAACAGCTACAACACCACCAAATCACTTCAGCTAACTACCTGTACTTTTCCTCCAAGGGATGAAAGGCTATTGAGAAGAAGAGAAGAAAAGCAAAGACAAGGTAAGAATGGGTTTTCCTATGCAACAGGAAGGTTATCCTGTGAAGAAAAAAAAAATTAAAGCCTTTCTTTTCCTGGAAAGTTTACCTTTTGGATGCTTCTCCACTCTCTCTCCTTCTCTCCCTTGCTGATAACCAGGCTGAAGTCTTTGTGCCCAAAACCCTGCCCCTCAGGTACCCATGTGCTGCTGTGCAGGCAGCTCAGCTCACGTGGCCAAGGTGGGCACGTTCCCACTGGCACCAAATGCCAGCACAGCCACACTCTGCAGTGCAGCCAGCATGCAGGGACCTCGTGTGCCCCAGCCCCACCACACTAAGCGCATGTCCTACAGTGACACATCATATTTTTAATTTAAGAAATCCCAGACAGAAATATGAGCATGATCTCATTTTAGGAAGAAGAAACTGGATCAGCCTAACACAAAAACCTTACAAAGCAGTGGGGTCGTGCTTCCCTGCAGAGCACCGCTCTCTGTGCCTGGTAGTGAGTGATGCTTTGCTAAACACAGAGGGAACCAAGAGCAACTACCTAACTCCCTGGCACTCCTCTCAGGATGTGGGCATCCTGTGAGTTAAGAGGATCTGTGCCTCCGGGAGAGGCTGCTGCGAATGACTGTGGTGGGACTGCATGGTATACCTCTCTGCTACAGCTTCCCAGAAAAGAAAAGGAAATGGTAGGAAATAGGACTCTGGGCCAGACTTTAAACAGCCCACAAGAGGGAGAAATTCTGAAGCAGAATGTGGCCTAGTTGGGTTGTGCTGGATTGACAGGGAGACCTACCAAGACTCCAACATTTACGCACACTCTTGAGCTCACCTTATGGTGGGCATGATGAAGTTAAAGCAAATGAGCTTCAGGCTATGTGAGTGGGCTGTAAACAATTTCAATAGCATGCTGAATGCATGAGAGGACCTAAATGCAGAGAGGGCCATTGATACAAAGCTTTAGGTCTCACCTGAAAGCCTACTAGTCTTGCACCAGGACTGAATGCTGTACCAGATTTCCCAAGGAACTTGAAAGAAGTAAAGCAAGAATAAAATATTTCCTCAAACACAGTGGAAGGAGATCAGCATTCTGTTACAGAGGCTGCAATACAAGCCTGCATTTACACTAAATTACAGTACCCTGAAGAAGTATCTGTGAATTGCAGTTTACTTTAAAACATTCATAAAATATTGATTCCTGAAACATCAGAGATGCCTGTTCACACTCACCTGGTGCCATCTCTGCCAGCAAAGACTGCAGCTGGCAGTATAGAAGGCCACCACCTCCACTTGCCACATCCATGGAGATATCTGTCAGATCTGGTCCCGTCCAGCCCAACTGATGAAATTGTCAGGTATGACAGCAAGCAGCTTGCAACCAAACCCTACAGTAAATGCCGCTACACCCTCCTCTGCTATGAGTGGGCTTTTGTCCAGGCTAAAGGACACACATTGAGCACCAACAAGGGAAAGCAGAAACACTGCCTGCCCTGCTCCCCAAAGCACATGCTGCTAATTAGAGAAGTCACAATGATACCAGGTGACTCTCATGATCAATTGTAACCCACTCAATCCACTCGACAAGGTAGCAAGGAAAAAATTCACTATAACTCTAAATTTGGCCTTAGCTCAGCCTCAGCCTCCTGCACCAGGGCAGTTGGGAGTGTACCCACCCCCCCAGCACCTGAGAGGCTCAACACACCTGGCAAAGAGGTGTTTGCATGCTCTGCTTGGGCAGGGAAATGAGGCCCCAAAGACCAGCAAGGGTCCCCAAAGAGGGGAGCAGGACAAGGTAAGGCACCCGCCAGGAGCAAGCAGTAGGGAGCCTGGGGCAGCAGTGTCAGCCTCATGGCTGACTGCCCAGCACCATAGACATACTAGCCTTCTGATTTTGTCTAGGAAAGACAAATTTTATACATTGATGAACAAAACAGTCCAGATTAAAGTTGTCTCCACTCCCCACCCTCAACTGACATACCTTGCACAACAGCTTTTTAACAGACCCTCTCTGTGAAGGGGATGGTGGTACAGTTGCTCCTCATAGCAGTGCTGACCCTGCTGTGACTGCTTCTGGTGGGAGAGTGCTGCCCCACGGAGGTGCTCCACCACAGCATCCCCACGGGACAGGCCCTGACCCAACTTGCTGGGCTCTCTCCCCTGTCCCCATGCACCAGTTGTTTTACTGGAACTTAAATTAATTGCAAAGATGGGGGAAGCGTTTGTGACCTACCTACACTGTGGCACTGTCCCACTGCTAGCATGCCACATGGCCACCACAGGGTCAGTCCAGCTCCACCACGGTGCCTGGAGCCACCAGACACGGGAAGATCACGAGTCAGGCAACATTTTGCAACTTTCTCCTTTGCTTTCTGATTTTGGCAGCTAGTGCACCCTGTCCTCCTCTCAGCAAGTGCTTCTCCAAGCCAAGGACAGCCAGAACACCTCTGGAAATCAAGGGATCTCAAGCCATTGGGAGGTTTCTAGGAAAGTGTCATCAAGTCAGGAGCAGAGCAGCAGCCGGGAAGATGATCTGCTTTGTTAATTAATTTTGCCTAGATAGGAGAGGGGGTGCACCCAGGAGCGAGCTGCCGGCAGGCCAGCGTAGAGAACAGGACCAGCCGCTCCTTCAGAAGCCGACGGGGGCCGCCTGGCGCTCTCAGACTCAGGGCGGGGAGGACACCCGCGTGCCAGCGCACGCAGGGGTTTCCCTCCTCTAATTCTAGCTCTTCGCCTCAGAACCAGGCGTAGGCTTACCGCAACTATTATTTTCCCGCCGTCGCCGCCTCCCAACGGCCCGGGCGGCCGCTCGCGCCGCGCTGGTGGCGGGGGGCTCCCCGGAGAGGCCACCGGCGGCCGCCAGATGGCGCCGTCGGCCCGCGGCCGGTGGCGCGGGGCGGGGCCCGGCCTGTGGGCCCGATCCCCGGCGCGCTGCCAGCCCCCGGCGCGGCTGGGGCACGGCCAGGAGGAGGCTGCGGTAATGCTCCTGCAGCAGCTGCAGGGGGAAAAGGCACAGCGATGCGGAGAAAAATGCCCCTCCCCGCGCGGCAGCCGAGCCCTACACACAGCCTAGCAAAACTTGCCCTTTCTTAAGTAAAGAAGTTATGCATGTCTCATACTCGGTTAAGGTGTGATTTTAGTAATGCCCCCACGGATCAATAAAACAGCCCAGGACAAATCTCGCTGGTTCCTTGTGGGCTGCTGCCTCAGCTCTCAGGCCTGGGCTCGGCCCAGCACACCCACACCTACTCCATGAAGCTCACCATGTAAGATCAGTGAGGTTTTTGCAATAGCCATTTAGTATTTTAATGCTCATGGGAGCACAGGCAAAGTAAACAAAAAAGGTTCCGAGTTGCTAACATTGCAAAACCAGTAAAGAGCGACATTACTGTAGCATTAGGATCTTCCAAGAGTCATTATTGTAGCATTAGGATCTTCCCCCACAGATCCAGGACAAAGAACATCCCACAAAACCACCCACAAACCCTTGAAAGATTTCCAATCTGTACGCTACTGTTAACCAGCAGTAAGTGTACTGTAAGTATTGCCATGGTGTTGGTTTCAGCAGAAAATTCTCATTTAAAAACACATGCTGTAGTAAAGGTCAAATGTTTGGAGCTGAAACAGTCTGACTGCTTGCCATCTTGAAAGCTCTGCCAGCACTTTTCTCAACACCACTAGATAAACGAGTGTAGATACAAACCAAATCTGTGCCTAACACCACACATTTTGTCTAGTAGCATTTTCATAAGTTTTAATTGTGCATTATTTTTCAGAAATTGCTGTGCAAAAGGAAGTTTGCCTCCTTGTACATGAGCATCGGTGTCAAAGTCATGGCTAAAGTAGAAGATGCTGTACATTAGGCTCACAAAAATTGTTTATTGCTTTCCATTTCACCCAGCAGCACATGGAAAGATGGGACACAACAGGCAACTAAAAGGCAGGCCCAGGAACAATCATGAGAAGGGAAACGTCACTAAAATAATTGATATGTGTTTTAATTCCTATTCCAGATCAAGAACAGAAATACTCCACTGACAAGCACGATAAAACCACTTGCAACAAGCATAGCCCTTTCATGCCACTTAACAAGCCAACCATCTTTGAGTTTTCCTTTCCACCAGTTCGAAGAAAGCATTTGTACCTGCCATTAAGACACTGGTGCCCAGTACTTGTCATCATTAGTGGCTTACTTTGCATAGAGTTGCTTCTTTCTTGGCTGACTGATAAGGAAACAAGGATCTTTGACACAAGCAGGGCTGAATCATCCATGCATGGGCTGACTTCTATTTGCTTGGTTCTACTTTTATAGAAGTGCAGCCACCGTAGATTTAAATGTATCTTTGTGCCCAGTAGATAAGACTACTGCAGTAATAAGCCACATACCAGAACAGGAGATGCCAGAGAGTAGGTAAGCACACTCTATTACTACCTGGGTTTATCCCAGCAAGAGCCAAGGGAAAGGTAAAAACCTGTGCCCCAGTGCTTGGGGGTGAAAGGTTTCCATGCCCATTCTGAAATAGTTCCAAGCAAATTTCATTGTTTTGAATGACTGCAGTGTACACGAGGCAGATTTAAGAATCTACCACACCAAGCTCAAGCACGTGAAGAGCGCAAGGTTAACTGAAACAACATGGAGAATTTCTACAGCCCAGCAAGAACACAAATGTTCAAGTCAGTAAAACTTTAAAAATTCAGGGCATCATAATCTCATGTGAAAGGACTTTTTATTTATGACAGCATGAATACGTCTCCTTGAAATATGCACACAGACAACCCCTACTCCAGCTGTACCAGGCAGGAATGCAATGCTACAGTTCACACAGACAAGATGCACAGTCAGGCTCAGGTCATTGGTTATCTCAAGTGTTTTTATTTTATTCAGAATGACACCTGAGGAAAGGCTAGCTAGCACTGAAAGTTATCATTAAGGCTTTTTACACGTTCTAACAAAATGGAGCTATTTAAACTACCAACATTCCTTACCACAAAACTCCGAATACACCACCAGCTTCTGTAACACAGTTGAAAAGAAAGTTTGAAAGCCATTTTTATAAGCCTCATTTGAGATGTCAGTAGACACTGAACTTCCTTTTTATGCTCAAACTAGTGATTTCTGGTATTTTAGGAAAACTCACATTTTCACAGTTGTCTTAACTACTGCAGAGCCCTTTTATTTCTCCAGTTACCCATCAGCATTACAACAAATGAAACTACTTAAGGTTTAAAGGCTGAAGACTAGTAAAGTGATGCACATGAAAACAGAGTAAAATGAATAGGTTCAAACTTTCCATTACTAATTTGTATGAAGAGTGGGAGAAAAACTCTGCCATATCTGCATGTATTTCACTTGCCCATTTTGTGCCCTCAGGAAAAAGAGCTAGAGGTGAGCAAACAGTGAAGAAAGGGGTCGGAATAGTTGTTTCTAAAAAGAAAAAAAAAATACAAAATACCACCGAGGGGAAAAAAAAAAAAGTGTGTCAGACCACTATAGCCCTATCAAAAGCTTCCAAAAAAATGAGAAACCCAGTGTTGCTGCTACTCTGGTTTAAGGATGCAAACAAGGCATCGTTCATAAGCAAGAGACCTTTGTTTGTCCAGGTGCTACAGCTGGTCAATGCATACAGACACACAGCATTTTTTATTTTTTTTTCAGAAGAAACTAGACACATTTAGTTATACTAAAAAGAAACCATACTAAAGTTCAAATGTCTGGCTGCACCGTTTCTAGCTTTAAGTGGTCTAGAACATAAGAACACTTCAAACTAAAAATACAGTTTACGAATGTTAACATGCAATAAGAGCCACAAATTGTGGCTTACGTGCTGCTTCCATCATAAGTGGTGGAAGTGCTCCTCAGAAAAGGGCATTTAGTGACAACAGCAGTAAAGGTACTCCAAAGCACAAATGCTGCCAAGCCTTCTCCTTGTCATGTAACAAAACTGGTCAAATACACTAGCAAGCCTGCTCAACAGCCTGAGCTGGAAGCTTAAGCCCTTTTCCATCTTCTGCAAAGAAAGTGGCTCAGCTATTCCACTGCTAAAGCCTCAGGCAGTTTACAACAGTACTTGAGAATTTGAGTATGAGGGCAACAATGCAGGATGGAACAAGACCTCGAGCAAATCACTAGGACTTTTATGGGGGTTAAATCTAATCCAGCATGAACCAAACACAGCTTGCAAACCAGAGATACAGCTTCCTGATCATAAACTGGCCACCTGCTCAATAAAGCAGGCTGCTGTGAACCACAGACTGCGCAACTAGGGATCAAGTTATCCTTCTCAGCTGTGAGAGACTTTAAGGAGTAGGCTCCAGGCACCCCCCTGAACTCAATAAATCCCCATTCTTAAATGTAAGCGCTATTAACTACATGTATTTAATATATTCCACACTAAGAGCAGTCACAGCTAGTTATGTTTGACCTTAAGGGATGTTCACAGACCAACTATCCCTCATACTTTAATTCTCCCTTAATTCTGTCCTAGAAAAATATGGAGTTTTTCCATTATTCTGTGTTTCTGGACTTAAATGGGTATCTGCCAAGATTAGTCAAAGGGAAAGCAAAATCGGATGCATTTTCCTCCACCTCCATTTAAAATTAAGCCTTTATTTCGGTCATTGTAAGCAGAAACCTCTCACAGCAGTTGGGATAAAAGCAGCCTGTTTTTCCATTACACTGTTACATCCAGTTGCAGAGATACAAATATAAGCAAACAGTGTGTTTGTGTGGTGAAGTTTTTCACCCCTTGGGCAAAAGCATCAAGGAGCAGTTCTTAAATGTCTCAGTGTGCCAAGTACATCATTCTGCACTCTTTGCATCAGGAGGCCAACTAGTAATGCAGTAAATCTTGCCCACAGAACAGAACACAGGAGGAATTAAACCGTTGTGTCATGACAAATCTTACCTGACAGAAAAGCACATTCAACTTGCTTGAGGAATCCAGCTGCTCAGTGAAAACCACCCATATTCAATGTTGTCATGGGGGAATGGGGTGGGGGGGTGTCCTTAATTGCACAAAGGTATATAGCACTACTTCTTGGATTATTTCAAGTTAAAAGTTTAAATTTAATTGAGCACTACCCTCATACCTTAACTCTTAAAATATCTGAGGCACAAGTATGTGTGTGTACTTGTTTTATTCATAATTTGTCTTGGGATACCAAATGTATTTCTACTTCATGTGATTTAACAAAATTGTTGACCTCATTTCAAAACATCCACTGATCCATTTTTCATTAAATGGCAATATCAAATGTTAAAAGGAACATAAAAACAAACATGCACACAATTGTACAGTTTTCATAAATGTCTATTTCATTATTTGTGGGTAGCGCATTAAACAGTTAAATACATTTAAATAATGTTTAAGTGACTGCACTAATGCAGAATTTTAACTAGATGGGTAACCAATTTAACTAGAAACCAGCTAACAAGTAACTGCCTAAATACTTCAAATACAGCTCTTGTTCTAGGTCATCCTTCTTGGGAAAAAAAGCCTGCTGGTCACATTGGAAATACATTTTAAGGCCAAATTCTTCTGATATCCCTTCTCTGCAGCAGTTTCTTCGTCTTTTTAAGCCTCCAATTCCAGGCCAAGACCAAGTTTATGGCCACCAGCATTGATGCTCTTTCCATCTATCAGAGCAGACAGTGTAAGCTTCACACCTGTAAGATTTTTAAACAGCATGTTTACAACATACAATCAGAGTAGCATTCATGCAGTAGCTCTTTTTCCATTTCACTACTTTGCTCTGAAGATTTCTACAGAAGAATCCATTTACCCATGAAATCTACTGAAAGCTAGTGAGGTGAATTAAGCTAGACGCTTTTTGTAAATACTGTGTTATAAAGTGAATATACAAAGTCTCTAACTGGTAACTACACAAGAGCTCTCCTCCTCTACATTAGGTGTGCAAAGAAAGAAAATTATGCATAGTAAGACACACTTGTACCAAGGAAGGGATGGAATGATACTACGATTTTTATTGGTTTTCAATTAAGAAACTAATCAACGGTAATACAGCATTAACAGGCCTTTTCCATATTTAAGCAGAGCAAGTTAAGTTCTGGAGGTTTTTCTTACTAAATGTGGAGAGCAGAAAGTGTGTTCTTTTGATTATTAATCATTATTTCAAGACCTGCTATCATTCAATATGATGTGACTGAAGAAAGCAATGCTAAAAAAAAACCTGCTTTGCTCAGCCTAAAGCTAAGCTACAAAACACGATACAGTCCACTCCTACACAAATCAGTGAGGAATATGATGCAGAAGTAGCATTAGATACAATGGATTTTGTCTTGTCTAGATACAGATGTGATGTGCAACATAAGCTACTGTAAAACATCTACTTTGCCTTCAAGACAAAATTAATCTGAAGGTAAATAGTTGCATACAAATGCATAGATGTCATAGCTTTCCTCTGTGATGCACAGAATATACATATGTGACTTAATTCAGGTGATAACCCTTACCTGGCCTCAGGGTCTGGGTGTAACCCACTCCAACTAGACTAGAATTGTTCACTTTTGCCTGAAACAAAAATCAAGACAAAAGCAATTTTAATGTAACTGATTAGTTGTTACCATTCAGAAACTAGAATAACTATGGCAAAGCTGCCATTATCAACTTAACCAAATTTTACTGGTTCTTTCAATATCTCTATGCTTACTGGATTCTCTCTTCCTAGCTATGCCTTTACCCCCAACTTTCAGCTGAAGAAGTAACATATTTAAAAGCAGACAAAATATAAGGACAGGGAGAACTGTTACTGGAATGTAGTTTGGCAGGTGAACTTCTCCACTTCCCACTCTTTTCAAGCAGCCACAGCTGTCTACCCGTCTCCCAAAACAAGCCACTTCAGAAGAATCCTCCATATTCATACTGTTACAAAAGAATTAGTATCTTGCAGGTCCGATCAGTCAAGCAGCAAACATTTCATAGTATCATAATAAACGATATATGCAAAATTATTTATCTTGCTTGGCATCACTTCCTCTATATGCTGATTCCAACAATCCATGTTCAATTCCAATTTTGTAACATACAGAAAATTTTTCTGCATATCACCTTGTTAACAGTATCACGAGAGTTCTCACCATGAGAACATAACAGAGCTCCCAAAAACTGGTTTTAAAAAAATTCAGTAAACTTACAGAACTAGACATGAGGTGGTTTTTTTGTTTGTTTGTTTGTTTTGTTGTTGTTGTTGTTGTTTGTTTTGTTGTGGGTTTTGTTTTTTTTTGTTTTTTTTTTTTTTTTTTTAATAAATACATTAAGTCCTCTGGAGTAGCACAAATTTGACAGTCAGATTCTAAGAGACATTGCCGTATGCAACATAACAGAATTTAAATTCTGCTGGTTTAATTATAACTGCCTGGATTGTCAGAGTATTTCCTACAAGACTTCCTAAAGTAGTATTACCTTCTTTTGTATTGAAAATACACTGTGCTTAGCATAACCTTTTTGGTTAGAGCCATACTTACAGAGATAGAAGCAGTGGAATCCAACTTGTATTTAGCTGCAATGCCAAAGCGAGTGCTGTTGCTACCTGCTGTCCAAGCCAGGTTTACGGCAGTTTCAAGATTGTCACTCACTTTCTGGTAAATTGACCCACCAAATTCTGAACCATCATTGCTGCACAAATTAAAAAAAAAGTTAGTTTCCTATATTTAGATGACCCCAACTGTTGTGGTTTTTTGGATCTACTTCGAAGTTTTATTCAAATGAGAACTCAAAAGTTTGAGTTGTTTCACATTTTTCAACAGAAGGGAAGATGAACACAGTCTTCAGAACAACAAACTGCAATAATGCAAGGTGGAAAAAAAAAAAAAGGTATTTCAGAGTGATACAGCTAATTCTCACGCTCACATTTAACTAAGTACCTGAATGTATTGCCAGATCACATCCTTACGAAACTATAGATAAATGTTAATAGTTTAGAAACAGGCATTCTGATTTCTATGATTATTGAATATGTATGTTATTCCTAAAGAATTAGACAACCTTTTTAAAAATCTGTCACAATGTTTGGTATTAGTAAACTGAAATGGAATTCTTACAGCCCAGACTATTAAGTGTTTTGTAACTTCTCCCTATGCCCCTCAACTTTGATAAACCCTGACAGGCACAATCCCTATCCTCCCCCTCCAAAAGGACAAACTTCTACCCCAAAAATCAAGTTATTTCCTAGCTAAGCACATTAGAACACCACTAATTTTTATTAACTTATATTGAAAACACCATGTTCTTCAGTAGGTTTTGATCAGCTTGCTCTGAAGAATATTTAAGATCTAAAGGCTGCAAGTCTGAAGAAAGTTCATAAACAAGATGTCTTACGCTTGTTTAGTTACACTCTAGGTGTTTCACGCACTCATCCCAGACATGTAAGAAGATGAACCTACTCAAAAAGGCCAAAAGCAAAGCTCGTCTTCCTCCAGAAGCTACTATGAGCCTAGTTAAACAGTGTGATGAAAATTGCTAGCTCTAACAAATCTACTGCCCTTATAGTCATATATAATTCAGTGTAATGGGAAAGCTGGAAAAAGCATTATGATGAGCTCTGCGTAACTGAACTATTGCACTTCTCACTTGGATGTACTTCAGTAGTTGATAGGTGCTAACAAGCCACAGGTATTTACTGTTTTGAACAGAGATACAAAATAACATTTATCATTTATTTAGAGCTTCCTATTGAAAAACGCACTCCACTTAATGGCTTTGCAAGCACCTCTTGGTATTTCAAGCATTTGTATTCTGACTAGAAGGAAAGGTAGAGAAAGCCTGCTTCTGTAAATCTGGACACAATTTTCAGTACTTACACATTAGTGTGCAGTTGGAAGTCCCCAGTCTTGTAACCCACAGAGAAGTTATTTCTTGTCAATTTTGATTTGGCACTATCAAAAGTCATCTGATAACCAGCAAGCCAGCCTTCATAACCAAAGACAGCTGAGCCATGGATGGCAGGTCCAGCAAAATCAAAGTCAACATCACAACCTAGGTTTAGGCATTCACGTTTATAAGCTGACTTAATTTTACCACTTTTCTTTCTGAAACAGAGAAACAGTTATCTTAAGACAAGGCTTGATCTTCCTCAATGAGCTGGCAAATTCCAGCTGTATGACTCCACATAATGTATCTGAACTCCGTGCACATGCATTCTCTAGACTGGGCCAAAGTACAGTTAGCCCATCAAGAAAGCACAGGGCTACTGCAACGGGCATTTTGTGATAAACACAGAAGTATTTTCATGCCTCCCACAATCTTCCAAGTATTTCTATCCCAGAAAATAAGCAAAGTGAGCTGTTGTGAAATGTCCAATACTAATCCCATAGAATAAGATATGATGCTAAAAAGCAGAAGCCTTTAGCACTGGGATTTGTTAATGTGGATCAATAGCAAACCATATGAACATCTCTGTCAGTACAACAGACCACATGAATATTTACCACATGGGTGTTCTCACTGCCCTAACTGAGGTAAAAGCGTTAACAATTCTTACCCTGTATTTGGTGAGAAAGTTGTATCAAATGTCAACTTCAAGCCTTTGGCAATCTAATTGAAGGGGGGAGAAAATAAAATAAAGCTATAAATTCAGTTCTGCTAGTTCAGTAAAACAAATGAATACTCTCTCTAATCTATTACCTGATCTTCAATTGCAATTTCTGTTCCCAGAGTGTTATCTGTGTTCCATTTTTCTGTAAAAGTCAGCCCATACTCAGCCCACTTATATTTGGTCTCCAAGCTCCCATTCACTTTTCCAGTGTCTGTGTTCGATGAACCAGATGTTGTGAATTCCTAAAAAGGACAGCATCCATGTTATACAGAAGACACATGTGATCCTGAAAGCATTATACAGTGACAAAAAAGAAAATACTTTTCTTCAGCAAACATTAAGACTTGTTATGCTATGCAACAAGTTTAACAACATTAGACAACTTACAGGGGGAAATGGGGGAATGACATGGACAAGAAATCCTAAACAATTCATGCCCACATGGACGCCTCCTCCTCCCACTCCCCATCTCAACTGCAGTGTTTCTGCCACTATTACAAAATGTACAGGTTTGCAACATAACTCAGAAGCAAGACAGTAGTTACTGTAAGTCTCCTCCTTAAAAGCAGAAACAAGTTCCTGAAATATAAAGTTAAGTCTGATACTCCTGATGAGCCAATTAAAAGTCAATCCAAGGCCCAAGAACACTATAAGGCACATAATGCAACTCTAGCAAAACTTTTTAAGGATCACATATGTATCTTCATTATTCCAGTCAATCACCTCCAAAGATAAATTATGTACAACTGTAAAATGTCATAGAATACTATCATTTTTCAAATTAAGCGTGGGGCGGGCGGTGGTTTGTTTTTTAGTTGGCTTTGGGTTTTTTCTTGCTTTTTAAGAGTTCTCAGCCTAATCAATGCATCAGCTTTTCACACAAGCTATAGGCACATGTGTTTTTACTGCTATCTATAAAATTCCTATTTCCCTGACACTTCAGTTTAACGACACACAGGAAGAACATTCTTGTTTGAATTGTGAACCGAGGCAACAGTCTGATTTTATGCTTCTGGTAGAGTCTTACTTTAAATTCTTTTAAGAATTTAAAAGTTCACGCTATCACTGACATCTCCCTATTAAACTAAATAATCCTTTATGTGTCTCACCACCTGGATTCTCATGAACAGAATGAATAATATCTGTGCTCTACTACTCAGAAACTAAACGCAATGCCTCAATATAAGTGGTCTGGTTTGCAAATATATGTTAAGGAGCTCTTTCCATTGAAATACTATTGCCCTCATAATTTAAGTTTATTATTTCAACTTTTAAAAACATATAAATAGAAGTCTTGATCTCAGACTTCCTCCATGCACAGTCTTAGTTTCAAATTGACTCCTCATACTCTCCTCCCCTAGAAGGAAACATGGATTTGAAATCAGAAGTCCTTAGGCATTCATCTTCTCATAGCCTGAAACCTACTGCACCTCACAAGTGTCCATAAGACTGTTCTTTAATGGTGGCTGATCAAATTTAACCATGGCCAAGACATCTATTATATTAGTGAACCACTAAACCCTCCACACAGTCACATAATTCTAGTAAGGTTTATTTCTTGGCAAGTGACAGGGATTACACAACTTCAAGTCCAAATACCAGCTTTAACTTCTTATTTTGTGCTATTACTACTGCACAGGGCATATTTGACTGCAACCACTGTGCTAATAACTTCAGGAACAGCAAATTATTACCTTATCTCTGCTTTAAAACATCTGCAGTATATACATGCCAGCACTTTCTCCTTCTGGGAAGGATGGTTTATAACTGATATGGAATTCACAAGAGGGCTTGGACTTTTCAGAGTTTTACGACTATTATGGTAGTTGTCAAAAGAAACTGGCTAAAATAAGAACAACTACATCTATAACAGGGTTCTTGCAAACTGTGCCTCAGTTGGGATACAGACTTCTAGAAAAAGCACAGCATAACCCCCACACCTTGTTTATAACAATCAGTTACGCTCCTAAAGCTTCCAGTTATGGAAAAAACCCAAAAAACAAAAACACATCTACCTTTATATCTTGCAAAGTCTGTTCTAGAAATAGATAACAGTCACAGGAGGCACTGCTTGGATGACTAAGACATCTTGCATGCAACATTACTGCAACACTTTAATACCTTTAAAGAGAGGCCAAAGGTTCAATGTGCTAATGCACTGCCAACTACTTCACAGAAGCATCAAGATGCCAGAAATTTCCTCCAAATACAAGTAGTATCACAAGGTACTTTAGAAATAAATTCTGTGTACTAAGATTGCTATACTAAAATACTTCAAAAACTTATCAGCTATTTTTCTGCCTTCAGCCATAAGACAAGGGACTATTAATAAACCTTTTTATTTTAAAGATTACTAAACAGTGCGATACCCCTGTTACTTTCAGAATAAAGTCAGGTGTTTAGGGACTTCTGAAATTATTTTACACCAGAAGTTTATCATTCATATAACCTATAAACTCCTTGCCAGCATCTGGAAGGTACCCTAATTAAATATCAGAACATATCCAGAAAAAAAATATAATTAATAGAAGGTATTTAAACTCACCACTCCGCTTGCAGATTTTGTTTTCACATCCAGTTTCACCAAGCCAAAACCTTAACAAACAGACATCAAAGTTACACCAAGAGGCTTTAACTAAGATCAGGCACATTTTCCAAGAAGCTAGTTTTCCATGCAGTCTCAGCATTATGACATGTATATACATATATAAAAAGAATGATAGGCTGACTTCAGTACACTCAAATTTTAGATGACACAGTGGGTAGAGGGGGCTACTATAGAGCAAGCCAGAAGTTCTGTTCTATCGTTACCACATAGCAAGTGGGTAGTAATCTCTCAGTTGTACACTGTACATTTAACTACCAGACAATGACTTCCACGAGTAAATTTAGTGACAGACAAAATACATTATTTTCTGTTCCTGAAACGGCACTGGCTTTATAGTCCATGCCATTTGAAGAGCTATTCCAATGCATAAAATTTGTCTCAGCACCAAGAAGAAATATGTCAAAGTGGAAAAAAAACTGTACAAGCGAACTCAATGGGAAATATACAGCCACTGGAACTGTAATATAGGTAGGTTTTACAGGAGTGTCAATTCACTTTGTTACCCTTAGAGATCATTGACAGTCTTGGTGCAAAAGCGCCTAGACACATTCCCAAAGACGAGAAAGAAACAGCACTATAACCAAGCAGAATTCAACTATGCAACTGCCTGATATTAAAGCATTTTAAAATGCTGAAGGGTTCTTTATCCCAATAGCTATTCCTCTTCCTACTTCAAAAAAGGCTATAATGTTACAGTGGTATATAACCCTTTCTATATCAGCAAATGTTGTGGCACAGACAGATTGGTAAGCACGTACGCCTAAGTTAAGTTACACTTGACACATAGATTCTTGTACACCCCTGACATTTATGCAGCCAAAGCAACAAGATTTAACAGATTTCACATCAAAACAGCATGGAAGCCTCCAATGATTTGTTAGTCAACGGTCATGATACAAAACCAACACACCTTCCCCCTCCCCAGAAACACATGCATTTGAGCGTTCAATTTTATATACAGGCTTAAAAAGGCAATTCATTTCTGCACCTTAAACACCATGTTGTATAAAAGGTACTATTCTTACCATATCCTTTATTGAAGATATCTCTGGCAGATTTGCCAAGGTCTACGTATGATGGAGGAATCGCCATTGGAGCTGAAAGGTAACGGTCTAATTAATAGTCAACCTTTTACCATCGCACGCACACAAAAAATGCTACCACAACTCTTTACAGATACTCTTTAGATTCATATATCAAGGCAGTTAGTAGACAGATGGCTCAAACAATTACAGTATTCTCTGAAACACCTGTAGATTTTCAGTGATGGTCACTGTGAATAGTGAATGTTTTCTTGGCTAAAGTAATCTGCTTGTAAAGAAGAGGTATTACAAGACCACCCAGTTCTTAGTGTTTCAAGTAGATTTCTCCATATATCTTTAATTACCAGAAATCAACTAATAGCTCACATTTCCAGAGTTGGCAGTTACCACCAAAAACCAGGAAATATAAGTCTGAAAAGCTATAATGCAGATAGTTATTCCCTGAAGTTCCACAAAGTCAAATTTGACAGATGCTTATGAAAATTATCTGAAAAGACCTACAAGGTTTTATTTTCAAAATGTAAGAAGAGTGAATATCTGTTTTGCAGCATCATTTTCCCTGCATTTTAAATAGGCATGCAATTTAAGAAGGAATGTCTAATATTATTAACTAGCAATCTGATGAAGTTCCCCCCCTGCCCCATAACATACAAGAGTTTAAGTCTGAGGGATTGTCTTGCTAGTTTAAAACAAACAGGTGGTAAGAGTGCTGGGTCAGTGAGAAAAGCTTTCTTTAAAAGCCCCTTTCTTGGGGGAGCCTCTGGCAATCTCACTGCTAAAAGAACCTGTCATTCAAGACTAGCTGTGACCCAGCCTCCCCGGCCCAATGGACAGATACCAGCCTAAGGTCTCACACAGGCCTGTGTGGTTCTCCCCGTGAAGCTACGCTATCTGCACCTTCCTTCGGTGACTGTTTTCCCATGATTTCAATAGCAAAAGGCCACTGTTGCAGAGGTTTAACATTTTAAAATACAGAAGACAAAGCGTAGTTCCAAGAGTTAATAACTCCCCCCATGCTGTGGAAGGGGGGGGGGGGGGGGGAAGGGGGGGGCAGAGGGAAAGAATGAAACTAACTAGATAAGCAACACAAGCAAACAAAAATGTTATCTTTACAAAGTGATTGGTCACATTTGTTTTGGAGAGAAAGTCAGATTAACATAATTGACTGTTTATCTTGCCCTTGTGTAGGGTTTGCTGTGGGTTTTTTTTTTTTTTTGTTTAAGTAAATGGAAAAATATCTTCAGAACTTCAAAAATAAAAAGAACAGTACTCTCACATGTTAACTTTCTGAAAAGCAGAACTGAAAGCAGAAAAGATTACTTCCACTTTTAATCAATATTTTAATTTTCAACACCTGGCTATAGAACTGCTTATCTTCTACAGATCTCTGCAGGATCATCAGTGTACTCAATAATACAGTATCAAGGCAAGCTTTTTTTTTCCCCCTCTCGAAAAAGTTTTTTTTTTTCCATATTTTCATGGCCCTATGTACATACATACAAGGGAAAACTTTCCTGGAACAGCCGATTCAGAAAAAAAAATCCTTTATGGCACCATTCCACTAAACAGACTTGTTTCAGAATAACATCCACAAAAAATTACACCTGCCATACACAGCCTAATTGTATTGACTGCTATTAAAATATATATATGTATATTTTAGCAAGCAATAGTAAGGCAGAAAACTGCTTATCTTTCTACAGTTTCTAATGCAGTTTTCCAGAGTACCTTAATCCACCTCTTTAAGTCATAAGAGGATAACTTCAACATTCTCTGTGCAAAAACATTTATACTCGCAGTTTAACTAAAAAAAATTTTAAACCCCCTTCTTTAGTAATGACTTCTAAACCCTACAACCAGATCACTATAACAAGGCATCCATTGCTTGCTCAAGAACACAAAAGTTTTGTTTTTCCACAGTCTTACTCTTTTAAAAAAAAAGACATGAAAATAACTTAGAGCGTTTGAAGCTTAAAAAGGCTTAGCCCAAGTTCAAGTCCATAATAAATAAATCTTGAGAAAAAAAAAAAAATCTATAGCAGAACAGTACTAATCCTGGTGACAAGACATTAAATGTTTCGTATTATTTATTCAATAAAAAGAAGCAGGTGGTAGACTAAATTACAAGACAGTGTAGGAACACTGCTCTAAGTTCCCTCTAAATTTCTGCTGTACAGCAACTGTACGATAATTCATTAGCAGTTTAAAATAATTTAGACAAGGTTTAGTTCTTTATTTTTCCTTTAATGAATATATCTCACTTCTAACTAGCATACTCAGAATAATTATTTCTAGTTTAACAGTTTTATACTAGACTTTAGCACAGATATTCTGTTACAGTATAAAAAACCCAAGCTTTTCACTTTTGTTTTCAATGTTTCCAATCTGACTAGACAATCATTACAAACAAGAGATTTATGCTAAGCAGTAATGTCCAGAGAAATTAACAAACTGGTATCTGTGTCTAAATTCAAAGGATTACTACACTGAAAAGGATGCTGCTATTTTATCCAGTCTGGTTAAGCATCTTTTCCATTGCAAGGAAACCAAACAGTATTTGTCAGACATTCCCACCTACAGATGCAAATTTGGTGATAAAAAGTTAAAACAGAGTACCACTGTCACACTGCTGTTCTACTGCTATACTAACAGGGATGGATGAGGATGAAAGGGGAAACCAAGAGTTAATTTTGGGTATATTAAATACCTGATAAATCAGTGCCATCATCAGAATGCTCATTAAATGAAAACAGGGTTTAAAAAAAAAAATCATTCCTGTGTCCTCCACTGTTGGCAAGTTAGCTAAGTCTGCAAATTCTTTTAATCATAAATAATCTTCTTCAACCCTGTTTTGATGTGTCTTTCACTTGTAAACTACTAATTAGATGTAACTAAAATATAACTACCATTTAACAACATGAGGTTTGCTGGGAAAGCAACTGTCAAATAATTTTATTCCTCATTTCAAAAACACAGAATCTACTTGAATAAAGCGGGAGCTTGTTCCACCCTGATCTTTGTTTCATGCCATCCTAAAAAAAAAAGTTAATTAACCTGTTACTCAAGAGCAATGAACATGCTTTCTTGTTTTGTAAAAAGAAGAAAAAAAAAAATCATCCCAATAACAGAAAAATGTTATCAGAATTATTACATCACAGTTTTCCTTCGAAGAAGTATTTCAAAACTCTCTCCTCTCTCACACCCTGCAATTACAGGAATGCCAAAGACTTCTATAAAGATTTCTAACAATGTTAAGATTTCGGGATATTGAAGATCGGACTACAAGCTAGATCAGGCTATAATAAAAACACCTAAGTGCTCATGCAATTTTAAGAAAATAGCAGTAACTACACTAAAACTGTATTCCAGTAAATACGAAGAGAAATCTGTATTATACAAAAAATATTTTCTTCGAATACATCGGACACACACTGACCTTCAGACTCACGCTGCTACTAAAGCTTAAAAAGCCCAAGCACCTCATTACCCTCGCTTCGACTCTCTCCCTACTTACTTCTCGGAGGTGGACACGCTAGTCTAGTAGCCATAGCTAGGCCAATTTAGAGACTCTACGGAGAAGGGAAAGAAAATTAAACATCTGAAAATGAACTGCATGTTCAGAAACCGAAAGCGGTGGTAAAGCAGAGCCTTCCCAAAGAGAACACCGAAAAGGAAAATGGGGCTGTGGAGGGGCAGGCCGGGAGGCGCGGGGCGGCGGCGCAGCCCGCCAGGGCCGGGGGGCGGCGGCAGGTCCCTGCCCGCGCCCGGCCCCGCCGCCGCCGCAAGGTGAACTCCTCCGCGCGGCCATCTTGGGCATCCCGGCCTGACCCCCTCCCTCCCGCCGCGCCACCCCACCGCCCCCTTATGTAACCGCGGCCCGCGCCCGGCCCGCACGCCGAGGAGGGCGCGGCCCCTGCGCAGCCCGCGGCGGGTGGCGGGGGGGAGTACGGCGTGCGGAGAGACACCCCCCTGCACCCCCACACACCCCACCCGAGCCCAGGCGCTGGGCAAGGCGCCCCCGGCCCCACGCGGCCCCCGGCCCCGCTCGCCCACGGGCGAGCCCCGCCCGCTTCCCCCCGCTCCCGCGGGGCCGGCGGCGGCCCGGGCCGGCACCTGGCTAGCGCGGGAGAGCGGCGGGGCCGGGCGGAGCGGGGCCGGGGGCGCGGGCGGGTCTCGCCGTGAGGAGGCCGCGCTGCTGCAGCCGCTGGCACTGGAGGGCGAAGTGAAGGAGACACCGATCCGCCCGCCCGCCGCCGCCGCGCAGGACCCCAACGAGTCGGGGCCGCCCCGCCCGCCGCCTCCCCCCGCCCACCGCGCCGCACCGCCGCCCAGCCCACGGGAGCCGCCGGAGCACGGAGCACGGAGCCCAGAGCCTGGGGGCGACGGGAGGCGCCGCGGCCCCGGGCGAGGAGCTGGACAGGGACGCCGCAGCCCGGTCAGGCGCTCGGAAGGGCAGCCCCGGCGGCGAAGAGGGGTCCTGCGGGGGGGTGGGGGACGGCGGTAACGGCCGCGCCAGGCGGCCGCGGGGCGGGAGGGCGGCGCTCGCTGAGGGGCCGCGGCCGCCCCCGGCTGTGCTTCTGAGGAGGGGGAGCGGGGTCGGGGCAGCTCCGCAGGTGCCGGCTACACCCAAGGAGCGTTTTTCCATGGGAGGGTTTAAGTAAATAAGACGTTTTGTGCTCCACGTGGGGATGGGCGGCTGAAGCGCGGCTGCCGGCGGTACTGACGGGGGGGAATCCACGCTCCTCAACAGCCCCACCGGCCCTGCCCCAGAGGGAGCAACCCTTCTTGGGAGCGCTGGGGTGGTGAGAGGCAGCCCGGCCTCGGGCCCCAGGGGCGCTCGCCTGCCCTCGCCCCTTTCCCACAACTCTTGGAAGCTCCGACCGTGGTACGCTTCACATCTCCTGTTCTACCCCAAAACCCACAGACACGTGGCAACGTCCAGCAGCATGGCTGTCCCGTTCGCTACCTCTTTCAGCCCAGTGTCACAGTCTCCCCTTGCCTAAGCTCCATTTTTACCTTCCAGTCACCTCCACCAGAAGACCCCCACACACCCCACAACAGAAGACAATGTGTCTCAGGTCAGGAGAAGCAATAACCCTCAGAAAGCTTTCTTAGTGCTGTCCTGATCATAAATAAGACCTCTTGTGGGAAAAAAAAAAAAAAACAAAAAAAAAACAAACCACAAAACAAAAAAACAAACAAACCAACAAAACAAAACCCCACAAACGACTGTTCTGCAGCAGTCACTGCAAGCTCTGCAGCAGGCATCAGTCACCTGTGCAGACCATTGCTAGGCCAAGGAACTGCAGGATAGGTGTTTCTGAAATTCATAGGTCTCCTGTGCTTACTTGGATTATGATCAAAATTCCTGAAGAAAGTCCAAATATTTTACAAATTACATTTGCATAGTATGAAAAACTTATTACCATCCAGCACTACCATCTTACCAGAAACATGGTACAACAGTAATTTTCTAGGTTATTAAAAAGAGAGCAGATTAGCAACAAGGCCCAACATAATGCCAGTCAGCACCTGATAGTTATATCAAAAGATAAGCAACTGATTTTTTTTTTTTTTTTTGGTGCAAGTCCAATACTTTAATATCACAAGACCCAGCAGGTTAGCATGTTTCATTTTGATATTCTTAAATAAGACAGTTTGGCATTCCACAGAGGGGTATGTGTTGATGAATCAAGAAGGAAAAACGCATGCCAAGAGAATAAATAGCAATAGGAAAAGAAAGCTCGTGTATCTTATTGTGCACGGGAACATATATTGTGAATAAATAGAGGTCCAGTTAAGTAAAAATAGATTGTGGCATAAGTTGTTCATTATTTAAAGACATGCATTTATTATTCATACCCATAGTATAAATCCATTCTGAATAAAATTTCAGTTACTTACATGTGACATGAGCTTTTTGCCCCACCCCTTTTTTTTTTTTTGTTAAATACTAATATTTCAGTCATGGTTTGGCTCTATTTTTAGCAATCCAGGAAATTACTGCCCCACCCTGAGCAAAAAAACCAATGAATCACTTGCTTTGTGAGACATAGCAGGGACAATCTGAGACAGACAACAGCACACAAACTCTTCTGCATTAACATTCCAGGCTTCTGTAGCAACAGCCTCGCACTTGTACAACAGTGTTTTATTTCTCACAGCGTATCTGCTAAAGCTTAGTGTGCCAAGAAAGGCACACCTTCGGGCCTGCAATAGCAAGCCATCTGAATTATTCTTGGGCCTTTCATTTTAGCGCTCTCCTCATACCATTCAGTGCACGCACGTCCTGTGCAGGTGTGCTCGCTCTAAATGGGCTGGTTTTCCATTGAAACTAAGCAGCTCTCAGTTAAAATGCAAGTAGCACAAAAAACATTACCACTTCACATGAATACAGCCATGGATATGTGTAACTGACATCAGAGTCTTATGTTTTACGGGTGCTACTTGGAAAAAAAAAAAAAACAACACACCACTAAATAAACTTACTGCTGTTTGAACACAACCTCTGCTTATCTCTCCATATATTACAATCACAATTACTTAAGTAATGTATGTGACCAACAAAAGAGAGCCAGTGGCTACAGTGCTTGTCAGTGTCCATCAAACAGCTTTGATAAGTTTATGTTCACTTCTAACACAAGCTGAAGTCATTGTCTGCTCTCCCCTCCAAATGCAGATCTTCAAGTTGAAGATTCAGTGGAAAAGAAACTTAGCAAAAGTCTAGCAATAGACAACTAAGTAAGTTAGGACTCCTCACTCTGAAACAAGTTGACCTAAGGGATACAGCAGAGATTATGACAGTAAGGAAGAGCAGGGAAAAGGTGGAAAATAGTTGCAGCTAGCAGGAAACAAGAACAAGCTAAGCAAAGATTTTTTTCCACCAAAGGAGTGCCATTCAGTGGAATTAGCTGCCACGAGAAGCTAAATGTTTATACCGGCTCCAGAGGAAACTAGACGGGTTTGTGGAAGAAAAATGCTGTGAGGATTACTAATTACTAGTCCATTCAATCTTTACGTATGTCTGAACAGCCTCTTTGGAGTCAGAAAATCCCTAGCTGCAAATAGAGGTATCATTTAAGCTTACCCCTTCTTACTCTTTTTTTTTTTTTTTTGGCATGCATTGCCCCTAAATCATTACTTGATTCATCATCCCAGAGGCAGGAATATTAGGTTAGCTACACCTTTTGTTCAATATCATACAACACCCCTTAATGCAAACCAGGCCTCTGGAAAGCCCTAAGGGGGCAACCAGGAAAGGCCCATACTGCCCAGGGTCCTCTGGACTAACAGATTTAATGCCTTTTATTTTTTTTTCCCCAAGCAGTTTTATGTAGCCTTCTTTCAGTTTAGCTTAAACAATTAGGAAGAAGTTTAACTTAAACCAAATTCTAAGATACACTTAAAACAGGTCCACACAGAAGCCAACACATTTAAATCATCTGAATCAGATGCATATACAGATAATCCCTTAACTCAGAGGAACACCAATGAATATTAGCCTGTGATCTTAGAGCTGAGAAGGCAAACAGAAAGCAAGTTTAAGAAAGCCAGTAAAGAACCCACATGTTTTCAGGACCTGCTAAAGGCAGTGAAGGCATACAGCACTTCACAGCTGCATAGCTAACAAAAGCCGATAGCTCTACAGCCAAAACAAACTAAACATCCAATCCTTCTTGTTATGGTCTGTGGAGGCACTGCGCACTCTTCTGGTACATGTTCAATGCTAAAGCACGCTACTCCCAAATAAACAGTAAGAGGGATATCAAAATGTTCTGTTCAAGAGCAAAGAGAAACTGAAGTGAAAACTAACCCACACAGAAGAGCCTGTACTTCTTCCTTCTTCTGGATTTATCTTTGGTTGATCGTAAACTCTTTTTCTTCATTTTTCTTTCTGTTGCAGTTTCCATTACCTCAAAATAATTTTTTTTTTTTTTTTTATCCACAGTAGGTCAAGCAGTAAGCAACATTTTAACAAAACTAACTACTACCTGATAGACCTACAAACTATCAGGTTTCCTGACACCTTGAAATAAGTAAATTAATAGGCATCGTTCCTTGGAGGAGATACCTCCTGGGAAGAGAGGGGTAATCAAGTAATCAAATACTGATGTGTAAGCAAAACACATTAATGCAAAACTCACTGAGAAACTCAGAGATATGCCCAGTGTTCCTAAATCATTTAAGTGGAGCAAAAGGTTTGAGTGATTGGTGCAACAATTCTCACCTCAAGTAAATAGGAGAATGACTACTTATTTCCGCTGTATTGTTGACATTTCTGCTCATGGTGCAGATTGTAGTAGTTACTGTGGCAGATGCATACATGGCACTTACTTTTCAAGGTTAAAAATTTTTCAACTATCTCAAGTTTTTCATAAGAAATTGAATGAAGATTACATGCCTCAGAAAACTCAGTGCATTTCACACCAAAGAAATTACATTGTAGAGCAACAGGCCTCCAAGATTTTACTCACCTAGCTGAAAACAATTTGGTTGCCTCCATGAAACTGATTGATTCTCTCACTGTAAAGTTTGACCTGGTGAGGGACACAGGTGCACAAGGTCCTGAACAGTGTTTTTATGGCCTGAAGCCACCCCAGGGTTAAGCCTTAATTCTGTAAATAACACAGTGAGCGGGTAGGGGGGAAACAAAGCAAAACTGAGCCATGGAGGAAGAGGAACTCCTGGAGGGTTGTGCCCAAGCCATTGCAAGTGATGTCCTGTGTTCAGAAGTGCTAACAGGAGGCTTGGGAAAGGGGAATGGACAACAGTTTGACCTCAAACACATCCTTCTTTGACACCACAACCTTCTACGTTATTTATAGTGTGTCCTTATTATGCTCAGAGTATTCTGATAATGGTCTTTACTGTACACTGCTCTGGATGCGTGGCTCCAAACCTGAAAGCATCTCTACAGTTAACAATACATGTTGTCCATTTGATTTTTGAGAGACTAAGTTTTCTTCTTCAACGAATAAGTAATGTAAAAATCTTAATAATATTTGTTGTTCTTCCAAGTGGCACTTCAATCAATTTCTCCCTGAAGGTAAGTCTTTCTTTAGGTCACTTTTCTTTCCAGGGTGCCTGTTTGTATCAAGCTTTACAAACATAGCAAGTGATGGGAGACCATTTGCAATTGTCAAGCTGCAGGGATTTCAGGCTACTGTAACCTGAGCTCCTGCCCCAAACGACCTCAGACTTCGAGGAAGCTGCAGCCAGGGACAGGCTGGCTCAGGTCTGACACAGGGTGCGTGCCTTGGCTCCCAGAGGCCATCCCCTCTGGGTAGGTAAGGCAGGATGACTCAGGGTAGGGCCACACTGTGGGACATGGGTCTTTCAACAAGTGGAAACCAGCAGACTTCTGGAAGCAGATGTTCTGAGTACACCATTTGGTTGCAGTGGGTGGATGTGACGCCAGTGACCCCTGAGCAAGCTCAGGACCAGCCATCACCCACCCTTAAAAGAGTGTGGGGTGGCCTCAGTTTTATTCTGTAGGCACACAGGAATAAAGTGCCTGCTGTACACATCTGCTTTATTCTTCCACCCCAGCAATCTAAGACACTTTGCTGAACAATTAGTTCCCTGGCTGCTGCCTTTCAGGAGCAAAGGCAGAGGAGGGCAGGCTTTCCTGACTGGCTGAGCACTACCACTTCAGGTTGTAGGAGAGAAAGTGAACTGTAGATGCTGAGATGGAGCCCAGACTTTTTAAAAAATGGGAGGGAGGAAAATAGGGGGGAAGTTGGGTTTCTTTCTATTGTCTTTGTGAAAGCAAACTGACATTCCATGTTATGCTGAGTGCTCGTCAGTAGCTCCTGCACCACCCAGCAGTGCAACCCATGGGGAAACAGCCAACGTAGACGGAGTTGACCTAAAACCAATTGATCTGTGAACAGCTAGAGTTTCACCTGAGGAATCTGACACAGCTGGTTATCTGGGAGCAGAGGCTTATCTTGATAGGACAAACCTGTTATAAAATCTACAAGAAGTGATTTATCTACAGAACTATTTTGACATCTCTTGTGCTAACAAACACAAAAGTAGTGCATTAATTGCCTTTTCCACCTGCATTATTTCCTTGCAAGACTGTGTAGTCCACACCCTCACATGGTAGGGGCATGTGCAAAGTGAGCAACCTTTGCCAATGTATGTGAATTCTACAGTCCTTCAGAAGTTTGTATTTTCATCTGAATGTAAGATATTAGAACACACAAGAAAAAAGAGACCAATGGGATAATCTATTATCTCTCCATGGTAGATTTTCCCTCTTTCACAGAAATTTGACTATGTGTATGTATGATCATGTTCTAGTTGTTTGTCAGGTGCTCAGTGCAGGTGTCAGTGAAGCAGAGCTGATTGTAGTGATTCTCATAAGTAGGTCTGCCTAAAAACCCCCAGCAAAATGTCATATTTTAGTAACACATTATTTCATTGATTCTTATTTACTCAGAGTGGAGGCTCTAGTCCAGTAATTTGTGTCAGCCTGAACACTTATTTCAAAAGTTTTTATTAAAATGCTCAGTGCTTTATAAGCTGTTTACTCAATTGAAATAGTTCTTATAATGGTTTAATTGAGAAGGCTCTGTGCTTTTCATGTTGAAACAGGTATTTCAGACATCACATGGAAGGAAGCCCTTTTGTTGTCTAGTAAAATTCACCCATTCAATCTATAAACTTCGGAAGGATCTCCCATGGTACGATTTGGCAATCGATTTCTCCAAAGGGTGTATTGATAGAACATGTTTACTCTCTGCACTTAATGTAATTGGTCTAAGCCACCTCCCAGGAGCAATCGTGCATACTTCATTCCACAGCTGAAGAAGTGGGATGAGATTTCTTATATGATTTTAACTCTGTATGGTAAACCTGACTGTGGTTCTGAGCAGAACAGAAAGTTCCTACAGGTAACTATTCAGGAGTGTAAGAACCCCAAATGCTTCCTATACTGAGGAGCAAAGAACAGAAAAGGGTATAGAAACAGAAAGCTAGATGGACAGAAGCACAAGCAAGTACTAACATTAGGGGATAATGAACTGTGATAGGATCGAGGGTAAAGGTCTCTGTTGACAAGAATGAAGAAATCAGGGCTTTACTGCAGATTTACCTGCAGCGATTAATTTCACTTCTCACTGAGATACTTTGCATGACTGCAAAAAGGGAGTAGTGATATTGACCTCTTTTGTAGAGCCCAGCACAAAGTGAATGTTGAAAAAAAAATGTCCTGCTTTCCAGCTGTTACATAACTATAACTTTTTTTAGATGTCACATTGAAAAGCTTGTACACCCAGATGTAAAACTAACAGAGCATGTAATAGAAAGACATAAGATATTACTTAAAAATCTAAACAGACAAAAATCCTCCACTTTCAAAGGTGATGAGATAGGTACAATAAATGTGGCCTATCACAGTGTAATGAGGCAATATTATTTGTATACAACCAAACCACTGTGAGAAATCATGAACCATTCTAAATAAAACTAAGCAAATTCTTAGATGCTTCTGTTTGCAAGAAAGAGGTGTCTAGGCATACCTATTTCATATCCTGAGAACACATTCACCACATTCTTAGAATTCAGGCATTTAAAAAATGTCTCCTACACTATGGTTTGGAGAGACATTTGTCTGGAACTGCTGCATATTTGTTTTAAAATGTATTCCCAGTGTTTATAACACAAATGCTGAACAATTTCTAGAATAATGAAGTGTTAAGGTAAATTTTACATCATGCAAGAGTACAATCACAGCAGAGGATGGGCACACAGACATGCTGCTTTATTAGAGCCTGAAAGATCTCCCTCTCTCTGAGATGGGAGTGGAGAGAAACCGTGGTGTTCCTGGGGTGGTAAACTAACATGCATAGTCTGGACATCCATAAGCCCACACCACATGAAGGCTGATCCTTGGATCCTGTCACTGTCCCTCCTCATTTTCACTGCAGATTCCATTACAGCAAAACAATAAATAAAACAAGAGTAACATCTTGAAGGCTTTTACCAAAATAGAGGACCCCATCTTTTATACCAGATCCTTTGGTTTAAATATGCACATGACTATTCTAGATTAAATATTTGTGTTGGGTTTGTCTGTGACACGGTTTTTGGTAGCAGGGGAGGGGGCTACAGCAGTGACACCTGTGAGAAGCTTCTTAAAGCTCCCCAACTCCAAGTTGGACCTGCCTCTGGCCAGGACCAAACCGATTAGTGATGGTGGCCATGCCTCTGTGATACTGTATGTAAGAAGTGGAACCTGAGACAGGATTGGGACTGCTGAAGAGGAGTTAGGAGAAGGACACCTGTGAAAACACTGAGGTCAGTAGAAGAAAAGCAGGAAGCTGGGGAAGTGTGCTGGAGCAGACCTGCCTCTGTATCCTGTGGTGAGGGGGCAGGGCCACCCCCCAGCCTCTCTCCTCCACCATGGAGCAGATGCCCACCTGCAGCCTGTGGAGGACCCCATGCTGGAGCAGGTGGCTGCACCCGAAGGAGGCTAGGACTTTGTGGGAAGCCCGCGCTGTGGCAGTTCAGCACTGGAAGAATTGCAACATGCAGGAGGGACCCATGCTGGAGCAGCTCAGGAAGAGCTGCAGCCTGTGGGAAGGACTCATGTCAGAGAAAGTTCATGGAGGACTGTCTCCCATGAGTGGGACCCCATGCTGGAGCAGGGGAAGAGTGCCAGGAGTCCTCCTCCCGAGGAGGAAGGAGCAGTGGGACTGACCATAACCCCCCTGCTCCTTGCACTGCTGGCAGGGAGGAGGTAGACAAATTGGGAGCAAAGCTGAGCCTGGGAAGAAGGGAAGGGTGAGGGTGAAAGTGTTTCTAAGACATAGTAATGCTTCTCACTGTCCTATTCTGTCTGTTAAGTGTTGTTGCTGCTAGTGTTTGAATTAAATTGATGTTCTTTTTTCTTCCCCTAACAAGTCTGTCTTTTGCCCACAACTGTAATGGTTGAGTCATCCCTCCCTGCCCTTGTCTTGAGCCTTTTGTTTTACTTTCTTCTTCCTGTTCTTGAGGGGGAAGGAGTGATAGAGCAGCTTCGTGGTGCTCAGTTGCCCTCTTGGCTCAAACCATGACAACAGTCACAAGCATAAAGTAAAAATTGAAATTTATTCAGCCTGTACTTCACATTGGCTTTGTCCAAGCACCCAGAAAAAAACCCCAATTTTATCATATAAATGGCTATGGTCAAAGCTTAGTACATTGTGAGATTAAAAAAGGGCAAATATTGTAGTCTGTATTTTGATGGAGGAACAGGAAGAAATACTTTTTATATAGGTATCTCTACATAACTATGTTTTCAAAACTAGCCTAGACAGTATGCATCAACCTAGGAAAAATATTTGTAACAATTCTAATGACCAGTGTTATTATCTATGTGACCTGGAAGGCAAATGGGCATTAACTTTGTTTCAAAGTTATCTTGCATTAGCCAGATATATCAAATGTGACATAAAACTAAGTAGAAGTTACTGCTAAAATGACTGGCTTTCAGACACAGTGTGATGCGGTGACTTGAAAATCCTATGTTGGGGAAAATGGATGGTATGTGTTTGCAGATGGACTCACAGGTGCAGGCAGTGGAAAAATTCAATGTCACTCACTTCATCAGTGTCAGTTACGACCAGACACAAAGATGGATCTTTAGAACAAAGACCTGCAAGTAATGCCCCACAAAATACCTATTTCTTAGAAATAATGTCACTGAAGACTGGCAACCAAAGAGACCTCTGTCACTTGATGGGTATTCACAGCAGGACATAGGCCAACAGTTTGATTAACCCAGCAACAGATTAAGGAAGTCAAAAACATTAAGAGGTTAGCTAGGACATATATAGAGAAATAGCACGTGGTTCACTGATCATAAGGAATAATCACAAGGAAGGGGTCCTTTCAGTGAGAAAAGTGAACCTTTACTCCATTTTTGTCATGTAGAGATAAGTTTTCTGGAAGGATATTTTCAGACCCAGGAAGAAATTTTCCAGGCTTCCACGTAACTCACATGACTCAAGCAAAAGAATATAACCTTAATAAATAGAATATAAGAAAGAACTACAATTCAATTCAATATATTTTTATACACATTTAAACTCCACATTTCCAGCTGCATATGTACACACTACATATTTTAAGTTTATGCATGTAGTAAAAATAAGTGTCTTGAAGCAAGTTGAATATTTTTACTAAAATAACTTCCCAGATTTTAGAAAATTATTGGAACATATTATGTGCCATATTGATTTATATTGGCTGTCTACAAATGTGTTATCAAGGTGAACACCAACAGCTTAGTAATGCTTCCTAAGTGACACTGAGGTTGGAGTCTCACACTCCTTCACTATGTCCAGGGTTCTCCTTGTATGAATCCACACACTTTTGTCTGACAGGACCGATGAAATTGAGAAGCAGAAATGGTTTTGACACTGATATCTAACTTTGTGCATTTCAGAAGTTGACAAAATCAGAAGCTTTTCTTTCTGTTGTCTATTTGCACTAAATCTGGCTTCTCATGTGTCTTGTTTTCAATCCCATGTGCCAAACTGTTTTAAGTTCCCACCCTGAGTAACCCTGTGGGAAGGATTAGAAAAAAAAAAATCTCTTTGCTTACTTCAGCACTTCCATTCTTGCAGACAGGCTTGACGATTCAACCAAACCACAATAGTTACGAGTCTGAGTCAGGCTTGAACTATCAGGCTTGTGCTTTCTTTATCAGTACAGTCTCTCCCTATTTCCCCTGGTAATAGGGATAAAAATTAAAGCTTATTATGAATGAAAGAGAAAGCTACTAATTAGAATAACCTAGCTATATTAATTCCATCAGAGATTTTTTAAGAGATTATGCTTTACCAAGGTTGCAAATAGTAACAGTAATAGAGATTTAGATATGCAGGAAGTCTCATGGTTGGTGTTTGCAATCCTGCATTTCCAGTCTTATTAAATAAGTAGGTACCCAAAAGTCACCCTTCAATATGCTACATTCATCCACCAAGATCAGATATTCAATAGGAGAAAACTGTAACGAGATCAGAAGGTAATCATATAAGATTTATTACGCAGTACACCAAAATAGACGTTACAGAATGACAGAGGTAAAATTTGTGAGATGCTTGTAAATGGAGACCTCAGTTCCGTTTGGCCCCAGGAAATAGCTCCATCAAGCAGCAGCCTAACTGCCTCAGCTTGATGACATCATCATCCAGGGTTACGCCATCACAGAAAATTCACCCAACAGCAGTAAGCAGAAGCAGCTTCACTTTGAAAATGTGAACTCCATCAGTCGAGAAATTAACGTTTTTTTCAAATTCTTTTAAGCCAGGAAGGGCAGAATAATCCACCCTTTGAAAGTCAAACCCTGTGAAACCCAAGCTTTTTGACAGTGTCTCAGGGATCAAGTGGGAGAACAAGTGTGTATGTGTTGGTTTTCTTTTTTTTTTTTTTTTTTTTTTTTTGTAGTTTTACTCAGCTGTTCACTGCAGGCACAAACAGGCAGTTTTACTAGGAGCATGTTTATTTTCTTTGACTGCAGTCTTGATTTCTTACTGCTCAGGGAATGTATATATAGGAGACTATGATTTGAGAACACTCTTGCTGTTTTAAATAAGCTATCTGAGAAGCCAGATGTGGTATAATAGGTCTGTCTGATTAAGCCCACTGCAACGTTTGGCATGCCTGGGACTACTTCTGTGTTTTCATTTTCCAGGAGGATGAATTTCAAATGTGCTTTGACATCCTCAAAGCAAGATACAGATGTTCAAGTGACAAAAAACAGTGCCCAGTAATCTCAATGCACAAGCACACTTCTTTCGGTAAGATTCTGGCACTCCAGCTGTTATTCCGATCTGCTGGCCGGCTGCTTTCCATTAATCACTTCTGGCAGAAAAAAAGGTCTTCCAAAGATGTTTCACCTTTGGCCCATACTCAAATAGCAAAAAGGATGTTGCAGCATATAAGACTTGTGCCAGAAGGGATCTTCAGCCTAACCGAGACCATAATTCTGAGTTTTTTTGCCATGAGATTCCCCACAGGTCCATCCTGGAAGACTCAACAATCTTGTCAGCCACACCACATCTTAGGTTTCTATATCTAAATAGGGTGTTAGTCCTTGGTTACGCGGTCTGTGTTTGTAGCTAACTGACGAGTTAGTTCGTGCCTAGCAGAGATCTGGCAAGGCATTATCACAGGGATGATGATTAGAAGATGGTTGATGTTGCACAAGATTAAGACTTCTGTGGTTGAGAGGAAAAAAAGACGAAAAGAAATCAAGAAAATATGGATGCAAATCCAAGTAAACTTTCTTCCCTGCATTTGGGCACATTCGTGTGCAGAAATCCTTAGACAAAATTAAATTCCTCTTAGTGACTTAAAAAGGAGAAAACTTTTAAAGAACACTACATTTCACTCAACATTCAGATTAAATGTTTAAGAAAGCTGGCGCATTGATTAAGGAACCAAAACTACCTTTATTCTGCTTCTGATAAATGCCCTCAGAAACACTGATGAGTTAATTTGTCAGTGCACTCTCATTAAGCTCCATTATTTCTTACGAAGGGAGGTAAGAAAGCTTCCTTCCTAAGCCAGCATCTTTATTATGTGTCTGAGGATGAATTCTCACAGTATCTTGGAGTTTTAGATACCAGGGATCTGCATCCCAACCACCTACCGCCCCACGATCCAACTGGGTTTAAATTCCCACATCTTACCCATCTGGAGACTGGGGACCAGTACCTGATCTTAAAAGCTGAAACAAATAACTATAGTGAAAACTGTATATGCATTTAGTCTTATGTATGTGGTTTCTTAACATCAAATCAAAGAGCTGAGCCAGTTTTCTTAGGGTTCTCTAGTCTGTGCAACTCTAGGTGTAAACTATTCCTGCATCTGGTGCGGTAGCATTTATGAGGATTGGATTAGTTTGACTCTGAACACCTAGACGGGATGTGAATATGGACATCAGGTAGCCACAGGTAAGCTCAGGCTACTTGTCTTCTCATGGATATGTGCTCACCACATCACATGCTGACAGGTAAGATCTTGCGACTTCCTTTTGTGCTGCAGTGATCAGTTGTTCCTTGCCAGTTCCCCCATGCTGCAGGAAAAGCAGAGAAGGGATTTGTGCATACAAATAGCATGAGGAAAACCAAGGCCAAAATCAGTAGCCATCAGATGACATAGTCTACATCGCCACTGAAAAGCCAAAGGGAAAATTTCAAGAGTTGTGAACCATCCAACCACCATGCCAGCTAGTGCAGGCTTGAATTTAACTCAGTTGCATTTGAACATGGTAGAGATAATGCCCAAGTAGGAGCCTCTCTATGGATTTAGCTACTGGTGTAACTCTGTCTTGTAGGCAACTATTCCTGGAATAAATGTTCTGCTAAAGCTCTGGTTTTCAATTACTGCAACCCACAGCTTGGAGAAACAGCCAGATTAAGAGAAAACCAGAACAACCAAACAGAAGACCACCTTTATGAAAGGAGTCATACCACCTTTGTGAAGGAGTCATGTCAGGAACAGCCCGAGGCCTTCAGCAAGGCCTACGTTTAGCAGAGCCCATTGCAAACCACTCTCTCTCTTCCTCTGCTGTCTCCTCTTGCTTATTTAATTCAGCCTGCAGGTCAGCAAACACTTTTCTTGGTAGTTCTAGTCTCATGATTGATGGCTTATGATTGTCACATGCAGGGCTGTTATACCCCTTGGCATTCGCCAGGGTGGCTATTTTTAGTAGGCAGGACAGAAACAGAGGTAGAGCCTTCAGCTGAGTACACTGCAACCCTCTCTCTCACAGGTCGAATCACTTCTTGGCACCCTCATAAAAGCATCTCGCTAACGAACTCTTTGGCTTCCTCTTCAGAAACACCGGTATCAGCAAGCAGTTCCCCCTGTAACACACTGAAGTACTGTTGTACCCTGGGGTGAGCAGCAGCAGAGCACACCTTGCAGACATTCATCAGGGCACCATTAACTGAGGTGACATCCCCCCGAGTCAAGTCAGTATCTCACAAGAGAAGGCAGAACTTGCTAAGATGCACTGAAACCTACCGGGAAGCAAAATAAGGGCTGCAAGAATCTAGGCCTAATTTGGGCATTTACTACAATTTAGTTTGGCCAGAGCCTGATCTGGTGCAAAATAACATTTGTGGTTTTACAGAAACTCGAGCTAGTGCTTTGTGTTTTTATTGCCTTTTCTCTCCATAACTTTGGCTCGTGTTTCTAGGTCAGACTGTCACTTCCTGCAAACAATTCAGGCATGCCTCCGAAGGCCTCTCGGAGCACAGCGCTGCTATAACCCTGCACCTCAGGCAGGACAGACTCTCCTCTGCTGTCTGTGGTACCGTGAAGCACAGCTTGTGCTTACCTTGGAGCACAGGAGGATGGGGATAAGATCACTCACCTTTATTTCTGGCAGAAGACTGCACAGAACAGGTTTTGTGATGTGTAACAGTATTTATGCATGTGTAAGCAATAGCCCTATCTGGTTATTGGTTTGTACATATTTGGTATTACGAGCCTCCCTCCGGTATTAAAAAAACGCCAAAACACTGAGAAATCTTTTAAAGAGTGCTATTAGAATACAGAAGTCTTAACTTCTTAGCTTTGCCTAAAAAAAAAAAAAAAAAAAAAAACACAAAACCCTAACATCATGAAATAATTTGAATCCAAAAACTTAAGATCCGGAGAGGGACCTTATGATGAGACTTGTAACAAAATTATAAAAGCCAGCAAAATTGCAGGTTAGTTTTATCAGTCCCTGTCAGTGCTTCTGTTCATACACCAGAGAGATTCCTTAGTGGACACAGTCACCTCCTGAATACTTTTTGGTACTCCCCCAAAGGTTCATTCCCCACTCTCCTTCACAGAATCTGTGAAATGAATTGCTTTTCTCTACATTTACTGGAGATCCTACTTCAGTGCTACAGTAAGAATAGCAAATCTGTTGCCCGCTGCTGTCTCCTCTTCCTCTCTGCCCCTTTCCTTTTAGGTCTGTTGACTCCAATTACAGTATTTGAAAATATATCAGTGATTGAGAGAGACAGATTCAGTTTTGAGGACTTCATCTAGCAGAGTGAGGGGGGAAAAAGTTAATTGCTTTTTATATTTGAATTGAACGATGCTGCTTTGAAAATAAGCATTCCCTATCTCCTTTCAAATTTATCTTGCTTGCTGTAGTATGCTAGAGGTTAGATCTTAAAAATAATCTTTTGAGAAACTAATGACACTGTTAGGGAAAAAAACCTGTTACTGAATCGGCTGTCAATATTTTGCACAATTCAAATGATTACTATGAACAGTCCAGTGAGTACCTATCCTACTATCAAACTGCAGTAGTTTCGACAGCAACAGGAATTATTTTAGCATTTGACAGCTGTTTAGCAATCCAGAGACAACCAGTAATTACATGAGAACAGCGACAACAGTGACAAAATAAAAAGCAAATCAGTCATAGGTTGCTGCAGACTTAAGACCGTAGCTGTAACCTTGAGTTACTACATCACCCAGAACAGTTATTTCTCCAGAAATAGTTTGAAGTATATGCACATACTTGTAACAGATTCACATAGTACATGCCAACTATATTTTGACAGCATTACTAATTTCCATCCTGAAGGAAGAGCTCATAACACCATCACACCTATGCTTTGCTTTAAGAGATCAGTTTCAGTTAGTCCAAAGTTAGTTGTGAAAATGACAGCTCTGTGAAAGGCCAAGATTAACAATTCAATAGACATTTTGAATTATGAACATTAAATAAGACTGACACCTGCACATTTCATAGATAAGAATAAACTACTTCCTTGGAGTTCACTGAAGAGATAGGATACAATGATGTAATTAAACAGTTTGCAAATCCTAATTAATCAGGAAAGTAGTTTGTTCTGTACCCGATTTCCTTATGAGTGTTTTGGAAACAAATCTGAACAAAGTGGTCCAAGAAGGACAATCTGAAGTTGATTATCCCTGGATTCTATCTAATGGAATATTCTATCAAAAAAATATAGGCTAGTGAGAGTTGTTTTACTTGCATTTTTACACCAAACAAGCCCACCTGCATAGATTCCCTTTCATTTCTTCATTACAGATCTCAGCAACTATTTCTCTTTCTAGCTCTGGTTGTACTAGTAACCCCAAGAAGTACAAGTTACTGTGGAGGAAAAAGATTTTTTTTTATTCAAAGTTCACCTCTAAACATTATTGTAACATACTCTAGGAAGCAGGCAGATATTTTCCCTGGGAGTTTTCCCAATCTGTTTTACAACACACAAAGCACATACTTGCTTAGTTGCCTACAACACAAGCTACTGCTTCCCAGAATATTTGACCAAAGGCCACAGTAAGTACTTTGCAACTGGTACACTGAACCTTACTGCATTTGCTTCCCCTTCTTCCTTGTAATTTTTTTTTACCTGTTTTCCTTTTTGACTCTGGTCTTTAACAATTGATTTAAAAAAAAAAAAATTACACTGAGGAAGGATTTCATATTCAGGACTCTTTCTCTAAATTATTATATTGATCAAGATGTTGTAATTCAGAAGAAGGTAAACAAATACTTTCTAGCAGTTCAGCACATTGGGTTTACCTGGCTCACACTAATCAGAGAACGTTTTAGCTGGATTATATTTCAAAATTGCCATTTACAAATATGAACATATAACTACAGGATACACAGCATACCTGGCATACTGTTAAAATTTCTCCATAGGGATTGGTGCATATCCTTTCACATACCAGATGACTGAAATCTGTGACAATGTAACAAGCAGGCGAACATACAAACCCATCAGAAGAACATGTAAGTTTTCAGAAGTTAACTTTACTCTTTCACAGTTTTCCCAACAGTTTTTAAAAACGTGATTTACTGTAACACTATTCACCACCAACAGCTAGAGACACTAAATTTACCTCAGCTGAAGAGTCTTTGAAAGCCCTCGTCATACCTGAGATCTTACAAGATGGAACACATTTTCTAACTTTTTAATAACAAAGATATTTAAGTGATTTGCCAAAACAATTTACAACTGGCAAAAACATTAGGCACACTGATATATGCACTATGCAGCATGCATTTTCACACCAGTAAAACAGCTTTGGAGCAAAACAACTCTAAAACCTAGATTACTCAGGTATGCTTTTATGTTCAAAAGGTTAACAGAGATAATGAGACATCATTTTATATATAAATCAAACACTTGTCATCTTTCAAATATTTTATTTTAGTACTTTTAAATATGTTTTAATACAACAGATATATAAAACAATATATTAATTCAATCTGAGTTTAGAATCAAAACAATATTTACTTATTTACAGTACTCACTTTAAACTTCACTGCCATACCTTCTAGTCATTAGGTAATACTATTTTCTCTGTCAGAACAAAATTTAAGTAACTGTTCAGTGTGAAAAGCCATGTTTATACATCCCTGTTAAGTACCATGTACAATGCAGTTTATGGTTTCTCATATTGGACAAATTTCTCATATTTGACTGAACTGAACCGAAAGAGGAAAACTAAGTTACAATTAGTCTTTCTAACTACGCAGTCACTGGGCTAATAAGTCAGGTTACTGTGCTCCACATTTACCATCTTAAGTTCTTACACACCTATTACAAACAAGTTTTAAAAATGTGCATGCCACTGAATTACATACATAATACTCACTGCAAATTTCTTAAGATACAAATTTTAAGTACACAGGAGACTGCTATATGGAAAGTTCAGTGTTCACAATACTACAGTGTTTGAGGGGTTGTGAAGGGTTCTCTGGTGTTTTTCTTCATATAATGAACAAGGCATCAGTAGGTTCACTCCAACGGACTTTTTTTCTCCAGAAATACTGTTTAAGTTAGAATACTGGCAATGTCAAGAAACATCAGAAGTGTATCATTTGTATGAATCATCAGTGGTCTATCAATTAACCATTGACTTATAAAGTCTACATGCACAAAACAATTCAGAGGGTGAGCTGTCTCACTGCTAGGACTTCTGCCAAATATACTTCCATCTTGACAAGACTATGATGGGTTTTATAGTTAAGTTTCTATAAATGTATCCTACATTATTCAAAACACCCAGAAAAATCAATATTGTCTGTAGATTACTGCGAATTCTCACCAACTCTTCAGTAGAAACTACATGGACAGCAAAAAAAAAAAGCTATCCTAGTTAAGCTTCTGTTATACTCCAGGTCCACAAAACCCTCCTTTTTTTCCTAAGTCATCTACTATTTCTTCAAATGTATACTTAATGATTAAGACTCAGCTCCACAACAGTTTCAGTG
Source organism: Tyto alba (assembly GCF_018691265.1). Lineage (NCBI taxonomy): Eukaryota > Metazoa > Chordata > Aves > Strigiformes > Tytonidae > Tyto > Tyto alba. The sequence goes on along the minus strand of NW_024881261.1, from coordinate 24,990,548 downwards.
CTTGAAAACCTAGTGGACATTCATACATCAAAAAAACTAACTAAACAGTAATGAAGAAGTGTAGCACTAAATATGCAAGCACTGCTTAAAAGCCCCAAGATGATATTAACTGTTACAAGAGACTTGTACTGATGTCTGAGTTCAACCCTTCCCTCTTTCCCTTCACTACTCTTTTTGGCACTGTATGAGACAGCCATACAGAAGTGTATAGGAACCTGTGCCTTTATCATCATTGAAAGGTTTCAGTACTTCTAAATAACCTTATTTAACATGCTTGCATCAAAAAACTCCTTTTAAAAAAAAAAAAAAAAAAATCATTTAACTGACTCTTGCTTCTTAAAGCAGCAAACTATCAAGGTTTTATTTTGATGCTTTTTTTTTTTTTTTTTTTAACTGGGTTCTGAGAATAAATCTGTTTAGTAGTAATTTCTTTGAAATTCTACTGGAATGTTTTTTTCTATAGTAGAGAGAGGAGGCAGGGAAAATCAAGGAAAACCAAAAAGAAAGTGACATTACCTATTTCCATTACTGTAGCAGTATATCATGCCATGCTTAAACTAAAGTGGTAACCCTCCCTGAAGTCAAGAATATTTAGTGACTTGCTTGAAGCATATAATTTGCTTCATCATAAGCACTATCTTTACAGGATCCAATTCTTGCTAGTCTTGAACATTAAAATACTTCAGACCTATCTACATTTCTGTACCAACACACCGGGTAAGTTACCTTGTTTGCCAGAGGACATGAAGATAATCAGCATATGTGGAAACATTCTATATCACTATTCAAAAACTGTTGGAGGAACCTTGCTTAAAGATCCTTCTGTAAGCCTTTGGGAGCATAGTCAGAATTTGCTAAAATATGCATATATGAAAGTCTAATTTCTGTATGCAGGTGTAATGTAATAAAACCCCTAGTTTAAGGGATCTTCTAGAAAGGAAAAACTAAAGGCAAAAAGTTTAGAAAAGCTATTATAAGAAGCTGTGTCATAATTTACCAAAAAAAAAAAAAAAAGGCAGGCAGTGCCTATGTGTCTATCACTTGCAGGTATGTGCATACATATCCCCAAACATAACAATAATGAAGAGCTCAAGACTATTGTCAAGTCTCAAATATTATTAGATTTGCTGGGTTACCAAAAAAATGCGACCCTCTCATTCTTTTGTATATCCAGTGTTATTCAGTTAAGACTTTTCTACTCAATTAGTCTATGCATTTTGTAGTACTCAACTAACATTAGACACTTGCACTTGCTGGCATAACACAATAATGCATTCTTTACTCAGAATTCAGATTACGTGTGCACTCCCACAGACCACAAGATGATTTTGCACAAAATAGGTGCAGTAAATTAAAGGACAGCAAAAACACTGGTGCGTGAACATAAGGAAGAAGGGCAACCCTGAACATACTTAGCATTAAATTCAAGGCCCAGCAATGCTCCGCTGCCTTTACTTAAAAGTGTCAGCAGCAGAAAAGCAGCAAAATGCTTCTAAAACACTGACTGTTTAAAAAGGAGATACAGAATTTTAAGCCTGTCAGTTTCCATCTATTTAACAATAAAGCTTACATTAACTTTACAGGTTGACCTGTGCTCTTTTGCATGTGAGATCAGATTTTATTTTCTTCTATCAACCTCAAGCCTTCCTCTTGCATGTTTATAGACAGACAAAATGAACTTCCAAAATAGATGAGGAGAATTATCCTGACAATGTTTTAATCCATTCCAATGCTCACAAAAATCAACCTCTGTGTATTACTTATCTTGAATTCAGATATTTAGCATCAAGGGAAACAGCATAAAAGAACAAGCTTCCTTTAAAAAACACTGATAGGCAATGCTGATTTAAAACATGGATTTACTGAACAGAATTTGAAAAATTAAATTAGAAGAAAGAGAGAAGCCTTATGTTTCAAAGTATATGAACTTAATTTTTTAGGAAAATAGTATTGAAATGATAGCTTTACTTCATGTAAACATTGTTACACTGGGCTGTACTTGAAAATTCTCCTGCATGTCTAAGGCGCAAAATAGGTTTTCAGTTTAGACACAGCTGTGCCAGTTAGCACCGACATGGTTCTTTTCAGAATCAACAGTTTATCAAGTTTAATTGCATACCTCTCCACATATCATAACTCAGAATACAATCCTGCACATCCTGAGAACAGATGTTTCCTAGAGATTAAAAAGTAGCATTCATAACTGTGTGTGCATTGCAAAGGCAAATACAAATTAATAGAACTCTTTGATTATAAAGTCTCAAGAGGAATGTTCAAATTGCCTTTCCAAAATCATAAAGGTAAGAACAGCAAATGAAAAGCCTAAATATTTCAGAATATTTTCTCCTTTTTCTTCTTAAGTGTAAGCATACCCCCCCCAATTTGGACGGCAAGAGCCGTCAGTCTATGGTAGGTTGCACAATGTAGTATTAAACCTACATTTTTGCTAAAAAATTGGAATGTTACAAATATAAAGGTCTACCTAATAGTACAGTGTACGTGTGCTCAATACAATTGGCAGAGATACTCTAAGATGCACAATTCCTTTGTGGAATAGAAGCTAGATTAAGTTACAAAGTAATATACTACGAAGAGTGGAAGATAATCAAGTTAGTACAGTCCAGGTTTATAAAAAGAACACAATACAGCAAGGAGTAGGTTACAAGCCTCCAAATACAAAACTGTCTTGTGAAGTTCCAAACGGATTCTCCTCCATGCAAACATAAGTACACTGTGGCCATTAAGTCTGCTTGTACCAAGCTGGAAATGCTTTGCATAACTTTCCAAGGATGACTTACACTACCTTTTGCACATACCAGCCGTTCTGAAGTTGCAGTAACCAAATTAAAAGGTCTATACCATTTTTATTATTTGCACCTTCTACCTATCAGTTTTCAATTAGCATAACTCTAAAGTCTCTACAGCCAACATTAGTATTGTCCCCTTACAAACCACCACATAAGAGATCACCGTGTGAGCCTTGCTCAGGCATTATAGACTTGAGTGTGTTGGTTTGGGGGTGTTTTGTTGTGGGTTTTTTTTGTTTTGTTTTTTGTTTTTTTTTTTCTTTTAAACAACCAAAACTCAACTGTTTATGGTACTTTTATCTTTCAGTGTACTAAATTATCAACTTAAATTAAGAACTAATCTCTTCTCATACTTGTTAGGAGAACATACACTGCGCATTTATATATATATAAACAAATATACCGTGTATATATATCCAGAGATATTCACCATATTTTTGACACCAGAGTGCTAAAACATACATCAATATGAGCACTATTTCCAATACTCACTATTATTACTTTTCCTGAAAGAGTTACTACATGCATTTTCCCCATCATTTATGGGACAGTAAGATATATGAAGATAACTGTTCTGTTTTTCCAATGTTAAAGAGCTGCTCCTAAAAAGCATGCACAAGTTTGGGTATAAAGCAATTAAAACCACACAAGAGTTATTTTGTGGCTTCAAACTCACTAAAGCTAAATTAACTTCACTTTCAGTGGATGTAGCATTTACTTTAACTTATTTATTTAAACACAAAAGGGAAAACTTCCAAGTGCTAGAACAACCATATAGACAACTGATAGACTAGACTAAATAAGCTCTCATTAAAAAGAATATCATCACTGCACAGCCACAAGGCAGACTTTCATTTTTGGCAACCTGTATGCAGACCACTTATACTGTCAATTATACTTTAAGACTCGTTACTTCACAGTTAAGAGACCCTTTTAGCAAGGACCTATACTGCTTACTTCATTATGACACAGTACTCCTCAATCTTTAAGTATACACAGAGTTTGTTTAGAAATTATGACTGCTTTAAAAGAACGTCTTCATAAAGTTCTAATTTTTTTAGTCAGTATATGTAAAGACTGGCATGTCAGGTAACGGAGATTATCTGGACCTGTAAGGGGCATGTTCTAGTCAGTACAAGCACCTATTTGAGGTTGCAGTTACATAAACATTCACATAGAACCTTACTAAGGGTAACAGTATTCTGGTTTATATTCATGTTCACTGATGGCCTTTACCAGTCCCTCCACTGTTTTCTATTTTAGCAACAAGAAAACAAAACACATCCCTGTGAAGTATGAAAAAACCCCATTTTATGGCTAAGAATCTAAGAAACAAGGCAAGGAGGAGATCACAGAGTGAAAAGTGTTACTTTACATCCCCCCCACAACTAGCCTTGTGGGATCTTAGTCATAACACTTCATAAAAATCTGAATTGACCCACATGCTCTTCAGCCAATCAATCTTTTCAGTATAGCAGGTTTTGAAAAGGGCCAGCAATACTCATTGGGAACTGTACCATTAACATTGCATTCAAAAAAAGAAAACATCGGAAACCAGATCCTTGCTCTCCTACTTTGTTGATATGCTCTAGTATTAGCCAGCGTATGGTAATACAAAAAGAGTCTTGTAGTGATATAAAAGGCAATGAATACATCTATAGAATAATGTTCATGTGCAGCCAAAATAAAGAAGATTCCAAAAAGGTTCAGGACCCAAGACAAGGTGTGCAAGAAGTTCCAGCTCCTTGGCGTATCTAGGAGAAAACAGAAAGGGACTAACATTGACTGTCTCAAAAGTCTGGGTTATTACTAAATCCAGGTTTAGACACTGCAAGTTTTTGTACAGAGTTTTCATCCAAAAATGTGATGAAGTTACTGTCTTCATCTGGAAGAGCTTTTTACATCTACAGGTCAAACAAATCCAACGAAAACAACCACACAAGTTATAAATGTCTATCACTTCATGACTTCATTTACAAATACAGCTGTTATGCTTTTCTAGATTAACAGAGCATCCTAAAATGGTTTAGGATCATGCAAAGAAGAATTCTTTGTTCAACCAACTTCTTTTAATGAAAACCATGCCTTTTCCATGTAATAACGGGAAAAATGTCATAAAGCATGCATAACACTGTTACTGCAGTCATTCCATCACAGGTGAACTCTAACTATTTATCTTAGCTTGCTACATAATGTATCAAATGACACTTTGTATTTACAGAAGGGCACTATTGTTTCATATATTCTCATCCATTATAACATCTGGTATTTTGGCTTTATGGATTATACTAAAGGTACAGCCACCTAGCCAGGTATTTTGCCTGGCAGGGGTCAGTGGCAGATACCTAGGGAAGTGTACAGGAACAGACAATCCTAAGTATCTTCCCTATATTCTCTCAGTAGCAAGCTAGAGAATCTTTCTCATTTTCTCAGCTCACATGTTCTTTCAAATGTGCCCTGTTCATCCTTCCACTAATCTAGGTGCTTCTGTTCCTTTTCTGTCTGCAAGTAAACTGTCACAAATCTGAGAAAGAGCACAGCAATCTCAGTTTGTATTTGTTTGATTAAATATTACACTCCGAACGTTTTGAGAAGGTCAAGCAGCAGATATTCTTGCTACTTAAGGACACTTAAGCATTTAGACTCTTGCACCCTTGGTCGACAGCAAGCAGTACATACTCTTAACACTTAAGAACATTTAAGTATTGACACTCTGTACTTACATTCTGTGACAAAGAAGTTCAGCATGGTCAGGACGACAGTGTGGCCACTGAACATATAATCTCCACATGTATGTACTCCAGTCAGTGTCATTCCAAAGCCACTCCATATTGCAAATGCCCGCTGGAGTTTTGCCCAAACATTGCCATACAACTAAAAGACAGCAACATTAACCTTTAGTAAGTTCCAACGCCACTGCCTGTACAGTATATCCTTAAAGTTAGCTGTACAGCACTATATATGTTTAATACTATTTATCATGTTGGGTCTTTTACTAAAATGCAGGTTAGCACATCTTTGGATTTTATTGTGGCAGAGTCACATTAGTAACTACAGTTACTAATTATATTCATCATACCTCTGATGAATACTGGAATTCAGAGCAAATATTTTGTTGCAAGTGATTTGCGTACAGAGCCTGCCATCTGCTTTTGAATACATTCAACCTCCCAATGCATTATTGTCAAGCTTCCAATATATTCAGCTCATATCTCTTCTAACTAGAATTTAGAATAAAACCATAAAACCCCATGCATGTTCTATGGGTATCCCTTATTAGAAGGGGTGAAATAATAATAATGTGGATTTTTTTTCAAAACTATGAATCCAACAGAACAAAGATGCGATTCCTCCACTTTCAGCTTTTCTTCATGAAGTTGGTATCTAATGTATACACTTCACTAATGTATTCTTTCCAGATTATATTGTGAAATATTCTGAACAGCCCTCCCCAAGTAAATATCTCCTCTCGGAAGTGGCAAGTGCTTCTAAGACCCCTAAGGATTCCTGCCTGCATAATGACAATTAACGAAGGGGCATGGAGGGGAATAGGAGAGAAACAATGCTGTTCTTACACGTGTAACATTACAGTCACAACAATCTTAATCCTATCTTAAATAAATTTTTAAAAAAGGGAAGCAGAAAAGTTATCTAAAGCATTTTAAGTTTTTACCTTTCCAGTACACTGCAAGTGCTGGCCTGGCACAGAGAGTGAGGTAACAAACATTGTAATGCAACGTAGTAAGAATACTGTCCCCATGAGGCTGCATAGCCTTCGCAGAAGTATAGATCTGGGAAAAGCAGACAGGAACTGATTGCAAAAATCCTAATACATTGTATTTTTAAATCAGGAAAGTTATGATAAAAACATTTCCCTGTACCACAACTTAATCCCATCAAGTCCCTTCATCATTGCTGCAAGCATCACAGTAAAAAAAAAAAAAAAGGTATGGTTCCACATGACAGGGTAAGACACTGCAGCAAGCTTACTGTAACCAAAAAGTACAGCTCCACTCCTCTGCAGCTACACTTGTACTAGATTTGGCACTCATACCTTCTGTTGGCAAACTGATAAAAACCAACAAACTGGTAAAAATTTAACTTAAAATATGCACGCACACAAAAGCGTTTCCTAACCTTCAGTGACAGCAAGCTGCTGGCTGGCTCAGTCACCATGGGAAAATTCATTCTCATATAATTTTCTTACATACAGAATTGTCACAGTATGAGAGTATATACTGAGAACTCTCTGAAATACATATGTTCTGAAGGAAATTACATATACATCTGGTAGAAAAGGAAATTCAGATTACTCCTTTGTAAGATTCACAAGTCACCATTCTTCATTAAAACCTCCCTAATCCATTTTAACAGAACATATTAGAAGCTTAAAAGACTCTTACTGAATGGAAAGTCTTAAACAATCATAAATTCTTGTCACAGTCCTTCCTCTCAAAGTACCAGTTAATTTGAATTTTATATACTGTACCTATGTTTGTGAAGCAGAAGAACCAACAGCCAAATGTAGCAAAGAATTACGCCACATACTTCAGTCATAGCAAAAGCCCATGGTATCCTAGGGACACTAAAAAAAACAAACACAAAAAAAAAAAAAACAAAAAACAAAAAAACAAAACAAACCGATGAACCAAGAAAGTTAACTTACAATACAAGGGCTTAAATTTTCTTTCTAGTCTCAGTATTGAAACTAAAGGCATATAAAATTCTAACTACAGAATTAGCTTGAATTAGTCTGAAAACCAAAAATTACTTTGTTAGATTGAATGAAACAGAATTTGAATTAGTTTTTAATTACATTACCTTGTTACTAATAATATATTTTCATTAGACATTTACACAGAATTCACTAAATCAAAGAAAAACTCTAGTATGCTCTCTTAATTTACATGTGTGATTTACTAACAGGATGTGTTCCTCTACCACTGTTTCCCAATAACCTTTTTCATTCTGACACAAACTTGCATCATGTCAATTATGCTGTTTATGCTTATAAGAAGACACTTCAACACAATTAATGAAATGCTGCAAAGCCTAAAATCCTAACTACTTGTAATGATGCAGAAGTGGACAGAAAAGCGTTAGGAAAAATAAAAATTATTTTCCAAGTTAGATTTCAGTGATAATCATTATATGCAAACCTTTCAGCCTTGACTGTCAAAAGATTTAAGATTTTCCTGTACACATATGGCACCAGTAACAATTTCCACTCTGCAAAATAGAGATCAACAGATTCCAAGAGAGGCCTCTTCTCGTAGTTTTGTGTTCCTCTTGATACAAAGGAATAGCAAAGTGCTTGCTCAAATGCTGGCTTTTACAGTAATCCCCTTGCATTGTTTTGTGAGCTGCTGCTTTCTGACCTCCCCCATCTTCCTGCCCACTGAATACCATGGTAGTGCCCTGGGAACAAAATCCAGTAATGCCATAGCTCCCATTCTCTCTCCCCTGTTCCTCTCTGCTGGATGTGGCCCATCCTTGCTGAATTATATCTAAATTTATGGGGGATTCTGCACACTTACTCAAAAGAGTAGACTTCTGACTTCATGAAAACCATTAATGAAAATGGAAATTACTGGCAAGAATAAGATCACAAAGACCGAACTCTGAAAAAGTTTATCTTTTCTTTTAAAACTCTCCAGGCAATGTTCTCTACAGTGCAAGTGCACTTCCTCAAGGGGAGCATTTATCCCCTACTAAATCTGTAGTCAACGACTAGAATTTCACCTTTGCTATTGCATCTCTTCTCTGCCTGAAGTGGAGTATTTTCTTTAAAATGTGAGCAGGTACTGCATAAGTCACAGCAGTGTTTTAGTACACAGATACTCTGCAGTGAAAAAAGATGCTGGTCTATTCAGTCCAATTCAGAGTTTCCCTAAATCATCTTCAATGAGCTGACAGCAGGGAAACAGCAAAAATACAGCGCTATTTCCTTCTCATTTCCTTGCTCACTGGTACACCAAAATATTCCTTCATCAAAAGTTTTTCTACATCAAGATGTGCTAAGCTTCATAGCAGTATGGATTTCAGAAAATGTATATGGCTGCTTATCTATGCCAGCTGACCATCACCCTCCCTTTTTACTAGAATGAGAGGATGGAAGAATTAATTCCTGTGTTGTGATTAGCTAAAGATATAGAATTAAATATGAACTGGGTAGAACAGCAGCTCAATTTATTTATCCCTGAGAAGACGAAATCTCTGCATCTAACTGATGTGCTTTTCAATCTTAGAACGGTTTACTACACTCTGATTACTGTTTTGCAGAGGCATCTTCAAAAGCACATGAAACTTTGAGAATGAAGACAAGACAGCCTACACTTTAACCATCAAGCTACTATGTAGTTTTAAAAGAAAATTTCTTACCTATCTAGGAAGATGTCTGGTAGAGGTGGGTATGTTTGCATGTCAGGTACTCGCTCGTGTACTATAACCATAACAAATGATGTAAAGCCAAACACTATGAAGACATAAACACAACTTAAAACTGTCTTCCAATACTCTGGGTCCAGTCTTCGGGTAGAGTGTTTGTTTTTTCCATTTGCATATTGATACTGATCACCATTCAAGTCAGTAATTGGTCCATCATAGTCCCGAGGTACTTCACCATTACAAAACCAATCTGTACCTTGTAGTGAACCAACACTTGGGCATGCTGTGCCAACGTGACTATCACTGTTGTAACCCAGCTCTTCTAGTACATCAATGTGTTGCTTCTGTAGTTTACGTATGGACAACATCAGCCTTTTGATATCCCCCAAGACTTTGATTTCCAAAGGCGGGGATCGCAAATCATACTCAGTAAGTGTCAGAAGTGTAATTCCATCTAGCCTGTGTCTATTGCACAGAACATCCACATATTCACAGAAGCCTTCTTCCTTCAGCCACTTGGCCACGTTCTTAGTAGTCCAACGTCGAATGCAAAGCTGGTTAGTGCCTGCCATCATCCTTCTCTATCCACCAATAAAATTGACCTGTTACATATTGGAGAACAAGAAAAGACCTGAATTTATAACTTAGATTACTGAAATGCCGGTGTATGTTGTGTGATTTTAGATGCTTATTTAGCCAAAGGCTTTTTATATACGAGCCAGATAAAACAGACATATATTTATTAGGTAAGTAATATAAAAATCCTTTTAATTTTTTTTTTAAAGAAAAACTAAATTAAGATTATCTTGCTTGTTCCTAAATTGAAAATTAAAGCTACCAAGAAGCAGAATATTTCCTAGATATACCCAGTCTACTTTTATTATTTTGTGAAGAAAATAAATAAATCCAAGTTCGTTAATTACACCACGCAATGAAAACCAAAGATTACTCTGTTTAAATACCAGCTTAATCATTAGCCTTTTCTACTGTTTGCAGTTCATAAACTAAACAAGAAACTATAGCCAGCAACCATGTAAAACTGAATTAAAGCTAAAATAATACACTACAGGTTCAATATATTCCACTGTTTTAAAATATATACTGAAACTTTGGTGGCATAACATTTCCCTCCCACCCCTTCTAAGTAAACCTAAGACTAGGTATCTACAATAACAATGACCTGAGGCATCTTAGTTATACGTTGATGGTGCAGCCATCATACTTCTATATTTGTTTTACCTCAGTAATTAAGATAGATGCTTATATTGCACATCTTTTAAAATAACATTACTAGAAATTAAGCATTAGCTTTAATTTCAAGGCATCTTAAAAGTGACATGGTACTACTTAATACAGTAACACAGCAAAACCAGAAAATATGTATTCTTTTCACACAGTTCTCTCAGCAATTGTTTTCTTGGCTCTAGAATATTGCTTGAAGGAAGGCAAGACATCTCAGCAACATTTTAGTCACATGAAGGTGATGAGTCACCAGAACAACTTAGGAGCAACAATCAGAAAAAAGTTAACCATGGAATGTTATGTGGAATACATGAAAAAACTCTGAAAGGCTACCAGTATGTAAAAGTAATAAAAAGCTTATCCAATATTTAAGACCCACAGCAGTACAGAATGGATTTGTGCATAATTTATATTTGGTGGCTTATGTACAGCTACCATCTAAGAAACAGCTACAATGTCACAGCTCTTTTGTACTTGAAAAAACAGTCTAATTAACTAGAATGCTTCAATCACGCCAACCAAATTCCAGAAAATACAAGACAGTACAATACGCTAGTGCCACATATATCATTGAAGGCTTTCAGAAGGAAAGCATCAAAACAGTCTATTTAATCTATTATTTAGCCTCTGTATATCGTAAACAGGTACTCAAATCCATCATGAATATTCAACACAGTTTTACATCTTTTTCAGGGGCACAGCTCTTCCAAAAACAGAAGCTCTTTCCTTCTCACTTCTCTTTTTAAAGAGGTACTTTACCTATTGTTAGAAGTAGCTCTTATAATAATTATTGGATGCAACTTTTTCTTCCAGCTTACATCTAATAGGACCACACACTATTTTATTCTATACGAGAGATGATTCAATTTGTCCAATGAGATTTCCCAGCAGTGCAAAAGAAATAGTTCAGAAGAAAAATTAACGCACAAATCAAAGTTGCCCTTCTAAAAGAATGAAGGGAGTGGTACTTCTGAAGATATTCTCTCTGAAGTTCATTGTGCATTAACAACATGTTTTGAGAAATTAAAACTATGCATTAAGTACATCATATATAGTCAGTGTGTATATAAGCTTTAGTACCTTGATTTAAATAGTTACCAAAACATTCATAAACCACTACTAGAATCTCTGCATTTACTATACTCTTCCTTCTCCATATAAAAGGTATTCTCTCATTTCTAAGTTATCTTGCTATTTTTTGAAGTTTTGCTCAAAACAACTAACTGTAACATCTACTTTGCTCACATAGCTATTAATAAAAGAAATTATGACATTTAATTTGCAAATAATGATCAGTCAGGTAACCTTTTTTGTACTACTTATTTTATCTTACTCCAGTAAAACAAACTTGAGTTGCTTATCTGGACTTCTACCTTTCCTTACGCAGAAATATAGATGAAATACTAAAAAAAAAATGGTAATCACAGTATCTTTTATAACACTGCGACCATCACAAATTTTCAAAAAGCAATGAATTTAGACTCACCAAAAATACACTCAATTTACTGATTTGTCTTCTAATCAACGACAGGAAACTCCCTAACCTAAAAGAACTCTGTTAATTTGTCAGAAGTCAAGCAGCCTAACACCATCTTAGTCTTTCTTCATCGGTCACTGCAGGAATAAAAACCAACCCTTACCAAGCCTGCAATAAAAGTAACCTTACAACACTGAGTAAGCATAACCATCAAAGGTCACGACTGAATGGGCTGGACCTGGGAGAAAGTCTACATTAACCTTAAGATATACCTGATAGGATCTGCTCCTGTTTTTAAATGCTGTCAAAGACAAGGTATTTCACCATCTGGAAAAGACAAATCAACAAAAGAAACAAGCACTTACACAAAATACAAATTTAAACCATTCCACACAGCTGGTAGCTAATTTAATCCCAACAGCAACAGTTAAATTCGGTTTCATGACAAAGCAATTTCTTTCAACTCAGAAACTGCCTTCTCTTTCAGACTACTAATTTAGTGTCACTTCTACAGTTTGAAGTGTAAAAAACACTTTCCCTAATAATCTTAGCACCTGGAATACAATACAGATCTCTGTGCCTGACTGCTCCTGTTCATTGCTGAAGCTAAAGAATGTTACATAACATTTCCAACATTACTAGTCTGGAATGCAAGACTAATGTAGCAGAAGAGACCAAGTCACCAAGGTAACTGCACTTGTCTTCTGAAAGAAAACAGCACTGGTAGCTACTTCGCCTTCTACTTGCTAGTTTTACTGCTGACACCAAATAATAGATAACATTATTTAATGATGAATAACACAGAGCAAGCACAGACTTATGTGTCAGAGGGCAAAATATACTTTTTGCCTGACATCAGCAATGTCTGTAGCTAGCTAGCTGATTACTTTCCTGCGACTGTGACTTTATACTTAGTCAGGTCATCAGCAGTAGGTATCATGTGTCCCATTTCCCTTTTTCCTTCCCCAGCCTTTCAATTAATAGCTTGACGGCAACTGAATATGAACTTCATGTGTACATGTATAATATTTATTTTTTTAAAAGAAAAAATTGTTACTTTGTGAGCCATGAAAATTTCTACAATTTGATTAGGGCATTTTAATAAATTAGATGTCTCTGAGAGGTTGAGTACACCCTAGCTGCTAGTACAGTATTTTTCCTAGATGTATATTTAAATCTGGAAAATTAATCTCTCTCAAAATGATTATCCACAACTCTATCATGTTTTCCTCTACTGAATTACTGACAGTCAATCATTAAGTCCCTACCTTTCCCAGGATACAGACTGAGTCAGTATACCAAGGTAAAAATGTGGGAAGTTGAATCTGATTATCACTTCTCTAGTCAAGGAAAAGTAGCATTACTATCACACTAACATTAGGCTCCAATCCTGCTATATAGGAGCCAAACTTGATTACACCAGAATCATACCTGAAGGGTTAAATGAGATCCTAGTTACTTCCTAAGCAGTTAGCAGAATGCTGAGCTTATTTGTTTATTCCAGCCCTAAATGCAAAACTCTACCAGCACCATTACTGCTTCACCATCCACCTTCATGTGCTTGGGAGAGCCTGGGGCTCTCCTTGATGACAAGCCTCTTGATTTTTTTCCCCAGCTAGGTTCAATTCTCACCATCCTGGAGAGAGGAATTTTAGGAAGGACACTGAAGAACTATCAGATCTCAAGTGATTTAACCTACATTTCTTTGTGGGAAGTTTCAGTATAGGGAATTCCAACTCAGCCCCACTTTTGCTGGGTCTGCTGGCCTAGAAGCATGACATCTCACACCTCCAGGGAAAAGCTTCTCTGTACAAAGGCTGCTGGTTTGCAATGTGGACGAGACCCAGGTTTGAGGCCTTGTCTGCCCAGCATAAAAAAAAAAAAACATACACAAAAAATTACACTGAGCCAGCCTGCAATAATAGGGCTACTGTCACATACCAACTTAGTAATGCTGTGCTGGAAAAAGAACATACAGCGCTGCTTTGTTACGCATCAGAAGTCTTGGACACTTTGCTGACTTGCATCAGAAGCTTGTCATTTGCTCTTCCTGAAAACTCCAAATTCTTCAGTGCATGTTTAAAGAAAATAGCACCAAAGGTTTCATCGCCATATACTATACAGTGACTTAATCCTTACCTTCTAAATGCCACCATATAGTACAGTATCTTGTAAACAAAAGGAGAAGAACACTTGCAAAACCAATACATGAATTTTCAAGGGTTTAATACAATAGGTACCATGCTATACATAAAATTGATCAAACACAGCAAAATGCCTGCCATGAGACCTAAAAACTGGATAAGTATTTTCCTGAAGCAAGCATACTTCAAATGCAGAAATATTCCTGTAGAACTTGCATTCAGTTTTACTTAGTGACTTTGCTATCAGAGTTGCTTCACAAATATTTCTAGTTAGTAAGATTATCAGCAGTATTTTAACCGTACTCAAAGGTCTTTGTGTTATTTATGAAGATAAGAAATCTCATAAAGTAACACTTGTTTAGTTTATTGTATGTCTTAGGTTTTAAACCACCAAGGAAGATGTGCTTTTCAAGAACTATTCACTGAAGTGCTACACTGTGGAAAATACAGAACTGATATGTAAAATAAAAGATTTGCTCTATATGCTTAGAAGAATGCTTTCTGTTGGCATTCCTCCATGCAAAACTGACAACTACTACAGAAAGTCCTGAAAGCTAAACATACTTGTCTTAAGAACCACTAAGTGCAGCTACATATTGCAGCAAGCTGAACAGAATACATACTGCTCCCTGACTTTTACACCTCATTAAACCATTAAATGGGTTGTACTATACTCAAGTGAACACACTAAGAGTGGCTCAACTCCTCATATACTAACCAGTTAAGGAAACATTTTTTATCCTGCCACCATAACTCAAGGAACACACAAGTGATTTTTAAACAACTGATGAAGTACTCCACCACTTACCTTAGGATGTAATTCATAGTATTTCATTAATATTTGTAGAAGATCTTGAACATTTCATGTGCTAAGTGTCAAGTATTCTTTCCTCCAACTTCAAGAAACAGTATATCCATCTCCTAACAAAATGTTTGCTGCTCTTTATCCTTATACAACTTATCAGTAAAACAATTTAGGTTTGCTTTTCCCTTTTTACTTATTTATTTTCTTCTCACACCACCATCTTAGGATAGAAATAGGGGAAGACGTGAACAAACTCTCCATCCAAATTAATACCAGAACAGTATCTGAGGTGAAACTGCGTTTGTTCTTACTCTCCATAACCATGTACAACCCGATCTTTCCTAGTCTTGTGAAAATCTAGGAGCCTTCCTCATTTTAGATGCATTAAAATAAATAAGATATAAAAAAACTTCTACAAGTTATGCAATTATCAAATACACATTTGTAATGTAATATGGTTTATGATTCTCAGCCAGCTCAGTGGGCTGCAAAATCAAGCTCTGTACAAAGAAAAGCGATAGTATAGAGCCTGACAGACTGCAACTCCTAGGCCTAGCTGTGTTTTTAATTGTATACTACCAAAACAACCCAAACCAACCAGCCAGCAGAAAGATCACATAGAACAAGATAATGTAAAGTTCTTGCTCTCTACAAATCCACAGAATGCTTCCTTCACATCCAAGTAGCACTGTCACAAAGTTATGAAACTTCCTAATGACTATCCTTCCACTGCATATAAAAATCACACTACCACAATCCTGCGAGTTAATTCCACTATATTTTTCCCTATATCACTGTTAATTTTTCCTACACCACAGACTGCAAAAGGCAGAACAAGACCGCAGGAATTTCCTCACCTCCAATTTCCAGAAAGAGGCACCCCGCATCAAACACGAGGGGCATTTAAACACCAGGAAAAGCCTTGCTGAGCTCTCGCCACTCGAGAGCGCAGCACAACTGGCCACTCCACGGAGGTGGCACGGACACTGCGCCCACCTGCAACCACAGAGCTCTGTGGCGATGGAGCACACTTTGCACAAGTGGAATCTGCCATCCAGTCGCCTTACAACACAGAATGTGTGTTGCGATTTTATAAAATTAATTTTGCAAACTGAAGCATCAGATACAAAACCATGAGTCCCCTTCAACTCCAGCTACAAACTAATAAATATGTGAACATTAAAACTGCCTCTCATTTGCCTCTCCTTCAATTAACTTACAGAGCTAAAAAAACTACCATTTGAAGTATTATTTTTTAAAAAATAGCAAACAGCAATCCTTAAGTGAACAGTCCATGAGGCCATCTAATGCCTCTGCAACATAGATTTGAGAGACTGCGTGCATGACAATCCCTGCAGAGTTTCAACTTTCTGAACACGCTCAGGCCTTACACTAACACAAAATCTGCCCCACGCAAGCAGACTGCTCCATTTAATCTTGAAACTCAAACAGCATTCATGCAAACCAGTAACAGCACTTTTCCTTGCCGCCTTGCTAATTAGGAAATCCTACATGCTCCAAAACCTTTTTACTCAAAGCTAAGTATTTCACCCTCCGAAAACCAATCGATTTTACACTGCTGGCAGAGAAAATAGACAGCTGAATACGTTTTGACCGGACACAACTGCTTCCATTCGTAAGACTGACACAAAGCACAAGCGCTCGGCATCGTTTCCAAAAACGATTTGTTTCCTGTGAAGGCTGACACAGGAATGAGAAACCGAGTTCCCTCTCCTGCCAGACCCGCTATAACGAAAAAGCACAGCAGCAGCACGCCCCCGACCTACCCGGTGTTCTTCCCGTTCCTGCTCAGCACACTGCGGAGCCTGCCACCTCCCCGACAGACACGCTCGCACCCTGCCCGCTACCGAGGCTTTTCCCCTCGCTGATCGTTGCCGAAGTAGAAAATTTCCGAAGTTCGGAACGAAATCGACACAGCCAGGCACAAAGCCTGAACTCCTTCACCCTCGTCAGAGCTGACAAAATAACTTGAGCGAGAAACGCGCTCGGTTTTCGGTTTCCTAGCAGCCTGGCTTCCCCGAGAGCCGGCGCGGGCACCGCCGGGGCACGCCGCCGAGAGCCGCCCGGCCAGCGCGGGATGGCGGGCAGACTCCAGCAGCGATGTGCCCATGCAAGATACGCGCATTAATCACGGCGGAGCGGATCTTCGTGCGAACAGACGATACAAGAAGCTCTTCCACCACCTCACCACCCCCCCGCGGTAGATGAAGCTGCTCTCCCCCACTCCAGCCGCGGGAGCGGAGGAGCCCTTGCCCGCCCGAGACCCGCGGAGCCCGCCCGCAGCCAGCACACGCCGCCCCCGGCCCCGCCGCAGCGGGGCAGCGCCCAGGCTCCCGGCCTGCCGGCAGCGGGCTCCCAACGCCGGGGCGGCCCTTCTCGTCCCCGGCCGGCAGCGGGGCTGCCCCTGCGGGCCCGGCGCCGGGCATCGCGCTCCGCCGCGGGCGAGACGCAGGACCCCCGTGAGGAGGAGGGGAGCGCCCCCGCGCCGCGCCGCGCCGCGCCTCACCTGCCGCCGCGGCAGCAGCAGCGCTAAGTGGCGGTGCCGCAGCGCCCGGCCCCGGGGCGGCGGCGGCTCCTGCGCGCCCTCCCTCTCTCCGGCGGCGGCGGCAGCGGCGGCGGCCACCGCCACCCCCCCATCACCCGGCCGGAAGCGGCGGCCGGCGGCGCCAGCGCCTCGCTGGGCGGCGGAAGGGGCGGAGAACGGCGCGGGCGCCGTTTCCGGGCGGGGCCGCGGAGGCGGGAGCGGGAGCGGAGCGTCCCCTCCCCTCGCTGTGGTGCTGCGGCCCCGGGCCCCGCCGCCTGCCCGTCTCTGCCGCCCTCGGGACCACCGCGACGGGCCGGGGGCTGCGCCGCCCTGCCGGGTTGTTACCGCGAGCCTTGCCGATATGGGCTCAGACCACTGGAGGGGTTCGCAGAATCACAGAATGGTTTGGGTTGGAAGGGACCTTAAAGATCATCAAGTCCCAGCCCCCCTGCCACGGCCAGGGACACCTTCCAGCAGACCGGGTTGCTCAAAACCCTGTCCAGCCTGGCCTTCCAGGGAGGGGGCAGCCACAGCTGCTCTGGGCAAGCTGTGCCAGGGCCTCACCACCAACACGGGAAAGAGTTTATTCCTTATATCTAATCTAGATCTTCCCTTTTTCGGTATAAAAATTTTACCCCTCATCCACTACACCCTCTGATAGAGTCCCTCCCCATCTTTCCTGTAATCCTGCTTTCAGTGCTGGAAGGCAGCTCTAAATTGTCTCCCCAGACCCTTCTCCAGGCTGAACGCCCCCGCCTCTCTCAGCCTGTCCTCCCAGGGGAGGTGCTCCAGCCCCCCCGAGCATCTTCAGGGGGTGCTGCCCGCTGGTACCTCGCCGGTGGGCCGAGCAGGGGCTGCGGCTGCCTGGGCCTGCTGGCACGTTACACCCCGGTTATCCCTTCGTTAACCTCCCCGCTGCGTCCAGGCCGTGCAACACGCGAATGGCTCATTGGGCTTCCCCGACCCTGGACTCATCGGAATATGGGTCTTAAATATTTGGAAATATAGTAACAACTCCTTTGAGCTGTGTGAGAAACTCGAAATCCGTAGATAGTTGGCAGTGTATTTTTTAGAAGTCAAAAGAATAAATCATCCATAATCCCCACAGAGATCAGCTGAAGGGAGAAGCAAGAGCAAAGAAGAAGAAGAGCTCATGTTTAAAGCAGGCTAAGAGTATAAAACACTACTCCTGGAAGATACTATAGTAGTTTTTTTTTTTCCAGTATGATCTTTCTGTCCATCATTGGGAAGTACCTTAATACAGCCTGGATGTGAGAAAGAGATGAATGTTTTTAACCACACTAAATAGGATTTTTCTTAGATTTTTAATGAGACATGAATAAACGCATAGCGTGATCCTGACATAATTTTAAAAACCCGCCAATGTAGAAATGAAAATATCCCCGTCCTTCATTTAAAGGTTTATGTCAGGACAAAATAGCAAAGAAAACTTACAGGACCCTCATCCTGTCAACTGTCATATGAAACAATCATTACAAAAGATTTCCCTTCTCTTTAGATGCACCATTTTTTTTCACCGTTACTCTTTTCTGATGTCTGCAGAAAAAAATAAATCAAAACTAGCAGCTGGCCGACAGCACTCAGTCATTCATCCAAGGAGATCCAAACCACAGATGTGAACAGCACAGATGACTTATGAAAGCTTCAACAAGGCACCATAACTTTAGGAGCTCCATAACCTATAAATAATAGAAATGGAGGGGACAGGAGACATACAAATTAGAAAAAAATTACTCCAGAAATAAATTTATTTTGTGTATCAACTGACTGTGGTAACAGCCAGCCCTTTGGAGCAGCATAATGCAGTCTGAAGAACATTCAGAATTCGCTTTGCTGGTGATGTAATTACTATGAGGTCCAAGACAAGTCTGAATTGAAGTAAAAAGCAGGTGTCAGTGTAGCTCCATTAAGTAAATAACACTAGCCTTTTAAGAGAATTTGGCCTTGTATTCTTCACAGGAAAAAAAAAATCTTTTGCAATTCTTGTGTGCTGCTACAGTGAAACAAGGGAATTTTGCATTTCAAAATGCTTCAGAGCTGTGTCAAGTTGTCAAGTCATCGAGCAATCTGATGCAAATGTCCATGATTGTACAATCTCAGTTGTAATGGGCTATATACATTTTAAATAGATCAAATACTGGATATTCAGAACAGAAGCTGTAAGAACTTTTGCTAGTTGCCACAAGCCCTGATACTGGTTCAAAGGTGCTTATCTCCAAGTAGTCTGTTCCATCCTGCTTTTATTTTTAACACCAAATGATGTGTAGTTTCCCAAAGGAGTTGCTGAAGTTGGGGGGAATGTTCCACTTTCTTTGCCAGTTTAGCAGCCTCTGCAAACAATGTAGGAATTAAATGCTATTTCAGTCCTCTCAGTGTTCCCCTTCTTTCCCTTTACATGCACTAGATGAAAAACTGACAAGTCTGAATCCATCAGTGACAAACCACAGAACATATACATATGAATCTGAAAAAAATCCCAACCAAACGACAAAAAAAAAATCAAACGGACACTGTCTTCCTGTTAATAATGGACCTGTTAATAAATCTGGTTAAAAGTTGAGGTAGTTTTACTTACTCCAGGTCCACATACTCATATTCAAAATAACTAGCAGTTATCTGACAAGAAAAACAAAATTATGGGAGAGCAAGGGAATTTGGTTAAACAAGAGTTTATGCTTCTCTATGTGCTTTCTTTACTTCTTCTGCCATGAATTTTTCTTCACCAGCTGCCAGTCACAATTTTTGCACAGTTCCAGGTGCCAGGTTGGTACAATTTACAATACATTGCCACATTTGCTTGCATCTGAAAAACTGGCTTAGGCCAATAATGTAAAAACAAGTAAAAACTGAAATTAAAAATTGCTGCAAAAATAACCGTAGGAGGCTACAGAGCTATTTCACACAGAAGAGGTCACCGGGTTGGTGTCTTAAGCACAGCCCTGGAGCTAACTCACCTTTTGGGATCTCATTCTTACCCTTTTTACGGGAACTGCCAGGACAGTGCTGCATTGTTCAGACTGCTGTGACTTAGGTGGGTTTTTTTAACCTAAACACGCACTACAGTCCACCAGCTCACTAGACTGCAGGATGGAAGCAAAAATGAAAGCAGAAGTTTCCTTATCCTGTTTCCCTACACTGTTTATAGCAAGACCAGCAATCCACCTACAAACAATTTCCCAAATTCAGTCTCCAAACTTTAGAAGTCCAGATTGGAAAATAAGCCGTAATTATACATACACGTGAATCCGGGACTATCTGAAGTTTACAGGCCCTAAGGTATGTTATATCAGCAATAGATTCCCATGCTGTGAACCCCTGGCCAAGAGACACATCTGCAGTAAAAGTGTAGAAGACAGACGTCCTCAGCCTGGCCAGGTGTCACTGGAGAGAGCCCTGTGCCTGGCTGTGGAGGCTGCTGGGCTGGTTTGCAGCAGTGATTTGGCAACATCAGCACTGGAGAAAACCTCGGTGGTCAGTTTCTATCTGAAGTTGTCACTGCTAATGGCATGCTTCTGCTCTGTCTAGTTTCATCACCTAACAAATATTTTGAAAATGACCAAATTATCTCACACAGAAAAGTGATAAAGAGCACAATTTAAAACTTGTAGCTCTTAAATGAAAGTAGACACGTAATAGCTGCTTAGCCACTGCACTTGAAAGCTGAAAACTACTTCTCCATGCTAACACTTGATGTTCTTTAAGAGGGTAAATTATCTAGTTTGTGCTTTATTTAAGAGAAATTTCCAATAAACCTCATTCTGTCACTTTGAGTCATGTCATTTAATGCCATGCAACATTGATGTAAGTTTGACAGGCAGTGCCAATGCTGACATGTCAGTCTGAGAATTTATGACAAATTA
The DNA here is from genome assembly GCF_018691265.1 of Tyto alba. NCBI lineage: Eukaryota > Metazoa > Chordata > Aves > Strigiformes > Tytonidae > Tyto > Tyto alba. The sequence continues at coordinate 24,969,260 of NW_024881261.1, read as the reverse complement.
CATGCTACAGATACTTTTAAAGTATTGCAAAGAAAGAAAGTTTTTAAAATGTGTAATTATGCTGGGTGCATCTTAAGATTGAAAACAATTTATTCAATTCACATAGTTATATTGAGTCAATGTTCAGGCTGACACTTACTCAAAAAAAAAGAAAGAAAATTTATGTTGAAATTTCCCAACTAGCTCCAGTTAGAATATATTATAAATCACAGGAAAATGAGATGCGTTAATGTAATGTTTTTCTTTTAAAAACACTCTGCTGTCATTAAGTAATACTGTTAGCATTTAATAATTTGAAATAATCAATCTCAAATAAATCTCAAGACCCTATGCAGAAAAGGAGGGCCCCAGCTGAACAGATAATTGCTTATAAAAATCCTTTTCCAGCAAATAATACAACATGGCAAGGGGGGGATCTTTCACTAGAAGTGCTAATAGATCTAAATCATGCTTTTTTCTTTTTCTGGGTTTTGCAGCAGGTTTTTTGGTAATCTCATTTTTGTTCAAATCAGGTGCTGCCTTATAATTTCTTTGTAATCTCTGTACTTCTGTGGAAGCACACTTAGATCTGTCATATGCAAACTTTCACGCATCTAGTTTATCTACAGATTTCTTACTCCCATAATGGAAGAAGACATGGAATTCCATAGATTCATAACTAGCCGAACTTCCATGCTGTAATGTTTTCATTATAAAAGCTTTCTTTTTTTCAGGATATGTTAAAGGAGTTTGATTTTGGCCCAGTTTTCACCGGAGAAATGGAAAGCTGTCACAGACATGGCATCAGTTACTACTGACAGGCGTATTTTCAGTAGAAGAGCCTCTGTGGGTGCCCCATTTTCAAATGCTGCATGTTTTCCTGGTAATGCCATGCTGCATGCTACTACAACACTCCGTGGCAGTTTACACTGTTACCACCTAATACATTAGTAGCCAGGGAATGTTTGATTTAGATTATTGCACCAAGCACTACCTACAAAGTAATCACAAAGGCATAGTCTGATTAGAAGAATGCCTTCTGCTGGGTGTTCTGAAATTAATCATGCATTAATTTCCACTCAAACAGCAGCTATTTTTATAATTGCACACAGATGTTTGGCTTAGAGCTGCCCACCATTCCAACAGTCAGGAGAATGTCCAAATTCTTGGAATCTCAAAAGGTCCTTACTGCACAGAAAACTAATTTTGCCTCTGTTCAGTGTGACCATATATCAGTTTGTTGCTTTTTACAGCCATCCTTAGTAATTTTAAAGGGGCCAGGAAAAAAGCAAAGCTGCACACAAAATCTTTTTGCCGGACAAAAGATTACACCTGGAAGGAATTTCCTACCAATTTTGAGGACAAAGCGAAGTTCATGCTTTTCATAGTTTTTTAGCATTTTCATTCAGGCTACTTTTATACAGACTAAAATACAATGATTCTTCCCAAAGTCAGAGAATTACGGCCTTTTCCTGAGTGTTAACACAAGGACAAAATAAGGCGCTTCAGGAGCAAAGAGATGATGGAAAAAAGCCTTCGGCTTCACTGCGGGGAGTTCATACTTCTGCTGAGAAGGATCTCCAGCTTCCTGGGGGTTTCATGTCAAGGCACATCTCAGTAGCAGAGAACCCGACTGCCCTGGATTGACCCACAGACCTGATGGCTAAATGCAGTGTAAACGCATGGAAAGAGAGGTGTACTCTGAGACATCTGAGCCCAGGGCCAGAGGCAGAACAACAGGCAAGGGGGAACATGGAGCAGGAAGAGATGCTCTTGTTCTTGCTAGTGAGGTTATGTCCTGTGGGTTTGTGCACAATGGAGCTGGTCTGAAAGACAGATCTCTGCCTCCTGTCTGTTTCAAAGATGGCTCCTGGCAAAAAAAAAAGTAACACAGCTGTACCAAAGTCATGTTTGCAGACTATTAAATGTTTAGAAGAAGCTAGGTATGTGAAGCCAGAGTTCTGAAGCAGAGGGCTGTATGCCATACAAATGTTTAAGGCACACAGGGTTTGGAGATCACCCTTCTGGAGTTCATGTTTCTCTGCTCGTCAGCTTTCATGCCACAGATGAACTCTGAGTTTAGTGCATTTGGGGTAGAGGCCAATAAAAGTTTTATAGCTGAAAAGGGCCAGACTTAAACATGAGAGTCACCTTTCTGACAGAACTTGACTGGCAACAAATGGGCTGGGCTTACATTTTAAAAAATCTGCTAGTAAAGCCTCACCTTGAGCCTCCACCCAGAAACCTGAGAAAAGTAAACTAAATTAAACAACTTCACCTGCTCAGTCAGTTAATTTTCCTCATCTGTGAGCACAAATCAATCAGCTTAAAAAGCACTATCTTACTGAAGGAAAAAACAAAACAGAAAAACAAGGTAACATGACAAGGACATATATGTAGTATTTAAGTATGACTTTAACCATTTTTGCAGTTCTCTCCTCTGCTGGATCTGGCAGGCTGCTTGCGTCACTCACAGCAGAGCCTGGCTGCCTGTCCCACTGCTCCCTCTAGATAAGCACTGCAGCTTGTATTTTCTCTTCATTTCACCTTTTAGGCCAGAACATATATGGCAGTGGGAACTAATAGTCTCTTTGTATACAGGAGGCTCTTAAACAGTTTCTTCTATAAATCCACAGAATTTTAACATTTTCTATTTCATGAAAGACTCTAAACAAAGTCACTTTTCTTTCTTCTTGCATATAACTTTTGCCCTCTGATGCTGCAAACTATTGCCTTGTATTAGGGTGATCTCTCACCCACAGTACTCATAAGCATAGTTAATTAGTCCAGACTTTAATACACAGTTTCAAACAGCTCTCCATGATATATCTCTTGATAAAATAAAATAAAGCAAACCTTCTCTCCATTGTAGTAAATCAATGCATGTGGAATAAAGGTGGCTCAGACTTGACCAAGAGTTCTTTCCATTCATTGTCTTTTTTCTACAGGCAATGATATCAGCAGTAAGCTGTTTCTCTTGGGTCACCTTCTCTTCTGGACTGCTTTGGTAGTGGAACCATGACTCTGAATGTCAGCTTCCAGGCTTACAAAGGAAGAGCATCAGCATTTCATGTGTTTTGCCCTGTAGCTCTATTGCTGACAGTCTTGCAGCCCCCTGCTAGGAGTCACACATCCTACAAACCAGAAGCACAGGCACTGCTGCACTTGAAAGAGCCCACTGATATTACAGTCTGATATGACAGGTCTCCAACCTGTGGCTCACCAGAACTTCCTATATAAACTGACTCAGTGGCTTACAAGTTTCACCTGACAACCATTATATTCACCTTCTTTGTTCTCTTTTCAACAGAGAGAGGTATCATACAATACATGGCAGGTGCACTGTATTAACACAGTGATGAAAGAAGTGACTGCAATAGAAAAGATTAAACGTATAATGTACAGTTAGGCTCAGATAATTGTACTTGGTGAAAAAAACAGTAGCTTCAAGAAATACATTTCTCTAGATTATTGGTGATAGGCAAGACATCCTCATCCGCTTGGTGCTTAAGCTCCTGGTGCCCATGTCGGTAGGACCCATTGGTGCATTTCTGACATTTTCACAGCTATGTTTTTAAGCACCTCAAAAGAAATGGGAGACAGTTGTTACTGGGGGAAAGTTGCCACTCTTCTTGCACTGGACAGGTTTTTATTTTTCCTTTACTGAGCCTTTAATTGCTTGTGATGAATGGCCAGATCTTGCTGACTGCTGCTGCTGTGCCGAGGACACTGCTGGGGACAGTCACGGCCATGTCCTTGTGGGTGTCCTGCGGACAGGGGGCTGCCACCACACGCAGCTGACACCCCTGGCTCCGAGGCTGCTGTGTGGCACAGCAGTGCGGCTCTGGGGGCCAGCCCTGGGGATTGGACCGGAACCAGTAATGCCTGTTTTGGTACATGCATCTTTTTCACCGGGCTGTGCCAGTCAGGGCAATGCACAGGCAAGCCGCCAGCCCTGGGGAGGGGACTTGGGGGACGCCGCAGGACAAGGGCGGCTTGGCTTGGCAGCAGGAGCTGCTGCCCGGCACCTGCCCCAGCCCATCTCCCCGCCTCCCCCCTGACCACCCCCGGGTCTGGCAGCACCCCAGCGCCCAGCGCCGGGCCTCTGGCTGGTGGAAGCAGCGTCTCTCCCTGGCTCTCGGCATGTCTGGGACGGAGGCGCTGGACCCAGGGCAACCCAAATGCACAGGGGACATCCCCTCCCTTAAAGAAATTGAGCAGCTCCTGAACACCGGGCAGCCCTCTTGCAACCACGTTGATGAAGTATGGCCTAATCTCTTCTTAGGAGACCTGTAAGTACAGCTTTATGGACACACCGCTGCCATACATTCTGTCTGTTAGTATGCCTCATAGGTGCAGCTTTAGACAGCTGATAGTTCTGCTAATTGCTGTCATTTACACTGCAGTCAGTGTGGTTTCCAAGATAAAATTATGACTAAACTGGTACTTGCTTCTCAGTTAGCCCTTAGAAGCAATGCACAGGCTGACACTCCAGCAAATGGTTTGGGAGATGCAATCGCAGCGCTTCTGCTCTGTGAATATCTTTCTACCCGTTTTGATTTGTTTCTCTTTGTCTTTTCCTTAGAGTAACAGCTCACAACAGATTTGTTTTGTGGAAGATGGGTGTGACCCATGTTTTAAATGCTGCTCATGGCACAGCGTACAGCCAAGGAGGCCCGGACTTTTACGGAGCGACCATTGATTATTATGGTGTACCAGCCCATGACCTCCCAAGCTTTGATATAAGCCAGTTCTTTTTCTCTGCAGCGCAATTTATCCACAATGCCTTGAACACACCAGGAGGTATGGAATTATTGTTGGTCACATTGTTATGCAAGTTGGCAGAATCTTGTAACAGGTCAGCTCCATGAGCTCAGTGGTGGACAAGTCACTATATGGTCTCCTGTCAGCTGCTGGTCACCTGCAGGGTGGGTGGCAGGAGGAGGGAGTGCTGGGTACATGTATGGAGTTCTAACTACGTCCCAAAAAGTTGACATGAGAAAAGGGATGAACAGTGCAGGAGAGAGAGCGGGGCAGAGAGGAGAGGAGGCAGAATAGAGAGAAAAATATATGGAAGGAAAGGCTTGTTCAAAAAGGGAGAAGCAAAAACATATATTTAAAATGGGCACCCTCTTTTGAGACTCTTCTATGGCAACTGTATTTGTAAAAACAAACGAATAAAGAGACAAAAGTCTGACTTCCACTGCCACAAACTGCATGAAGAGGCTCATATATTGCAGATGAGCTTCTTGCAGGAAACAGGGCCTGCAGGGCTGTGCCCATGAGATTTACCTTTACTCAAGGAGATTTATAGTGTGTTGCACAGGAGACTGAGTTTCTTGGCACTGGTGCAATAAAATACTAATTAACCTGTATTACATAAAAGACCATTTCTTAGCATGAGTAAACTGGCATTAATGGAACCGTCTCAGTCTGTATCACAAGTTCTGCCTTCAAAAGAGAATTACAGTTGCAGCAAATTGCCTTATTGATTAGGCCAGTCATTTTTCTTGGAGGGTAATGAGTTAGTGCCATCCTTTCAGGCCAGATTTTAGCATTCTTCTTCACATAAGTAAGACCCTATGAAATCAGTGGGTCTGATTTTCCTTTTGTTTGCAACAGAACAGCTTCATTGCTTCAGCAGGGTTTTCTTTGATTTACCAGTGTTTCTGAGATCCAAGTGAGTGTGACAATTGCAAATTAGACTTAATCATTAGCACTTCATGTGCTCTCTCAGAAAGATAAGAAATACATAATGTTTGTGGTGTCACTCTGACCAAGCGGGAGAAAGCAAAAGGGGTTTGTTTTCCCTTCAAATACTTCATCCACTGTACTGCTTCTCTTCTATGGTTTGGTTTGTTTTTTTTTTTTTTTACCCAGCTAAAATTTTGGTACACTGTGCAGTTGGAGTAAGCAGGTCAGCTTCCCTTGTCCTAGCATATCTCATGATAAATCATCACCTGCCATTGGTTGAGGCCATCAAAACCGTGAAGGAACACCGATGGATTTCACCCAATCGTGGCTTTCTGAAACACCTACGAAATTTGGATGTTCAGCTACGACAAAAGAAGGACTGCTGAAAGGGCAAACCCATTTACATTCACTTTTCCAAGTTTCAGCCTTCATAGTCATTGTGTATATACATCTTCTTATGATCAATGCATGCTGGAAAAATGAAGAAAATTATGCATCAAAGAAAAGAACTGTAAATGGATTCATTCTGATAGCTCCTCAGTTCCTCCAAGGCTATCACAGCCAACATCAGCACCGTAAGCACTGTGTGCTGCAGAGCTGCTGTGCCTAACATGGTGCTACCAGATGGCTCCACTGCAGTGGTTAAGATGGACCGAGTTTGTTCCTGGTTTGTGCTAATGCCAGAGGAAATTTCCATAATTGCATCTAGCTGTACAATATGTTTGAGTCCCCTTTACTTGGGAGTGAAACATAACCAGCTTCCTCGGTTTGGTTACTGTTTTCACATGCATGCTCTCGTAAGAAAAGCTTTTTGTGTTCCAGGCCTGGTGATGTGGCAAGGGCAATTTCTTAAGAGCCCAAGCACCACTACAGAAACATTCCTCTTTCACTGGTCTGCTAACTATCGCAGTGCTTACAAAAAGCTGTGGCAGCCTGAAGACCCACACCAGCAGAATAATCTTCTGTGCAGCTCTCTCTGCAGTCTCTGGGTCAGCAAACCCACAAACCTTTTCTTGTGTAAATATGTTTTCAGCAAGATAATGTATATTATGTAGTATATTGAGGAGATTAAAAAAATGTGTCAGATCTTCAAAGAATTTTGTGAGCTTGAACTCATTAGTTCACTTCCTTCCAAATTATCCTAAATCAGTTCTGTGTAAGTGGCTTTGACTCATCCCTGATTTAAACTAGGTAGGAACTTCTCTTAGATCAATGGCTAGGCTTAATTGATACAAATTAGTTTTAAGCTGTTTTGAGGATGTCACTTTTCCTGTCGCCAGTTAATCAATACTTAAACCAATGTGATTTTTAATACAGAAACAGCATTTGAAATTCATGCTCCCACTCTGCCTGAAAATTAGCTTGTTACCTTGTGGTGAACCATGAAGCGATAATCAAATCTATTTTTGCCCTTTGCTACTGGCTTGATTCGTTGATTAGCTGACCTTATAAACCTTACCTGCCAGATTAAGTAAATACATTTCTGCTTGTTTGTTTGTATTTGAAGCATCAGTTCTGATCATTTTCCTGTCTGCTGGAAGAGACTTGAAAGGTTAGAAGAAGACTTAAATAGTGGTGACTTGTGAGTTGAACCTCTTCCTTCCCAGGCCCCCTATCCTCCTTAATTCTTGGAGAGGTTATGACATGAATGCTGATTCTGCCTAGCGCTTATGGGAATGTAGAAATCCCTCTCTATTTCAGTGTAACAAATCCCTTGCAAAATAAGCATCTTTAAGATCCTTTCAGAGGTCTGTTCGACTGTCTGTTCAGATTTTCCGAAATCTTGCCAAACAGCTCCACTGACGAGAGAAAGAGAAGACATTGTAGTGTAAAAAGATCAAATAGAAAATCACATTTAAACCCCAATAGTGCAAGGACAATCTTTATACCTCACAAAGCAGCAGAGTGGTGGAGGAGGAGCTGGGTTTGCTTTGAAGTTCTCCATTAGAGTTAATAGGGATTTATATGAGTTAATATTTCATTATAATTTATATTTCATTCACATTACAGTAGATTTTATTCTGGAAACCTTTTGAAGACATGGCATTGAAAAATCTGAAATTCATGTGAGTGAAATAATGCATCTTAATGGCTTTAGGCTGGGCAAAATTAGACACATGTGAGCAAGATTAATGGAGCCTCCCATCAGGGTAATGCTTTGCATGCCCCTGAACATCTGTCCCACAAAGCCACAGCTGTGAAAGCTGCTCCTGTTGTAAATTAGTACCTGCTCTCGCAGATACTGCTCTTCCTGGGAGAGTATTGCTTCACCAGGGATAGAGAAGAGTACAGAGCCAAGCTGAGTCAGTATGGCAGCCATGCTACCAATGACACGGTAGTGATCTTGTACAGCAAGACTTACTTACCCCAGTGGAGGGAATGAATTAGTTAGAAACTCTTTTCAAGGACACTGACAAATCACAGAAGTGTTTTTAATCTGTGGAGTTAATGTTGCCTATATTTCCTGCCTCCCTGTATTGCTCCCTTCCTTATACACAGTTTAACTTTGGCTCCAGGTCTGCTTGGATTCCAGTCAACATAAGCAAAAGCAGTAGAATTAGTCCCGTAACTTCTTGAAATAGAAAACATGGTCTGCTGTGATGTGCTGGGAGGAAAAGAGACCATCTCACCTGTCACTTACACTACCCATAGTTCAGGTCATGACGTGAAGTGACAATACTACTTCACTGTTTCCACTATCAGTTGGAAAACTTGCATTTGAAATACTGGTTTGGCCAGTTGGACTAAGGAATCAAAACAAAAGAAAAATACTGCCTCATCAGCGACACTTTGTTCAGAAAATGCACATCTGTTGACCGGGTCTACAAAACCTGGAAGACTAAAGGCACTGAATGTTAACTCATAACTGAGGGAGGGTCCCATATTTAAGTACCTAAAGGCAAGCTGGGTACCTGCTGAGCTGGCCAGAGCACCATGGCTCATGCAGCGGTGCCTGTGTACCCTCCCAGCAGACCACAGGAACTGGATATCCAGCCTGACCAGGAGCCAATTACCTCCCAAATCCTCTGCAACAAACAGGTGCACAGGCCTTCCTGCCCCAGGCTTGCCTTATCATGGGTCTTTCCTCAGTCTGTGCTTACTGCCTTTGTCCCTTTTCATTTACTGTTTAGCTGAAAAATGCATTTGACAAAGTCCACAACAGAGTGCATATGGTTCAGGAATGAGCTCCTCCCATGAGAAAGGACTATACCAGAAAGAAGAGTTAGACTTCCTCTGAAGAGGGTCTGAAAACAAATTCTTTGTTCCTTTGAGAGCAATTTTCACCTAGATCCAATTCCTGAGCCACCTTACCAAGTGGGTCATGAGGACTAGTGCCAGCTCAGCGGAGGCTGCCAGTGTTTGTCTGTGAGCAGGGAGCACAGTGAAAGAAACTGTCCCAGCTACAGCTGTGGCAGACTTAAGTCTGCTTGAAGTTATCATGAAACCAGTGTCACCTGAAGGGAGCCATGTAAAATTCCAGTGGAAACTTCCCTTAATTTTATTTCCCAGTACAAGAACTGGAGGCATTAGATGAAGCCAGTAGAAGCCAGGTCTGAAATAAGAAGAGGGGTTTAGGCGAGCTGTGTAATGCCTTGCCACAGGATGCTGCAGAGGGTAAAAGCCTATAAATGTTCAAGGGGTAACTGGAAAAGTTTATGGGACAGAGATCCATTCAGGGTTACCAAATACTTAGAAACTCCATCTAGATCTGGAAGTTCATGAGCTGCAGCTGGCTGGAAGCTGGGATTAGAAAGCAGCGTAATTCATGCTTCTGTGATCTTATTTTCTATAGGCATCCACTTACAGCCACAGTCAGGCGGAGGACAGTGGGCTCGATGGAGCTTTGGTAAGGCCCAGGACAGCTGCTCTTATGGTCTTTATTTTGAACTTACCCCTAAAATGAGCTGTTCCCTCTTTCCTGGTAGCTTATTATTAGAACTGGGTCACATGAGGCATTTGGGACTGCGTCTCAGCCACGTCGACCGACATTTCTTTCACAGAGAAAGCTCTACGCTGGCAGGCACAGCAATATAGCTTACGTGGGGAAGGCAGTAGCGTTTTCTTTGCACAAGATTCGCCTAGTGCAGACTTTTCGTTTTTGTGGCTGTTCCCTGTTCCATCAGGGACGCAGCGCTGAGCTAATCCGGGGAGGCGTCGAGGCGCATTCTGTATTTAGAGGCAGCCACCTGCTTGGGAACATCAAGCGGCAGCAACGAGCACGCTTCAGCAAAAAATCTCCCCCATGGATTCTGCAGCAGCAGTGGCCAGCCGGCTCTCCCCTGCCTAAATCTACATGTGGCCACCAAAGGGGTCAGCGCCTGAAGAGGTCAGGCCCCATCAGCCCAGGAATGCTCTGAGCCTGGCACTCCCTCTGCCCAGGAACTGCCAGGTATTTTGGACAGCTGCAAGGTGGAATTAAATCACATGGGTGAAGAGTGACCTAATCTCTACATAGGCAATATGTAAGTGTTACTTGAGGCTGAGCTGTTCTGAAGTGCTGGGGAATACAGCACTTGTTAACATATGCTATCCAACTACTTTATTTAGTTAGCGTTGTTAAACTTTGTTGCCTTAAAATAGGTTTAAGATTAGCATGGAAGAAAGCAAAAGGACTATCCGTTAAGGAAAGAAACTACAGAAGAGAATAAAATTAATTAAAAAGAGAGTAAGACTCTCTTTACATTCTTTTATAATTATTCAACATACAGATTTTATAAATGCTGCAACATTTACCTTAAAAAGCACAAGACAGACTCATGATCCTGAGTAGCCTTAAAATAGAACTATGATTGGTTTTTACCTTTTTCAGTTTAATTTTAACTAGAATGGAAATTTTCACATTGAAAATAGTATTCTAATTTTTGCTCTTCATATGGTATGACAACTTGATTTGCAGTTGAAATTTCTGACCAAAAAAATACAGATATTCTGAATGACAGCAGATTTCACTGATTATTTCTCAAATTTGTGCAGATTGTTGTTTCACTCTGGAGCAGGGAGAAAGCATGCAGCCATCTGCATTCAACATGCTTAGTGCCCAGTGTTATGCCAAAACGAGTTCTTTCTACCACCAGCAGGTTGAAAACTTGTTGAAATATCTGGAAATTACAAGTACAATACTTCCTAAATGAGATAAGCAGGAGGAATTAATGATCCTTTGGCTAATTGCCCATTAATTACAGCTAAAAGTGGACATTATTTTAGCTATGAAAAAGCAAAGCCTAGAAGTGAGCTAGATGACACTGGGGAAATAATCTGCATTTACGAAACTTGTTTTTACAAATTGCAGCCTGATCCTAATCTCACCGCATTTCTAATCAGGAGCATGACACCCTGCAGATGAGCCCTATGCACAGCAGGTGGCTGCCCACTGGTAGGCACTGGTGGGCACCCAGAAACACGCTTGTGCTGGTCTGGCCCAGGGTGTGGAAAGGCAGAAGCCAGCACAACACGCAGTACTTCACTGAATTTCTGCTTTGGTGATGAGAGTGGGAAACCAGCCTTTGTCTTTCCAGTTAAACCTCGTAAATATACTTGGAAATTAACTTTTTTACTTTATTAGAACCATCTGGAGAAATAAGGATTTGCAGAATTGAGCCCAACAGGTAGTAAAAGCAAAGATTTACAACTGTATAAAAATCACTGAAATTGTATTGTCTTAACACTGTTATTTGATTTTAGACATTCTTCTAAGTTCAGTTTTAAGATCTCGTTTTAATGCCTGGGAGTATATATGCTTCAAATTATTCTTGCATGGGTTTTTTCAATCACATTCTGTCTCTCGGAAAAAAAAAAAAAAAAAAGAATGGTGGGACAAAAATGTATAAATAACAACAGTGTGTACATGTAGTAGGGAAAAGATGAACTTTGAGAACATTCAGCTAACAGGACCAGAAATGTAAACAGCTTTGTCAATGCAATAGCTGATCACTAATATCGAGCTTAAATACGAGTTGCAGACTGCAATCAGTAAAATGGGAAGTTTGTAAAATGCTACAGATAGAATTTTCTTTATTCTGACAACATTGATAAGATAAATATGAACAACACCTGACAATAAGGTTTCATGGGATCTTCCTGAGGCAGAAAGGGGGAATAGAGAGAGTTTTTGCATTTAGGGCCCAACCCAATACTCAGAGTAACAGAGTATGTTTCTGTTACTGAGCAAACACATCAGCATCAGGACTTCTGCCACAGCTACAATAACCCGAAGCAGTACCATAAATTGTCACTGCTTATTCCTGTGGAACCAATTATGTGCAGTTTCTGAGAAGCTACTTGGAAATTAAAGATCAATCTAGAATTAATACTGTATGTTATAAGAAATATGTCTCCTTATGACTTTATCAGAAATTATGGTCAACCTCTTTAAACAACAAATATGTCTTGTAAAATAAAGTAGCGGTGTCTCACTTCACATGATGTCTTTCATCCTGGAGGACTTTGAAGTGGTCAACAAACTGATTATTAAATATCCGTCTGGCTATCAGCCATTGCTGATACGCAAGGCCAAGGCTAAGACCCTTTTGGTTGAAAGGTAAATATTTTTTAAAGTGCTACATAATAAGCAGCTGAGAGCACAAGATGTAAAATATCCTGCCGAAATCAAACTTCATGCTGATCTTAAGCAGGCAGGTTTATCAACTGGGATTTAGCCAGATTAGCAAGGCTAATACCACTCCAGCAAATAAACATCACACAATTATAGGCTGAAACTAAATGGTTACAGGCTATACTAAAACCTGAGTATGTTCCTTCAACAGACATATTTCAAGCCCATTTATAGGAGGACCTCAGCTACCTCATGAAGTAAATTTTTGTAAGGTGTTTGGGCCAGTAATTTCCAATGCCTTTTCCGTCAACTAGAGCCTGTAACACTTTTTAAATTTGCAGGAAGTTACAGGCAGGAAAGTGTCTTTGCAGAAGCAAAATAACTTGGAATTCTGCATTTTCACATATATCTTGCGTATATTCAGAAATCACAACCTTTTACCTTTCTTTTATTACCTTACTCTTTCTTACACAACATGTCTCAAAGCATGGCGGGCACTGGGCTCTACAGACAGGAACACATTACAAGGCAACAAGATACCCTGTGTTGCTTTTTGTCGTGAGCTTTTGTACATGATTTTCCACAGCTCCATAGCCCATAACAAGGAGGACCTGAAGAGGCTTGGTGTCACCCATGCGCTGAATGCAGCACATTTTGCATGGGGAAGCAAAGGAGACCAAACATCCCATGGCCAGGAAAGGCAGTATTATGGAATACCTGCAGAGGACTTGATCGACTTTCACCTTGGCGCACATTACTGCCTTTGAGTGCATTCACTAGGCCAAACGGTGAGTTCCTCTCCTGGTGGTAAACCACTGCTCTTACACAAGTCTTTTATTAAGCGATCACAAATTACTTTAGCAGCGTTAACTAAACCTCACTCAGACATTTGGGTAAGCCTAATTATCCACTTACAGATATTGTCTCCATTGGCAGGTGGGAAGATAGCAAGATCCTGAGATTAGAGTAACCAAAAAAATTATGTCCAAATCAGTGGTAAGGATCACACATGGTCTACTGGTAATCATCAGAGTGTATCTTCTGTAGCAGGAGAGAAAAAAGAAAAAGCAATTATAAAAGGGAATTATGCTGTATTTTAGTGAGCGGGGAGAAAGTTCTGAGTTCTCATTCGGAAAGCAGTGATTTTTTGTTTTTCTGTATTGATTCATCAGAATACTCAGCACAGAAATTGTTACTTTCTGGTTTGAGAAACAGCCAAAAGCTGCAAAGAGCTATCAGAGACATGCCAATTGGCCACTTACAAAGCCTAATGCCATGTGTTTTCCTCTCTTTCTGGACTCAGATCTCTAGTAACAAAAAGTGGTTCTTGATTTATGAAAGACATGAACGTAATACCCTGGAGGCTACTTTGTCTCAGCTGTCATAAATTGGATGTCTCAGAGATGAGATGAGATGTGAGTGAGGCAGAAGTACAAACTTAAGCAATCTGTGACCATGGCACTATTATGTGCAGCCTGCAACAGCACTACATGTATTCACTTCTATTTTGAAGGGAAAATCTTCGTTCACTCTATTCTTAGAAAAAGCAGGTCTGCTTCCCTTGTGCTGGCTTATTTTATGATCTTCTGTCACTTTCCTCTAGTCAATGCTATCCAAAGAGTTATCCAGTAGCAAGCAGTTCCATTAGGCTGCAGTATTTACATATTGAACTGAGCTATAGTAATACACCTATGTAAACTCTAAACTCTTATAAAATAAAAAGATCGAAGTGACAGCGAGAAACATCAGACAGACAATCTGAATATGAGAAAAAGATGAAAGGAACATGACCTAAAGCTTTGGCATCAAACCTATCTTTCCACTCTGTTTAGGGGGTAGGAGGTTTCTCAATTTCATATGCTCCAGTCACTCCTCAATCATTTGGCTAAATGGAGGCAACAAATGTGTTTGTTGTCCATTCTGCTCATTAAAACTCATAAAATCAACTCCAAGAGAAAACAGGCCCCTGTTTAAACTTCAGGCTCTTAAGGATATCCCTGGACATAAGAAGATGGTAACCTGTTTTGCTGCACTGGGATCAGCAAATAAAAAAGGGAAAAAATGTTGTAGTCCAACACGTATAAGAAGTGACCCAGATGGGGGAGAAGATTTTCCTACCCTGGTGACAACAGATGCTCAATGGCTGCGGACTTCCCAGAGGTACCTTCCTCCCACCACACCCTCTGCCCAGCTTTATGGACCTGAGATTTTCAGCAAATCTAATAAATTTTCAGCCATGAATTAGCCTTCTTTTCATGCCCAGAATTCCGTGTTCCCACAAAAATTCTTTTTACACAAACACAGCTGTGTCTGTAGCACTAGCGAACACAGAAGTAGACAAGTTCTTTAATTTTATGGGAATATTTAGTAAAGGAACTGGTCTTTCAACCCTACTCTGCTTGATCAGAAGATAGTCTTCTCCCAGTACACTGTATTCTGTTAATGTCTCACAAAGGAAAGGGGACTGCAAAGATGAAATAATAATCAGACTTTTGAAATGACTACCTGAATTGGCAAGATAAGCTAGACCACCTTGGGGTAGTTCTCATCTTAGAGCAGGTCCTGGGAAACAAATTATAGTTTTAGACTGAAGTCCTAGACATGCAGAAGTAAAGTACCTAGGGAATGTGGCTGGTCGCAATCCCAGCAGAATTACGTAGCATTTGCCCAGAGCTCATTTGCCACATGCATGCATTTCCGTACGAGGTAGTGCAATGCAACATTGGAACACCAAGATTGGGGCCAAATTAATCCTTGGGGAAACTCCCACCAAAAACCTGTGGTGCAACCCTGGGCTGAATTCGTCCTGTTTCCAAAACGAGAAGTGTGCCAAGGACGGTATGGCCTAAGAGGCACACAGAGTTGGCAGGCTCTCAAGTGTCAAAATAGAACCAGCATCACCGGCCGCATACATCACGTGCTTTGCAGGCGAGAGAGAGACAAGAAAAACAATCAAGTTGTCTGGTGGAAAAAGCAGCTTCCCAGGATCGCTCTAGCCACGGTGTAATTGTGATCAATCCGCACTGGCAAGTACCAGCTTTCCATGTGTGTTTCGCCTAACACAGGCTGCCTGTGGAGAGCAGCTCGGGCAGGCTGATGCATGCTTGTTATCGCCGGCGTAAATATCTCTGCCTTGTGTTATTGTGGCACAAAGCAGCTGGACCATTTGAAAATCATTTAAAAAGCACTATAAAATTAGGGCTCCAGTGCTCTTATTTTATGACTTTCATGAGCAGCATTGCCTAGAGAGAAATTATCCTCTTTATTTTCAAGGCTAAAGGTTCTTTTAACATTCATCAAAATCAAAGTGCACCCTTGATAACACATCGAGCTGTTACTTATCTAGTACAGACTCTTTACCTTCTGCATAATATCACATTTGAGATCTCAGTTCTTCATATACAACTCATTTCATTGTGTCTGCTGTTGTTTTCACCAAGTGAATTTGCATAGTTTCAGGAGAGGCTGGCTGATGCCCTGAAACATATTCTTTCCATAATTCCTAATTTTTTTTTAATTTCTAGAACAATAGCCTGGAGTGGTTTTGCTACTGATCCTCCTATAAAAATGGTCAATTACCTCTTCTGGCAATGGATTTGCACAGACCAATTATGCACTGTAAGCGAAAGATTTTCAAGGGCATAAATAGTACTTAGGTGCATAACCTGACAGACTCCCCTTTCTGCCTTTGAAAATCTGTCCCCCATATATATATATAAAAAAAAGTCTTTGATAATTTTCCTTTTTTTCATTCTTGTTTTCACAGACAACTTCTTTACCAAACTCAGGAAAACGGTGAGTGAAGCAAAGCAGCATGACAAAATGCTAACAGTACAAAGGGAAAGCCATTCTATTTAGAAATAAAATAGTAGTGCAGCTGTACCCACCATACTTAAAGTTCATATCTGAAGGGCTTAGGAAGAGACACTGCATGAAATTCTCAGCCACAGAGGTTGGCCCTGCACATCCTCTGTCCTGCAGCTCAGGGAAACCACTGTTCTCCTCTGTGTTGTTTAACCTGCCTTACGCTTCTGTAAGACACTGGTCACCTTATTATCCAGACATCAAATACCAACTGAGGATAAACATTTAGAAAGTCAGAACCTTAACTCTTGGGTACTCTTTGACCAGGATTTTGTCTTTATTTCCTCGGGGGGTAGCAGGCTGCATTCCTGTGCCAAAAGGTAGCATGCTTTCAGATCACTGCAAGAGGGGATGGTTGGTGCTAACAGATCCCACTGTGAAAACACATGAAGCCACGTAGAGGAGTTGTAAGGTCAAGATGCAGCAGCATTCTGAATGAGGGAGATGTAACTGGCCAGAAGGCAGGCTGTGTGTGTCAGAAGAGAGCCTCACCACCATGCAGCACCTCTGCTAGCAGAGGAAGTTTGAATTTTTAGCCATCAAGGTCTTGCCTGTTGTCACTGAGTTTGTGATTCATCAACAGGATGCTTAAGCTAACAGAGGGATGAGAGGGAGTTATTTGGTAATCACAATTGTTTATAACCATAGGAAGGCAAAAAAAGGGACAGGTGTGGATCAGCAAACCCTAGCAGAGTCTGCTGTCACCACGGATGGAGAAAGTGGGACAGGCATTTAGTAAGTCAGGATAAGAATGCACCTCAGCTCAACGACACGTTTTATTGTTCCAATAGTCAGCAAGTCACTAACAACCTCTTCCTGCGCCTGACAGTCCCAGAAATATAGAAAAGGGCCCAACTGAGCTGATCTAGCTCTGCTCCTGCATTTCAGACCAGATTTGATATTTTGGATCAGGATATTGTGGACAGCTCATTCATAAATGTTGTGGTTTAAACCCAGCTGGCAGCCAAATACCTCACAGCAGCTGGTTCACCCTCCCCCTCCCAGGGGATGGGGGAGAGAGCTGGGGGGTAAAGGGAGACTCCTAGGTTAAGATAAAAACAATTTAATAATTGAAGTAAAAGAAAACAATAACAACAATAGAAAGCAGAAGTGGGTAATGCACAGTGCGATTGCTCACCACTCACTGACTGATACCCAGCCTGTTCCTAGCTAGTGATCCTGAAGAAAGCCAAGATCTTGAAACCACAATCCTGGAACCAAGAGAGAATTCTCTCCTTCCCAGTCAACTCTCCTTTATATACTGAGCATGACATTACATGATATGGAACATTCCACTGGCCAGTTTTGGTCCAGTGCTCTGGCCATGCTCCCTCCCAGCTTCTTGTATACCTGTGCACGGGCAGGACACGGGGAGTTGGAGAGTCCTTGATCTCTTAGCAAGAACTGAAAACATCAGAGTATTATCAACATTCTTCTCATACCAAATCACATACTGAATCCAGAACACAGCACTACTCTAGCTACTAAGAAGAAAAATTAACTCTATCCCAGCTGAAATCAGGACAATAAGACAGGTGGAAAAAGTGCCAAGGCTGGTTAGACCTGAAGGTCTGGCTAGTCAATGATTCTCCATCAGCCCAGAGCACAGTCTAGGGGAAGACTGTGTAAGAAACAGGACAACTTTAGAACAACGCTTCCCCTGCGTATCTTCCAGCTTTTGGCCTTCAACAGATGGCTATTTCCTAAACCTCACGATGCTTTTAATGGCTGCAGACTGGGCAGAGGGGCCGGTCCCAGTACGGAACTCCCTCCCTGCCTCCCTCGCCGCTGCCCCCAGCAAGCAGCCTGCCTGCACCCGCCCCAGCGAGGCTGGCCCGGGCCGGGGGAGGGGGGAGCGCCCGCGGGGGGGTCTGCAGCGTGGCTGCCGCGGCCAGCAGGCTCTGCCCCTCCTCGGACGAACGGCCGAGGCTGCTGCCAAACTCCCTCCGAGCCCCATTCTGACGGGGGCTGAAGGCGTGGGGGGAGCCGCCGCCGTGTCGCGGGGACAGCTTGGGGGGGGGGGGGGGGGGGGGGGGGCAGCACCGCGACCGGGGCTGGGACCCCACCGCCGGGACCCCCGGGCCTGCGCAGTGCTGCCACCTGGAGATAACTCCCACCGGTTAGTAGGCGCCTGGTAATTCTCACTGACGCCCAATAACCCTCGCAAGCTTTCTTCAGCTCTCCTGTCTTTTAGAAGGATGCAAGGGATGCGTCGCTCCAGATGGGGAGGAGGAGTAATGCCTCCGGTTAACGCAGAAGCCCCTAGACAGGCTGACTGCACTTTCCCAACGGATTTCCATTCTCACAGAGAGTTGATTTCTTTAAGAAAAGCATTCAAAGTGAAAGCAGCTGGGGAGAGAGCGTGAACAGCATGGACTCCTCCATCCAAGCCCTCTGAGAGGGGCTCCGTCCTGGCAGTTGGAAATCAGAATCACAGAACAGTTTGGGTTAGGAGGGACCTTAAAGATCATCTAGTTGCAACCCCCCTGCCATGGGCAGGGACACCTTCCACTAGAGCAGGTTGCTCAAAGCCCCGTCCAACCTGACCCTGAACGCTGCCAGGGAGGGGGCAGCCACAGCTTCTCTGGGTACCCTGTGCCAGGGCCTCACCACCCCCACAGTAAAGAATTACTGCCTTATATCTAATCTAAATCTTCCCTTTTTCAGTTTAAAACCGTTACCCCTCATCCTATCCCTACACTCCCTGATAAAGAGTCCCTCCCCATCTTTCCTCTAGGCCCCCTTTAAGTGCTGGAAGGCTGCTAAGAGGTCTTCCCTCTGAAGACCCGTGTAAGCAAAGGGTCAGTTTTTCCCTGGAGAACAGGCAGGAGAGACGGTCGGTCTCTGAGGTGACCACCACCACTAGCCCACCGCCCAGCCCAGCAACTCAGTGCAACAGGTTGTCAGCGCTCAGGGGTGCTCTCCCAGCCGGCATCTGCCCCTCGCACCTCCCTCTCTTCCTCGGAGCCAGAGGAGGGGACGCGTGTGCTCTCTTGGCTCTTTTCCTACCATGACTGGAGGAAGTGGGAAAGGGAAGAGAAACATATTTGGAAAGACAGAGAATAAAAGACTAAAGGGATCACCCTGCTTTTTACTGTGGGTGACTGCATTACGTTCTGGTTTGGGTTGTAGAACAGATGTCGCCAGTGGAGCAAAACCAGGCCAAACTGCACTGTGCATAGGAGAAATGAGCACTGTTACAGGTGTTTCTGATACAGAAAACCTACATGGGAAAGGATATAGTGTAGATAATTTAATTTATACACCCAGGTCAATACCAATTTAATTCACCTAGTACATTTCACGTTTTTCTTCCATCCACCAAGAGTGCAGTTTCTTGTGTATGGGTAACAGCTCCCTTTAAATGCCATTCATGAGTATACTGTGTACTTTTGAATCATTCAAGATTGCTTTCTTCTGCCATCTTCTGGCAAAATGAAAAATCACAGCGTTTCGATAACAGCAGTGTTGCAAGGCAAGGGTTGTCAGTAAGGGTAGTGTATAATTAGATCAGTTGGCATAACTGGAAAAAAATATAGTCCTTCTTGCATATTTAAAAGCTTGCCTATTCTTCCAGCTCTACCAGTTGATCTAGTAGCAGTGGTTCAGTGGTTATCCCAGAGCAAAATGTCAATTTTGTAGACCTTGTTTTTCTTGAATGTCTGTAACAGCAAAGAGAGTTGCTTAACATGTGAGGCTTTAACATTTTATAACAGGACTTCATCAAGTATACCCTAAATATTTTGAAGAGAGTCCTTTTTGCCAGTTTTGCTCTCAGGTCTTCACAGCTCCTTGACAATAGACATCTATGACACCACAGGAAGATCTTGTCTGATAAGCATGTAAAGCTTTTCCTTCTACTGCAACAACTATTTCTGTCTGATCCCTCAACATAAACACCACAAATCATGCCAAAACACCTCGTATTATTTGCTTAATTCTAAAACAAAACATTTTCAGTATTTTGTTAAAAATATCTATGATTTATTTAAGACTAAATTTTGGTTCCTGAGGTTTTGTTTCCCCTTTTCCTGCAATCACACAGAGGTTCATTGTAAATGACTACTTGTGATCCCCACTCTTCCATCACAATAGCTTCTCCCACATAGCTGTGCTAAAAATATGAAAATTATATATGATAATTTAAAAAAAAAAAGAAATCCAAAAGGAGAAAATGTCAATATTTTCCCTTCAAATAAACCCCAAATTCAGAGCCTGTAAGAAAAACTACTCACAAAATTCAGAGCCTGAAAAGAGAACATAAATAAAAGCTGTTCAAAGCTTTGTTCATTTTCACTAGCACCAGCAAAAATGACTGCTTGGGATGCCAGGCATTGGAGAGAAAGGATGTTAATGCTATTTATAGCTCATGGGTGGTTCCCATTACCATTACACCTGAGAAGCTTGCAGTCCTTAATGTATTCCTACTCACACCAACTTTCTCAAGCAGAGGACAGCCTTCCCAGGGCTGTGCTGGAGGCACTGAGGTTTGCTTTGGGAAAATGGACTGTTACATTTGCAGCCTGTTCCCAAACAGTCTATTATAAACTGCCTGCAGCAGGCACAACCTCCTGCAAGGCTGCACTTCTCCCTGCTACCTGTGCTTGACTCTCCCTCTTGGGAGCCATGAGGCTGCTGCTTTGCTGTAGGCTCTTCCTCCTTCCATCACCCTCCTGGCTTTCGCATCGATCTACGGTCCACACCAAGCCCCAGCAGGAAGCGGCATCAGAAAAAAAAAACAGCACAAAATCTGACAAGATAATGGCGAAAAGACCCTGCAAAAACTTTCTGGCACATAACAACACTTGCTCCTGCCCTGCCTGTCCGACTGCAAGGCCCAGGCGGCAGCAGCGTGGTATCTGGGGCGCGGGGCAGCACTGCACTGCCGGCTCCTCGCAGAGCCAGCACAGCAAGGCCTGGCGAGGAAATTCCTTCCCACTAGCCAGCAAATGGCAGGGCAAGCTCTCCCAGTGACCCTGGGACTGGATATTCCACAGAGCAGCGTGTCCCCCACGCCCTTGGCTCCTCATCCATCCCTGGAGATGTGTCTGCACATCCCGCTTTATCCACATGCCCAGACTAGGCAGCTCCCTGCTTCCCTCTGGATTACCTGGTACCTCGGTTTTATTTCTTCATAGTCAAGATAAGAAATTAAGAGCAAATATTCATTAGACACATACTCAAAAGTTTGCAAGAGAAAGCAAACCCCACTTTTAGGTCTTAATATCTCCTCTTGCTTGTTTTCATGCACCTCATCAGTGGTCAATTCTTTGGTGACATACAGTCACCCTACTTAAAAGATGACTTGATCAAAAAAAAAAACAAAAAATGATTTTAAAGTCAGGAATTAAAAAAAAAAAAAAAAACTAAAGAAAAAACATTCCGCTCTGCCCTGACAAATCTGAGAATATCCCTTGAAAGATCTGTGATGTGCCTGAAAAAGCTTAAGTGACAAAACAGATCTTCCATTGCAGAGTTTTGAAGTCTTTTTGCTCTTGATTCCACTCCAAAGAGTTTGTACAGCTCTGTCAACCTTAGAAAAAGGTGCCTTTTTTCTACATACCCTTTCAAGCAAGGCAAGGCAAGGAGAGCACTTCACTGCTTACGTTTAAAGTGCAGGGGGAGACAGACAGCTCGGAGATACTCCTGACAAATGACTGAGGAATATCAAAACCCCTTTACTTGTGCCTTCAAATATCCCGAAATCTTGCAAGCTTGACAGCATTGTCAATTTTGTATTGACAGCATCAGACAAAAAATCATTTGAGGAGTAAATCAAGGAGAAGAAACACACCCCACCACCACCCCCCTCCCGCTTTAATCCAGTCACACAAATCCATACTGCCTGCAGAAGGGCAAGTGCTTTGTAGCCCTTTTTAATAGCAATATATTAACACCCTTGTTTGTCTTTCCTGAATCTTCCAAGGCAATTCCACCCCCCCACACCCCCTCAGAGTCTGGTCTCTTCAACAGCATTTGTATCAGAACTGCCCATAACTTACACCTATTGACAGCCTGTGACACAGATGAAATCTCAGCACAGCGCTGGCTGTGACAGCACTCCCTGAACTGTTATCAATATCAAGGTCACTTTGTTTTTCTTGCTCTCACTGGAGCATATCTGCCCTCAGGGCACGGGCTGCCCAAGGAAGCTTTCTGTCTAAGCTCCTCACAAGCCACAGCGTCTCTGCTCCATTACAGGCGTTATGTAAGATTAGAGTGAAGTTTCTACTATTAGAAGCAGTTAGCTGCATGGTGATTGTGTGGTTTCCTGATTATAGCATATAGCACAGTTATGGCTGCTGGCAGCAGGATTTAAAACTACAGCTATTTTAATTCAGGGAGAAGTGTGAGTGTAGTCGAGGCGTGTCAAGGAAAACAGTAGTTTTGGGGGGGGGTTAACTCCTAGCCATGGTACCCTGGACAGGAGTGCCCCAGAAGAGAAAGGGGAAAGCATCACCCTAGGCTTGCCAGGTATCCACAGATGAGTCGGAAATTATGGTAGGAGCCTGTGGAGGGCAGCGCTGTCTTGCTGGGGATGGTGCATTGAATAGCTCAGAGATGCCAGCTGCTAAGGTAATACTTCTTTTTTTATCTCCTTTGAATCTGAAAGCTGCAGATGTAAAAGCTGTCATCCTGCCACAGCCGTGGCCTGTCACTGCAACCAGGACTCCCCATTTTTCAGGCACCTTTTCCTGTAGCGTTAGCCCTGTGTGTGGGCAGATGCCTCTCCCTGGGCTGCGTGGCTCTTAAATAAGAGGGTTGGGGGGAGGCAGGGTAGGGCTGGGGACGGCAGAGAGGTTCTCCCCGCTTGGAAAGATAGGGTCTTGGGAAAATACGTGTAGATCCATTACATTGCAAAGGAAAGGAAATGCTCTCCAGGAGCACTTCCATGAGCTAGCAAGAACACCCTCTCCCCAA
This sequence comes from Tyto alba, assembly GCF_018691265.1. NCBI lineage: Eukaryota > Metazoa > Chordata > Aves > Strigiformes > Tytonidae > Tyto > Tyto alba. The sequence goes on along the minus strand of NW_024881261.1, from coordinate 24,946,249 downwards.
AAAACAGCAGGGCAGAGGTGAAGTTCCCCGCCACGAGCCTGAATCCTGCTGTCAGGGCCTTGAGCCTGGCTTGGCAAGCTCTGCTGTTCCTGGGGGCTTGCCTTGTCCCAGGATGAGGGTGGCTACGAGACCTCGGGTGGTGCTGCGGCAAGGAGCTTTGTGAGAGTGCGCGGTGGGAGGCCTTGCTGGGGCTCCCCACCTCACTCAGGAGCCCATCTGAGCTGAGACACTCGGGCTTCGTCACCATCTGCATCACCTCACAGCTCTGCCCGTTCCTGGCTGTGCACCCCCCTGACCTGCCTCACCACCGTGGGCTCTCCTGGCTATCCAAACCCCTGGCTGAGGCTGGTTGCCCTCACCTGCCCTGCCCTCTCACTGCTCCCGCTCCGGCAACAGCCTCGCGTGTCCCTGCCGTCCCCAGGTGCGCCCAGCTCCCTGCCCTGCAGCAGCCCCTCCAGCCCCACGGGCAGCCCTGCGTGGGGATGGGAGGGCTCACGGAGGACGGAGCATGTTGCTCTCCAGCCCAGCTCAGGCTCCTCGCAAGCAGAAGTTGGTACCTTCCACCTCAGTCTGGAGGAGTCAGAGGGCCCCATCATAAATGTACAAGGCCGGATGTGAACGGAGGTGTCAGGAGGGAGCCCAAGCAGTGAAGAGGTGTGAAGACTCAAGACTTTCTCCCACCCAGTAAAACACGGCTGCCGGCGTAGGGCGAGGGGCATCTGTGAGCTGAGCTGAGCTGGGCTGAGCGGGTAGCTGTGGAGGAGGCTTGCAGGGCTGCTCCCGCTCCTTCCCGATACTGCGGTTAAAGAGAGGGCTGTGTTTTCCAGAGCCCTCGATCTGGCATCATTCCCGGGTAGTAAATTCTCTTAAAAACCTAACCAAACAGAGCTTTAATTGTACATTCTGCTTTTCTCTTCACTCCAGAATAATGGCAATGGCATTAATACAGTGCTGCATTGAACACGTACCCACACTGAGGCCGAGGGACCGATTCTGCTTTCCATTATTCAGGGGCATTGCTTCTGGTGAGGCAGATCAGGCTTTAAACAGCAAGCAGGAGCAATGAACTTCTACGGTTCCCTGCTGTTTGAGTGTGGGCAAAATAAAAGGCCATAATATATGATGCAGTCAGCCAAGAAAGCAGTATTGCTCTGCCATGTGCACAGTCTACTCCGAGACGAGTCCAGGATCTCATTTCTAAATTCCCATAGGTGCCTCATTTAAACCATCAGCCATAACCTGCTTCTCATTTTCAATACCACTTGGTATTAGAGCTGCAGTGAACTGCTGGTGAGAGATTCTAATTCCTGCAAACAAGCCCCTGTAGGTTTGCAAGGAAAACAGAGAGTTCCCCTCTCGGTTGCCTGCTAGGTTCCCATCTGGCTGTTTTAACTTTGCTATTGCTTTTAAATGTGCCTGTTTCTGCACACGACGCTTTCAGCTCTACCTCAAGAGACTCCAGGGTTCTCTTAGCGTCAGATTCTGGCCAAAATGTAGAGACACAGATTGGGTCTTCTTAACAAAAAGGAAGATCAGATTTCACATTACAGTATCTGAAAGATTAATTCCACTTACATGACCATTTCTCTGTGAACCACACTCCTTTCCATCTGGATTTTTCCATCAGGAGGACAAAGAGCCACAGTGTTAAGCACTACCTGAGAGAAAAGAGCAAGGAGTGTAAAAGATGAGTGCAGAGATGCTTGCTGAGAGAAAATAGAAGAAAAAACAGAGTAGAGAGCAATTTCAAATGCATCACAAGAGGCTTCTTTTATTTTTTTGTTGTTGTTCACATGAATTATATTCTGATCTCATGCTTTGGTATTTTGAACCATTTAGTTTGTTAGGTTTTGATTTAAGGAATTTAGGATATTTGGCTGCAGGAGTTTTTTGTATCATGTTATTGTTATCTAGTGTTTGCATTATTGTAGTAACCACAGGTCCAGGCAAAATCAGTGCCCTGCTGTGCCCAAGGCTATCAATAATCTCATGTAAGACCTTGTTATTGAAAGACACCTGTGGGCTACCATCATAATCACAAGCAGAGCTGTGCCAGCTAGGAGCGCGCTAGCAAAAGGGTTAGAGGAAAGATGACTTGGGGCCCAACTAATGCCTTGCCTCAGTCTCCTCTTGGGACTTCAGACAGTCATTTAATCTCTCTACAGCTCAGTCTGGTCTTTAGGAGACAAGGTAACTACTATGGCAAAATGGCAAGAGGCTTTCCTCCTGTTGCAGAAGTGGAAATGAGGGCTAGGTAAGTAAGTGGCTGCTCAGTTAGTGCTCATTTTTAGTTAAACAAAACATGTTTTCCTCAACAAGGAACAAGCCACTTCATTTTGTTTTAATAGTTCAAAAGTTTTTATGCAATGCTAAAGTAAAATTACAAAGCAAAAGTAAATGTAAATGTTAATTTTTTTTTTGAAAATAACAATATTAACTATTTCAAATCTACAATATTGGAGTGTTTGCATTTTTTTTCCAGAACTTTGCTAAGTTTTCTTTGGCTGGAGTCTGCAAACGCAACACAAATCTGTTAAATGCTTTAGCCAATTCAAGTCAGTGGGGATTGTGCATTTTTTCTCTTTTCATTGACAGAAGATTCTTCAGTAGAAACCAGCAATTGTTTTCAGTGTAGGAAAAAAAAAAAAACATGACCAAACCAAAAAAAAAGCCTTGCAGACCATAGTACTCAAGTGGCCGGATAGTATCAGGGAGATACAAAGTTCAGCGAGGTTGTTGTAGACAAGGTCCTGGAATGATGGGTTCCCTCGGGAGCTGCACACAAGCAGGGTGCGGAGTCACCCACAGCCTTTCCTGGGCGCTCCCTGCAGCCCCACAACGCCCACCCCACAGCCTGTGCCTCTACCATGGCTCTCGTGCCCCCCAGGGAAATTCAGGCCTCTGTGACTCAGGCTCCACAGCTCAGACACAGAGCCAAGCAGGTCCCAGCCATTTGGAGTGCGCCCCAATACTCTGGGTGTCCGGGAACTGATGGATAATCACAAAACAGTTTTAAATCTTGTGCTACCTTCTATCCTCCTGGGGAAGCAAGGAGGCTAACACATCTGGATTGCCTTTAAAATCTCTATCCAGTCTCAGATGTCTCCTACAGGTAGAAAGCTTTTTTTTGTTGCTGTTGTTTTGATTTTAACGGGGGGGGGGGGGGGGGGGGGGGGAAGAGGAGAAAGAAAGATAGAAAGAATCTAAGTAACCCTATCCAACTTGCATGGTCTAGATCTCTGCAGAAAACGTTAGTGACCTTCTAAGACAGAAAATTTATTTTCCCAGTTACAGGGGCTCCTGCCCTCCTGCACTCACTGGCTGTTTCCATCTAGAGCAGCTTCTGGGAGCCACCCTGAGGGAGAAGCTTAGAGAAATGTAATCAGTGGCAGCACTTTTGCTAGCTTTGCAGTATCTTAAAGTAGAAGGCGGGGGGGGGGGGGGTGTGGGGGGGTGTGGGGGTGGTAGAACCCTCAGCAAAGTCCCTGGCCCTCAATTAAAAAATTCATATTACTTTCCTCATTAGTCCAATCATCTGGTAGAGCTATTTCCAAGCTTACCCTGAAGGCCCTGCAGAGCAATTCAATTTCAAGGCCAGCACAGCGCGGCCGGAGCGGTGTGCTTGGGAGGAGCTATGCTTCGTGTTGACACGAGAAGCTCACTTGTCTGGCGTTAGTCATGTGAAGCAAACGATGTTGACGCACTTTTTGGAAAGAGCATTGCTCTATGAAAGGGAGCTCTGTTGCAAAGCACCTCCCTGGCTGCAAAGGCTGGAGTTGCCTGCTAAATTTCACCATCACCAAAACAGCTCAATTCTTGGAGAACCTCCTCAAAGTCAGGTCTTGAACAAGAGGGCTTGCAGTGTAATTCTCTCTGCTAATCATCTCCATTACTGTAACTAGCTGACAGGCTACAGCAGAAATTTAAAGCAGTGGGAGCTAGGAGAACTGAAAGTTTAGTATCCATCTGCTTACCTCCACGACTTCAGCCTTTAAACATCTGCAGCAATTGAGAATCAGACACACTCCTTGAAAATGAGCCTGTGGTCTTATGAATCTCCTGATGTAGAAGCTGTATTATCTTTTTCTTGATTTCCTTTTACTGCTTCAGCTTAACGTTCTGTGTCGGTGAAAGTACAAACAGGTCATCATGACAATGCTGGCAGTAGCTCTTGAGCACAGTGCATGACTTTCTCAAGGCAGTAAAACTTGTAGGGCAATGCACAGTATCTTTTTCTGTGCTATTCTTCATGCTAATCTGTGCTAGGATTGCACAACATACTCCTTTATCAAAGCTCCTGGTGTTACATTATCTGCCCTGAAAAATTTGTAGCCTTTTATCCCTATATTCCTCTCTACTTCCCTGCAGTTCTTTTCCTTCATCATTAAAAGTAAAACCAGTCAGCTTTTTTTCCATCTCTCCCATCATTTTTATTGTGCTTTTCATATTTTGCTTATTAAGTAGTTACCCTAGGGAGACTTCCTTTTTATTAGAACATACAAAAAGCTATAACTGCTCTTAACATTTGTGGGGAGGAGGAGGGAGAAGGGGGCAGGGGAAGCAAATTTAGGCTGAGGTCACAGAAATATATGTGGTGTGTTCAGTAATACGCTTTGCATCATCTCTACTTCTTTATTCATAAGCAAAAACATATCCTCCCTTGCTTTCTGCTTATTCCCTAAATCAGCCTACACTGTTAAAAATAACATACCTGGATGTTTGGACAAAGTTGTTGTTGTTGCTGTAGGAGCAACATCCATCTCACTGTTGCTGCTGTGGGTCAGGGGACAGAGATGGCTTCCTAAGGTCCCATCCATACTTGTTTTCTAGAATTGCTGAGAAAATAAATACAAACTCTAGATTTAGGCATTCGAGTGAAAGCTGAGGCCACATCAGAATAAACACCAGCCACCCCACTTTGGGAAGAGTTCTAGTGTGGCTCTCATGTTCATTATGGATTTAATACCAACAAGCAACCAAACAAAGGTCATCAGTGTTCTCTGGGGGCGAGAACAGCAATTCAGGATAATGAGATCCTGGCAGGAGAAATGCTCCTAAAGTCTCAGAGAAGGGACTGCTTGGATATCTTTGAACTCTCGCTCTCAACTGAACTCTGCTTCAGGCTGGACTGTCTGGCCTGAGCTTCCAGGGTCTAAACCAGCAAACAACATTGCAAAAGGGATGCCCATATTCCACTGCATGATCTGTGAGGGAACAAAACAGCCCTAGGTGGGATTCTCAACAGGGCCACAAAGCCAGAACTTTTAGCTCTATAATTTCCCCAAATTCAGTTGCTCTTTTTTTTCTCACATCCCAGGTAAGTACCCTACCCCTCAGATGAGAGAAACAGCCTCCCCCTGGAGGCAAATAGCTATCACATTACTTACACAAAGTGGAACAGCTCCCAGAGGAGAGACTGTGACAGACAGACTCAAGTATACCAGTATAGCTGAGTGTTCAGGGATATTCACCTGAGAGATAGAAAAAACTAGTTCAGATTCTCTCCATTTCTATTTATATACATACAGGCACATATATAATGTATATCTGCATGTGAAAATCCATTCATATGTATACATGTATGTATATGTATGTGTATACATGTGTTTAAATACATCCATATAAATGAAAGAAAACTGTACATACATGCATGTTATATATGTATACACACGCACTATATGAATCTATGTCTTACATACACATCCTAAGATGTCCACCTTGGCCCTAGAATCTTTGTAAGTGTAAGTCAGTCCAATGATTCATTCTTTCAAAAACTTCCAGTTTTAACTAACCAGAATCAAGCGTGCACAAACAATTTGGTAACCCTCCAACATAAAGTACTGGAGCTTTCCTACATACGCTCATCAGCGCTATAGTAACAGAAATAATATCTGCACCTATGAGGTTCAGCTGGTGCTGATTCGGGTGGCACGGGATGTTCTTTTTCAACAGTGTTACTTGACAAGAAATTAAATCATATCATTTTATGCTGCTGCTTTCTCAGGGGATGGATTACATGCCTGTAGAGTCCTACCAGAGAGTCAGTCCTGCTCTCTGGATGCTTTTAGCAACACCTGCAGGCCCTGCTGCACACACTAGTTATAATAATGTGATGCTATTTGGAGAGTAATGAACAGGACTACTTTCTAGGGAATATTATTTCTGTGTGAAAGTTTCCTCTTAATTCATTTCAGAAAAGCTGTCTCTGATACAGACCGAGTGCGTGCAGGAGAGGAGTGAGATGCCTCACACCAGAGACTCTTCACCTCCGACTAGCAGTGCAGGGAGCAGAGCTTCCTATGAAACACCAGCGCTATCAGACCTCCAGCGGCTCTTTTGGTTCAGAGGCGGGTCTGATAATCATGTGGACCAAGTCTGGCCAAATATTTACCTGGGAGATGCGTAAGAACATATGGTCCTATCATTAAGCTGTTACTAGTTCCTGGGAGGAGGAGGAAGGGGTGCAGTACATTGGGGAGCAGCTTTTGGGTCAGCAGGAATGTTTTTGCGAAACAAGCTTCTAAAACTGATAACATAGGGAGTTTGAATGTAATGAAAAACATGATATACAAAATGGTGACCTACTCATAGTGTGTCTGAGTGGGGTTTTCTACATTCTGTGAACCACAGTGGATTTGGCAGGGTAAGAATTATTTGTATTCTAGACAAAAGTCCTGAAAGAATCCATCCCAAATTGGTGTCAACTCTGAAATGTACTATCTGCCCTGGAAACTGTGCTCTAAGGCAGCAGACAAGAGCACTGTAGCTCTCCCACTCAAATAGGAGTAACAGGATCAAGAGCCAGACGGAGGAGAACCCAAATGAATTATACAACAGGGATTTTGCCAGTCCAAATCCAAACTTTCTTTCAAAGATGGTAAAACTGAAAATATCAAACAAGAATTTTCATGCAAATACCTTATTCTTATGACCACCTCTATCTATTGCTGTTTCCTTCTATTTGGATTACTACAGGTTACATAGATCATCAGCTTATTTTTCCCAACTCCTCCTCCTCATGAATACGTCAGTTAAGGATCACAGTTTTGTGGAATAACTTCAGTCCCAGTTTATGGTGGGAAGGGGGGAGAACCTCACTGGTGAGCATGATGCAGCCACTTCATGTCTGAACCAGGAATGAAGTGCTGCTCCATCTGTGGGGGTTCTTGCCCTTGCACACTAGGAATGAGAGATTGGCTCTAGAACTTGGTAAACAACCATTTAAAGGAAAATCTTGACCACTTTTTACAGTAAGCCATGTTCCCAGGGATTAACTGCTGGGAGGCATTTGCTTAACTAACAGTATCACACCAGCAAGTCTGTGTTCTTGCTGCTCTCCCCACCACCATATCACATTTTTCATGTGCAAAGCACTATGGGCTTCTCGAAATGTGATACTCCGTAAGCAAGCTGCAGTTCCTGCATCCTTCCCTAGCGGGAGCAGGCACTAACTTTAAACCATGCTATTTTAGCAGCATGTTAGGAGTGTTGCCAATGAGCCCTTCATGTCTTTCAACAGGTGGGCTGCTAGGAGCAAAACTACTCTTCAAAGCCTCAACATTACTCATATCCTTAATGCAGCAGATGGGCCATATAGCATCAACACAGGAGCCAAATATTACGAAGATCTGCAAATAGAGTACTATGGAGTAGAAGCATTTGATGATCCGTCCTTTGATTTAAGTATCTTCTTTTACGATGCTGCCAATTTCATAGGCAAAGCTTTAAACACTTCAGGAGGTAAGAGGGAGGCAAAGAGAAGCTATGGGAGGAAGTTTCAACACGAGCCAAATGGCTTCTCCATGCAGTAACAGGCAGCCAGCAAAGCTCTGATCCAGCGTACGGTTCGGGAAGGCACACGCAGAACCACCACGTTGAGGATGGGAGAAGGGCGCCTGTGGCACGCACCGCAGGGAAGGTGGCCGTGGCCAGGGCCCCGGGAGCCAGGGAGGGCTGGCTGCCCCAAACCCGGTGCGGTGGGAGGAAGGGCCAACCCTAGGAGCAGAGCGAGAGGGAAGGGCAGAGGTTTTGGCACTGCGGGTGCTCCCCCACGGGTGCCTGCTGCAGGAATTGGCAGGATCCGTGCGCCTCCACACGCACCTCGCACCCCGGCACGGGCTGCAGCCCGGCATGCCTGCCCCGCGTGCCGCAGCCCCGCTCCCGGGGCACTCAGCTGGGAGCAGCGGCACTTCAGTGCTGGCTTAAATGCTTCACGTGCTTAAGTGCTTCACAGAATTGGAGCTTTATTCAGACTGTCTATTAAGCTAGAGAAGCAGCAGAAGTTAATGAACTAAGTCAAAAACTGCGAGCCTGACCCACAGCCTGCTGAATTTTTGTCAGCAGAGTTTGGATTATGGCCTAGTTATCATAATTTCCATTTGTTCCAGAGTTTGCTCCGACTCTGACTGGCTGCGAGATCTGCTGCTTTCACTGGAGTGCTTTATTAAATCCCCAGTTATAACTCACACTGGGCTGCTGAGATACAGTAAATTATGAGTCCATTTTTACAGGCAGACTATCCTACAGAGTTTATGGGAGTTGTCAGTGATCACAGTCAGGGCCTGGCCAAAATTTTCTGCCAAAACTTTTCTTTTTTCCACAGAAAACTATACTAACAAGTTTAGTCACAGAAAGCTTCTCCTTCCACAGAAAATTTCAACTATTTTAATCCGAGGCCTAAATTAGATGCATGAGGTCAGTATGAAATACTACCTTGCCTGAGATGTATGGCATGATCTTATGCTAATCTTCCCTGAGAACATGAGTATCCGCTAATTGTCACCATTGTTTTCTCAACTTATTTCAAATAGTTCTTATCCTCCCTGTGTCTTTCTCACTTTAGAAATGCTAAAGCCCACTCACCTTCCTGTGCCTCTTTCTTCTCCGCAGGCAAGGTGTTTGTTCATTGTGCCATGGGGGTGAGCCGCTCTGCATCTTTAGTGCTTGCCTTTTTAATGATCCATGAAAACATGACACTGGTGGATGCTCTGAAAACAGTGAGTGCTCACAGAGACATCTGCCCAAATTCAGGGTTCCTCAGCCAGCTCCGGGACCTGGACATTAAACTAAACGAAGAGAGGAAAGGAACCAGAGCATCTGCTACCAAAGAGCTGTAAGAGAGTATCACTGGAAGAGAGAAGATAAAATGTTATTTGAGTTTCCTGTATCTCTTATAAATGAATTGCATTTGTAAACTAAGCACACAAGTTTATGATACACCAGAATGCACGTTATTACTAAAAGCAGATTTTAGTTGATCTTTCCATTTTGCAAAGCCCTCCTAGATTATACTTACGATTAGTTGTATATTGTATCCTTTACTCTCCACCTTAAAACATTGCTCTCTACTAGTTTAAAAAAAAAAAAAAAAAAAGAAAAAAAAAAGATATCAGGTTCCACTTCAGAAATAGCTGTGTTTCAGCAACTAGTGAAGCTCATATCAGTTTATGAAGTGTTAGGCTATTTGAGGTGAAAGATGCCATATTATTTATGCTACAATAATGCTTAGAAGTTTTCTCATGAACCAGCACCCCACCCATTGCTCCCCGTATCCAAAATGGTTTGTATTTTGAGACTTGAATCTGGCACTGGTTAGTTCTTGCTTTTACAATTGGTGGAGCCCCTGAGTTGGGGGTAAGAGCCTGTTTCAAGGCAGAGCAGCTGGGAAACAACACAAGCCACTCTAGGAAATAATTCCAGGTCTCTATAGTGTTTTCCCTTTGACTGTTCATCAGATTTTTTTCTTCCACAAAGATACCTTCGTTTGAGAGGGCATTCAATTATTGCTCTTCTCCCCTCATAAAATTCATCCAGGAGATGCAGTAGAAAATGCTTCTGAAGAGGAAGGTGTGTTCCCAGCTGAGGCTCCAAACAGCTGCATGGGCAGGAAAACATTTGACAAAGAAGTTCAACGTATCCCAAATTTGTCTGACAGTTCAACATTATAAAACTTGGGATTTTCTGTCTCAAAAATAAAGGTCATTAACATTGCAACATCGTGTTCGGTGGCATTTGCTTTTGTGAGAGGATTCAAGTGAAAACTGAGGGGACACAGGAACGGCAAGGGAGGTGATGACAGGCATCAGGCTTTCATCTTTGTGTCTCTGGGCCACCATAAGAGCACTCAATAGCTACTGTCATCTGATGGATCAGTGCTGCCTGGAAACTATGTGAAGCACATCTGGCTCTCCGTTCCCAGCGGACAAACATTGGCAGCACAAAGCCACTCGGGGAAGCCAGCTCGGGGATGGCAGTTGTTTGCATTCCTAGTACCAAACTCAGGAATGCAGAGACATGAATACTCCCCACCATGTGAGCTGGCTACTCAAGAACAGCACAGCAACAAGGGAAAACATTCCTTGCCATTCCCAGTGCTGTCTAGAAGGCAAATTTCTGCCTTCAGGACAGACAACTCGGCACCTTTTATGATGCTCTCTGGCGATATCTACATCTGCTATGTGGTCGAGGCTACAGGAAGCACACAAAGGAGAGCATTTGGAAATGAAGACCTGACCCCCACACCGAGGGCACCCCAGGGGGTTTTGCTTTGTACTAACCCTGTGGATTGGACATCCCCGAGCAGCAGGAGAGCAGTGCTGGAGCACTTCTCTGCTTGAGTTCCCTGCACAAGGAAACCTGCTCATAAGGCTGCTCTGCAAGGTCAACAAAAGCACCTCAGGCAGGGACGGTCAGCTTAAAAGTATGCTACAGACCCAAATAAAAATTTAATATGCATGTCTCAGTTACCAAATGACTCTAACAAACTGATTTCAACTTACAGAACAAGTGGGGAAAAAAAAAAACCCAGAGTGGATCTGGTGATAGAGACACCCCCGGCCCCATGAACCACATTCCCTTATGCTTCCCACCTACAGGAAAACTCTCCTCGCCTTTAGCACCAGCAGGACTGAGGCCCGCCAGCCATTTTCGGCTGCAGAGCGAAAGGCCCAGCTGAAGACGCCCTTGCTGGGGGTACGGGAGTGACTGCAGATTAAACGCATTTCACGCGATAAAAACTTAACGGCGTTTTTTTAAAATACTGGTGGGTGCAACTGGAAACCCCGCATCTTGCTCGGAGGACACGTTGCTGCCAGCACGGCAGAAAACCAGACGGGATGTAACTTCCCGCGCTGCGGTGTGCCCCCCGAAACCCGCGCCGCACCCCCGCGGCCCCCGCCCGGGCGCTGCCCCCCCCCGCCTCCCGCCCCCCGCGCTGCCAGGAGGCGCCGCCAGGTGGCGCCGTCGGTCCGGCGCGCGAGCGGCCCGGCGGGCAGGGCCGGCGGCGGGGGGGGGAAGGGGGGTGCCGGCCCCGGGCCTCCTCTACCCCGCATCGGCCCTTTGGTTCCGAATTCGGGTCAAACCTCGAGGGAAACGGGGCAGCCGGTGCGGGGGTGGGAGAAAGGGTGACGACGCTGTGGGTGGGAGCACACCCGCCCTGGCATGCCCCAGGCGCCCTGCGCCGCCCGAGGCGGGGGGGGGACTGGGGCACAGCCCACCCATGCTCGCCCCGCCATGACAGACCCCCGGAGCCCCACTGGCACGCGTGCAAGGGTAAAACTCGTCACCCCCCCAGCACACGTGGCGGGGGTAACCCCGATCGATCCTGCTCTGATGCACAGGGATGGGATAAGACCCGACCTCACCCCTGGCGCCTGCTGCAAGGATGAACCTCAACTGCCCACTAACATGGGCGGGCTGGGGGGGGGGGTAAGCGCGGTCACCCCCCAATTGCTCGCATCTGGGGTAAACCGCCCCTGCCTCGCAGAGAAGCGCACATGGCAAAAACCTGGGTATCAAGGGTAAACCCCAACCGGGGGGGGATGCACACCACCGTTCATGCTCGGGGGTGCAAACCCGGATCTTGCCCCCAGCGTTGGCGGGGCCGAGGCAAACCAGCGCAGCCCCAGCAAGGCCGCCCAGGTCACATCTGCTTCCACCACCTGACAGCCGGCCGCTTTCAAAACTCAGCCTCCCGCTGCTGCTGCCCTCCAGTTGCCTTGCTCTGGCTGATGCTCGCAGGTCCAAAGAGGGTAGGGGATTGTGGTTTATAATTAACACAATTAAAAATAGACTTTGAATAAGCTGAACACAGAGGGGCCAGAAATCTGTTGTGCAACTGGTACATTAGGAGAAAACTAAGTGGTATTATTCAAACAAAGGTAATCCAAGACGCCGCAGCGCGGGAGCTTCAACTACCAGGCAAGTACTTTTAAGCTTGTTTACAAACCAACCCCCAGTGAACTCAATACATGCACTGAGCAGCGTGAATTTAACCACAGCCAGCTCCGCAAACAGAGACACAACTGCAGGGCTAGGCCAGATTATCGTCTCTGCAGTTGTACCCAGAAACTCTAATGAAACTCTAATATTTGTGAAATTGTAGTTTGCTGTCCAGCTGGATTCCCAGGCTGAGGATCTCTCACTGAAAAAGATGCTTAAATTTAAAGGGTTTGTTTTTTTTAATACCGATCTGGCTTGTATTTAAATTCCTTACAGATCTAGCTTAAGATAATAGCCATGAAACACTTTATCTGGGGTTCCTTCTTCTCAGCTGATGTTCACAAGTTGTTTTTGGGGAGGGAGAAACTGGCCAGCCAGTTACACTGGAGAAAATGTGAAACAGACTATGAATAAAATGCTGTGCAGTTCAAAACCAAAACTGGGGTGTGTGTGTGTGGGGGGGGGGAAATGAAGAAGTCTGAGAGGAGGATTTTTTTATTTTTTGGCCTTTTTTTTTTGTTTTTAATACTAACTTCATAGTTTGGGTCTTCTATGGATTATTTATAACTAGGATAGAATTTTCAGACAGAAATGGGATTTTTAATATCAGCAGCCTTCCTCAGAATATTTTTATTGAGGAAATGTGTTTGTATGGCTGTGGAAGACATTGGGATGCTTGGAGTAAAAGAGTACAGAAAGAGAAGACTGGGTTAAATTAATTCCTGCTAAATACCTACCAGCAGACTTGCTGTCTATATGGGAGCTGGAGACAGAATTGTACCAGGGTAAAAAGGATACTGTGTCTATTTATAGCACTGCCTTCAACACTGTAGGAATTCAAAGGAAAACTCCAACTCAGCACACAGACTTCTCATCATCTGCTTCTGTCAAGATTAAATCGGGGATGAAATCATTCCCTTCCCCTGCAAATCCCTTCTAGGAAGGATCTGTTCCTTTCTGCAAGTAAGGAACTACCATGGTACAAACCACTTCAGAGCTCATATGGTCTGAGTTCCGGGAGTCCTCATCCAGCCAAATGTCACCTCTCTCCCCTTGGTAGGCAGAGGAAGGGGAGAAGAAAAGCCTTACAAGCCTCAGCATTTTAGCAGGAAAGACCAAAGGTGTTTCACCTGCTCTGCATCGCTGCTCCCCTCACTGTCCCCAGCTGCCCTTCTTACACTGGTTGCTCCGAGGCACTTGCAAACAAAAGGGTAGCATAGCTCCAGCATGCTCCCGGGGGCAGGCGGCAGGGAAGGGAAGAGGAACAGGGTCCTGGTCACTTATGGTGTCAGTTACTGAAATGAGGCCCTAACCTTACAGGGGTACATGCCCCTCTTGCCATTGCAGAGTCATCCATCTCTAGGAGGGAGTGGGCTCCAGTAGGTGTGTGGGGCACCTATTCATCAGGAGAAATTATCTCTGATGTTAAGAGTACAAATGAGAGCAGCCTTGGGAAAAGTATTAGCAAAAACCTGACTGCCATGCTAAAAATAAGGCAGGCTCCTGGAGTTCCTTCGCTCCACTCTACTTTTAGCATCATGGTGCCTCAGATCTTTTCTTCTCATCTTCCACCTTCCAGTGTCTCTTTATTAAGAGCTGCTCTTCCATTCTTCACAAAGCACTACCTACTCTACTCTCTCCATGCTCCTCTTTTGTTATTCTGTTATCAAGCTGTCTGCTAGGTAGGGAGCAGAAGGTGCAGGACTTGGTGCTGCCTTTGAGGTACAGGTAATTATTACATGCATCTGTTAGTGTGGTTGCTGCCTCAACAGGTGGAAAACATGCTGTTCTCTGATAGATTTGCAGCACTCTGCTCCTGCCTTGTCTTTTCTCTAAAGCCAGTTGTGTGGTATTCCTAAAATAATAAACACAGCCTCACTGCTGCCACAAAAACCCCTGGTAAATATATTTTTATGGGAATGAAATATTAAAGGATTTGAACGGTTATTCACTGAAAGCAAAGCATGAGCAGTAAGGTTGGGTAAAGATTCAAAGGCTGGTTTGCTTCCTTTCCCTGGGGCACATCAAAGCTGTACTGTTTGCACTTTAGAGATGGATAGTGGGGGATTACTTAACGCAAAATGATGGAAACAATTCAGACTATAATAATATAGCATGAGAGTTTCTCACATTACATCTATTCCCCATACTGCTGGCTATATTCTGCCTTCAAATTCACGTGCACAACTCTCATTGGATTCTGAGGGAACTGTATTTGAAGCCAAAATGCATTTCATTGTCTTTCTGAAGTCTCTCTACGGTTTAGTTGCTAAATCGTGAGCTCAAGGACTGGGGACAAAGCTTGTCTAAACATTTCCCAGTGTCTGTCTCTATGAGATTCCCATCTGCTGTGTTTTATTTTGAATTTTATCTTCCTACTTTCCTAAAAACACAAAGCAGAAACACACGTTTCCTCTGCCCTGGAGTGCAGGAATCACCAAATTTCCCAGCAGGTTCTCTCACAACATACGGTGCATCCAAGTTTGTCTAAAAATGCTACAAGCCCTTTGTGGAGTAGAAAGGGAGGAGACCAGAAATGTGGGCCAAGTTTCTGAGTGTTATGAACATCCCCCATCCCCCAAAGGGACTCCATATCCTGTTTCTTCTGTCCCAAAAATTTCACCTGGCTTTGGGTTTCATTAGAAGAAATACACATTGCTCAAGTCCAGGCTCTAAGTCTTTGGTTCGTGCTTCCTGCTGACACTGCAGAGACTACAAGAGCCACGAAAGCTGAGTCTGACCTGGGGGCTTCAAATTTACTACAATAGCAGAGCAAATTAAATGGAGAGCACGTTAAGCGGGTTGGGAGATTGTTGTTGACCAACAAATCTTCATTAAGTTCCCGCACCAAGCTGTGCTGCACCTCCGATGAAACTGATTATTGTGTCTCCATCTGTGTTTCAACTATTTCTCCACCAGGCTTAAAAGAAATTCAGACTTGTTTTAGGTCTAATTAGAAGTAAAACAGTATTAATCCACCTTGCCCCATGCATGCAGCCAGTTTGGAGGTGTTGGTGCATCATTCAAACAGGCCAAGTTCCACTCTGTTCACCACCAGTTATTTACTGCCCCGGTTTTTGCTAGCTCTTTTATTTACTGCCAGTGTCTCACAGAGACTTTGTTCACTGTTTTATAGTGACTTTCTGGATTACTGGTTTGCATTACCAAAGACAAAGTCTGAGATCAGTTCTTGGCACTGCACTCCAGACATTTCAGCTCAACCCCCCAAGAGTTCATATGACTCGCACCCTCCCCACAGCAAAGCCCGTGCTCAGCCTAACAACAGCTTTCACAGGATTAGAGCAAAGCCCTTTTCTGATATTCATGACTGAAGGGAGGCTACCACAAATGGGGCCTCTGACAGCCTTCACCACAGACCACTGCTAGAAATACAGCTCCACAGGTAAAACTCAGGTGCCAAGCTACTCTGCTGTATGGGTTTTAAAAACAGTCTGCCCAATTTAGGTCAAACAGAGAGAGGTTTGAGGAAAAAGTGCAAAGGAAACCAAGGGGAATTAAATAGCAGCACTGAGAGTTATATAGCTTTAGCATCTGCAGTGTACATGCAGAGCAGGATCTTCTGCCACAGACTGTCCTTGCCCTAAGGTAAGGTAAGAAACAATTACTAGGTATTTCTCTTCTAAATATAAGCAAAGAAACAAAAGGTGCATGGAGATACAGCATGAGTAAGGGAATTAGCCTTCAGTATCGTTCTTTGCCAGATAACATTTATGATGGCCATGGAGGTTGGCCATACCCCATACCACGTTGTCCGCAGAGTCAGATAACACTTGAGAAGCATGGATGCAACTCAACCTTTTCTGTATCAAAGAGAATGCATCAATTATTTGAGATTATGCAGCAGCACCTCAGCACGCAGGCTGTTTCTGGTTCCCAGCACTTGGGCACTGCAAGGCAACCTCCACTTCACAAAGCTTGCCTGTTGTGTCCCAGGCAAGACTAAAGAGTGCAACAACCACAGCAGCTGGGTTCTGATGAGATCCGAATTATTTTTTGCTAGTGGTTAATTGGTTTCTATGCTCTAGAAGAAAATGTGCTCTGTGCTTTTCGTACCAGGTGAGCTGTGACATTTGGGGGCACATATTTTTAACTGCTAGTTTGTTTTAGAAATATGGTAAGAATTAACCTAAGGGACAAATGATTAGAAATACCTGTAATCCCTAGAGCTAATAACTGCTGGGAAATTCTAGACCTCAAATCAGCTGTGCTACAGAATATGATGACTTCCTATTTTTTTTTTCTCTTCAGCAGAATTAGTAGTGAGATTTTACAATGAGAAGAAAGCAATTTGCTTAGCTGACTTGGGATTTCACCTTCCGTTGCATCTCTTAGACTATACACACATCAGCAGGCAAGTCTCAGCTCTGTTCAGTCTCAGTCTGACTCCTGCACTAAGTTGATCTATTGTTTTTAGTTCTCAAATAATATATTACGTTATACCCCAAAGGGTCTGATTAGAACTGGCCAGTCTTTTAATGATTTATGAGGGGCATCTGGGCTTGCATGGGTAGCATACGTGTTGTGTCACTACTATAGGAGGAGTCTGTATTGATCATACCAGTGTGCTCCAAGACAAGACTGTCAAATTCCAATAAGCTTTAGTTCACAAACCTGATTTGACAGGTGGCCAAGCTTGCACTGGGACTAACCGTACTTCTCATGGTGGGAATAAAACAAAACAGCTGGATTGCTTCTAGCCATTGCATTATGAGAGGATTTCCATTCCTTTCTTTTGTTCTATTTCTGTCTTACAGTGGTTAAGGAGGTGTTTATCCTTCCCAGCTCTGTAGCCAAAAACCTGGGCAACAGGAGCTTGCTATCAGCTCTATGGTTTACCTTTCTGCCAGAAGATACTGGTGAGAAACACAGGCTACTGGAACTAGACTTCCAAACCTCTCTGAGTCCTGCCATAGCTATCACATTGCTAGGAAGTCTCAGATCAGAGAGGCTGGGGTGAGAGAAAAGTGAAGAAACAGTTAGACAGACAGTGCCGTTATTTTTAAGCCATAATGTCACTGCATTTAATAAGGGATTGTGTTATTTTTTTAGGGTATCTCTAAAGAAGGACTTTGCAAGCACTGAAAGAAGGGTACCAGGAGCACAGCATGGTGATACAGGGTTTCCGTGTCCTTGGTTTGATTCTGCATGTTCTGAAATCTATTTTGAGCACTAAAGCTAAAATCTGCCGAGGCTCTCCTAGGAAATCTCGTCCCACAGCATGGAAGTTCAAACCTGACCATGACTTTCACCTCTTAATATAAGCTGCCTTTGACCCACTAGAGGTGGGCACAGTGTTTTACCCAAATGAAACCCAAGGGTCACTCTATACCCAGGTTCAGCTATCACTACCAGTGTTTGATGGCACTCTGCCCCTGGGTTGCCTCCCAGCTCAGACTTGTGGAGAGATGTAGGAAAATAATCCAAGTTAACTTTACCATCTCCACCATGTGCAGTGGAAACAGCAGTGTCTTCCTCACAGGCTCACTGTGATAACAACTATAAAATGCATTCTAATGCTCAAGAAACACCAGGGAACCATGGCTGCCTACCTCCTGCTGTTTCCCATCTTCTTTCCTAGTAGGTTACTCAACTCTCCTGCTATGCTAGCGTAGGAATACGTGTCTGCTGTCTCCTGTAAGTCGGGTAGCATAAAGCTATCTTTGTGGTGCTGGTAGAGACCACAGGACAAGAACAAAGAGCAGTGAAGCTGTCAATGCCCCCAAACAGAATAGACCCAAAAAAAGGCAATATATTGTTTTTAAGATAGAAGAACATACCAGAGCTAGTCACAGGGGAGAAGGGCTTTGCATTGTGCCATCCTTTCGGTTAAATCCTTGGGGCAGAAGCCATTCATTTGTAAGGGAATTCTTTGAATTCTGAAGCCTGATGTTTCCAGTGCTGGGCTGGAGGACACTGCTATATTAGTTATTGTTACAGCAGCCTCATTCACCTTCAGATGTGGCCTGCTAAACTCTGGTGGGAACACAGGACACAGACCTAAGGGACTGCATTACAACTGGGGGTCGGTGCAAGGAACAGCACAGGAAATTCTTGGCCTCTGAACCTTGCTGAAGCAAGAAACGAACATGAGTTCTGCCTCAGATCATTTTGGAGGTGACCTAGGAAAATTAGATCAGGCTAGATTAAGAGTATGCAACACAGAGTAAGCCTAAAGAGTAAAACCATGGCTGAGAGACTGGAAACAACATCCAAGTGACACTTTGTCCTTCTTTCATTAAGCTAGATGCAGCGTGCCCAGCAACCTGTCTGTGGCTTTCTCATGTTGTGTTCAGTTGGAGGTGAGACGTCTGGATCGACATCCCTTACAAAGTAGACAGCATGGGAAAGAGTGTAGTAGTAGGGCTGCTTGGCAGTCACAGTTTCACCCCAAATAGCCACAGAGAGGGAGCAGAGAATATACCTGCAGTGTATAGCACTAACAGATTCTGCCTCCCACACAGCGACAGTGCCGAGGCTGAAATGTATCACTGCAAATATGAACCTCCAGTACACTGGATCTGCTTCAGAGAAATAGACTCAGCACATTTCAGGCAATCTGTGAATAAACCCAAGCTTGTACCTCTCCGCAGGGTCATGCTGTACTAACATCATCCAGAAATGAGAGCACCACACGCTCTCTGCAACTGCAGGCTGCAAATATTGGTAAAGCATTACTAAAATTCATGAAAAAGCAACTAGGATTTGTGTTGTTCAGGGAACATGAAGGCTTTGGAATGGTTGTACCAAAACACCGGTGTCAGCCAGACAACCCAGCTGGTTACTAGCAGCTCCAAGAGGAAATCAAAGTGGCACATGTTACTCCTGATTTACAGCAATCTGCATCAACTCACCAGCCTGTCTTTCAGAAATGTTTAATCCTTTGAGTTTTTCAGTAATCTTCCGAGGGTGTTTCCAGAAGAAAAATAAGAGTTTATCCATTCAGAGTATACTAGCTTTCACCTCGAACAAGTCATTGCTGGAATCAGTAGAGATACAGCAATGTAACAACCCTTGTTGACAAAAGAAGAGCCAGCCTTAACATGGAAGAACTGAATTTTAGGCAAACTTATCTTCAAGTGGGAGCATAGGGATAGCAAGAGTGTCTCATGAATATAGCAAGTCCAAGAGCTGTTTAGTGCTACAATACTGTAGATTGAAATTTTTGTTTTCTCAAGAGAGGGTAAAACTTATCAGTACTGCATGGAGGAAAGAGTTATAGACTGTCAGAACCATTCATGGGTCAAGTCTGATGGCTGAAGTCCATTGCAGAAATTGACACTAGCAATGATGTTTCGTCTAGGAGTGAAAGCCTGACAGGGAGCAAGAGAGACTCTCCAATATGGGTATGCTGTTGCAGTGACAAATAGCATGGAGATGTAGTACATGCATTTTGGCCTAACTACTCTCTTTGGGTTCTATGCAGTGTGTCTGATTCTCTACCAGATCAAGTTGGGTTAATGGGTATAAAGATGCACTTGGCAGCTGAGAGCACAGGAGTACCAAGGGGCTCCAGAGGGCCCAAATTTGCAGCTGAACTTTTGTGCTTACAGCCAAAAGCCCTGCGTCTTTGCTTGGACTAGGGCTGGAGGGGAACTGACTTTCCTTTGCCTGCCTGCCAAGAGCCAGGTTCAGGTCCTTAGAGCTCTACAGTGCTCTCACTCCAGCTGATGACTTCATGAACACCTAGCGTCGGGAGGAACACAGCTCCCTGCACAGCTTTAAATATTTGTGTTTCCCTGCATATGCTGATGACATCATTGCCACCTGAGGGCCTGAACTCTGGTCTTGGCAGGTAAAAGCCTTTCGGGTCACCTTACATTGGGACTCTTGCTCTTGATGCATATTTATGTAATGATTGCTAGATGGCTGTAATTAAATGACTGTAAAGCACCACCTAAAATGCACTAGTAATAAATTCTTAATAGCTGATGCTATAACAAGCAGTTACAAAAAATATATCGTAACATGCAGATTGTTAACAGTGTCTGGGCCTGTTTAATGCACAGCTTTAAATAGTTACAATGCACACTATTAAAATGGCATGTAAAATTTGTAACTAGTAAATAAAAGGTCCAATTCAGCAACAAAATATACCCAAGCTTCAATGGTGAAGAAGCCACAGAAAAGCTTGGGGTGGATGAGCTATCTCTTCTTATCTCTGCAGTCCTTCTGGTGGTGCTACCTATGAGCCATGGTTTCTGTAACACATAGTCCATGTGCTCATCCCTGCCTGGTGCAGACTCTGTCCTTGTCTCTGTCCTGACTCAGAAACATGGCTAGGATCCCATTTATATTACAAAATTATAACTGTGTCCAAAAAACTCTTGGCTTTGCATTCCTTGAGGAAGGGGTGGGTCAGGGAAAATCCATTTAGCTGCCCATATTTTTCACTTCTCTTTTATCCAGTCAAAGCTGCAGTGTGGGCAATATCTCTACAGAAATGGTTTCCCGTGGCTAAAGAATTGAATAAATATACATGCAAGACCCAGAAAAATTAGCAAAATCAGCAGGTGGCCAGGTTTTGCACATTAGGTACAACATTGCTGCACATGAAAGGATGGCTTCTTCTGTCTAGCAACCATCAGGAACCACACACATGGTTGGTAAATACAAGTGTACTAACCAGCTGATGACAAGGGAATATTTTAACTACAGTTACAGACAAAAATGAGGCCACCCTGCCTTGGGGCCTGCATGCTGATGTACATCCTGAAACAGTCAAGACCATCAGGTCTGAGCCCTGCTGGCTGGGCCTCAGACTCGCTATGGAAAAATTAGACATTTTTGAGGCTTCTGAGGCCTGGCAACCCATAACATCAGTGGAAGCTGTGGTAAATTCAGCATATTTGAGAATCAGGATGAGTTGATTAATTTTGTCCTTACATTTGAGTAGTGCTTTAGTGCTTTGGATCGGAAATGTTGCTGCTGATTTCCCTGGATGTCACACAGAGGAAAGCTCTACTTGGACAGAGGAGAGGTATCCAGTTAGGACAGAAAATTTGGTACCAATGCAATACTGAGGGGGAAAAATAGCAATCAAATGTTTCCCTCTTGCTTGTGCTGCTCAAAGCTGTCCAATATAGAGATTAATTTAGTTAGTCTGCATCTTAACATAGGGTCTGCATGGTCTGTTGAGAGCGAGCCCATCTAAATGGATTTTGCCAAGTCAGACCAACTGGGTGTCTTACTCTAAACATATAGCTGAGTTAAAGTTGTGGGTCTAGAAGCCTCTACTAAATTTGGAAGTGCTGTTCAGATTACATCCTCCAGCTGCTGAAGAGATTTTCTTACAAACAGTTGGCTACTCAAATACCTTGTGCCTCCCTGGAAACTGCCTCTATCTCAGCTTTCAAGTTCAGCCAGACCTACCTCAGTCATTGCTCTATTTGATTCATACCATCTATATCCTGTAGCACTCCTAGCAATTGATAAATTATGGCTCCAGTGAGACTATTGGGTTAAACACCAAGGAAGAAAGAATGATGACAGTAATACTTGTCATTTGTGTGGAGATGTAGCAACACAAAACCCTCTCTCAAACATATGTTATCTTGGAGGAATCTTTCCAAGGGATAGGCTTTCTGAGAAACATTTATGACTTTTGAATACAAGATAGGTATGAACTTGACACGACCTACTTTGGGCAAGCCCCGGGCTTCAGCCTGGTCTTTTACCACCACAAATCAGTCTATTTGAAGTGCAGTCAGACTGATATTTTCACTGAGATGTTGAAGTTAAAGTGCATACCAGCTTGAGAAAAAACAGCATGTAGAGCACTTTGTTCTCAGGATTTAAAAATTCAGAAATATTTTTACTAAAGCTAGAGGAAAATGGCTATGTTCTACCCATGCAGGAAAGCCAATACAATGCCTAGGATGATTCAGTACATCATTGAAATGAGAGCACTGACATCCTTATATTATACTCAAATCCCTCCTTTATCTTGGCATTGGAAAATTCAAGGAAAAGCAGAGGATATAAAGGCTTTCTACTAAATAGAATTATCTACTAAATATCCTAGACACAAGAGTTGATTTTTCCTCCTGACTTTCCACAGCATCATGGTGCAGGGTTTTGTGTCACCCCATCTCAGCCTTCACACCATCCTCTCAGCTTAATCTTGTACCCGTGTGATGCCAAATTTTCAAATTACACTGGCTTTTGAGTTTGTCCCTTCTTAATTAAATACTATGGTGTTGGATAAATTGGATAAAAGGTGGCACATGTTTCCAAAGACTGAGACACTTGTCAAGTGATACCTGTCTCTAAAGGGTCTCTCCTCACCACGACACTGAACAGCACTAGTTGTGTTACAGATAAAGCTGTAATCACTGAATTAACTGAAAAACAACCAAAGCATGCACAGTATATAGAGTCCACAGGGTCATTCACTGCTGAGAAGAGAGGAAGCCTGGACAGTCAGGGAGGAGATACTCTCTGGGACCTTTCACAGGACCACTTTCCTTTCTTCCTGGGATAGTCCGTATATAAGGAACCATTGACCTGGCCGCTCACATAGCCCAATTGCACCAAAGCCACTAATGGGCTTCCAGAAAGGTGGCTACAGATGCAGGCATGGCCTGGTGACACACACAGCCTGTGTCATACTCTAGGTCACTCTGGATCATCAGAATGACCTTCTGCTCTGCAGTAGGCTTCTGATTGCAATTCTCCTGCTACTCATAATTAGGGAAATTCTATTACACAGTTCAGATACCATTACAGTTGTAGTACAAACCAATTCAAAATTAATCTAAATATAATGGTAAAATTTCTGCTATGTGATTGAATAATTACTGCAATGCAACTCCACTAGGGCAAAGATCAGGAACGTTTCATATGAATATAATTCAGAAACCGGAATTTAAAAATTGTATTGCTCATTCATACAACACACATCACAGAAACAGATCCACTAAAAAAAGCGAATATAGAGGAATTGAGCTGAGAATCATTAAAACCATATTTTTAAAATGAAGAACCACCACATTATTACATATAATCATTTTCCTTTCACACTAATTTGTTTTAATCTATTCATGCTCCTCATAAAACATTACACAATTTTAATCATAGCATTGTTTTCTTTAAATATGTGCATTTCAGTAAATGACACTTGCATGTATAAATTTAGTGAGTTAAAATGTTAGACTGACACTAAAACTGTGCAGTCATTTATTCAGAAAAAAATTGCCTTGTTTTCCTCTCTGTAAATTTTCTATGGAAAGCTATTATTTTTTTCAGTGTATTCATTATTCAACGTATTAGTTGAATAGTCCTACAGAGACTTCTCTGCTTTTGAATCATTCACAGCCTGTTAGTTCCAATTATTTCACATCTGAAATTTGAACCCCAGTCCTTCTTTTTCATTGGACATAGAGTTTACATGAACTGATGCTGTTCTCCAGTTGAAAAAAAATGTGACCAGAATGCAGATGGAATAAGTTTTGTACACAGCATCAGCAGTTCATGTCTGTGTTTCAAGAGGAGTAAATTCCTTAGCTATAATACAAGATCAATATGAGCACAAGATGAAAATCATCTTAAAATAATTCTGAAGAAGCTCACCCATCTTAAAGACCATTATTCCACAACTTTTTATATCCACGTAGCACACACTAGCTTCTTTGCCAAGCCTATGCAGTTATGTTCCCTTCTAGAAAGACAACTTAAAAAAATTTCTGAAGGATCACTTTTCCTAAGGTATGCTACACTTCAGACTTATCCACCCAGCTCTTATGGGGAGGGAGTTATGGACCTGGAAAGCACAGCTCCCAGAAGGGCTGCGCAAGTGAGTTGTGGTCTGTCCCTCCCCGTCTTAACAGCAGCCTGAACGCTACAATATTACCAGGACTTTTGGGCAGTACCCTGTAGTTCTCCACTCTTGTGAGGCTTAGGAAAGCAAGGCTGACAGCAGCCTTCAGTCCTCTGAGGCTAGGTAATATGAAAGTCAAAGTATTTATACAGGGGAGAGGGCAAGAGGAAGGGATAACAGGCAGTAATAAATAAAAAAGAAAGAAAGAAAAAAAAACAGCAACAACAAAAACCCAAAACAGTTGAAAGCAACTTTATAGGGAGTGAGAAGTGCCCTAGAGTGGTTATTAGCCACACAGCAAGGAATGAGATACATCCAAAAAGGGGAACATTTGCTGCAGATATTATGAGGTGGGAAGGATTGGAGGAGGCTGTTATTCTTGAAAGTATTTAATGAACTGGCAGATGGCCTTGTGGTCAGGACACAGGAAATGCAAGTCCCATTTCTACTGCAGACCTCCTGCGTGGGATCAGAGAAGTCACACCGGTATCCAAGATCACCACTGGGAGCTGGGCAGACCTGGCACAGTGGGCACTGGGATGGCCAGTGTCAAAGAAATTTTCAAAATTGATGAGAGGTGTCCATTCCAGTATGGGAATTCCTCCATGCCTCCTCTTGCATAAAGCCATCCAAAATGGGCAAGAACATCTGCTTTTGTTTTCACAGTAAAAGCTGACACTGGAGGAGATATGCACATTTGGGAGGGGAGCACATTCCACAGTGGAGCTCTTTGTAATACAAACAATACAAGACCATCCTGGGAACTTCATTATTTGGTGAAAACTTAATGTATTCAAGAGGACAAGGCTGCCTGTGAAGGTGGCAGAATAAGGTGCACTGAAATAGGAGGGCCCCTCTTGGCACCTGGGTGGCAAGGCAAATCACCCAAAGTGCACAGCAGGACCGTCGCTTCTAGTCAACATCCAGTGGCCTAACACTGACACAACAGTCACTGCTGCCCTCCTTAATTTCTGTAGACTTTTCAGGGACTTAGTTGCTCCATTTCTCCTTCAGCAAAACAGTGGATTAATGTAAGGTGCAATGAGCTCCCAAAGCAGGCTAGTCTTTAAACTCTCTCCCTCTGACTTTGTGCATGCAAAGACAAATATTTTTAAACAAAGTTACACCAAAATGTGAACTTAGGGCTAGTGAAAGTACCTTGATGAGAAACTAGGACAACCTTTCACCACAGTTAGTGTTTGGAAATAAATTGTCAATGGAGGTGCTTGAACATGAATACAAGTAAGCGATAGAAACGTTCAGCAGAAAGATGGAAGATTTCAGGTTTGCTGTCCTGGTTTGTTCTACCCCAAACCACCCCTCTGATCATTTATGCAAAAGACATTCAGTAGAGCAGTGCCAGAGCAAGACTTTGACTCATCAACTACAACTTCATACATGTCCTAGACAGATGCTTCTGTTCTAAGTTGACAGACTTCCTAATACGTCTGTAATACAGATGCTTGACTATTTTTTTAGAACACTATAATAAATATATATTTTTAATATTTCCTTAGAACAGTACTCTTGTAAAAATAGAATTTCTATTCCCCTCTTAAAAAATCCTCCCAACAGTACAAATCTATAGCTAACACAAGGAACCACTATTTCAAAAGAAATATACCATATGGGAACAGAATAATTCCAGAGATAAACTGATGCCTAAAAAAGTGTTTCTCCTTGTAATCAAAGTCCTTATTTCAAGATTAGAAATGGGATAGTTCTTGGAGGGGGCAGAGGGGAGAGGAATGCAAATGAAATAATCTAATAATTAAAAAAAAGTATTAATGCTCATATTAATCACAGCTGGAATCACTATGCAGGTTTTTTCTACCATGAACATTTGTCATGAAAACAACATGTATGGCTGGTAACTACCATTAGAAAGAACCAAAATACTCCTTACAGAGTTTTCCCTGATGAAGCTGACAATTAAGAGCTAACCAATGAGTAAGATTCTGCATGTCCAATTCTATTCAGTTCAGCTCAGTTTGTTGAAAAAATTATAAAAGACAAATCAGATAAAGTATATATCAGGAAGTCCTAGTTACATGGTTAAAGGAAACCGTCAGCATACCAAGTTAGTAACTTGTTTCTATACCCACTGAGTAGCTACACTTACACAACACATATTCCATAGCATTACCTCTTTCCATTCGAAAGCAGAACCCTTATGCTGGCATATCGAGGATTGGGCTGTTTCACTGTGGTAACAGTATCTAGAATTTCAGATAGGAATATGAACTTCCCCACTTCCTATGAAAAAATATTTTTAAATATAATCATTAAATTTTAATTGACTGTTTGACATACCTAGAAAGAAAGGTTGAGTAGTCAGGTCAAAATAAGCCTGCTGAAGCCCTGAGTTTGCAAAAGCTTTAGGCTTCCAATTTGCCATGATAACATAAAACTTTATTTTAGAAGCACGGACTTTAAAATCATTGTCTGAACCACGACACGGGACTATGTGAGCCACTGCCTGCCTTTGTTTAGGACTATCATCGTTTACATTGCAACAGTATTCCCAAGTCCAGTCATGGCCTCTACTGCAATAAGCACATAAACACACAAGAGAAAGACAGTAGCTGCCCCCAAAAGCACCCTACCCTAACTGTGGTCCAGCTTTGGGGGGGGGGGGGGAGGGGGGTAAGGACAGGTGAGAGGAAGAGGCTGTGACCTCGGAAATGTCTCTGGCTGATGGTGAATGTTTACCCTCCACCTTTCAGGATGGCCTGGGACTCCCTGTGCAGTGGGGACTTACTGCGCCCCAAGATAAGAAGTGCCTCAGGCCCGACGCGGGGCAGCCAGAGCAGCGCTGGAACACCGTCCCTGGAGGAGCTGCGGTGCCTGCTCTGGACACGCTCACACCCCACGGGGCATGTGGATGAAGTCTGGCCAAACCTTTACGTGGGAGACCTGTAAGAGAGAGGGAAGGGTTGAAGCTGTTGCTGCAACTCAGCCCCCACCCTGTTTCCCCTGAAATCTTCCACTCTTCATGTAAAAAAGAGTGCTAGGCACTAACCTGGGGACTCCTCACAGTAAGTCTAAGTGTTGAGCAAGGCTGAACGGTGCATAGATGCTGTAGCATAAAGAATAGGCATCCTAAGTGTCCGAAAGGTATATTCCCCCTCCTGACTTCTCCTCCTGCATTAGCACAGGAGTCCCAAACTGCAAGAGCCTGGTGGGGCCACGGCATTGGTACTGCTGGCAGTCATGCCAGAGATAGATAAACCAAGATCAGCCTCATTTTCTCTTCAAATTGCCATGTGGCATCAGTCCCCTGAACTGATGGATGCTCAGCAAAGGTGAGTTGGTGAGAAAGCAAGCTAGAAAACTCTTGGCATGTACAGAAATATCACCACCACCATCTTTTAATTTTTTTGTCCATTGAGAAGAACCACCTAAACTGATGTTTGGAAGAAAAATGCAGGCAATGTAAAAGTCAGTTTCTTAATGAGCCACTTCTGGTGGACACTTGGGACCTGATCCACTTCTCAGAAAATAGCCACTACAACTTCATGTGGTTTTTGCAAACAGCACCATCAGCAGCATGTTCTACCCCACATTGTAATGTGACAGGCAAATATAACCCACCATCCATCTTCCAGGTATGTTGCTCGTGACAAAGCACAGCTGAGCCGAATGGGCATCTCCCACGTTGTGAACGCCGCTGCTGGGCGATTTCACATTGACACTGGTCCTAAGTTCTACAAAGACCTGCCCGTGGATTACTATGGAGTAGAAGCAGAGGACAACCCGAACTTTGATCTCAGCATTTACTTCTACCCAGTTGCTCGATACATAAGAGCAGCACTGAATTCCCCAAGAGGTAACTAGACTATATGTGCACATTGAATATCTTCTTCATAAGAACCAAGTCCAGCAAGTTATCAAATTGTATTTGGCATTAACCAACCACCTGCAGATGTGGGCAAAAACGGAGATACCCGAACCAAGTAGTGTCATGCCTGCTTCAAACTCCAGCAGTGAGTGGGAGTTCCCTTGTTCTCCTGAAACAGGCAAGGAGAGACTGAATAGGCTTTCAGAGGGGTTTTTCCTATGCCTAGTGATATTCATTAGCAAAAGGCAAAATAGCAAGTGTCCTTTATTACCTATAGGGACACACTGACCTAGGCGGAGGCACATACACTCGATGTTTTCAAATTAGCAGTGGGGCTTAAAAGAAAAGCTGGCATGGGGTAAAGAGACAAGGGCGAGCATCAAATGTGAGTAAGAAGAATCAACTATAATGCTACAATCTGTGCAAGTCCGACAAATACAGGATAGGGAGGAACTTGCCGGCAAGCAGTTCTGTAGAAGAGAAGCTAAACAACAGCACTAGCCAGGAGATAATGTCATGCTGTTGCTAGAAGAAGTATAGCCTTGAAATAGAAAGATAACCCACAAAATCCTTGGACTCACTAAACACAGGTCAAGTACACTGCCAGAGGCCTGGGGCTAGTGGGGGATCACTACTATTAAGCACAAACCCTTACGAAAGCAATTCTCCACTGTGCCACAAAACTGTACCCGCTCAAAAGTGGATTTTTTAAGAGAACAGTTAGGCACTCAACAAACTGTTTTGCTTGAATCATGGTGAGCTTGAATATCAGTGAGGGTTCTAAAATACTAACTACCCAGCTTAATCATATGCAGCTAGTAGATATGATCAACACCATAAAAGCTAGGGAAGGGAGACACAGTAACTGAAAACAGTGTACCTCCATGCTAGATATCTCAGTGTTTACTGCTGTTTGGAAGGCTTGATCCATCACATTAGAAAATATTTGCCTTTGTGCAACTGAGAGTTACATTTGGAATTCAAAACCACTAGCATATTTGGGGAATTTGGATTTGCACCCATTTCTATTACAGCATACGCTATTTGCAATTGAAGCCATTATTTGTGGTGCTCCAGAGAAAGGGAAGATCCAAAATCTTTTTGTGCATGTGTAAAAAAAAAGTTCCAAATCAATTGACAAAAGACAGAAAACAACAGGTGAATCATGGCGGCCACAAAAAGCAAACAAAACCAGTGCTTTGCAAGATGCATGCCAAAATACTGAAAGTTATGAATGCAGAACAAGTTAGGGCTCAAGGCAAGCACAATGAACTCATCGTGTCTAGAATGCATATTTATTTCTCCTCCCATGCTTTTAGATATTGCTTTACTGAACTCCATATGGAAGCAGGGTTCTGGGAATGGAGACAAGGTGAAATTCAATCATATACAGTCCAGCTGTTGCTGACATTCATCATTTTAAGGAAAGTGCAACAGTTTAGAAAATATATAAACAAGATGTTCTGGAAGCATAATTTCCTGAGATACAGAAATTTAGCAGCTAAATACCCATGACCTGTGCAGGGATGAGACAGGGAGGGGATTGTTACTCACATCATTTAGAGGAAGAGAAAAAATGGCATTTATTATAAGCAGTGATGCTGAACAAAAAATTATACCAGGTGACAAGAGGCCTGTTCATATTAAATTCAGGATGTAACGAGGTACTTGTGTTTGATTGAGAAGTCATTTAAGACTGCTGCTTAAATATTACAAGCAAATTCAATATCTTTTTAAAATGGAATTAAATTATCTTTTTCACCTGGGAGGATAAGTCAAAGTTAAGACTATATGAGGCACAAACATATTTAAAACTACGAATCAAATACTCATTAGAATTAAGTAAGACTTACTTCCAATATGATTGAGGAAAAATTCTGATGGTCTATACCAGAGGTCCAGAAAACAGCATGGACAGATTTATTCCAGATTTCTACTTTAGCTGAACAGATTATGTCTTTGGTGATATAAGGAATTTATTTTTAAAGCGATTTCTTCAAACATGGATATGAGCATGAGCAAAAGAAAGCAAGGGAGTGTGCACTCACAAGCCCCCAATTGGGAGTTCTTCATATCACAGTGGTTAAGGGCTGCATCACACCCTGAATGACTTCCTTCATCATCTTTGTTGTACAGATTAAGAAATACGTGCACTACAATTGCAGCTGTGCCATATAAGCTTTATTTTATGAACCCTGCTTCCTTGGCTGCCTCTCCTTCAGCACAGCCCTCATGTTTCTTTGCCCACATAACAGAGATGTTTGGGAAGGCTCATCCAAGAGCAAGCAGATGCACAATCTGCCTCCTTCTCTGCAAGGAAAAATATGGTGTCAGGGAAGCACTGGCCTTCTCCATCATGCTCACGCTCACGCTCAAGGGGCAACACCTTGAATATCAATCTTGCCCCTTTGCATGGCCATCTGTACAATTTGCATTTTTCTGGAATGCAGCTAAATGTAAGCGTAAATCAGCAGGGCTTGGTAAAGTGTAGCAGAAAAGGGAGGAAAAGAAAACTTGAGAGCACAGATGAAAGCATACCATGAAAACTATTAAACTAACACTGTGCAGAGAGAAAGATTCCCAAGGAGAAAGCTTCTCCTTTTATTGACCTCTGAACATGTTTAAAACAGGCAGGTTAAAATCACCCATTAACTTCATGAAATGGCAAACCCTCTCAAAGGCATTTCCCTTCTTCCACTTCAGTGGAGCAAATGAAAAGCTAGGCTCCTTCTCCTGCTGCCTTCTTGGTGGTGGCAGTTATGAAAGAAGCTTAACATAGGAGAAAAGCATCCTCTCTCTTGACTCTGCCACAGGTGCATTATATACATCAGTTTGTCCTCTCACTCTCCAGCAGATGACGGCCCTTACCTGTTCCAGGAGGTGTGGGAAGAAGGGACATGCCACCATTTAAAGCTCTCCATAGGCTTCTTGCTATTTTCAGCTGTGACGAAATAGACACTTGATTAATCAAGAAATAGACGATTGATTCTGCACCTGGCTACAGGACAATGGCTAAAACATAACAGGAGATGAGGAAACCACAGTGGAGTGGGAAGAGCCCCTGGGGCCCCCTAGCCCAGCTGAGCTCTCCTCCTGGTGAGCAGCATATTTCTGCCAGATTCAATGGAACAAGGGTAGTTGGAGCATTCACTCCGGGTGATGGATCTGGAGCTTGGTCTTAAGCCAAACAATGTACCCTGAAAGAAAGCAAGGGCTAGTTCAGGACATTTAGCTCAGTTAATGATGAGTAGCAAAAGGACAATAAGATATTATGTGTTTTAATGACTGATTTGTTCAACAACATTGAATTTCCCAACTTGAATTTGGCCAACAAAGTTGAATGTGCAAACTTTATCCCTAGTGCAAACCCTTTGATGTCAGTAGAGTTACAGCAGGCATGAGCTGGATATAATATCCATAATCCGCTGTTAAAAACCAAGTGTTATTGTTCTGCACAAATCCCGGCCAGATGACAGTTATTGTCTGCCTCGGCAAAAAGTAGCTTGAGATGTGCGGTGCAACATTTCAAATAAGGATTGCAAGATTTAATAATGCCAGAAGCTAAGTGCCCCCACTTCTCCTCAGTTAATCCCATTATTCCTAAGGGATCCTGTTACATGCTCAGAGAGAAGGTTGCAACATGGCCCTCTAATGTGGGATCAGTCCAACTTCTCTTTGCGCTGTATGTTAAAACAAACGGAGGTGGGGAAGGCAGAGTTGGAGGATGTTGGCTTGTGGCATGGATTCTGTGGTACAGAAGATCTGGTTATAACTTCCTTGCCCGCCCCATGACAGCGGCATGCATGGGTGCCTCTGTTTTCCCAGGCTGTGGTCCAGCAGCCATCCGGGAATCAGAGCCTTGGTGCTGGGACAGTGCATCCCAGCTGCCTCCCGTGAGAGGCTGACACAACGCACCATTATCAAGCCCGCTGCAGTCAGCCCACATGGTGCAGGTGTGCCCTGGGCGCTAGTCAAATGCAGTATATCATGGTGGGTTCAGAGCATCACTTAACCTGTTTACAGATACTGCTAAAAGGCAAGGATCTGAGCCTGTAAACAGAACCAAATAGCAGCACAGCTTTTGTTTCCTGTCTCAAGTTTAACATTCAATTTGTTAGCTACAAATAATCACATAGTAAATTCAAATCTGCTTTCATTAGAGCAATTTTACGTTAATTAAATCATTTCACATGACTGATTTATCTGCAACAAACAGTCATTTTATTGTCAGTGTACCAGCATTTATCATAACCTCTGTGCATGGTGAAACAAAGGCTAACAATGTGAAATAGATGGTGCACATGTAAAAGAAATAATATACCTGCATCCTCATGGGAACAAGTGTGTTAGAGAGCCATGCAGATTAGGTCCAAGGTCAATAGTTGGGGCTTGTCCAGGTTTTTGCTGAGATACCTTCTAAAGCTAGTTGCTGATCTAGGAGGACTCTTGAAATGCAGATAAGCCAGAGAAGCAGGGAAGAAAATTCAGTGTGTTCTTACTTGCCACCTCCTCCTCTCAGACGCAGAGTTAGATATAAAATGGTAGAGAGCCAGCCTGTGCAACCAGGAACCTGGAATTTGTTCTGCTTTCTGTGCCCCTAACAAAAACACATCAGGCAATATTTAATATCAGTATCCATACCTGTGCTCAGCTCAGTCTTTAGTTCCAGACTGCAGGTGAAACTGAGCATTTTCCAAGGTAGGAGGTCTGATCTGGGTGGAAAAAAAAATAGACCAAACCACTGTTTTATAGAAATTAGGTTCAGAACAGCAATTCTCCTGTCCTCCATCCAATTTCTGGCAAACTTTAGATTGAATTTCAAAATATTTAGTGATTCAAAATAAAATCCAACATCAAGGCCATCTCTTCTTGGTTGTTTTTAGTTCATTTTTTCCCCTCCTGGTGAAGTTAAAACCATAAATCTAATTTATTTTTATTTCTTTTTCTTTAGTTGTAGAGTGCAGGTAGCTTAGAAGTTTTCAGACAAAAAAAAAAAAAAAAAAAGAGGAAAGTGGCGTTCTGGTTCCAAGCAAATATATCAGAACATGTTGTTCCTTGGCTTTTGTTATCTGGGGTGTGCATTAGGGAGAGTGTCTGCATTTCCCCAATCCCTGCTACTACATTACAGTTAGGCCTACTGCAAACTACCGAAGCATGGATTTTCCAAAGACCTTTTGGTCTTATCCCTATTCACAGTATTCCTCAAAGAGAAATTGTGCTCCTGACTCCTTGACATTCCCCTTAAAATCTCAGACCTGGGTTATTTGGGTCTGAAGTGCCTCCTCTGGGGAATACAATACAGCGTACATATCCCACAAGGTTAGTGTGAAGGCTGACGGTAGTGCAGCACATTGGAAAATAAGTCTAGTGAAAACCCAAATTAGCAAATTTCCTTTTAGCAGGGGTGCAAAGCATTTCTCCATATTCCCATAAAAAGTAGGACTTCGCTGCCAAGAATCCCCATAGGGTTAATGGAATTGACAGATAGATGTAATTTACCTCAAATAATGGCATCGGTATTTTAGTAAATTCTGTGAAGCTGTATCTGAATGAGAAAACAAATAGAAATCACTTGATCTTCTAATTCTGCAAAACTGACATTACGCTGCCAAAACCTCTTCATTCCCCCCAAAGGTTTTGATGCCCGGTCCAAATCTGCTGTCATCAGAGCTGTTTTTGCCGCTTCCTTGGAGACTATATTTGTCCCTTTATTTCTACTGAAGACATGTCTATCTTTAGGGCTGAGCTCAGATTTCTCATGCCAGGATAATGAAAGGTGGCCGTGTCACATACATTGTGGAATTCAACACTTCTCTCAACCTGCTGGCCAGAGCAGGTTTTTACAACACATGCTCGCGCTCTCTGAGCATGTGGCTATGCCATCATCATTAGTCAGAACAGGAGCTGTTGCTAAATAAATACTCTGTCACAAACAAAATGGGATTTAAGATTAAAAGCTGTGCACAAAGTACCCAGAATTAACACCCAGGGAGATGGGGGCAATCAGTCTGAGGTTTTTGGCTGAATCTAGGCTCATCATCCAACAAGGATATTTTTGTCTCACTCCCTGGTAATAGAGAAATTAAGATGCTATAAGCACAAACAAAACAAGGAACTAGCCCTGAAAAGCTGTCTGTTCTTCCTACCCCTCCTTACTTTTTACAGAGAAGCAGCATCTGAGATACTTTACTCCATCTCTAAAGTAAGAAAAGCAGCATGGTATTATTTTTACTTATTTTCATCTTTTTTTCTGGGAATAAGCTGTATTCTTGTTAGACTGCACTTGCTACAGCTATACAATTAGTAAACAAGAGACAGCAAATGTGACAGTCTAAAAAAAATTAAAATTTAAAAAAATGCAGAAAATTTAATTTCAAACTTGTGCAGATTTCCAGTGAGTAAGTGTTCTGAAATTTTCATGCTAAAAAGACATTTTTAGCTGCCTTAATGGGAGACAGAGCTGTTCATGAGGTGGTCAGAAGCTCAAATCTGATTCTAATCACTGGTTACTTTAATAATGCCCAATTGTTGAGCCATGGTCTCTGTGAAGAGACTAGGTCTGACTGCAGCAAAGGACAATAGAGTTTGGAAATTTTCAGGCAGGGCTATAATTGAGTGGAACAACAGAACATTTTTTTTGCAATTAAAAATTTCTCATTGAATCATACCATTTTTGTGAAAGTTGAAGCATTTTAGAATATTTACAAGATGCAGGTTTTCAGGTTCCAGAATGAGCCCTTTGTTCACATCCAGAGGGAAAGGACTACAAAGCTGAATTTTTCCATCTGAAAGCAATCCTTTTGACAAAATTTCCTTTAATTTCACATAAAACCATTTAAAAAAATGTTTATCTCCTTCCAACATGGGTCAAAGACACAGTAGAAACTGGGGAAGCAGTCATGATACAGAATTGCATTTCTCAGGCTACTTCCATTAGAGATCATGGCAGAAAATCCAAAAGCAGAGCAGAGGGAAGGAGGGCACTGTACGCTTGGATCCCTAGAAGGTCTTCCCTGAGGCTCGCTTACAGCAACATGGAAGGACACACAATATTACTCCTAATGAACTATTAATGAAGATGCACACCTCACACTGAAATCTCTGGGGAGCTCAAAACATTTCATAAATTGTTTTTCTAGTGATCACCTAATGCAGAAGGGAAGATAAAGGCATTTTATCCCCTATCCCCTAAGGGAAGGATAGAGATTTCAGGTGTACAGGGTAGGCTACAGAAATGAAAGAATGTAAGCTGGTGCAAATGGCATATACAAACAGAAGCTGTTCTTAATGTTAACACCCCTTTTCCCACACACTTCCATCAAGGTCTGGGCAGCTGCCAGCACCCTCAGAAAGCATTACTGCCCTAAGCAAAGAAGAAATAAAGATCTTGTGGAAAACCAGGAGGGTTCCTGCAACGAGCACTCCTGAGCGTTGCACATCTGAAATCCCAAGTTTCCAGGCCCTGTTAGTAACCTGCCAAGGCTGCTTCCCATAGCACAGCCTTCAAGTATGAAGACTTGAAGCTCTGCCAGCAAGTACCTCAGTCCCAAAACCACATGTGAGCAAGGAGGGACACCACGGATGGCAGGTTAGGCAGGAGTGCTAAGGACACGCTAATCCCAAACAAGCAGTCATGAATCCTGGAATACAGTTGGAATTTTCTGTCCCCAGCCATTAAAACCTCACTGTTCCCGAACCAACACTGCACCAGGCCTGCTCTGCAGGGCTCAGCACACCTGCTTGCTCAACCCCAGGATCAGCACCGCTTCCATCTCTGCTCCAGCACGATAAAGCCCACCATTTGGCCTCCTAGCATAATTGCCTCTCTCTCTCCTTTTTCCAGGCAAAGTACTAGTTCACTGTGCAATGGGAATCAGTCGATCCGCAACTCTTGTCCTTGCTTTCTTAATGATCTGTGAAGATATGCCCCTCGCTGATGCAATTCGAACTGTGCGCTCACACAGGGGGATCTGCCCCAACTCTGGCTTCCTCAAGCAGCTTCGGGAGTTGGATCTCCAGCTAGGAAGGGGGAAAGGCAGAGGAGCAGAGGCCTGCTAGTGCCAAAGGGGCATGTCTCCCAGCACCGGATCGAGAGATAATGCCCCCACTGAAGACAGCGCAAGGATGCTGTCAGTACTGCTCTGTAGCTTCACTGAGAAACTCCTTGGGAAATGGACGAGCATGAGCAAGCTGGCAGGAGTTTGGTACGTATTCTTTTGGATAAGCCCACTAATTGGAAAGAAAATGAAATAAAGAGGATTGAAACTGGCAGTTTTGCCCACCTGGGCCTGTTTATTTAACTACCTGTTGGGCAGGGCATAGGGAGCAGTTGGGTTTTCATGCAGAATTAAAAGGCAGCGCAGTTAACTTGAAAAAAGTTTTTTTTACTTGCTTATAATTGCATTTATATGGCAAGAGGGAAAATAGCTGAAGTAGTAAAAAGAAAAAGAAAGCATGAGGTTTTTAAGAAAATCTTTAACATTTCACATCCAGCTGGCAGAGGGTGAGACTTCAGGTTTTGCAAGCTGACATGCTCCTTTCGTCTGACATGGTGACACTAGTCAGGATCCAACTCAGATCTTGGGCTCCCTCTATTACAAGCCACAGAGGCTCTTGCTGGGACCTTTGCAAGTCCTTTTAGCTTCAAACCTATGGCAAACACTCAGAACTTAAAAAGACCATGAAATACTCAGGAGCTGGTTCTGGAGGCCCCAGCCAGACACTGCACCCTGGGGCAGGGCTATCGCCAGCCTCACTGCTCCCAGGGGGAAGGAAGGTGTCCCCTCGCACACGTAAAGCAAGGGGCATGCTCACGGCGCACTGCCCACTGGTGAGCTGCAGGGCAGCAGCAGTGCCAGACAGAAACGTCCTCCTCTTAGCTTGCAACCTGATGCTCCAAATCACATTCCCCAAATTTCCCTGTTTTAAGGGAAAGCCAGAACCTAGTGTCATCGTGTCAGAGCAAAAATGAGCAATGCCTCTAACAAATCCAAAGCAGCAGCTCTGCATTTCGATTACTCTTTTACGCCCAATTGGCCACATTTAATCTTGTGAAGAACTCGAAGCAGATATTTGCTTCAGTGCAATTACAGCCACATACAGAACATTGGCAAATGCAAACAATATAGAATTTCCACTTGACGGCAGATTAATTTGGTGTGATGTTTTCCCTTGAGAGGTCTTAAAGGCTTGCAGTTCTCAAAGTACCCTGCAGTTTGTATTTATAGCACTATGGATGTTGAATAGAGAGAAGCACAGACTCGTTCTGAAATGAAGTTTCTTTTGCCTCCATACATTAAAAAAAATTAACTGAGCATAGCACACTTCCACTGCATTTCTCATAATGCGATATGGAAACATGATTTCCCTGCAGAGCCTATAGAGAAATTCAGGTGGTGTTTCTGCTTTAATAAACATAGTAAGTAAAACACAAGCAATACTACAGACTAATTTCCTCTCAGGGAACAGAGAGATGGGTCTTCCCTTCAGAGAGTGTCCCATCCTTCGAGACAGGAGTAAGCAGCCAGAAGGGAGGTCATAGCTAATGATGGAAAAATCAGTCAAGTTATAGCTTTCACAGGCCTCTTACGGGCTGCCACCACAAGGAGATTAGATTTCAGTGTGCATGGTGGCTGAACTACTCCTGGCACTTGGGTCTCCTCCACCTCAGTCTGCCTGGGGATCCTTTTTTATTGCAGACCATGCTGAAGCTATTTTGTGAGTAGTCTTTTCAGCTGCCTTACTAACCGCTCCCTTCAAGTCTCTGTAACTCAGCCTATGCCAAGCCAAATGGCACTATGTTAAAGCACAGGGGGCATATGAAATACAACGGTCCAAAATCTCTGTGCACTGAGCCTGTCAGGACAGGTCATAATTCCCGGCAAGTTGCACATCTGGAAACATCTGTGGTTGCAGGGTAGAGTTTAAAGTGAACAGCTTCTCAGGGTGACTTAGCCTAAATTTACCCCAGCTGAGGCCTGTTGGCCATTGCAGGACTATTTCAGCTGGCCAGGGACAGCCATAGATTCCCCTGCCATGCATGCCTTGCAGCTGGGAGCAGTAAGTCTGGCTGGAGCTGCAGCCTGGTGGGAAAGCCAGGGCACTGGCAAAGCAGGGCTGCTGGCTGGATGTCACTAGTACAGGTGTATAGTGGAAGCTTCTTCATCAACCTGGAAAAAACCCAACCAAACAATGAAGAACAAGAGATCAAAAACACTGACCCAAAGACAATAAATCAGCTATCCAACCCCAGCACAAAAAAATTCCCGTTCTAGAAGAGCCTGAATTGGTTCCAGCGCTTTTCATTGCTGTGAAGTTCAGAGAGAGGGAGGCGGGTCCCCCCATCTCCCTGCAGTTTTTCCACCCTCCAGCAGACGACAGTACCCGAGCCCACCATCACTCCCCGTCTCTGCAAGGGTTGCAGCACCACAGAGGTGGCCTGGCAGGGGCACAGCTGCACGCTCGGTAGTTGATGACAATTAAGCAGTCCTAATCTCTGCCCCACAGGTGTTGCACACTGAGGTGGTTTATTGCCCCTGTGCTTAGTTAAGCAGAAGCCTCTTAAAATTACAGCTGGAATCAAGACAAAGAAAATGAAAACAATATTGGGGGCAGTTCCAGGTATATCTTGAGCTACAATTTTGAGATCCAGGGTTGCTGACTGTTTGCAAGTCACCAGCTTGACCCAAGAAAGAAGGAATAGCTTCCTTCCACCACAGCCACCCTTGCTAACAGCAAGGCGTTTGGTCCTGGCACACAGCTGTCAGTTCTGCTGCTGCTGAGTCAGGCAGAAGCAGCCTTGCTCACTCCCCTGTGAGTGTATGGCCTCTGCAGCACCAGCTGTAGTTACACTTGCCCAGTGCCCTACCTTAATATTACCTGCCGAAAGCAATGTCAGTTGAGACTGCAGGCAGGGTGGAAGTGATCAGAACGGCAGGTTTGGATGTATTAATGGTCAGCGCAGCGCTGATGCGACCATCTTTTCCATGCCTGCTCCTTACCCACTGAAGAGCAAACGCTGAGGTTTATTTACGAAGGCCTATCCATTTTGGGTGCTTATGAAGGAGCAACCTCCAGCACTGTGGTGGAGCTGGTGTGCCTCCTACACAGTAACCCTGCAAGGGAGGATGGGCATCTTAGCCCCTTTTCACAGACAAGGCACCTGGTGTTTGCCTGAGCTGCAGCAGGATGTTTGGGGAAAAAGCACAACAGGATCACTCTCCAGCCTCCAGAATTGGCATGAAAGCATGAAAATAGTTTTCTCGCACAAGATATCTTGCCTTCACCAGCTTTTCCTCCCAGACTTTCAGCAATTGCTGTGGGCATGTCTTCACTGCGTTATTTATCCTTTGGATTTGCACTTAGGGTTTTATTTGTAAAAGGAAAGTGGGACTATAAATCTGCTCTGCAAGGAGCCAAGGGAAGAGAGGATAGACATTTTCAACAAGTTGCACAGAAAGAGATGATGCCAAGGACAGGTTTCCTATGGAAAGAAATGTCAGCCAGGATATTGCCTAGGTACACACCATGTGTAGTGGCAACAGCTCTGAGTGTCTGCCTTTTTCTTGCAGGTGCATTCATTAATTCCTCCTTGCACAGGTAGCTTTGAGGTTGCTACAGAAAGGATGGCCTATCTATGGGGCCTTTTGAAATTCATAGCTTTTGTCCTTTTCCTCTTACAATAAATAAATAAATAAATAAATAAATAAATAAATAAATAAATAAATAAATAAATAAATAAATAAATTCTGAACTGGGACCAGAATAGACCACAAAGATGAAAAACTAAGTGTGACCAAGACTAACTTGTCAGTCTTTAGTACCAAGCCACTGGGACAAACATAAGGTGACCACATTCCAGAGTAACTGTTTAGTTCACGCTGTTCAGCGTACACACGACAGCTCTCTGGGCACCGTGCCCCAAGTAACACAGCGCCTGTAGGCAAGGATGGAGGCAAGCAGGCTCACAGGCAGATCGCCTGGTTCTGCATTACACCAGCCTGTTCCACTTTAGCCAGTGGCTCCCACTTCTGATTTAACTTCGGCACTGCCCACCAAGACCAGGTGATTTTCTTCTGCACAGCCCTGATGTCTAGATCAGCTCTGCCCAGCTCCTGCCAGCCCTTCCAGAATTGCAAAGCACTGTCAAGTCCACTTGCTAGACGTTACCCTCCTCCTGTTACTTTTTGTCTTGTATTTTCCCAATAACAAGGCTGAGCTATGTGTTACTGTGGAGAGGGGCTCCAAAATAGCTTATGCTTTGCAAATTTACTTCATGGTCTAAGGTTTAAAGAGTATATGCAGCTCCTGAAGCCAAGTCAAACAGGAATCTAGGGCCTGTGAGACTTTCAACAGTTAAGTTTTCTTTAGGCTACAATTATTTTGCTTAGAAACTAGACCCTTGATCTGTTGCAGGAGGCTGCAGTTTAATAAAGTCAAACAATTTGCTCTTTGCAATGTACTATTTGCGGTACAAGTATCATTGAGTTACACTGCTCCCCCTCACCACTGCCTCCTGGAACTTTGTTTATATACAGAAAACACTCTCAGGAAGCACTCCTAAAAATACCTAGTGATGTTAACTGAGGATCTGTCTCTGTCTCTCCTCCTCCTGCTTCTGCCTCCATTACATCTTTCCATCATATTCATGCGCAACAACCCCGGCTATTCAAGCAACCTTATTCCTGTCTCATCCTCTAAAAAAATCATCTTTTTCCTTCCTCCTCTGCCAGTAGCCATTCTCCACCCTGTCACAGAGCAATTTCCACAATGTTGCCATGTCGTGTCACATCTAGTGTTTTCTCACTTGATCACTAAATTACAGTGAGGCCCACACTGTCTTTATCACATCCTTGAGTACACACACCTACATGGCTCTGCCCGCTTTTCAGACAATAAGAAGGTGCCAAGTCAGGGCAAAAATAGTACCAGAAAAAGAATAACATTTTTTACTTGACTTTATAAAGGGGCATTTTAAGACTGCAAAACAAGATGCAGTATTCTCCACAGACTAACTTTTGAAACCACTCTCAGGTAAGGTACCCTGGAGACAAAGCATCTCCCAATGGAAATAC
Organism: Tyto alba; assembly: GCF_018691265.1. NCBI lineage: Eukaryota > Metazoa > Chordata > Aves > Strigiformes > Tytonidae > Tyto > Tyto alba. The sequence continues at coordinate 24,905,280 of NW_024881261.1, read as the reverse complement.
CATTGCAAATAAAAATATTTTCACAGTAGTACAAATAGAAAATCTGCACAGCAAAAATCCAGCCAACTGACAAAAATACCAGTTATTAAACTTTAGGTAAAATTCAAAAGCAGATCTGGGATTCAGCTCACACTTCTAATCTGACTGTTGCCCAAATTGCGGGCAGGGCCTCCCCTCACACAAAATGCCACTTGTCAAGGGATAGGGTCTTCTGGTTGCTGCAGTCTGATCCTGCTTGTTACCAATCATCTTCCTGACCAGAAAGATCTTGCAGCGCATTCAGTAGGCACCCAGCACAGACTGAGATTCATAGCAGAACAAAGGATCTTTGATCCTTCAGTCTGTCCACATATCACCAAGTGACCTGAATGTTTCTCTTCTGTAGGTGTTCAGCAGACAGACCCTAAAAATGAAAGCTCAACAACTGCTGTTATAGCAGACAAGATCCACCCTTGTGGTTGTTCCCAGCGTAAAACTCTTCTGAAAGGCAGTTGCTGCTCTACAAACCCCTTTCTATGAAAACAAAGCCTCTAATTCATCTAATTCCTCCTAATTCAATAATAATTATAATTCATCAATTCATCCAATATTAAATATCAACAATGAAATATTCACAAAAATTTACAACCAAAATGATTCGTCAAAGCCCTTAAGATTGCTTCTGGAAGACCAATAGTTCTTAGACAAAAATTCCCAAAACCCGAGAAGTGCAGAACTGTAATAAGTGAGACACTGATAATTTTTGCACCAAAAACATTTAGGTTGCTTACAATAAATAAATAAATAAATAAATACATAAATCAGTTCTTTACAAAAACCCCACCCATCAATTGGAAAATCATCAGCCAGCAAAGAGCAAGCAAGGAATTATTTGCTCAGCTCTGGTGACAATTGGCTGTTACTAGAGTTATTCTGACACATTGTTTTGGAGAACATCTGTTTCCACTACAACTCCTTTAACTTTCAGATGTGAAAAACAAAAGCTCATTTTCATGCCATGTCTCCCATCTTCAGTTGGCAACAGTTGCGTGATTATGAAGTTATTGTTTTGCTGGATGATCTGTTTGTCAGTTTATATTTTCCTATCATATCTATTTTTAGCTGCTCATTAGTATTACTTGGAGCCTCTCCTATAAATCTTAAACATTTATAGCACATCTCGACAATTCATCAAATGGAGCCAACCTCCAAGGAAAGGAAACCCAAACCACTTCCCCCTGCTCAGCTGAATGAGATTCAGATCCTTGTCTTTTAAACTTCAAACTCAACATTTTCCCATCTGCTCTTTATACACAACAGCCCTTTTGCTCTGCACCAATATTTTATTCTCCATTCATAACTTTTTACTTCCCTCCAGAGGTTTCCTGATACTTTTAGTCTGCTGGACTCAGAGAAGACTTGGATTTTGGAGGATTTCCCCCCCACACACTCCATTGAAGGGGAAAAATAATCATTCAGCAATGAATGGCCACTTTTCATTACTCATTCACAAGAGAGACACAGCAGGATCCCGGGGCTGGACTCAAAGACACTTTTCTTCGCCATTCTCACAAGAGGAGAACAGCATTTTATCAGAGACTATTCAAACTAAGGATATTTAGAAAATTAAATTTACTTTCTACTCTCTGTTCTATTCATTGACTTGCATTTTTAATCCTCTGTGCCTGCATGTATAACTGTCAATCAGCTCCAATTTTTGTAGCTGTGACCATGCCTGGAGATACCACTACATGTGATTTGGCCAGGTCACCCATGCAGGGAACATTTCTGAAGGGTTCAGTCTGTAATGGCCACTGACAAGATAATTTCAAGAAATAATAACCAGAATATATTGCCTGGCCAGGAGTTTTGCAGAAGAAAAATCTCCACTCATGAAGAAATGCCACCCCCTGCCAGGCAGCACTTGGCTGCCGCTGCGGGAGAGGCCGTGCAGCAGCTCCTGGGTGGTGGGACCAAATACTGCCCCAGGCCAGGGGACATTGCTCTCTTCCTCCTCAGCTGTCCTGCGGAAATCCCAGCCTTGCAAACTCTGCACATTTGAAGGCTAAGCAACACTTCTCAGATGCAGCTGTTAATTGTCTGTATGCAATTAGCCAATACCCAACTGGAACACACAACTGATTAAAAAATCAGTGACCATCTTTTTAATTTCCTACATATTTGAATTAATCAGAGGAGACATCATATAACAAGAAATGAAAACTGTACTAAGGAAAATGGTCCTGGCACACATGGTAATCTTACAGAGTGGCTTTAATTTAAACAGCCCATCTGATCAGGCGAATAGCTGTATGTTGCTTTTTAGGGAGGTAGGGAGTGCTCAGGATAAGGCAGTAACAGAGTATTTAGATTTTTACAACCAAAGTTGCTTTTGATCAATTCACACAGTTCTTCAATTCACTTGATGTCTTTTCCTACTATCAATTTTCATGGAAGAAAAAAAAAAATAGTTTAGACTCAGTTACATCTCCATGCGGCTACACCTTGATTTCCTCCAGTTTCTAACGCATCCTGCTTTGTACCAGACATATGTCAACTTACCTGCATCTCTGCTATCCCAGATCCTTTTGGTCAGATGTCAGGTATCAGTGCCATAGCAGTCTTTCTGACCAGTCATCCAAAAGCATTTCAACAGACGAATACCAATACATCTTTTTCAGGCTAGTCATGTTAACGACAGTTATCCCAATGCTCAGAAATGCCTGCCTGCCAATAAAGGTGCCAGCTTGCTAAAAAATAAGTAAGTTTTGGGCTACTTGGAAAAAAAAAAATCCTGAGAGGCTAAAAATTCTGTATATTCTAGTAGTTATCCCATGCAATGTACTGCAAGAACACTTCTGGAGTGCTGTGATTGTACTGGCAAAAGATTGCACTGTGGAATATCAGCTCACAATGTGGAACAGACATTTTGGGAAAAAAAAAAAGCAAACTGTGCAGGCACAATGACTCAGAGATGAGAAATTACAGCAGCAAACCCAAGCAAGTCAAGGAAAATACCATCATATCAGGATCCCTTCCCCACCCGTATGCCAAATCCCTTACAATTCTTTCAAATTAAAACATAAGCTTAAACTGAAGATTGACACAAACTACAAGGTTCAAATCTTATCCAGATTTCCCTTAGCACTAGACACTTATAGACCTGGGATCTTAAAGTTTATTATGGTAATAGCAACCTTGGATCTAGAATCACAGCTAAGACTCAGACGTGCATACAAATCACCCCTGTATCTACCTAAGCAAGAACCATATTTCTGCCAGCCCCAGATGTTCAGAACTCCTGTATCACCCCCCCGCCTCCCACCCCCAGCCTGCCTTTTCCCATTGTGAGAATATCTTTATAAAGCAAGGGATTTTATTATTATTATTTGTCTCAAGGTTCATTGTCTTCCTGATTTTCTTGACAAGGGCAATAAACTTATATTCCTCCTCCTCTCTCCCACCAAGGAAAGCTGAGATTCTCTGGTAGATTTAGGAGCGCGTACCATGTTATGAGACATGGAAAAAGCTACGAGAACTAGAGTACTGCCACCTGGTACACCACAGCCATGTCCTAGGGATAAAGCAGCTGGGAGCACATGTTGTTTCATTTACTTGGCTATGCCTTAAAATGAGCAGTGCCAGGGAAGGATGTATACATACATATGTATTACGGCATCACCAACATCCATGACATTGGGACATTTAGCAAATCTCTTCACTTACCAGCAGCTCTAAGCCCTGCTCTGTCAGCTTTGGGAAGGAACAGCCCTTTGTGAGTCGTCAGTCACACTGAGATCCCTACTGAAACCGAGACGATTCCCATCAGAAAGTGGAAATTTGACCAGGCCCTGTGTTATCACATACAAACTGATGGAACAAATCTGTGTCTCAGTTTGAAGGGGATCATTTCCTAACAGAGCCATAACCAATCAATTTACTTATTTATTTATTTAAACATCTGGAAAGACCATATAATAATTTGATTTATACAAGGCTTTAGTCTTTTGAAGGAAGATTTAGCTATGTTAGCCCATAAGATGTGTGAATTTCCCAATTTGGAAGCTACCCTTTCAGCAGTGTTGTATACACAGACTCAGATGAGGGTTTGGCTGCAAAAGTAGGGAGAAAGTTTCACGTCACTAAAAAGTAAAGGTTATAAAATGAACCACTGCGTAGTCCAAAGGAACCCATCTCTAACAATAAAAACATAATTATTTGGTTTAGTAACTAATGGTATAAATATTTCGTGGCATCAAGAAACATAACTCAGGAACAGAAACCACTGGCAATCCACACGTAACACTAGCAGGATGCAACAGACGGGCCCCACGACACAGCTGGGACCACGAGCTTGCAGCAGGCTGGAGTGGTGGGCCAAGCCACCATCCTTCTGTGCTTGCCTATAGACCTTCCTCAGCTGCTATTGCTTGGCCCCACAGGGGCAGAGGGACGCTTCGGCCCTGAGCATTACAGTTTCATGACTGTGGGGTGGCTAAAGAGAGAGAAGAAGGGGACAGGATGTAGTGGGGACCGCAGGAGGACAGGCGCCCCAAGTGGCTCCTGTGAGCTACGGCTCATTTTATCCAAAGGCCTGAACTCCCACTGGAGCACAGTGATGCTTCGCCCAGGTTGTTACAGACATTAATGTGGACTTGAGGTTCCCACTGTACCTTCATGACTGCCCACAGGATTTAGAGTTCAGGCTGCAGACTTGTAGAAATTTCTGCCGCAGCAGTGTAGCAGGGCTCTGGAGACACCAACGGTATTTATAACAGCTTGAAAATTGTACCTCTTCTCGACAACTGAACCAGTTCCCTGAGCTGAATGCTACAGCTAATTGAGACAAGACTGTCATATACCATCACAGCTAAATTTACTGCTGGTCCTCAAGATCAGGTTGCACTGATTGCATTGTGACAGCAGTGACTAAAGGGAGGTCATCTTCATTTCTAAATTTTCCCTTTAGGAACAAGAGTTTCTTCTGCATCTGCACTGCTAGATTTCTATTTATAGGATTGAACCCTGTGATGTAATCTTCCTTTTTGTTTCCAAGGAAACAATATTTGATGTATTCCACTTTCAAGTTTCTCTTCCTTTAGGTTCTGCCCCCATCACTCTCTCCCTCCCTTTTTAAAGAGATAAGTCAGTAGGTAAAACCTGTACTTATCTCTAGCATGCAGCATAGTGTTCTCTCTCTAAACCCAGGCTTATTCATATCACTAAAAAATTCAAGACATTTCAAAAATATGCCTAGCAGTGATATTATGCACTGTTTATACATATTACTACTTTTCTGATAGTAAATGAGCTATAATTGCAATAGGCAGCAACTCCTGTTGATAGCTCAAATTCTTTCAAAAACCTCAGTTCTGCATCTCAGCCCCAAGTCCTCTTTTCCTGGAAACATTTTTTAAAATCCTCTCACTGATCACCCATCCAGCTTTCCAATGGTTTTGCTCCTCAAGCCAGGGCTCCTGACAGCCAGTCCTGTCCCCTGGCTCTCTCTTTCTAGCTGACACCTCTCTGCACGCTCCTCTCTGGCACGGGGCAGTGTTCACAGGTCTGTTGCGGCTCTGAGTTCATTTTCATTCACGTGAACATCCTCTACCTTCGTGTTCTTTCAAAACAATTGGTTGTCAGATCACTCTCTGTAAGTTAGGAAAATACAGGGGACTGAATCCATAATTTATACTGAAATCAGCATCTGTAACTGCTGGAATAAAGTGTGTTGAATGGATTCTTGGAGAAATGGGGGTGTTTTGGAGTCTTAATGGAAGAGCAATAGGCCAAGCTAAAAGCTTTCCTTAAAATTCTCAGTGCGAGTGTTTATGTGGGTGGGTTGAAAGGTGTGGGAAAGACTGGCTGGTTTAACAAAAAGAGGCTATTTTAGCACTGCATAAAAATTAAGAGTAGCAATGATCATAAATGTAGTTAATTAATTCTGACTGAGAAACATGCACTCTATTTTATTACTCCTACTTACTACAATGAAGTTACAGACAGAAATTTTTAAGACTACCCATTTTGGAACATAAAAGGGCAGGTAAAATCCCAACCTAAATGAGATGATGTGGACCAAGAACACTCAGTAAGAGTTTGTGTGGTGAAGGGGATAAAAGGTGTTAAAGCACGTGCTGAATATTAAGTCTGCAAATAATATAAATTTTACGCTATCAAAGTGAACATGGAAATTATCTGCAGTCAGCATCTTCCATTTTCGGTCATATGGGTTGTAGACTGACACCCATCGATTCCTACATCAGCTCCTAAAAATGTCAGGCTCTTCTTTAAGGTATCTGATCTTGATTCAGAAGCTCCAAGTCATTTCACAAAATCTCTGACTTGGCAACAGCAAGGGACATGGGATGGGAAGACTTACATGATCTAGACCTCTGCCAACATCTCTGGATCCTTTTCAAAAATTCATCACAATTTTTCCTCCAACCCCTAAAATAAGGGTTTTCCACACTCTGCATTCCTACTGGAAGCTGCCACTTCTCCTTTCACCCCAAAAGCATTTGTAGTCAGTCTTGTCCCAGGCAATCACAGTTGTTACCAAGCCTTAGTATCTCCCAGTCCAACCATGGCTTAATGATTTGACAAACCTGTCTCTTTCCTAGTGGTTACTCAGTTTCTTTAAGAGCCTCAGTAAAAATCACATTTGACAGGAAATGGAACAGTAGCAAGATTCAAGTATTTGTCACTAGTTTTTGTTACTTTATTTCTGAAGTAAAACATTTCTGGTTGCTAAAATGCCGAGCACATTTCATGGTTTGGCAAAGCATTGCTTTATAGATTGTGGTTCTGCAAAGAAAGAGCTTTATCAAGTTTGTTTGTTCTCAAAGACACTCCTTGATGCTGGACAGGTCCAATTCAGTCTCAGTAAATCAAATGCTTATTTGATGTCAGTGAAACTAAGATGCAACTGCTGTTTTGCTCAAGGTTGTCAGAAAGCTTTTCAGTAATCACTTTCAGCCAGAATAAATGCTCAATTGTTCTTCTTTCCTGCTGCAAGGGGGAAAAAACAGCAGCTTTCTCTTCCTCAATAATTCCCTCATATTTCATTTTTAATCTCTTAAGCAAATTACAAGTGAAGACCTTTGATGTATGCGCCAGCCAAACTCATTCATTTCTCAGTACTTGCTTGACTAGAGAGGATCTCCCCTTCTTATGCATGTGGATGATAATAACAACTTCAAAGCCCCCAGGCATGTGTTAGCTTTCCCCGATTTCCTTTCTAAGTATGCGTTTTGTGGGCCAACACCAGTTAAGACCCATAAACAGCTGCACTTGAATGCCATCTATTAAGGCAGTCTTGCTATCTCTTATAGTATAACAACTCTATTTCTACTTCACAGAACTACTTGGTCTGGCTTTTGTACTTTTCCTGAAATGGAGTACCTCATTTCCAACATTTATGGTGTTCTCAGCTTAAAAGAGTCTGGAACCTGATCAAACTCTGAGCAAAAAGCCATTAAAAGGCACTTGCCCTGAGGTGGCGTGGAGCATTCCTGGTAGATTACGAGGCATTGTTCTGCTGTTGTGAGGTTTTATGACATGAAGTGTACTTGATTACTTCTAGGAGGAAGGTAGGTCACAGCCATATGGTACCACAGGACCAGATGTTCAGAGTACAGCAGAACAGCTGCACCTGAGCAGTGGTCGGGCAAACTTCCCCCAAGCTTGCTTAGGAAAAATGAAAAGGGGACATATTTCAAACCAGTTAATGTTGTAAGTTATAGTTATCATCATTATTTAGTCTGTTGAATGCATTATCAGAACACTTGGAGGCAAAGAGCATAGAAGAGTTAAAGAGAATATCAGATAGTCACATAAATAAGAAAAACCACCACTAGAGACACGTTACATTGGAATAAAATAAAATAGTTTTGGAAAATCTGTAAAACTTCATGCTTCAGGCTTCCAGCCAAGCTTTATCTAAGGAGGTGGAGTGAAGAGATTAAACAGATCTTCTGTGGGGCACAAAATTTATCCCATAAGTGGGGAGCACAGATTTCATGTACTTTCCTCTAAGGTGTTTGTTACTGACCACGGTCAGTGGTACACACACTGGACTAACAGCACCAGCACTGCAACTCTGGTGTTTCTCCCTCTGCACTGCCAGTGAGCCAGAAGCCTGCATCAAGAGGACAGCAAACATCAATCCAATTTCTGGCTTGCAGCTTTATTTAAGTCTAGATTTGGCACTCTGTACACCATGAGATTACTCTGACCTGAAACCTGCTCTTGGCATGTCTGGACAAAACTTTCTGATCAGAGTTACATACCAAGTATCTATTATTTTTGTTTGTTTTTTAAAACATGCTATGCTTAGGGAATAGGTTGGGCCACACACTTCTGGAATCTGCAGCAATATATTATTAAGGATACAGAGAAGTAGAAGAAAAAAACCCTTCTTGTCCCAATGAACAATAAGAGTAGAAACCTACTGTGGCAGTTTCCCAATGTCATCAAGAGAATTTAAGTGCAGGCCCCTGTGTGTGATACTGTGGCATACTAGGGAAAAAAACACCTCTAATTTCAGCAATGCTGTTTTCTTTGCAAGAGAGTTTAAATTCTATGACCAATTGGAGGCGCCTGATTTTTTTGACCTCAGGATCATGTCAGGATGCCCTGCACAGCACAGAACGATGTACTCGCTGGTTAATAATCTCTCTGTGCAGGATTTCTCAGGTAGGTGCACTTCTCACAGGGTTTCCTCTTAGCACCAGCAGAGAAACTGTGGGGTACGCAGTTTGGGGCCCCAGGCTCTTCCTGTTCCCATCGTTCTTTGGTAAAGGGAGGTTACAAGAAAGCCCTCATCCCTTATTTTCCACATTACGGTGTCTTGGGATCTATACTCCATTTCAACACAAATCTCCCAGAACGTTTTTTCTGCTGACAGCGAGAGAAAAAGCAGAACAGTGAACAAAACTCCTTTCAGAGCCCTGGCCCCAGCCTCCCCCACAAGCCCAGGGAAAGCCAGAGAACTTCATTCAGGACTGGGCTCCTTCCTTCTTAGCCCCCAGGGAGCTTGCGTCGTCCCTAGCCTCAAACACTGTCTTATAAACACAGCCACTATTGCTGGGCTATTAGTCCTGTCAGAGGCATAGCAAGAGATGCACCAGCCAGTAAATTTGACTCCTAGCAGGTCAAATCCAAGTTACCCTCCCAACAATACCGCCTAAGAAGCTCATAAAACAGTGTCTCTACCTGCTATACTACTTGGACAAACAACATCAACTGTTCTCTACAAGAACACTTGCTTATTGATTAAAAAAAAAAAAAAAAAAAAACAAAACATAAAAAATAAAATACCATGAGTCTATCATTTCTGATGGACCTTTCAGTTCTCCCTATTTTGAGAAACTGAGAAATGCTCCTAATGTGTTGTCTTAAAACATTCAGACACGGAAATCCTTGCCCTGTGAAGCAAAGCTGCCCCTTTGATTTGATTTGCAGCATGGTCTCACAAGTCAACGTAATTCAGATTCCCATGCTGATAGATGCTAGCACAACTGATGTCTAGCTGAAATGAAGTAATGAACACAACAGATAATGCTTATTAAAGAATCAAATAAAACTCTGACTACATCAATCCAAATAGCATACAGCCAATATTTTCTGGTAATACTTAGCCAGGAGATGAAAAGAGAACAAACTCAAGCTCAAATGGTAGGTTACATAGGGCAACAACTGTCCCTTTTGTTTTATGGGTCTGCAACGCCTGCCTCAGCAGAGCCCCAACCCCTGGTGGGGGCCATTAAGCAATACTTCAGTATAAGGAGAAATTAAACAAGCAACGCCCAGCTAGATACTCATGCACGCAAGGTATTGTCAAACAAGTTTTATGTAGCGCTGTGTAAATGCCAGTTGACTTCAGCAAGAATCAAGGGCACGCAGCATTTTGTGAGGAAGGTGCACAGTCTTTTAAAACATTTCTCTCTATCTGCAGTAATCAAAACAAGTTATAGCCAGGCTACAGCTATATGTCTAGTTTGAAGACTGCTTGTCTGTGCAAGAGAGAACCATCTGGATTTACTTTACGATTAACTTTAAAACATATATATAAGGTTTCTTAACTTTTGCCAAACAACTGGAAACATAATGGTTTCTGCATGCTGTTAGCATCTCAGTACAGCTGCAAATGTCCATTAGGACAATCTTATATAATTATATACTTATTCTTCCCATGCAATTGTTAAAAACCCAGCTTTTCCAAATAATAGCATATTTTTTAGCAAAAAGGAAATCTTCCAGTCCACCAGGTTGGAATGGGGGGAGGGGAGTCTTCTAAAGCAGAACTTTAGTCAAAGCTTTTATTTTAAACTAACATAAAAATTTCAAGCCTTCGAAAACAGAGTGTCAGAATTTTCCAACTGTACCTCTAGTGTGGTCTGGCCAGAAATCTATCATTTCTCTCCCTCCTCCTTTTCTTTACCCAGTGCTTGTGGAATAAATCCAGTCCTTCTAAGATTAAAAAAAAAAAAAAAAAAGGCAAAAGCTTTTGTTTTTTTTCCCCCCTTCTCACCCTCTCCCCCATCAGTAGCTCTCATCCTTCCCACAGCTCCATACTCTGTGCCACAGAAACTGCTACCTAGGAAGCTGATTGGTGGCATCTTTTTGGCCAGACTCTTGCTCATTCTGCTTGGGTGTAATCTTTTTTTCCCATCTTAGCCTTTTGTTTCTTGTATCAGCTCCCAAGGGTAGGAATCATCTTCTATCACATACCTGAACAGTGTCTGGTGCTGTTCTTGGTCAGTGCTTTGACAAGTAAAGGGATGATGAATTTTGCCCAGGGTCATGTTCTAGGGCTGGAGCAGTTGCTTTGCTAAGACAGGCAACGTGGGTGACCCCACGTGAGAGCCGACCACCAACAGCAGGGACCTGCAGGCTGAAGGCATGCAAGGCTCCAGGAAGGGGGAGTGATCCACACGTTCAAAGCGTCATCATCAGCTTAGCCCAGATTTTCAGAAATGACCAACAACATGGCAAACATCTGCTTTTAGGAGCCCAAGGCAACTGTTCAACTTTCCAGAAGGCAGGTGCTTACCTTGTCCAAAATAAGAGCCTTCCTGCTGTGTTTCCCATGTGTCCAGGCTCCAAAGCACTGTAAGTCATTGGCCACTCTCAAATATCTCAGTAGCTATTATTTTTTACTTAACAAAAGCAAAACTAATGGGAACACACACAACTGGTTCCAAAAATAGAACATTTTTCCAGGAGGTGAACAATCCTTCCCTACATGTTCTTGGGACCCTACAGAGAGAGGGGCACAAGGGCTTATATTGTTTTGACAGCCAGGCAGACAAACAAATACTTCTGTTTCAGCTTAATATTCCTGGAACTCAAAATGCCAGCCTGAAAAAAACAGTATCACAAAACACTGTCATGCCATTGATCTGATATCAGAAAAACAACCTTGGGGAGTGACAGGCCAACAGAAGCAAGTGACCACTGCCCATCCCTGCGCTGTGCCACACGGGGCACGCAGACCTTCCATCACACACCTCACAGAGCAGCCTCCTCTCACCAGCACTGCCCGTCTGCCGTATCATCTTACCCATATTCCCCCATACTAGGTCGCCTGCAGGGATAAAAATAAAACAACTGCTGCTAGTTTCTGTTGTATGGGGTCTGTATCTCCTCCTTCACAAAGTTTCTCTGTTATCAGTATAGAATTAATTTGCACAACAGCCTTCCAAGGTAACTTAGAAGACACAGCAGGTTTCTAACATCTAAGTTCTTTCTCATTTTAAGAGCAACTATCTGAATAATTGGCAGAGAGGAGCTTGGCTGCTCTGTAATACAGAAACTTGGCCAGAGCGATGTTGTTAGCATGAAACAGCAGCAGATCCAATGCCCAGAACTTGAACTGAAACTGTTTGTTATTACTTCACATCTGTACTGTGGTATTAGCCATGGCCCGTGACCAAGTCTGGTCCTGGTCCTTCTGGGATGAACTTTTATCTTTCGAACAGACAGGGGATGACAAAGGTGGTTGGAAGGATTTGAAGTAACATTAAAAATAACAGACATAGTCAGGAACTTGTGTCCCACTGAAAATTAATGGCACCTACCATGGGAATGGATAACTTTGGAAAAAACACTTGGGCAACTTGAAACTTTGGTCAGGCACAGGCATTTGCATTCACAGAAGACTGTTTCTGTTCTTGCAAGAGATGAAAAAAGTTCCACAGTGGGCGTTCATGAACAACTAGCTGCTTTTTGCATGCACTGTGGTGAGAGTAGGGAGCACTGTGAGCCAGGAAGACAGGTAAGCAGCACATGCGGGTCTGCTCCGAGATCGTTTCCAAGATGGTCATCTCAGCAGAAGGGGCTGGGAGGCCCCAGAAAGCAGGTGTAGAGACCAGTGGGCTACTTCCCAGTGTCATGCACTTGTCCTGACTGGTCTCTTTGCCTCCCTCCCCCACTGCCACACAGAAGGCAGTGGATTTGAAGAATTTCCCCTGAGAAATATCCATACTCACATGACAGCTGGAGTTTCTTATGTCATTGCAAGCCTGGCTCCATCAGCACCGAAATCTCATTACTCCTAATGAAGTCGTCTGAGCTGGCAACACTGAGGCATGGTTTTCTGCAGAACAAACACTTGGGTGGAGGATATTGTGTACCAGCTTCTCCCGTGTGATCACCAATCTCTCTAGCAGACAGCCCTGCGGGCCAGGAAGGTCACCACTCCCACAGGGGACACAGTGCTGCAGGGGAAGAGGTGCGGCTCTGACACCGGGGAACCCAGATTTGATCTTTGATGAATCTGACTGTGGCTTACCACTGAAAATTTTAGACTTTCTTCTATAGGAAGGCATAGAGCTTTTCGGGAAACCTTTTTAGGGAAGTCGGGAATTTTTCAAAGTTTGTAGAGCATACCTCTGCCTCTTTTTGGCAAGATGTGTCCATGTCACCTTAGCTGAGCACCACATCACTTTCTTAGCAGAGAAAGGCATTTCAGAAATCAGATGGGTACTGAGAGCGGCAGCACTGAGGAAAACCAAGACAGTAGGTAGGGCAAGGTGGCTTTCTGGTGGTACGCGTGCAAGAGACGGGGATCTTCTCAGAACGTCACCTCTCCCAGTGCCCATTGTTGTGCCACTGCCAAGTCAGTTGTGCACAGGAAACGGCAGCACAATGCTCATAATTCACATGCAGCAGTAAACAGAGCATTGGACATGACAAGGGAACAAAAAAATAAAAGATGAGTTTTGTTTTATTACAGTCGACACGCAGGCATCACATTATCTTAGTCATACCAAAGCTAGGTAACTAAATTGCCATATTTAATGTTTCAGGTCACATCAGGGAACGGTTTTACCAGCAGATGTAAAGATTGTCCTTTGGAGTGGGTAGCAGTCAAGGTCAGAGTCAGCAAATCCTCCTCTAAAAATAGACTCTAGTTGCAAAGTTGGTAAGATTTCTTTTGTCGTTCTGCCACACTCTGCAGGACCCAGCCACCTAGAGCAGCCACCTAAGCTTACAGGTAAGGCCAAGTAATATACATTTTCTGCTGTACTACTTGTGCTCCTCTTCTTCCTCTTATAACCTAGTTTAGTAAACCAGGGAGAAGGCTGAGAGCTGGCAAACTTTCTAAGGTAACTGATAACTTCATAAACTTGTTGCAGAGGGGAAAAAAAAAAAAGCTTAAAACTATTGCAGAGTCAATGAGGTTTTGAAAGTATAATTTATATTTTTTTAAAAACCAAATTGGTCGTGCTACAGAAATTACTTTATAGAATAGAAAATGAGGTGCCAAAACTGAATTTATCTGAGAGAATTTAAATTTAAAAGTTAGGAAAAATAATGCAACTTTTCAAGCTTTTGTAACATCCATCACAGAATATTTTGCTTATTCTTCAATGACTGCTCCACCCCCAGTCAAATCTAACTTTTCCAATTGAATTACAATTCTCTGGGATGTCACTGTGTTTTAAGTTTCTTTGGACACTCCCATAATATTTAACGAAATCTCAGCTTAATCTGTTTTAAATTAACCAGTTCAGTCAACAATAAAGAACGAGGGCAAAAATAAGTTTTTAAAAAGTCATCAGTGGCTTAGAAATTCATTGAAGCAGCTGGTTAGTTTTGAATATTCACAGCAGAAGGGTCTGGGAAATAACTGCACAGAGGCTGTGATTCTTCTGGTTTTGAACTGTTTGAAGACAAATGAGTTGGATGAACTATTTTACAGTCCCTGAACATTTCAACCACAAGAAAGCAGGGGTAAAATAAAGGAACTGAAGTAAATGACAGTTTTTGGTGAAGACTAGGACAGGAATAAGGAACACAGGACTGTGTTATTCCTCACTTAAGTATACTGCAGGTACCCTGGGGATTTCCAGTTCTGGATGTACAACACAAATTCTTCTAGGGCTCATTTAGAGAAAGAATTTTTGAAGAACTTCTCCCTCCCAAGAAGTATTTGTATAAAATTAACTTTTTTGGTCTAGTGGTAGGGAGGAAAAAAAAAAAAAAAAAGACACCCAAGGAACCTTTGCAGCACTGTACCTCATTGCAGCACCCTGGGACACAGCAGGTGCCAGGTTACACAGGAAAGCACAGAGCTTTTCATGGCTATTGCCAGCATTGGAGTCCGAGCAAAGTGTCATGGGGATGGCATATCAGGGAGCACCATTTTAAATTCATTTAGTTAAATCACCTGACAAAGCAAGCTTTCATTACTGCAGCTAACCATCTCTCAGCTCAACTGCTGTACTTCGAGTCATGAAAAGCTTAGAAACCAAAGCACTGTTTACTCTCCTCCCAAGTGCAAACACTGCGCTCCAGACAGCATGTGCATTGGCTTCTGCAAGGAGAACTTTCCAGTTTATAAAACAACCCTCTGCTTAGTCATACTCAAAAAGGGCAAGTTCTTTTTCACCCTGAAGGGAGGTATGTACCTGGCATGCTGTCTGGAAATGGAAGAACAGAACGTTTCTTAAGAATTCAGGAACTTGCTCAATAGATCCTCCCTCACTATTTCTGAAGACCCTCGGTCATTAGATTTGATTTTTGCCTGTCTTTGGCACAGAGAAAGAGTTTACCTGGAGAGAGGTTACTAAGCTGGATTCAAGCCTTTTGCACCTTTTTTTTTTTTTTTTTTTTTTTTGCAAGTGTAGCAGAACTGGTATTCTCCATCCTTACCTTCTCTCAGTTACTTCCCTCTCTTGTACACACTTGTCACAGACACTGTTTCTCCGTGAAGATCTTATCTAAGGTAGTTAAAGAGGTAAATAAATATTTTTGCAGTTGTCTGGAAGCCAAGAAGGTCTCAGGTTTGGATCCCCTAGAAGACAGATATCCTCTTATTTCAGTGGCCTTGAATTCTACCTGATAAATAAAAATGTTAAAATAAGTCAGCTCTTCATGCAGTATCGGAAAAGAAAATGGGAATCATTTCCCAGTAACAAGCGCTTCATGCACGAAAATTATTTCTTAATCATAACTACAGGTTGTGGGGTTTTTTCCTTTTTATTGTTCTTTTTTCAAGATTAATGTTCATGCCAGTAAATAAACTGAGTCCCGGAACTTGAGTCTCAAACCACTGACTAATTTCAAGGTCACCACGTTTATCTCTTGTTGCACTGGTGCGGGCATAGGTTCTACTGCAAATGTCATTAATTTTGTAGACTCCTCACAAAAGGTCCAGAGCTGACAAATAATCTGCTTTGGTTATTTTCTTTCCCTCCCTTGGCATCTTGAAAAAACCCAAACTTTAAGATATCACAGCTCTACTCTTTTTTCAGAGCTGTCATGAAGAAAGAGGTAGGAAGCAAAATCTGAAAGCATCGCAACAGGAATAAGATTAAAATCTGCCTCCACATTTACAAATAGGTTATATATTTAGGTGTTTGCCAGATGCTGAAAACCTTCAATTCTCAGCTGAACCAGAAGAATCTGCAATTGCTTGGTATTTTCAGGGAGAAGTAGCTTTTAGACAACTCCCCGAGTACAAAACCGAGGCTGGTACACTTGTGCACACCAAATTAAATTTAATAAATCCAGCATCAAAAGCCCCACTAGTACAGGTGATTGATGTCATATGGGCTGAGAGAACTCCCAAGAGCAGAACACATGGGTGGTAAAGAATTTAAACTATTCTGCTATATAAATATGGACTGAAGCGGGCATTAAGGCAAGGAAGCCCTGTGCCCTCTCTGTCAGGCAGAACAGAACAGCTAACAGGATTACAGTTGTTCCTTCTGAAGGAAAGAGCAAGGAAAATTGTCTTCTGCTTCTATTTTTCTTCCCACCTTTTATTTGTTTAGCCTCTCTCCTAGCATGTTTGTAGCAACACCATTGGGCTCTGACCTTACTGGGGATCTGTAGCTTCAGGCACACACAGAGCTACAAATTGGCAGCCAGAATATATATGCCTGGGACAACAGCAGTGATGGAGGAACCCCCCCGAGGTCAGGGATGGGTGCAAAAAAGAAAGGAAAAGGGTACATAAGTCCTTGCAAAAGATAAAGGCAAACACAATCTTTCTCTGTGTATGCCTGCATTTTTATTTTTTTTTTTTTAATCTCTGCAGCTGACTTGGATCTTAACTCCCAGGCATAAATCTTGCCAAATTGTTTGGCATCTTTATACACAGCACTAAAGCTTGCACTGCACGTTGAGCCAAAAATATTAAGAAACATAGTATTTTGTTATGTAGATAATGACTTACAGCTTTCAGTCTCAGAGTACTCAGAAACTTCTACCACACCTGGAAAACGAGCATTAGAAACATACACATCACCACCGAAGCTCTGATGTTCACCTTTAGATACAAACCTCAGTTTTTTCCCCCCTTCTGTGGGATTACCAAACTGTAGAGCTCGTGACTGATGCCTCCAAAAGCATTAATTAAGCCCCTACAAATTTTGGGGTGGGGGAAGCACATCCCTCCAGTCGAACAAATTCGAAAGTGGGCCACTATGTTCTGTGATTTCCCAGGGCTTTCCTGGAAATTTTGGGTTGAGTAGTTCAAGGGACTCAAAACAAGGCACAGAAAGGAAATCTTTCACTGCCATATCACTACTCCAGCCACTAGACTGTGTTCACTCTCTGAATTAAACAGCAAATAAACTGGCAGATTTTCCTTTCTTTCCCCTTGCACCTTCTTTCCTCCCTCCTTGTTTTGTTAAAAATAAAAAAAAAGCTAAAGCGTTCCATAAGAAATTCCATTTGGCAGCTGTAGAGTGGATAGTGCACATAAAGAAGAGATTCCTTTGCTGTGCCTAATGCATGCTGCTTATCCAAATTAGCCACACAATTACTTCTATCAATGCAAAAATAGTTTAATGTTTTTTTCTAGTGCACAGCACTTGAGAACGACTTAAAATGCAGTGTAATTTGCCACAGTGCATGTCCTGAAGTGGCTCACTAATGAAAAGAGGATTAACTCTCCATTATTCTGAATTACCATTTTGTGAAATCACTAACAATATTTTCATTTATATACATATAACCCAAGGGGGAGAAATATCCCAGCCATCCAAGTGATTAACAAATAAAATTCATTAAATAACAAGCACTTTGGTCTTATTTATGAGGAGAAAGATTAGGGTATAAAAATGCAGATGACTAAATTTTTATCATCCTTGTTCTGATAATACACTTAAGTCCGTGTCAGCATAATTGGCGAGCACCAGCAGTTCGGTGTCGTACGCACACACCGGATTGAGAGGCAGAGCCCGCAGGGTGTCAGGCGAGGCAGAACAGAGTCTCGTAGGCTTGAGCATCCCCGGTTGCACAGAGGTGGGCCCGGCCCTCGGCTGCCGGCCGGCCACCCCAGGGTGGGCGCAGAGGGGGAACGGGAAGGTCTCGGCAGCTTGGCACAGCGCAGCGGAGCAAGAGCAGAGTCATGGCCTGGGCACAGGGGAAGCGCGGGACGGGCCGCAGCTGGCCCTCTCCCGCTCGAAGGGAACTCCTGGCCCCAGATGCAGGGCTCTGTTCCTCACTATGCCCCAAAGTTGGGCTCAAACCTTCCTGTCGAAGAGAACCTCTCTGGGACAACAGCAGCTCCCACTAGCTGACTCTCCTCTTAATCCCTCCCTCGTGGAATAAGGGAGGCTGTCCTGTGCTGGAGCAGCACTCTGAGGAGCAAGCAGGGTGCAGAGTCCCTTATGCAAAGGGCATGAGGACCGTCCCTACCCCAGAGAGCTTTCACATCCAAGCCTGTGTGTCCCTAGCACAGTGTGGTGCCATGAAGTGTCTGCCAAACTGGTACAGGCAAGCTGCACCGGTACACCATTCAGCCTGCACTAACTAGTCTGTAAGACAAAGCATTTTAGCCCAAACAAAGCACCACAAGGGGTGGGAGGCTGCTCCAAGAAGCCTGTGCAGGGGCAACCCTACAGTCTGTCTGCCATCTGACTGCACCGGCTAAATGCCCTGCAAGGGGCAGTCTCCCCTCCCCAGAGGTCTGCAAAAGAAATCTGAGCTTTTCCTGCTCGGGTTTCTGCTAGACAGTCATCCTTATATAGACAAACAGCATTAAGAACCACCATCAAAAAAAAAAAAAAAATCCAGCCCATTTTTCACTTTTTAATCTAAGAGGGTAGGCCTAGGGAACAGTCTTCTCTCAGCTTTTTTTGGTGTATACAGAACAGTCAATGAGAGAGAGGAGGTTAGATATCTTTGGTTCCTAGAAAGACACAAGCCTTTCTGTCCTTCTCCCCCCAACCAAATGCTTCATGACAATTAATTCCAGAGCTCAAGTAGTAAACCATCCCCTTTTTCCACCTTCCCCTCATTCTAGCTAAACTCTCTTACTTCTTACTTAGTCTAGAGTAAAATCTGAAATACATATTTTATTAGAGGAATTTCAGCTGATGCTTTCCTGTGTTCTAATTCAATTTAAAAATCCCTACAGCAGATAACATTGGCAAGGCATAAAAGAACATAGCTTACTTGAAAGTTCAGGGAGCATATGGCTTCTGAGGACAGACAACAGCGAGTATTTCTCAGCAGTGGTCTAACTTCCAGAGTGCTAACCAAGCTTCAAACTGAGACAGTGTTACAGTACCACAAACGATCACTTGCAGATGTAATTGCCCTGTTTTGAGGTCTGCAGTCTATGAGCAGGACTATCGGTGTAACAAATCAATGTGCTGTGGCCACCAAGCGTGATTACTGATTACATTGCTTTCTCTTCTTCCCTTCAATTCCTCCCCTCCCATTTTATGGAGCTGTGAACAAAAGCAGTCAGTCCTTCAGCATCAAGGCAACAGGCTCTCGGTTAAGATAATTCCTTATTAGACAAATAGCAGTTCTTATCAAGTCCTAGATAACAGCCTATTCACTCCCTAAGTCAGACTGTATTAGATTTGTATCTCTGACAGTCTAACATTATCTACACTGTTGAGTCTGCTGCTAGAATTAGCATAACTCTGGTGCGGGAAGAAAAAAGTTTCTCCTGGGCTACTAGGGGCACAGAGATGGGACTTGTTGCTACTCTGAGGCACACAAGACCGAGCCCGGGGTAAATTTGCTAGAAGCTGGAATTCTCAAAGCTCTTTACAAATCTCAACAGAGGACCACTTAGCTAAACATCATCATCATGTTTTACGAAGTCTGGCTGAAAGATAGATCCGCTTGCCAGTGAAAGGAAGCCAATTTCTGAACAAAGGTGTACACATGCCAAACAAAAAATGACTCCACAATCTTGCCTAGCTTTGGAGTAGGAAAACAGGAATCATTTGGCTTTTTCAAGTTTTGCAGAGAAACAGAACATGACAGGCACAAAAGAACCCAAACTGAGGAAACAAACCCCATGGGTACATGGGATGTCAGTGAAAAATGGTCATCCTGCTTTCAGGAGAGCTCTACAACAGCTGCATGAAGACACTAGCCAGATTTTTGTAATTAAAAGGACACAAATGTCACCAGTGCCAACACAAAAATATTTGTGGGAGCCACTACAGGATTTGTTGCCTGCCACAAAGGTGGATTTTTTTGGCAGCCTATACTCGCACACTTCATAAGATCAAAGCCAAACTCCACCTCTTCTTGTTATGAGTTTCCTATGGAACTGCAAGGTTCAACTTCTCCCCTCATGGGGGCAAGAGGCGGGAGCAACTGCTGCCCTGAGACATCAGGGAGTCCAGCAGGAGAAACAGGACAGACCCACCAGGGAGATGGAGCAGACAAAGTCCATAGCAGAAAGCTAGCAACACAGAAAAAGGGAAACCTTTTTCAGAGGACAAGAGGGGAAGATGGTTAAGTGACAACTGGCAACAGGGTACATAGGAGGTCAGGCATGTGGCCAGTCCCAAATTCTAGTTCCTAGAGGTTTGCTGTAGTGTAAAGATGAGCTGCACAAGCAGTTTAACTTCTGGCTCACAACCAGCAGAATAAAACATGCTTTGCCTTCAGGAATGTGCAAATCCACAGAAAAAAACCTAAAGGAGACATTACAACACCTATGTCTCTCATTATAATCCTTCTCCGACATTGCACCCCGATCTATGACATGAGTGTCTGGTAGTGCGTAGAGTTTCCAGTGCTGTTAGTTTGGACTGAAAAGCTCTCAGATATACCTTTATCACTTGTCAATCTCTCCCTCGTTGTTCCTTCTTTACTGAGAATACATGGAAGTACTGTAGCTTAGCTCTCCCTCTGCAAAATTTTATTCAAGTAATCAAAAAGTTAAAATAAAAAATATCCAAAAAACCCTCGACCTAAACACACCCAACACTGTATGTGTGGGGATATCAGCTGACTGCTCTGGCAGAATAGGGCTGTGACACACCTGAGCTTAGGAGCACAGCACTGTACTCTTGCAGCTGTACTGCACTTGGAGTGGCTGGTATGGTTGCTGCTGGTACAAGGGAGTCTGTGTCACACATATTTCACTGAGCTTTTACCCGAGAAACTTCAGCTGCAGGGATTAGGGAAGTTAAACATGGATGTGAAAAGCCTACCTGTCCAAGAGATAAGAATATTCTTGCAAACCTACAGTTACTTGCCATGTCCCAAGGCAGTGTCTTCACAAAGGCATGGATGGGGGAGGTGTTGACAAGTTAGTCTCTGGCCTTTAAATTCTCTCACCAGCTTTGTGAAAACTCAAGCTGCCCTCTGAGCTCCCTCTGCTCAGGGAGCCAGTGCCCAGCTCCTAAGGCACAGCCTTGGGGAAGTGGGTGAGGAGGGAGACCACCTAACCAGACTTCACAACTGGGGGAGGCAAACTCTGCAGGGGAAAGCTTCAATCAGGACAGCAGCTGAGGAAATCACAGCAAGCAGGAGAAAATCTGGAGCTTCAAGAGATGTGTAAAGCTGACACCAAAGGATTCAATACTAGCGGATAGCTCAAACACACATGGGACATCAAGGTTGTCAGTTCTGAGCAACACAGCTCTGACAGCATGGCCAGGCAAAGAGCGTTGGTTTTGGCAACCTTAATGATACTCTGATTTTAGCTACAGGATAACATTACTCCATTGTTCCCTTCTCTATGTTCACCAGTGCTTCTCCCTACCCACTTGTCATGTATGAATCTAGGTTAAAAAAAAAAAAAAAAAAAAGACTGAACCCAAAAAGAAGTAGTCCTTGGCTAAAAAATTATTTTGTCAATCAGTCAGTGGTGATGCAAAAAGGCAAACTCTCATTGCTGCAAAAAGCCTATGAAGTTCAGTGTGCAGGGCTGCATTAAGATCTTGAAAGAGAACAGGTACACCCAGCATTCACTTGAATGGACACATTTAATCTCCCTGTGTTGCCGAAAATCACATAAAGGCAAAGCCTTTAGGAGATTCACAATTAATGCTAAGGAAACATCTTAAATTTCCCCCACTCAGTTCTGCTAGCTGCTCTAGATACCTTGAATCAGGCTGCTAGACCTACCAAATTCTTAACAGTGTATTTTCCAGGAAACAAATGCCCAGTAGAGACTGAAGTTCAGTGATCCAAAACCTTTGGCTTTTGTCCCATTGATGGTAAGCTCGTCAAACAAAGTATTCCTCGCCTAGTTCAGGGGAGGCAGAAATCCATGTGTGAGTCTGTGCCTGCCACAGGGCAGGTACACCCATCTCATTCCATGCCCAGCCCAATCACACCTGACCAGTGCTGCCCCCAGCATCCCAAAACCAGAGCAGAAATTGCTTACTTTGTAGTTCCTCATGTTAATATTCTGTTTTGGTCACATTCCAGTTTTTTGCACATCCTGAGTGCACTACTCCATGAACAAGATGTCATCAGCAGGTCTGAACACTGGGAAGAAAAATCCATACACAGCAATCAAAGTAGATCCTGATGAGGATTACTGTACCCCGGGTGCATTTGAATTGGAACGACTCTTCTGGAAAGGATGCCCAAAGTACACTCATGTCAATGAAGTCTGGCCCAACCTCTACATAGGAGATGAGTAAGTGTACATAGTACCTCTCTACATAGCAGATGAGCAAGTAAGTGTACATCATCTCTTCTACATAGGAGATGACTAAACTGTACTAAGTACAGCTCACTAACAGAACAAGGCGTTTCTTTCCTCCTACCATTTAATTAGTATTTAGCAGTGATGATGTGATTTGAGGAGCTACTGAGAGGTGCCAGAGTTCAGTAGAGCAGTTGGAGCCTGGCATGGCCCTTACAGGTATAAGCACACAGTGTTGGTTGCTGCTGCTGCTTCAAGAAACTGCTGGGCAAGTGCAGCGGGGGCTACTGTTAAAGACTCAGTAACAGGAGTGGTTGTGGCACCAGTGTGGGCTGCAGAGGTTGAAACTAGTCATGATCTATTTTTAAATAGCTTTTTTCAAGGAGTAATTTGTCATTTATCTCTGAGTGAAAGTCCTTCCACAGTTACACTGATGGAAGACCATGGCCTAGATGCGTTGGACCGCAGTTCAGGTTGGTTTAAGCCAAAAATGTAATTCTCTAAAAGTGACTGAAGAGATAGCTCAACCCGCAGTGGTATTTCTGAATTTCCAATCCTGTGCTTGTGTACATGGAATACTCTGCATTTCCAAATTGCTCAAGAGATTAAAACAAACAGAATCCTGTGGAAGGCAAAGCTACAGAGTTGACTCACTGATGAGACCAAGTGTGATTTGGAAAAAAACCAAACCCACAAAACAGACTTAGCGCTGCTGAGCACAGGACTAACCTAGAAACAGTCTATTCCAACAAGCACAGACCACTGCTGCAGCAGGGAGATGTGCCATCAGATAATCCCCCAAACCAAACACTGGGAAGGGGAAGAGAGCTTTTCATACCCCTTAGGCATTATTGGTCCACTTCCCATTTTCCTCTATACCCTGCACTAATATCACATTTATTTTACATCATCATTCTAAGGCACAAGCAGGAGCCCCACTGGCTCCAAAGTTCTCAATAATTTCTTAAAAGGTCCTAGAATTCATCTGTTACCAGCCTATAAAAGAGGAAAGATATACAGCCTTGAAAGTTACAAGACTCCTAATATCATTGACCAATTACTTCTGTGGCACCAGAGGCAACAGAAAGACACACGAGTTCTGGGCTTTAACCAAGCTGGTGCTCCCACTTTTAGAGAAAGAAGAAGAAGGAAAAAAAAAAAAGTTAAACCATGGGAAGAGCCTGACCAAATGACTCAGAAACAGGAAAAAGAGGTTGAGTTGTCCTCTCCTCAACCTACCCTGCCTCTCTTGTTAGATATTTCTAACTCAAGATTCAGTGTAAAGAACAGCCTCTTCTGGCATTTATTTCTTACTTCCTTGTTCAGAATCACCAGCAGAATTATTCTGAATGAAGGCGTTAGAAGAATTTCCTTCTTATCTCTGTGATGGAGCTACAGCTCTGCCCTCTGAGCTAAGGGATCTAATGAGAAAACAGGTCTTTGGACAGTCAGTCCCCAAGCCCAGGACTCCAGTCACTGACTCTTTCCTGTAATCATTCCTGTAGCAGTATCTTGTTACAACTTATAATTTAATAAATGCTAGGAGATGAGACTGAATACAACACAGACCTGCACTTAGTACAAACTAGCTGGAGGAACAGAAAAACAAGCTTTTTGAGAGATACTTAGAGCTACACCCCGCTCATGCTGGGCAGCATATTTCTGCAGGGGAGTGGTATTAAGTCAGGAGGAAAAGCAATGGTGCTTCAAGGGGAAACAGGTCCCCCACATGACTGGGACAAAAAAGTGAGAAAGCCAATAGAGAAGGAAAAGAAAAATAAGTGAGGAGAAGGTGGGGGGGTGAACAGAAGTGATACTTCACCAGAAAATCAGGCTCCCTGAAAGAGAACAACTATTGTCAGCCAGATAAAGACAAACTTGACATCCAATAGCAGGAAACCTGAGATGAGAACTGCTCTGCAGGCAAGATGAAGCTTTCATTACCAGAACTAAAATCTGATTTGAAGCAGGCAAAGTCCAGGGACCTCTGTATCTGTCCTCAGCCAGCTCCACATCTTCCGTCTGACCAATAGCTTCCCACTCCAGTGTGGCAGGGTTTTTTGTATTGTTTTATTTTAAGATCTTGCTGTAGCACTGCATGGTCGCTGTAGCATGCTCGCCAAAGAGCTGCCATGGAAATGTGAGCAGATGTTGGGTGTATTTGCATCCTTAGCCATGCTAAATTAAGGTTGATCTTGAAAGAATTTAGTGGAGCTCATCAACAAAATCAAGAGAACACACACACACAGAGTTTATCTTCAGAGCCTTCACATCTGTGCTTCATTCCTCCCTCCTGCATTTACAAGGTTAACAGGACTTGTGACTGCTTATGGAAATGCTAATTTATTACCCTGACTACGTAACCACATCTTCCTTCTAATGCAATACAGGCTATCAAGGAGCCCTGTGAGGCCACTCAATCCTTTTGTTACACGGCTTCACTGCAGATGTTGCCCAGAGGCAATGAAATCTCCATGAGCCTGTCAGGCCCAGAATAATCAAAGCCTCAAAATATAACATGCTGTGTTCAGCTCCAATTGAAATTTTCCTCCAGCAAGTTCCACGGACTTTTAAAGACCAGACACTGGAACTTGTAGGAGACAGCCCAGTGATAGAAATAAAACATGCTTTGCCAAGATTTTGATTCATCTACTACCAAGATTAGTGCTTGCATGTATCCTCCTCACATCCAGAAGCCTTCTAAAGGGATAGAAAAGCAGCTTTGTCTTGCTCCTTTCTTTCACTGGTCACCAGTTTACTTGCACGGGCAATTTTACTGGCTGATCCCAAGCCTGCTTGGCTCACTGCAACTACACGGAAAATCTTTGCCAGTTATGCAGCTTATAGTTTCTTCTTGTGGCTTGTCAGTGATCGCCTTATTACCTGAGATTATGTTCATGGTCCCACATTTCTGAATTTCAAAGAATATTTTATCTGAAGACAAATGACTGCCAAGATTTTGTTTTCCTCTTAACTATCCTCTATCTCTCATTAGAAATTAAGGCCTGATCACAGTTTCAGGTTTTTCTGTGTTCTCAAACTAATCCCAGAGGAAAGGAAGTCTTCTGGAGTCTAACTCCTTGCAGGATAAACATGAAAAATAATTTTCTGGATATGCACCTGAACTGAGCTTGCACTTCAAGAAAGGCATGGTCTGTGCTTGTCCCAGTAAAGCCCCAGGGCATATGTTCTTGAGAACTAACACAGGTAAGGTTCAACAAGACACGAGTAACTCAAACCGACAGATTTAAGTGTACGACAATTAAAATGTATAGTTAAAGTTTAAATATATGCTTGACTAAAACACATTCTCTCCTCTTCCCTTGTTCCAGAAAAACAACGCAGCATGGCTTTTTCCAAGTGAGTAAGTAGAAGGGTAATTTATACTGACCTAGAGGAAAACAGATGGGACTCAATCAGGGTAGCAAGTAGTTCATATTATGAACTCCTAGGAACTACACCAGTATTAATCATACAAAAATAGGAGTGTATACAGATTTAGATTATAACAACACTCTTGAGGACATAATTTAAACCCTGTTAGTATGAGAATCTGCCAATTGTAACAGCAGTTCAACAATCCAGAAAATCAGATCTGTAACACTGGACCATAAACCTCTTAAAGCAGCAGCAGTTTCCAAGACAAGTAACACTTCCCCACACATCATCATCTTTGTCTATAGGTGATTTCTAACAGTTGGTGAGTCACTGAAGTCAAAACCAGGAACTGACTGACTACATCACATGTGTTTGATGCCTTTGCTCTGTAGAAAGCAGAGAGGTATTTTCTGTATCTAGGTTGTGTCACTTAGAAAAACAACATCCACGGTTTGGGGCTAGAGGAAAATGGACTATTACATCTTTTTCTATGACATACTACGAAAATCCTGTTCAGTATTTTCTGTGGTACCTAAAAATTCTTCTAATTCACACTGAACAGGAGGTATCCACAGAAATGGAGCAACACCTCAGAAGGAAAAGGGGATACAACGCTACACTATCTCTAGATTCCTTCAATGCTGGAGTTACCAAAGGAAATTGGGTCAGTATTATTGGAAATTCTCAACATCTCTCCTCGGGAGGGAGAACTGCCAGATTTTCTTAAGAAAGTGTCAGTATTGCCTATATTCAGGAAGCTTCTTTCTGACACTGACCATCTGGTAAATTATCATCCTGCATCAAGCTTTCCTTTAGTGTGTAAGAAAATGGAAAAGCTTGAGAGATGATTCCTCCTCTAGTAACATGTTGCCTCAGATTTCCTTGTGTTTTGTCAATCTGGTCATGTCAATCTGTGGCTTTAACAGTCTATATTGAAACATGTTTGCATTGCCCAACCTTCACATGAAGCTTAAAGAGACTTGGCTCTACTTAAAAGCATACCAGTTGTCCGGTTGACCAGCACCAGCTATGAAGTGTTGACTTACCTGTGGAGGGAGCTGCTCTGCCCACACCATCATGAGGCATTCTGGAGGATTACTTCCCTGCCTTTAGATGCACTTGGGTTTTCATCCTGAGCCACCTTCTCTTCCCTTTCTTAGCTGCTTTTAATATACTTGATGTGGAGGTGCAAGCTGCAGTGCCTGCAAGTTGTTTTTCCCTCTCTTCCAACTCCACTGGTTTGGGCATCTTCCTGATGAAAGCAGCTGGGATTAAAACTTGTTATGACAGTATTTTTGAAAATAGAAGGGATTTTATACACTGGAGACAGCAACTTGAAAGGAAGCATTTTCTTTCACATTATAACTACTTACATTGCTGTTTCCAGAAGAAGGCAGAGTTTGCAGCAGCACTTGCTTTTAATCATATGAATCTTTGCTTTAAAACTGACAGCAGGAACAGTTAGTCTTGGACAAGCCCTTTACTTGCCCTTGCACAATCTAAGAGATGTAAGTAGTCTTTTGGGAACCATGTGAAAATGGATGACATTTTTGTTTAGGTCAGTTCTCCCTCTTGGCGATAGTCTGTTATTGTCAATATATCCCTACGTGAAAGTGATTTTGTCTCCAATTTTCACCATTTAGGTGGCATTCCCATATCAAAGTACTCCCTCTTGCCTC
This sequence comes from Tyto alba, assembly GCF_018691265.1. NCBI lineage: Eukaryota > Metazoa > Chordata > Aves > Strigiformes > Tytonidae > Tyto > Tyto alba. Next base: position 24,877,866 of record NW_024881261.1, on the reverse strand, counting down.
AGAACTTTAAAAACATGTTTATGAGTCCATCTGTCCTACAGTAAATGCAGGGTCTGATTCAGCGAAGCACCGAGCTTTTGCTTAACATGCTTTGCTATAGAGAGAAGGACTTCTGGGTATGCTTAACTTTTAGCATATGTTTATGTGCTCTGAATGGAAGACCTGATGAGTTTTTGCATGGGACCAATCTGCCCAGTTCATCTCTTATTAAACTGACTTATACTGAAATTTTCACTGTTATCTCCCAGTGCCACGCTTCACCTTTGCTGCATAGAAACACATTCAAGGCAGACACTGGAGACCACAGTTGCACCATGTAAAAGGAAATCAAGTGCTAATAGCACAGATGGTGGAGATAGACAAAATGAAAACAATTGCAAGAGTAGTCAAATACTTGTGGCTTCACCCACACTGGCATTTGTAGCAAACACTTTTTTACAATGGCTACTTAAAACTCAACCATAATCACAAAAATGGAAATATTAATTGCAATTAATTAGAAAATAACAGCATGTGAAGAGGGAAAGCAAAGAATACTGCTAGCTTGACTATTAAACTCTGGTAGTGAGCCAATTGCAAGGGGAAAAAAAAATCTGTGCCATTTCTAGCTGAAAGTGAATTAGAAATAGAATTGTAAATCCTCCAATAAAGTATATGATTCATATACCCCTGTATGATCCTATGCTATTAGTTACCTCAACCAATTGGATATTTTCAGATACTTATGCTTGATTTATTCCTTCCTTTCATCGAAAATACTGATACTTCATGCATTGTAAAAAATGCAAGGAAGACCAGAAGCATTCCTCCCTCCTTGGGATGCAACCAGGACTATCATGCATGATGAAAGACCAAAAATAATTAGGCTCTGATTAAAGTAAATGGATAATGAGGGATGCTTCCACAATGGCATTTACACTACAGACTCAGCTGACATTGGAAAGCAAGCCAGTCTTTCACACAAAGCTGGAGTTCACTTATGGCTAAAACCAGTCCAAGCAAACACATCAAAGGGCACAGTAACATTTCCATTTACAGGCATATGGGTCCCCCTATATGAGGGCTTAACAGCCTGTTTCTTGCTCCCTGTTAACTGGCAATCAACTTGCTGCAGACACAGCATGACCTCAAGTTTAACTGCCTACATTATGGCAGTGTCAGAGTCTCAGCACAGGCCGTCCCTGCCCAGTGGTATTTATGATCAATGGGCAAGATAAAGAGACAGCTGACAGGAGTTTAAAAACCATCAAAGCTGGGTCAGTATGAGAAATGGTGGTCCAACAAGGTTGCTTGCCTAGTTTTTGGGTAACAGTTTTACAAGAAAAAAAAAAAAAAAAAAAAAGAGCAAAAATTTTGAAAGAACGGTAGAGATATCTGTTATGAAAACATAAATTACCAAGTGCAAGACTGGCTGGATGGAGAGAAAGGAAAGAGAGTGCAAGTGCTTCCTAATCTCTGTATCAAGTTTGAAACCAAGCACGTTAGCTCTTGAAAAAAGAGTAAACCTCAACTCAGCTTTCTTCAGAAGATGCAAATTCTAAAGCCTAAGGCAGGCAACTCTTGCAGTCCTGTGAACATAATTTCATACTGCAAAATAATGGTGGTCTCACATCTCCATACATTACTTATTAGAAACCTTAGAAAAGCTTTCCATAGATAATACTGTCCAGGGTATCTGCTGAAAGAAAGGTTCCCAACATCCTCTTTACTGATTACATTCAGTAGGTCAGCCTGAAGATGTACAAGCCACATACCCATACGACCTACATACACTGACCATGCTCCACTTAGCCAGGGCAAATATTTTAGGTCTTGGTTCAACTAACAGGTTCTACAACACCTTCACACAGTACAGTTTGAGTATCTATTTCCATGAAAACATGGAGATCTTAACAGATTTGAGTGTTGAACATTGAGCATTCATTTTCTGGGAGTTTTCTAGATTAGCAATGTCAGTAGAAAGAAGAAAATGTGCATCCATATTATAAAGAAAAATATTATATTGGGCAAGGTTACATTCAGTCCAAAAAGATATTGCTGAATCAGTTTACGTATCAAGTACAACTAAAAAGCAGATAACATCTTAAAATCAGTCTACCAAGTATTGAGGAAAACAGAGTGTAAATCTGCAGTACAAAAAACAGTGGAGTAGATAATCCCTTAAGTATTTCTGTAGTATGCTTAAAATTTACTTAAAAAAAAAAAGAGATTTCACAGAAGATGATTTAGTTACATCTGCACATTTATGATGTGCTTTTTGCAACAGCATTCAAGGTCAACACATTGCTGCTTCTGATTCCATTTCCAGCCCAAGCCATGGGAAACAGAGGGAGCTAACAGTGTAACAATATGCATGCTCCCAGCCTCCAACAGGCCGAGGACAAAACAATGACTAATGCAAGTTGTGATGCAAAATGAACACCTAACTGCCTTGCCTTTAATTGATTAAATAAAGAGGAGGACTAATTCCATCCCAGGCCTCAAATTCACAGTATGCAGCTACAGGCAAGCCTGGGAGGTAGAAGGGAAATTTCCTAGGAGCTTGTCCAGACTGAGCCAACTGCTTATGCATTTTGTGGAAGGCAGTATCCCTTCTTTCAGAGTATCTATTGAAACACTGGGGCCACAGAACACTTAAAAATGAGATCCTAAAACACAGAACAAGATTCTAAGTGCAACCATTGCACCCACTGTGTCAAACAGCAATCTCCCAAGAATCTAATCAAGGAAACAGGAAAACTGGTTGCAGATGAATGTAACTGTCAAATGGTAATGACTGTCATGCAACCTATTGTTTGACATTGTCCTTGCTCGAACAACTTCATAACTTAATTCAAATGCTATTTATTAGCCTAAGCAGTGCTTGCAGAAGCCCAAGTTTGGTAGTACCTACAGTCCATCAAAACCTTTGTATAGAGCATATGCACCTGAAGAGACTATTAAGGCACAAATCTCCTAAAAGGAGGAAGAAAAATAAACGTTTTTCTAGGTCTATCACTGCAACAAGAATACAAAAGGGAAAGAGTGAGCATTATTTAACCCAAGGTGAAGGTGGCAGGTCACAGCACTAGCAGCAAGATTCTGCTGCTTCTCGGTTCTCCAGTCTACTGAGATTAGGCAAGCACAAGCACACTAGCTGGAGTTTTTATTTACTTTTAAAATCATCGCATAGGGGACTTATGACATTATTTCATGTCAAAAATGCCAGTAAGGTCAAGACATTATCATTTCTGTCCATAAAGGAATTTCTGCAGGGAGGATTATCTACTCAGAACAGCCAATTATCATGTGCTCAATTTAAGTAAGAGCGAGTATAGGTAAGAGCTTCAGTATCCGTATTGCAGTTAAATGCTCCCATCACTAGGTTTTTGACTGCTCCAAGGGGGATTTTGACTTTGACAGAGGTTGGGAAGGTGGAGTCAACTTCAAGCTATTCTGAGCTGCCACCACTAGAATTATGAAACACAACAGGTAGCCCACCACAATGTCCAGTGTGACAGCAGCTGCATTTACACATCGAAATGTTCAGGAAACATTCATGGCGAGAGGTACTTTTGGCTGGAAAAAGCTGTTTCAAATCATGCACTAATTCATTTATGGCAGTAGTAGTTATATGAAAATATATTAACAGAATAAAGCCTATGTAATTTTTTTGTAAAAAGCTCAGTAGTCTTCCTAGGCAGAAATGAAACTTGACAGCTTTTCCAGAACAAAACTTTCTAAAAGTAAAAGCTTTCTGTAACGGAACAAAAAAGTTTTTACATGCCTGTCCACAAACTCTGTACTTTTTGAGGAAATTTAGGCTGCTGGCAAGCACTTAAGAGTGGGTATTTGACACACAAAACCCTAAAATTTCCTCTCCTGACTTCCTTTGTCCAAGGGAAGGGAGGACAAGAATAAATTAGAATATTGGGCTAAATGTATAACTTTCAGCTTTCACTGAAGACTAATACCCAATTTCCCTATCTAATTCTTTTTGCTGTAGACATCCGATTTAACCAAACATGACGGTAAAAGGAAACCTGATAGGGAGCTGTGACTATAGAAGGGCGATTTCTTAAAAATTATTTTTATTTTTAAAAATAGAAATGGAGAAAAAACTCAGTAACTTCTTTTAGGGATTAACAGCTTCTTTTTGAATCCCAGATGATCTTACTACTTGGGTATCACTGACTTAGTTCTGCAGTATCAACTGATGGGACAGAAGGGGAAAGCAGCATTGATGGGTCCTTTCGAAGTTCTGCCACTGATTTTCTTTTACAGCTTTAAATAATTCATTCTATTTCTTTCTGTATCTCAAGTTTCTTCTTGTATAACATGGGTAGAAGCCAGTATTGCCTACATTACTAAGATGCCAGGAAAATAAACTCATTTTTAAGGTGCTCTAAGGACCTGGGAGAGATAGTTACGAACTCCAGAAGGATTGTTCACTCTGAATGACAGTATCTTAATATCTTTACAATGGTATATGATGCATTACTGAAGCATTATCAGTTTCATTTAGAACACACCAAATCAATTTTTTTTTTCCTAGCTTGCTGGATAAGAAGCTTCTTCGTTTACATGACAGCTCTTGTTTTAACAGGAAAACTGCATTAGATCGCTACAGCCTTGAGAAGGCAGGCTTCACCCACATCCTCAACGCGGCTCATGGTCAGCGGAACGTGGACACAGGACCAGAATATTATCATGACATGACTGTGGAGTACCATGGAGTGGAAGCAGATGATCTCCCCACTTTCAAGCTCAGCCAGTTCTTTTATTCAGCTTCTAAATTCATTGATAATGCTCTTCAGGATGAAAGAAGTAAGGAGGGTACCGAAAATGGTTAAGCACAGTACAAGTATTTACTCCGTCTGATTATAAGCATAGTTCCACGGCATTCAACCTTGTGGAAATGAAACAAGTCCAATACAGTTTAAAAGAAAATATAAAACTAGTGGCAGGGAACTAGTTTATGAGAAGGTGGTGATGTAACTAGGACCTTTTTCACTGCAGAGCTGGTTTCAGCCCAAGGACCCCTTACCAAGCATGTTTATCAAAGTCCACATCACAGCTTGCATTAAGGTCTCCTGTCTGATAGAGGTTTCTTTATTGTTGACTCATTCATAAACACATCAGACATTACATAGGTTCCATGAATTAGCTGTCTTTTCCTCAAATTAGCCCCTATTGAGAAAGGTTGAATGAATACTGGTTGCGTAGTGGTGGGAGTGGAATACGAGTGCTCTGCAGAGATTCCAGGCTGTCACTCCACAGCTTCATGCTCTACAGCATTAGATTCACTCTACAAATATAAAATCCACCTTCCTACCTGGACATCAGATCTACCCCAGGCTGTAACATCCACCATCTTCTAAGCAGCAGTGGGCTCAAACAACTCTGACAGCAGAGAGAGAACTAGCAACATTTCATTAAAGCCTCTGTAATTTCTCAGCTTGATTACCACAATTCCTTATTTGCTGACCTCTAGTAGTGTTCTATCAGAAAGCTTTACAGTGATGTGAAGTGCTACAGCATAGGCCTCACACTGGCTTTCAGTATTACCACTACTCCTTCCTCCTACATGCCTTTTTTTTTTTTTAAATACAGGATATTTTACCAGAAACCAGATGAGAAACTTAAGACTTTCCTGCTGACCTACAAAGACCTTAGTATCAGAGGGGCTCACAGCAAGTTTATAGCCTCATGTCAGCTTCTGTTCTTGGCTGTTTAGCTCAGCTGTAGCCAGCTACTACCTGGCTTGCCCCCATACGCCAGCCAGGTCTTTACAATTTCACCCTTTCAGCAAACACAGTCTACAGCAACAGTCCCTTCTCCTTGCCCAGGAGAAAGTCTTGAAAGCAGTTCAGTTTTAAAAATCAAAGTCTTAATAGTAGGAGAAACTGCTTCCGGAGCTTACTTGCTTGTGAAGAAGGGCACCTGGCATTTCAAAAAAGTCTGTCTGAAGCACTGCCTTTGGGAAGGAGTGGATAACTAACACGCACCTGTGTCTAGCCATGGCTGGAGGCCAGAGGTCAGTATCACACTGGAGTAGCTGAAATAAGAAATGCAGAATTCCTCACTCCCACCAACCTCCTGTTCCTGTAAGATCTTTGTCTGCCGCACTGAGGTAAAGAAACAAGCACAAGGGAAGCAGCAAAGGCTAGAAAAAAACCCTTGCATCCCAGTAAATACTGGGGCAGGGAAGGATAGGATGGGGGCGGGGGGGAAAGTATTAACCTTTTTGTTTCAAACCACATCTAAGTCCAGGAAGTTCTGAGACACTATCAAGCACCAGTCCAACACCGAACCACTAGATCAAAGTGACTGGATGAACTCCTACAAAACAAAACAAAACAAAACAAAACAATATCTGCACTTAAGTGGGTACTACCAACTGCAATAATTTCTGTAGCTGTGCACTGCTTGCCACATTCACATAGTTTTTAAACAAGATAGCTAGGATCTTTTCTGACAGAAACCAATAAAAATAAAGAATTACCATTATACTTGTGAAGAAAAAGAGCAAGCTCTTAACTTTCTCAGGAGGGAAAGTACACTAAGTGTACATCTGCTATCCCAGCCAAAGATATGCATAAAAGCAAATATGCATGGCCCATGAAGACACTGAGGTTGAATGCCTCGCAGTAACTTTCCAATATACATTTACAGAACAACGGAATGACTCCAAAATCTAGACCAAAGAGTGGACTGACATCTCTTACACTTACAGGAGAAAAAAACTAGTGTAACTAGTGCTCTCCTCCTACAACATAAACACAGTATTTGTGAATGCACATCTAGTGTAGAAAGGTGCTCTGTATTTCAAGTGCCTAATTGAAGGACTATTTGCGTGCATCTTCCTGATTGATTAGGAATTATAGTAAGTAACCAAGTACCTATCTCCAGTGGTAATAATATGTGACTTCAGAATCTGGTGCTAAATACTTCTCATCAGTAACACAAATTACACTCATTTCTTACTTTGCGTTAGAACTAAGAAAATGCAAATAGAGGGAAAAGCAGAAAAAGAAAAAAGTTGCCACTTTTGTGACTGGAATGTATATATTACTGAATTTATGTTGGCTGTATCACATTGTTTGGGGAGGGACCTTCAGCCAGCCAAGTGATCAAATTCTTTGAATAGATGTCTTCATACAATGCTTTTCGCTAGGAAGATGCTCAATAGTCAATGTTGTTGAAACAAGTTGTCATGCAAATGAAGAAGCCTCCCTCATTCTGCAACAGGCCAGAAAGCCTGGCAATTTGGATGCTGCCAAATCACAGTCCTAATGCAGTAATTCAGACCTAACCTTCAAATTCTTTGTCATGGTGAAGAACCTCCCTGATCAGAGCAGAATTTGCAGTTTAAGCATGGGCAGAGTGACCCAAGGACAGTGAAAGCAGCTTAGTTCTAAGAGTAAGTTTTGGAGGCAAACTCGAACTGTTCACAATTAAGTATGCTATCATTCATCTGTGCATAAAGATGTCCCAACACATGCAATTCAGATCATAGAACAGCTTAAAATTTATACCAGCGAGGCCTGATTAACCTGAAAGAGAGACATAATTCTAAGAGGTTTTTAAGTTCTCTACTATGCTACAGCTTTAGTACTCATTTCCATGGTGTCTTAGTTCCTCAGAATGCAAAGTAGAGGGGAATAACATTTTCTTTTCATGCGACAATGTCATGGGAGAAAATACATTAGAGAGATTAAAAAAAAGCAATGTGAGAAGAAATGTATGGGACAAAGACCCAAGGCATTTGACCAAACACACCTCAACATTTATCACTCCATCTGACTCTGGCTGTGCTGTCTAGACAGATTTTTCAAGAAAGAGAAGCCCATCAAGTGACCAAAATAGTTCAGGGACCTGTCACCACTCAGTAGACCTCTGGCTCTACACTGATATTGTATATTCAGCCACACCTTGAAGGATATAAGTGTTCAGAATCCAAGACTGCAAGAGCTGACTCCCTCCTGATGAAAGAGGGTTCAGAGTGGTCCTTACATCAGAACTGAAGAGACTACAAAATAGTATGGAAGGGATGTGGCTCTGCAGAATAGTACCAGGCCATCAGATCTTGAATACTCACACTCAGGAAAGGACAAACTTCATTTCTGTAACAAGCAAGGGGCATTTCAGAAAATTGTACAGCCATTTTTTGCCTTTGTTAACATAACATAAAACCGTACATTTTCTCCTAGGTCCCCTGCATTTACCACCCACATGAAGTAAAGCCTTACTTGTCCTATCATGTATTTTACCACCTCAACAGCAACCCATTTAAAAGGTGGGAGGCTTTAAAGAGAAGCATGAAGTGCTGAACAAATGAGAGTTTTTATCCATTTCAAATATTTGCAGTAATAATAGAAAGAGATTATTATTATCCAGGAGAGGAAGAGGCACTTTTAGTTATCAGAGAGACTGGAATTTTGCCAAGATGCCTCTAAGACTATCTACTGGGATTAGGATGCAGACTATAACCATTAATCCTCTAGTGTTGGCAGTTCTTGATGCATCCATTACACAGTAATGCTACTTGCGCCAAGACATCCCCTTGTGCCTGGAAGCAAAGGAGTTAATCAGCAGGAGTCATGGCTTTGCACCCAACACTTCTCACTAGGCACAGTTGACAGAGATAAACTATTATTGGCCCTGATAGGATTCTTGGTTTGTTTTTTTTTTTTTTTTTCTGTGGCAATTCAGTTTAGCAGGGTGTTAGAGAGAGTGCTCCAAATCTACTTTCTTCAGCAGTTCAACCCTTTGCAAGACCCCCTCAAGGTCTCTGAATCATTTTTGGAAATATTCTGAAGTGTCTCAAAACCTGTCAATCAGACCTGAACCCACTTACTGTTCTCTTCCTCCACATCCCCCACAGACACAGCAAATGAGGAAGGTCCCACTTTGGCTTATGTTCTTGCTAGTACCTCAAGTCAAGGACTTTTTGCCTCTGAAAGCCCGAAGTTAAACCAAGCAATGTCACAAAGTTAAATCTTGAGGCACATTTATTCAGAGATTAAAACTATTAGCAGAGACTCTGCATTCACGGTATACAAGACGGACCACTACTGGAAGTAGATGATCACATAAAACACTTAAAGGTGGTGGTAGTGGTGAAATGCTACTTTCATTCAACATTACAGGCTGACTGGCCAGAGATTTCTAAAGCCCTGCTACCATTTAAGAGATGGTTTCTTTCTATCCGCCTGGTTATATGCTTATTAACTTCTATGGCCCTTCTTATCCTCTGTCCTCAAAAATACCACTGAGCCTTAAAAACACTTGTTAACTATATATTACAAATGAACTATTTGGGCATAAAGAGATGCAATCTAGATATTGAAGGATATTGTCAGAACAACGGAAATCAAATTGTTAGCTTTTATGTCTAGCTGGTAGAACTGAGAAAGGTACCTCCATGCATCCGGTTTCTCCTCATGGATGGATGGTTTGATAGCATACCGAACCCTCCCACAGCCCTGTGCTTTGGTCATTATAACCAAAACCAGAATTACACACATGCTGCTTGTGAGGCATGTAAAATTAGGCTTCAGCAGGGATTGCTATGCTACTTAATGCAAGGCTGCAGCCCCAGGCCTTCTCTGCAACCTTTTTTCACAAATAAATTGAAAGATAGCCAGTCTTTGGGATTAAATGGATAATCTCGGATATAGATGGTGTTCAGTTACTACAGTAAGATTTACAGCCTGTTTCCCCACCTGTAAAAAGCTGGACCTTATAAAAATGCTGGTAAGGGTAGTCAAGCCACCGAACATAACAAGAGCACTACAGAAACCTTCAAAAAAAGAGATTACCCAATGTTATCTCTGTATCGTTTCTCTTTGTTTCTGCAGACAAGGTTCTGGTTCACTGTGCTATGGGTCGCAGTCGGTCAGCCACACTGGTCTTGGCTTACCTGATGATTTACAAGAACATGACAGTAGTGGATGCCATTGAGCAAGTATCAAGACACCGATGCATCTTGCCAAACAGGGGCTTCCTGAAGCAACTGAGAGAACTGGACATAGCACTGGCACTGCAGAGGAGGAACACCAAAAACAGCCTACCATCTGATGACAACAAGAACAGCACCACAATCTAGTATTGTTCCTGGCAGGGTTGTGCTACTGGAAAAGAAACTCCATAAAAGGAGAGGAGGGGAAGGTATAGTTAGTTACACAGTCACAAGGATCATTTGTTATTTGGAAGGAAAAACAAAGTCATTTCAAATGCTATCACGATGAGAAAGAAAAAAAGCCAAATTTAAAATCCATCATCTTAGAATGTTCCAGCCTTAGCAGAAATCTGTTACATCAACAAATAAGTTTTCCCCTTCATAAAAAAGCTTTTACAGCACAGAAGCAGACATAACTTAAAACATACTTTTTTCTAGCCAAGTACCCCCAAAATCCTGATCCTAACCCAAGCACATGGCCTTTAAAAGAGTACAGCTAGGCATTACTGAAGAAATTCTACAGGAAAAACATCAAGATAGCAGCAGCATAGATGAATTGTTTAGTGCCAGAGTCCTGAAGGATTTCACAGGAGTTTGCTTTTTTTGTGCTGTTTCCCGGAATCTCTGTTTCTTCTTTCACAGTAATAATCTAGGGCAGCACAGCCTTTAGACAGCCTCCAGATGAGGATCAACTACCCAGCCTTCACAATGGACTTTGCAGCAGACCATGCAAACTGGAAACAAAGCAAGACCCTCGAAAAGGTCAGATGCATAAGCAGCTATAATGGGCAACAACTGAAGGAGATAAATATACATGACATTTTAGCAGTTTCAGTTTTAACTTAGTTTTTCCTAAATGCTTCAACTGCACGAATTTTAAAAGGTCTTATACATATAGTATGCAAGTCAATTTTCTAGTCCACAAAAAGACTGAGAAAATTATGCGTTGTGACTTATTTTCCTGCACTTTGAAAAATTAATGGCTACAACAAACAAGAAAAACAGGATGTTCTTTATATGGCTAAGAGAAAGTTCAACACTGAACTTATGCAGCCCTAATAACCCCCCTAAATAATCATGGATTATAACCAATTTAATGAAATTTTAGCTTTGATTAAAAAGGCAAAAGACACAGGTGAAGCCTTTAAAAAATATCTCACAGTGACCTGACTAACCAGGAAAAAGCTGTTGCTGTGCTTCCAGAGACCACTGTTTATATTTACCACTAACAAATGTTTTCTCCTTTAGTCATCCTAATACATTACTGTGCTCCAATAGTTGCTACTAATTGTATCTGTTGACAGAAGTAGTCCAAATACACAAATGGGGACACCAGATCTACTTTTCTGCCTTAATTTCTTAAATTTACTCTATTTGTATCAAATAGTGTGTTGACATAATCAGAGTTTTATCAACTCAGCAGCATTTGATATTCTTAAAATATACTGTAGAGGGTGATCACAATTAAGCCATGTTTACCTTTTTTGCATCTACAAAAAGGTCAAGTCACCACCTTTCCCAACAGAATTTTGCCTAATTCAGTGTATCAGGTAAGAGCTATTTACTGTCTCAATGCCTGAAAGGAACCACCTAGTCACTGAGAGCACAGGAGTTTTCTTAGTCTTTATCAGCTGACAAACACTTTGTAACTTTGGGGCAGTATGGACTGTAGAGGTCTTGGATACTTTAAAAAAACCAGAACACAGTGCAGAAACGTCCCACTGAGAACTGCAAGTATACGCTACAAACCAGAGCTGAGCACAACTTTAAACTATTTAAACAGCTCTTTACAGGCTTAGCATGTCTAGTGTGAAGGCTTTCCTATTCCTTCATTTCCTTTTGGGGCCCAAAACCCAGTAAATCATTCATCTCTAAACAGTAACTGTAGCCAAGGCTGCAGGCACCCATCATGCAATGCTTTTGACCTATCATTTTTATTTATCTGTGTAATAAATACCTTCTCTTCAAATCCTCAACACAGCAGAACACAGTAAACAACGAGACTACTGTTAAAAAGAAATTAGACATCACAATGTGAGTGATATTCATGGTAGAGATACACAAACTCTGGGACTTAGAGCAAGTTAAGTATCCCTACACCTGGATTAGGAAAAAAAAATCAAACCAGAAAACACAAATAAAAGGAAACTCAAGGGAAGTCATTTGACACTTCAAGAATAAACGAGCAGTCACAATGTGGGTTTAAAGAAGAAAAATTCTTGGACAGGGTCCCTCAGAACTTTCCATCTACCTTGCAGAGACCTTCAAATGCACCTTTTCAGAGCACCTTACTGTCTACTGCAATCCAATTCACAATCCAGACAGGCAACAGTTTGCCCAGCCTTGTGTCTGACAAACCTGCCTTTCAGACACATGGTCTCGCCCTTTCACTTACCCTGATGGAGAAAGAGGAACTTTCTCATCTCTATGGCAGAGGTGCATTTTTTAGCATTAGCCTTACCGACAGGACTTCTGTACCAAATGATACTCTAAAATACCACAAATGTCTACCAGAGTTTCCCTCAGACAAGGTACAGGTTATTTTCTTTCTTGTATCCTGCATGATAGTTTGATGACTGCTGTAAACTGGAAGAGGATTTGCAGCTGATTTACATGCAGAACTGTATTCTAACAAGGTTTTCTGGGTCCTGGAGATGGGTATTTCTCTTGGAGTCTGAGACTTGTGCAAATAGACAGGAAAAAAATTAATTTCCTGAGGCCCAGCTGCTTTTGGTGGAGACTGACTGAGCTTTCAAACAGCAGCCTCCTGACTACTGATAGAAGGAAAATACTAGAACTCTTAAGTAGTTCCCACTCATTTTGTCCTGCATAGGAGATTAGGGAATTGGCACATGGCAACACTGACACAGTGACAGAAGAACGTATCAACAATCCAAAGGACAGGATTCCAAGCTGCTCAGGAACTAGGAGCTGCTATTCTTGCATGGAAATGAAAAAGAGCACAAAACTGATTTATTAAGAAGTTAATCAATAGAACCCCACATTCGAGTGTTTCTACACATGCTACTTAAAAGCTTTAAACACTGCTTAATTAAGCTTATTTATTCTTATTTAGTAGATAGGGAAAAAATCTACCAAGAGTTTAAATTACTCAACCGAAGTTATGAAGAAAACAAAACTATAATGCTAACTTCTATTTTCTTACAAACTCCCTCCCTAGTCCACAAAGCTCAAAACAACAACTTTTGATCAATGAGTACCCCAGAGCTTCACTATGAAGAGTTGACCTATATGACTACATAGGTCATAAGCAATGCTGGAAATACATAGCTTTAATATAGATAAGTATTAAAAGTAAAGGGAAGAGGAAGAAAATCAGTGTCATAGGCCTTTACTACATTAGTCAGTTTGCTTACTGCTGAAGGTGTCAGTCTCTACAGAACAGGCTCTATTAGGATCACCCTCAGCACTACAGATAACTGCCAAGTCCATTCTTTCTATTTACCATATTGTATATAAACAGGGTTTGTTTCCATCAGCTAGCCTGCCTGATGGACAAATTAAACAGCTTATAAAAGACATAGACAGTGATCTAACATTAAAGATTTTATACATTTAGAAGTCCTGTTTCTACTTGTATCACACAGATTCTTACAACGTTAGTAAAAATTTAGTTATATTTTGTCCACTGCTAGGAGACCATATAGGCCAGAGTGCAACAAGACACACCAATCCTGTATTTTCTAGAGTGCAGCTTTTATGAGTACAGTCATTTGGCAGCTTCCAGATGAAGTAGGTTCTACTCCGAAGACAGGTTTCTTCCCTAGAACCAGGTCTTGCCTGAAGCACTCTGCTGATACAGCTATGCCAATTAAACAACACTGAAATAAACTTATTTCTTATTTACTTCCCAGCTTTTTTCCCTACCAACTCTCCAAGAATCCATTACACTAAATCAGAAAAAGTGAAAGTTCTGGAACATGTAGCTTCCTCAAAGTAGGCAACTCTTGCAAGTTGCTAACTAGCTAACAAAAAGGTGTTAGCAGCAGTGACTTCACCCACAAGACAGGTCTGCAAGCAACGTACATGCAAAACAAGGCAAATTTATTTCCTTCTTGTAAATCAGTAGTGGTATGGAGTACTCTGTCTGTCAAACAGAAGACTAAGATCACATGGCAAGGGGAAACCTCCTGCATTTCACAAGCATCATCCATTGCAACTCTGTGAAGAATTCTTTTGAGACTCTAAAAGAAAGAGCTAACTTTCAACTGGGATAGTGCTAGAGCGCACAGTCAAAAATGATGCTGCAATGGGCACACATACATAGAAGAGGTAGATCTGTCCAGGAAAAGACAGCCTTGTAAAACAGAAATTTTAGTGCAGTAATGTATTCAACACTATGGGAGAAGATGTAAGAGAACCACTTGTTCCCCTGAAAAGAATTCAGTTCTGGAATAAAAGAAAAAAATATTGGGAAAGCTGTCTGTTGTGCACATACAGTACATAATTTTACACCCAAGTTTTAATCTATATATTGCAAATACAGAATTTCAGCAATACGCTGGAGTAAGGATGCTCTGTTTCAGGTCAGCACATACTGCAATGGTAAGAAAGTCTGACTTGCCAGTATGTTACAGGCCTGGAAACCTGAAACTAAACAGCAGTGGGTGAAGACCCAGGTACCTTTTTCACTCACTGTAAAAACACACAAATGGAAAATCACAAAACATAGTACTACTCTGAGATGCAATTATTCAACAAAAATACAAGGTCCTTATTATAAACACTTGAAAGCTGCACGTTAACTGTGCTGAGTTCAACACTTCTTTTCCTAAGCACAAAAACCCCGTGATAGCAATTTTGTGAAGATGAACACAAATATAGTTTATGTACTATGACTAGTCTGCCTTCAAAAAGCAAATCTGACAGTGTAAGTGCATGAAGAAAGATCTTTGTTGTATTGTGCTCTCCTTATCAAGCATTCTGAACTCCTAAAACACGTTACTCTAAATTACCATTTGATCAGCAATTTTAGCTCCCATTCAGATCCACTATTTTAGACTGCTGCCCCATCATATTAAAATTGAACGGGTTGTGCACATTAATATGTAGTATCAATTTCTTCATTTGGCAACACCACATACTTTAAGGATTTTATTTAAAGAAATACATGTTTCTCTGACTTCTGAGCATATATCACCTATAAAGCTGCTTTATATACTAGAATGGGGACAGAGTTTTCAGTCAGGACGGCCAATCCTCTCACCTTAGCTAGCAACCTTCCTGCAGTGTCAGTGGGCTAGAGGGGGGATTCAGTGGCAACATTAACAGTAGAAGCATTTTGAAAAATTCTTAGAAGGATTTTTTCTGGTGTAGACTGACACACACCCAGTGTTAACTTGGTCCACTCATGAGCTCCACATATAGACAGTCTTCTTGATTTTTACAAACCTTCTATTGGTAGATTAGAAGTGTTCATATATGTGTGTATGTGTTTGTATGCACACATATACATGCATATACACAGAACTCAGAGGTTCAACACAAGATTTGCATTGTCTTGTAACCCAGCAACAATGACAAAAGAAAGAGATTACAATTCTATCATTAATATACAGTTAAAACACCGTGTCTGTTACTATCATATACCCTTTTACATATATATTAACACTTTCTATACGAAAGAATTTTCATACATTAAATATTGACAACCTTGTAATGTATTAAATACATATTTATTCAATATTTTAAGATTATTAAAAAAAATAATCTTAGATACTCTTTATTTTCACAAGGTGTATGCAATTATGATAAGTAACCTACACTTAGGCTCTAACAACCTAATCCAAACCCCATCAACTTTAATGGGCTTTAGATCAAGCATGAGAGAGCACTGTAACGAACACTGTTTCAGGAGCTAAGTCCCATGCAACATCAAACTATGACAAGACACAAGAGGCTAAAAATGGCTCATCATAATTTATTTTATGTTAAAATGTACAGCTTGGGGCAGGGGGGGTGTGTGTTGTTTTTTGCAGTTTTTATTTTTGTTTCTTGGTGTTTTTTTTGTGGCTTTTACTTTGTTTTTTTGTTTTTTGTTTTTTTTTTTTTCTTTTCCTTTCTTTTTTTTTCTTTTTTTTTTCTTTTTTTTTTTTTTTTCTGTTTTTTTAGTGACTGACTAAAAAGGTAACAGATAAATACAAGAGTGTCACTGTGTCCTATTTTTACATGTATCAAGCCTCTTCTGTTCGGCCCTTACAGTCACTCTGTACAGGTACAAAGGCTACAAAAAAGGAAGCAATATAAACAGACACAAATAACTTTTGCCTTTTTACATGCGATCTGAAAGCTTAGTTTGAGCTATTCACACGCTACTGCTCTATTTTTTCCCTTAAAAAATAACTCCAATATTTTATAAAGATAGAAAAATCTACAGATGGAATGAAAATGTAAAGTTAGAGGCATTTCCATAAAATAGCAACTTTACACCAAATTCACTACTTTTTTTTTTTTTTTTAAATCCTGCCAAGTATTTGGACATATATGAAAATGTTTCAAAACTTGACAAATAAACACTGAGATGTTTCAATCAACAAAAAAACATAACAGTATTTATAAAACAGAAAGCTGCCTTTTTTCCTACCCCAGCCCCAAAGAAACTGGTCACAAAAATGGAAAAGAGTCTCAACTTTACACTAAAGATACAGCAATAAAACCCTTTGAACTAACCAAAATGTGAATAGCTTTTGCAGCTTTTTTTTATTATTTTTTACAAGTTTTATAATTAACAAAAATATAGTTCTGTTTTTTTTACCCCTCAAACTAGGGTAACCTAATCAAGGCAAAAAAATTAAGAAATGGCTTACTGTTAAGCACAACACTTGTACAGTACTACAAAATGCACTGTCACTAACAAAGACATTAGCGGCATGCAGAAGTGTCACCTTCAGAAACAAAATAATACAATAAAAGAACTGCTAAAGGCATTTACATGTGGGGAAAGGAGAGAGAAAAAGCTCACGATCCAGTACTGTCTGATAGTTTTGGAGTCTATTTATCCACATTTTTAATGGGAGCAGGCACATAAAATGGCTCTGAACCATCAGCTGCTGTGTAATTGCAGTTCATAGAAAGAGTTCTTCCTTTCCAGAGAACTTCAAGCTCAATGAAATAAACAAAAAATGGAAAACCACCTAATTCCCCCCAAAGAAAAAAGAAGTTAAATCCCACAAAGTTAAAAAAAAAACCAAAACAAAAACCAACAAAATGAAACAGAAAACAAAACAAGAAATAAAGGAAAAAGAAAAAGTTGTATAAGGCTTTCTGCTGCATACAGCTTTTAAATGGTGCCAACAAATGTTTTTGCTTTCACACCAATTGCTGGTTTTGAAATCGTACTCTCCAAAAGATATTTGTGCAGATCAATCCAATATGCCAGTTTGGTAGTCTGTCTCTCCAAAGGGCCTACCTTCTCATGTAGGATCCATTAAGAGACTGTTTAGACATGCCTGTATTCATGTAGCCATGATGCCCCGGAGGAGTGTACATCATGTTACTGTGGGGTGCTGTCTGCATTGGTTGCTGTGCATATGGCTGAGTTCCCATCATCCCCATCTGCATCTGCATAGGGTACTGGGGTGTTTGATTCATATACCCATGATTACTGTGATATCCACTATTCATCATTGGCTGGGACATACTATAACCATTCATAGCATTAAGGGTATTCATATTCATGTTCACTGAATTGACATTATAAGCTGGGGCTGGCATCAAATTTACACTCATGTTCATACCACGCTGCATTGTCAAGGTCCGTGCAGGACCTTGCATGGCCACAGTCTGTGAAGCACGCCCATAAATTTGTGGCTGATGGGCTGCAGCAGCAGGTGGCAGAGGCGTGGATTTGGTTCTTACAGAAACGTGACCTTTGCTGGCCATCTGAGTCTGCAGTCTTTGGGTGTGGGATATTCCAATATTCGATGAAGTCATATTACGCTGCAAAAGGGGAGGTGGTAAATTCATGGGAGGAGGAGTAAGGTTGGGGGGAGGGGTCATGGTAGCCTGTGCTTGGGGTCCTCCAGGAACAGCATGTGGAGACTGAGAAAGCTGAACAAGCCCTGTATTACTTAAGGGGGTGGACAAAGAGGCACTGTTTGCATAGGAAGTTACAGCAGCTGAATGGCTGTAAGGCAAAGAATGATCCATAAGCGTGTTAGTTAACTGTTGCAGTTTGGCAAGGCTGAAGGTGGCAGATGGCTGTGAGTAATGCCCTGCTCCAAATTCACTCTGCCCCATTCTTTCATATAATCCAATGTTGGCATTGCCAGTCTCTGGGATTTCAGTTAACTGCATAGGTGGTGTAAAATTAGCGGCCATGCTGCACTGGGATAACTGTTGGTTGCTGCTTGGAGGTCTTTCAACAACACAACCTTGGGGAGATTTTACATTACACGTGGGAGGAGAATTGATGTTTGTTTGTTGCATCATACTGCAGCTTCCATTAATGTTAGACATCTGCTGTGTCACTGCGCAGCTACTCTGTGTCAGGTTACTAGATGTAAGGCTACTGTATGAGCAACTGTTTTGAGAAGAGTTGTTTCCACAGATGCTACTACCCATTGTAGAATCGTAACTGCTTGGATTTTCGTAGTTTTCTGTTGTGCTCTCAATGCTTCCTAAGTCACTAAACCCACTATCCACAACTTGTTGTGAATGATCAGAAACTGAGGGAACATCCATCATTGGGCTGGTCTCCATGTTCTGTAGAGACGGCACAGAAATGGCACTTTGATCTGGGCTGATCTGAGCATAGCTGTTCTCTAAAGGAGCAACATTTGGACTATTAACAGAACGAACTGACTGGCTGGGATGAGAGTGCACAGATGAAACTGGGCTACTATGATCAGATTGTTGACAATCATCCAGTGTGGCCATCTGGGGACTTTGGTCATTATGGGTGTAGTTTTGCAAACTTCTACAGGCCTCTTGAGTCTCTGCACAGTCCTGAAATGTGTCTTCATGTTCACCTGCTTCTTGGGTTAGAGACTGTACTGCTTGAACAGTCTCTGAATCAATCTCCATGGTCTCAGTACTCTCTCCCTTGAAATCGGAATGTAATTCTTCACCAGCTTTTTGGTCCTGGTTGTTATCTGTATGATCATCATCAGATTCAGGCACCGGGTCTGAGTCTGTAGCAAGTTCCTTCTGGTCACTTTCACACTCATCAGCTGCAAGGTCAACACCACAATCCATTAAGTCTTCCTGATTTGAATTACCAGTTTGAACATTTACGTCTAAAAAAGACTGCTGTGTCTCCAGCATTTCTTTGAAAGCTTCACCAGGCAATTCCTCTTTCTCTGCTTCTGTTGAACCCATGTGGCTATCATCTTCATCATCTGCATCATGATCCTCATTGTGAGAAGGTTCTTCGTCCTCCTCCTCCTCTTCTTCCTGATCATCCAAATGCACGGACTCCTCTTTTTGCAGAAACACCTCTTCTGATTTGTCTTTTTCTTGATCTTTCGAATTGAGTCCATTTTCTTCTACATTCCTTCCTTCTTCTCCAGCTTTCATTGCATCATTCTCTTGTTTTTCAAATGCTTCACTGGGTGGACGCAGAGGTTCAGGTTCTACCTCTTTTACCTCATCATCTGGTGGTGGTAATAATTCAACAGGCTCTTTATTCACTTCCTCAGTAACAGCAGGAACTGAGCAGGGCTTGTCTTCAGCTACTTCCTTTTGTTCCTCCACCATCACCTGATAGTCAGGCTCCATAGGAGTCTCAGGTGGAGTGTATAAATTAAGCTTAAAGCCAGGTTTTCTTTCTTTGCTTTGCCTCCATTTAGATGGACCGCGCTTAACTCCTTTGGGCCAACCCTGCTTACTCTTTAAAGGTTCAAGATTGTCTTTAGTGCTTTCTTCCAACTCAGCTACATCCTCTGTATTATCTTAGGAAGCAACAGAGACAAAAGAAAGGTCTTAGCTTGCACAAACTAATCAAAATTTTCAAACATAAACCCAAAAGTAAATCATAAAGTCAAAATGTATTAAAAAACTCTGGAACAAGAGTTATAAACAGATCTCAAATCACAGTAGAATGGCATATCTACAGCTCAAACACACTTACACAGATAGGTAAAGTTGTTCTTGTTTGGTGGCCTTTTAACAGTTACTATCAGAACCACCACTTATACACTAGAAGAATCCCAGAGATTTAAATCACAAGACATGTAAACTAAAGCAAAAATATTGTCCAATTTGATTATCAACATTTGTTTTTAGAATAGAGATACACCATCACTTTATATAGACATTGATGTAATGCGTATTCATGTTTTTGACATTATTAGCATGAAGAGTCTGGAGTTCCCTGTTTGACCACTCTGGAGGACAAGCCATAGTAAGCATATAATAATGCTTTAGTACCAACACTGAAAAAAAAGGTGGTTCATTCTAGTATCTTCTCATGGTCAGCATATCATGACACAGCTCACAACACAAGACAAAAGGCAAAAGATAACTGAAATTAAACACAGAGTGCATTAGAACACTGAATTAATCCATGGACTATAAAAACCCTACCCAAACACTCCTCTCCTCTCTCCCCAGATACCACTTACATATACACTAGAAAAAGGGAGAATTCTCAGAATGTAACATAACATGCTGCACTTGGGAGGGTAATGGCTTCAGCAATACTCCTTTGCCAAATTCTGCCTCTCACTGTAGTGTTATAACACACCTACAGTCAATTAATGTGATGACATGGTCCATGGACAAATACACAGTATCAATCTAGTTAAAGCAGTGCAAACCTGACCACTGGGACATAGATGGAACACCCTGAATTTGCTACTGTTAGTTTAACTCATTTCTGTTGATAAGCAGGAAAAAGCAGTAATGTTCTAGTGTACCTGTGCACTGGTTTGTAACAGCACCAACATTTGTAAGCATGGTTGCTCTAGTCTCACAAAAGCTGTTTAAAATAGAAATCAGTGCATGATCCCTCAACTGAGGATCACAGAGATTAAACTTCCCATGCAATTATGAAAATACTAAAATAGTACACACTGGCTTCTTAGAAAAATTATATAAACCTGAGAATCCAGTTATTCATTCTGGAATTAAAACTTTTAAGTGTAACTTGAGAGCCAGGAGTTCAAGGAATGAGTATACGTTCAGAAAAGCTCATTAGTAGTTTCACTTTCCACCCATTACATTTTCTATCAGGAAACATCCTTGCAATCAAACTAGATAAGCAGATTTGAAAGAACACGGTTAAAACCATCCGTCTTTTTTGTGTGGAAAAATATAGGGACCTTAGTGCTGAGGACATACTGTGCCCCAGAAACAATACACATTTCACTGAATTAACTATACTGAACAGAAAGATATTTGTGTAAATCAAATCTTACTTTTTGCTTGTAACCTTTACCAAGGATACAAAACCGATATTAGACAATATTCCTCTGATACCCCTTCTCTGTTGAGTATGAAATACCCTGTTACAGGGACACAGAAGTTGTTTTTGGCAACATGACAAGGACAGCACTGCTTCAGACTGAAAAACATTTGTTTTCTGAACACAAAAACCAGATTATAACATTAATGGGTCAGGAACAACAAAAGAAGTAAACACAATAGAAACGAAACAAAAAAATCTGAAGACACCACTGAATTCTAAGAAACTACATGAGATTAATGGCTCCAGTAGCACCTCTAAGAAGAAAGCATTATTAAGGCAGTAAGATTTTAAGACCAAAATGGCTAAATATATCTCATTAAAAATTTCCAGATTTATGACAAAAATAAACACTTCCTTTGAAGGCCACTCAACAAATTAATTTTGTGATAATACAACAACATTTTCAGCTTACTTGTACAATTGTCATCACTCCTGTAACAACGAGTATCTTTCTCATCCTTGTTCTGCTCTTCCTCCTCCTTTTCCAGTTTCTGCTGCCCAGGCTGATACTCAAAAGTTTTTCTAATTACAGGCTTCAAGTCATCATCTTCCCCATCCATCTCACAGGTAGGTTCCAGCTGAGGCATGGGACGCTCTTCATCTGAGTTATCAAAAGGCTCATTCAACACCTCTGTTGTTTCAGAAATTGTCTCTGTTGTAACACTGCTATTAATCCTTCTGCGTTTACGGCCCCTTTTCTTTTTCAGTATGAAAGGTCTCTGAAAAAGTAATTCCACAAACATAACTCTTCCTACATTCCTGTTTGCTAGCTGACTCTGAATATAAATACATTTTTATAAAGTGAGTTTACAATAATCTATTTACTCATTCAAAAACACACCTTACATTGCATCAAATTCAAATGTAGACAGAATCTAAAAGTAAAATGTCTGAACAGTTAAAATAGGTATGTATCTATACATGCACACAAACCTTTCTGTAGGTGAAAATTGAGGCTAGAACTTTCTTCATATTGTAGTGGCTTTTACCTTCTTCTGCCAAATAATATTCACAGCAATATTACATATATCATACTTACATGTTTTTCCTCTGTAGATTTATAATTCCACAACAACCTTCACAAGTATCAAAGCTTATTCTTCTAAATTTCTGGTTTCTGCTATTTTAGAAATAAGTATGTATATAGAAGAATAGGTAACAGCAGAGGAAGTGCACCTCAAGCGTCACATGGGTCTCAGCAATACACTAAAAGAACTGTACAGTTGGCTGCTATAAAGAAAAAACTGTTCAACGGTTTATATTTCTATTATTATGCATTCTCACAGATTTATAGTTACTTTGTTTATACTTTATATGAGCAAACTTAAAAGGGACACTCCAATTTCCTAATTCTCACCAGAGACATCTAAACACTTATGCTAAGTGCTTTAAAATTCTGGGATGCTTAGTTTAATAATTTCAGCTAAATAGTTGATTTTTCAACTAAATTAAGAATTATGTAAACACTGCAGTAACCAGAATTTAACATTTAAATCTCTTGGAAATTAGAAGAATATGGGTAAGAAAACCTTTTTGTTTTAACAGCATTTGTTTTTGAAAAACACTATTCACCTTTAAGGAGTTCTTATATTAAAAACAAGAAAAAGACAAACCCCACAAGCTGGACTCCATCTTAAGAGGAAAAAAGGAAGAACCATTAAAGTATTGAACTAATACCAATGCCAAACAGCAGAGGGCAATCACTAGTTTAAAAATTAACAGGAAATTCTGACTTCTTTTTTTTTTATGTCATTACTATTTTACAGTTCTGTGGAAAATCCAGAAGATAAAAAATTGGATGGAGAAAAAACAGAAGACAGGAATTTTTGGTGTCCAAACAATATGGAAAGGATTAAAACAATCTAATAAATGTTTGTGAAAAAACAGACTGTTATTTTGATTGTAACAATTTGATTGAAATCAGAGATGAGTGACTTTAAAGCAAACCACTGAAGTAACACACCTTTCTTTTTATGGCCAGTGACTGTGGCTTTGTCAGCCGGGGAGGCGAACTCTGCTGATTCTCATCCCCACCATCCTCCTCGCTGCTTTCCTTAGATTGCTCTGTGGATTGCCCTCGCTCCCCCACAATTGCCACACTTTCTGGAGATCGCAAATATTTATTTTTAGATTGTACTTTTGCAGGTGATTGCCTACTATTAGTTCTTGTGGAGAATATTTCTTGCTCTTCCTTTTCCCAGCAGCTAGCTTGTTCCATCAGACGCTCTGCCTGAAGGGTTGAGGTTAAAATAACGGGTCACTGAAACAGCATTTACTTAGCCATATCCTTTACTTTCAGCTAAAGAGTTACAATAAGTCAACCCTGATTAGCACTGCTGGCTAACCTAGCAACAACATTTCAGCTGAATCATCTAGTAGCTCCTTTACAACAGTTAGGATAACAAACCAAAGAAGATTGCATTTCATGGGATATTTAGCACTATTAATGATGCAGCGAATTGATTTAAGTCATTTAGCACTACATTACATGCCCACTGACATGGATCACTTTGAGCAAGTTCATAACACAAAGAATCGATTGACACTGCAGCCCCTGAGCTCTGCACCAAATTTGATCTGATTACATGCTCTTCGACTACCTCAAGAGTGATAAATACAGTTCTATGACAAGTGATTCATGTTTTAAGTTTTCATATTCATCCCCCCATAGTTACCATAATCGTGCATTACAGTAATATCAGTATCCTCTATCATTAAGCAGTGGTCCAAGTTAAAATTGCTCTATTTAGGATAGCCTAATGTTGAATATTCAGAGTGATGAAATCTAAAGGAAGGGAAATTCAAAATAAGAAGTTTCTGTTATTACCTCCTTTTCTGCTTCTCTTTCTTCTTCAGAAACTGCAGCATTAGAAACTAACAAAGGAGTCCATCTCAAGCTTTCAGGATCTACTTCATTGATACGTGGATTCGCTTTCAGCTTCTCCATATGACTTGAAATCAGCTTTTCCCTTCTAATAATTACAAATCTACAATCCAATAAACAGTAATTTATTTTAGAATGTGACCTCCTAAAACAACCTTCCTACCGTTTAAATATTTTTGCACAATAACCTATAAAATACATGGGTAAATAAATGGAATAAATGGGTAAATAAACATCAAATAAAAGTATCAGCTGACACACAGATAACATGTTTACATTTCTGACTGTTTACTAAGTGAGGAAACAACAGTTTACGAAGTGAAAGCTCAATACTAAACATAGAGAGGAGAGTAAAGGTTTTTAGATGAATACTCTCACCCATGCCAGAGGTTTAGCATTGGCACTTCAGTCACTGTCAGAACAATTTCCACTTTTAATATGACATAGAAGCATAAATAGAAAGCACTGTGGATCATCAAGTAAAGAGAGGAAGATGCTAATATTAAAACTGAAGATGCCAGCTAAAGGGACAAGAAAGCAAGTTAGAAACATAAGCTTTCTAATGAAGCATAGAAGTTACCTTAGTCCTATGCTGATGCAGTAGAGAACAATTTTCTAGTTACTATGAAATGAAGTAATATATCAAAAGTAGGTAAAGGCTAACATAATAGCAGAGTATGCTAATATACTAGCACATAACCCCAAGTCTCCTGTTACAAATCATAAAATCACAGAACACCAGGTTGAAGGGGATTTCAAGTATCATCTGGTACAACCTTTCTTGGCAAAACCACAGTCTAGACAAGATGGCCCAGCACCCTGTCCAGATGAATCTTAAGTGTCCAATATTGGGGAATCCACCCTTTCCTTGGGGAGATTATTCCAATGGCTCATTGTTCTCATTGTTACAAATTTGCCTCGTGTCCAATCAGAATCTCACCTTTTCCTCATATGGAAGGCTTATCTTTGTGGCCCTTCTCTGGACCCTCTCCAGCCTGTCCACATCTTTCTTGTATAGTGGGGACCAAAACTCAGCATGGTATTCCAGGCGTGGCCTGACAAGTACTGAGTGGGATAATGACTCCTTTATCTCTGCTGGTGATGCTCCTGTTGACGCAACCCAGCATCCTGTTGGCTTCCTTTGCTGTTGCAGCACACTGTTCACTCACTGAACTTGTTGCCCACCAGGACACCCAGGTACCTCTCCACAAAGCTACTCCCCAAAGAACTATACAATGCTAAACAGCAAAAGCCATGTTGTCACTTTAGCAAGGATTTCAAATGCTGTAAAAATCAGGTAGGTTAGGTGACAATCTTGCTTTTCACTGAGAGGATGCTTTAAAAAAAAAAAAAAATCAGATCCAGCTGAACCCTTTTCACAGAATTGTGACAAACTTCTACTTCACTACATGTAAGAAAAATTAACAAAACATAGGAAGTCATAAGAAGTCATACCCAATTCTCAAGGCAGACATCTGGCAGGAATTTCAAAGATGTGATTTATTTTCCCAGCTAAGCCACTGACCTTCTGGATACCTTTAACCAGGTCAGCCCATGTCCCTATCTAAGCTCTGCTACTTGTGAAAAAAGACTAACTGACCTTGTTCATAAAGTATTCTGGTATTCTGTATTCTATAGATGAAAAAATATTAATTTCTAATTGGTTGTCAGTATTCAGGGCCTGTAATAATTTGTGACAGGGCAGAAGCTGCATATAAGTAATGAGTATATATTTGATTCTCCCTTAAAATGCATTTGTCCCATCAGGTTGTCCATAAATAAGCAACCCATAAAGTTGAGGTTTTAATACAGTGACAACACTCCTCTTACTCCTCTCATAAGACCATCCTGTAAGCCAATTGCCTTTATGAAGACTTGAATTCTTACTAGTTCAAAACAAATTAGATTTGCATACTAGTGCTAGTGCACATAAAAGTTACTGAGGCTGAGCTATTCCAGATCTTAATTTTGTTTTTTGGCAACCCACTGTTTGTAAGGTAGTTTTGCTTAATTATGAAGTTTCTGTGATTGGGATATCCAGAAAGAATTAAGAAGCTCTTTGGAAATACAAATACCACTGAAAGTAATTTAAGGTATTTTATGGAAAAAAGAGCCCAAACAGCAAAACCAAACCACTTAATCTAAAATATCAAATCAAGATCACTAAGAAAGAAGATATTCACAAAACAGGAGTGCATCTTCCCAGTGCACTAACTTTCAACATTGACTGTAACATTAAATAGAAACTTGCATTCCCAGTACCTTGGCCAGGACTTCATGTAGAGCTGATGTAATCCCATGGCTTGTTTGAATTTAGTAATGATCAAAAAAGGGGGTCTGGAGAGAGAGACTGCCACCCAGAAGCCCAAATATTTCCCTTGCTGGTATTCAAAGCAAGATATTTGGAAAGCAAGTGTCAGGAATTGCACTTACAGAAGATAATAGTGAATGAAATGAAATTCTTCACTGAAAATGTTTCAAGCTGACCACACCCTTCTAATAACCATTAAAATGTAAGAGGATCCAAAAAAACATTTGTCTAGGGAGAAAAACTCTTTATGTAAGACCCCATTAACGAGACCCAGCTGTATCGACTTCTTCAGTAAGATGATTATCATTCATTTGTAAATCAAAATTTTACAGATATTTTTCACATCAACTGTTTCGTAAGTAAAGTGAATGTTTTGTCTCAGTATTTTTTAAATTTTTTACAAGATTCACTGACCTATCTTCTCTCTTATCTATCATGCTATGTTGCTGCAGGGTTGTGGCAATATCATGTGGACACATTCCAGTAGCTCGACTCATTCCTTTGATGCTGATTTGTTTCTCATGGTGGCAGTTAAGGTATTCTAATATGACACTTTTCCAGTAAGCCAAGTATGAGAGACGACCTAGATCAGACAATGGTTTTTCAGGGGATCCTGCTTGACCCTCTCTTCTAGAAAGTAAATAGCCTAGAAGGAAAAGAAACAGAATACTTTATTAAGATAACAAAACTAAAGAACTGCCCCTTAAGAACATTGGTATTAATAGAAAGGTCAGCATGACCGATTACATTATTGGTAACTCTTGCAATTAAAGAAATCCTATCCACAAAAGAGACTGGTTTTCATCATTATAGTGACATGGAAAAAGATTAAATCCTTCTAAGAGCCTCAGATCTTAGGAGAATCAAACATTAACCAAAAACCCCCTTCTAATCATAAGGCAAGGAGAAAAGAAGAAGCCAACATGTTTCAGAACAGGTCTTATGATACATGATCTCATTTAGAAATACAACTGTCTGGCCTTTTAAGAAACTTTTACACCTGAGTTACATCACTGCAGCCAAGAATTTTCAGAAAAATCTCAAGAGGAAGTATTGTGGGTAATAACAGCTCAGACAGTTTTCTTCAAGAAGCCCCAGCTGACATAAGTTTTTGATTAAACAACTGTTGTATTTTAGAGGTGACATATAATTCATGAGTTGTATTGCTAGAATTGCTTATGAAAAATAATTTTAAAATGATCTCTTTTAATTCACATTTAAGAACATTCACATAATTCCAGTTTGTAGTCTTCAAGACAGTAACCGATTAATTATTATACAATACACTTACAACATATATAGAATATAAAATGAAGGAAGTAATTTTTAACTCCCTTCAGTTTTAATAAGCTTTTAAAATTTTAAGTAGAACACACCTGCTTGGAGATAACAGAACAAGTTTGGTATTTTTCATTATTAAAACTGATTCAGGATAAAGAAAAAAAAGTAACACAATTAATAAAATGTATCCTTTCACAGTAATTCATCCCTCCATGATACATATTCTGCATTGTGTCTTTACAAATACTACCAAAACATGGGATTTAAAAACTAGGCTTACAAAATGCTTATTCCACACCATAAGCATGGTGTCCATTCTATTACTCAAAGTCATTTGGAATCCACCAACATAATTGTTCTTTTGCCCTTCAATATTCTTAAATAATTTATTTGTTTAAAGTTGGAATCCCTCCTTTTATTTTGCAGATTGCTTTAAAACATATCTAGTGTAGCCATGTCACATTTGCTAAACAAATCCTCCTGACTTCTTCACAGAGTTTCTCCTAATCATGCTAGCTATAAACTAAAAACATATGATTAACATCCAGCTTTGAACGAAGCAGTGGCTGTTTCCTTATTTTCCTGTATGCTCTACCATATACAAACTATACATACATATGTTTCTATTTTTTTTTTTAATTAGATAAACATATGAAATGCACACATACATATATTCATGTATATTTACTCAGCCTGAAACAATGGTCTTCCTTTTTTCAGGGGCAATACAAAAGGTCCACAACAGAATTTTGGAAAATACATATGCACTGGTTATCGTATTCTAACCTCCAGTTTGCCTAACTGTTTACAGAGAAAAGCAGGCATCCTACAACATTCTGAATGATCAGTAACAACATAGATACTGAAGTAGGTAGTGTAACCATTGTACCTACTACTGTGATTTATGATAAAAAGACTGAGCTTCGGGAGGAATACCATCCCACATCTGCCTACTTCTACATAGCACAGACACCTACTTAAAGCCTGTCTATACCTGCATGGTACCACTGGAAACTCACCAAGTGTATTTATTCTGTTTTACAGAAGAAACACTACCTTAAAGCCTAAGAAAGGAAGGTGTTTTAAGATTTAAAGTTGCAGCATATTCCATTTTTTAATAACTAGATGATACATCTTAGTACTATATGTAACTGTTGTTGATGGAAACAGCCAAACTTCACATTCAAAACCACATTGCATCCTGAATAATTTGAAGGTAAAGAATTGTTGTTTTACTTCCAACTGCACAAAAGGAGACTTATAGCATATAGCCTATTTTACATAATTTTAGTCAAAGTTTCGCTTATACCAAGAAAGATTTTTTGATCAGCTTGTTTGTAACATATAAAGACAAGTGTTATACTAAGGCATCATTGCCTACAGAAAAACATGTAAAACTGTAGCAGTACAAATAGTGATAGAACTCTCAACACAGGAAAAGAGAGGGAGAATAACCTGGATTTTAAAAATAAATCTCTGAGAAGAACTTACAATTGCTTAAAGTAGCTTTACAGCTTAACCTACCAACTTCACATTTAAGTAGTGTTTGTAGGATGTTTGCAAGACCAGGATTTAATTCTTGTATTTCATTTTACTTCAAAATTCCTTTGACAATAAGAAACAACTATCAAGAGTTTGGAACTATTAGTTAGGCAATCAGAAGTAGCTTTAGAGATTTAGTTGTATACCTTTGCGCATCAGATCCTTCCAATGGCTGGGGCCTTTAAGACTAGATCTTAGTGATCAATTTCACGTATTTTTATTCTACATTAAAGCAGTGAAACTTCACCTGCATGGCAGTAACATCCGTCAGTATTATTCTCCTACCATTCTACAATATAACCTATTCTTCTCTGAGATATTCACATTCTAGAGGATCAAAAATATAAATCAGAGGTAACAGTCTCCGTTACACGTAGCAAGCACTGAGTGGAATACTTTTCTTAACAGAATCTGTGATTCAAATGACATCTGTTAAACTGAACTTACCAAAGAGATGCCAAATACTTGATCTAAGTTACAGGTAAATAAAAAACACTGATCTTGGTAGCTTGTGTATCTATCCTGAAGCATCTGAAATGAGTACAGTATGCCCCTGTTGAAGAGATAATGCCAGTGTCACTGTGTCTACCTAATCTTAATAATGGATAGCCTTGAAGTGGAAACTTTCTTAAAATATAACCCCTGATATGAGACTATGAACAACAGCAACATTCTGAGGGCAAAATATAGCTCCTCCCCACATGCTCCCCAAGAGTAAACAAAAGTCAGACTGTATGTTACACACAGAAAAAAACCCCAAAAAATCCAACAAAACAAACCAACAAAAATCCCACACAATAAAATCTAAGACCTAATCTAGAAGAACAAAGAGCTGTCTGTCCTATTTTCTGGGCATGAGTGATAGTATCACAAAATTAAATGGTCAAAATACCACTAGTGATTTATATTTTTTGCCTTCTCTCCAGCCTTCATAGGGAGCAACATGCTACATGCAATTTACAGCCTTTCATTTTCGTCATGCAGACCTCACCAGAACTTCTAAGGTTTTATCTTATTCAATATTTAAAACAATTAGAAGAAGTTCAATCTGAGAAAGAGTAAGTTAGTATAAGGTACATATTTTATGCCTTCAACTCAAATTTAGGAGATAAACAGATATTAAAACATACATTTAAAGAAATTAACTTGAACAGTATCTTTGTAATTTCCATCTACAGCATTCCTAGTAACGCCACTGAAATAGCTACAGTAGAGTCCACAACACACACACACACACATGAAAACAGTAATTTTAATATATCTATGTCAGTCTCCAGAAACTTTCAGTTACTTAACTACTGGTTTTGTCATGTTCAGCTCTGTCTCTTAAAACAAATTAAACAGCATGAGATCAGAGGTCCAGCTTAATAGTACCCTGTTCTGACAGTGGCCAACAGAAAAATCCAAGGGACAGACAAACAGGCAACCACCTTGTGAAACTCACATGCCAACAGAATTAGCCTGACTCTGTCCAAACAAATTGAACCTGCCAGATGTCTATCATCCCCAAACATTTCGGCATTTTCTAGGAACTTGGTATGATTTCCTAAGCTTCATTGTTTTTTGCAAGTAGCAGAATCCATCTTTCTCCTCCATTCACTGCATTTACTTATGTGTTCATAAATACTAGTCTTTGTCATGTCCACTAATATGCCTGCTACTGACATGAGGTGAACTGATTTGTATCTCTCTCCTGAAAATCTTCTAAAAATTGAGACATATCAGCCCCCTTTAAGTCCTATGGCACGAAAGCGGTTCTATGCATACTTCAAGTTACAAACTGCCATAAGCAGCTATTTCATTACTAAGTCTCTTCTGTCTCCAAATCCCCAAGACATTCCTTGTACTCTGCCATACACACTTTCAAACTTCACTACCTTAGCTTTCTACTGGTGGGCAACAGCGGCATCCTCAACGGCTTGTGGCAGGGCAAGGCCATCGATGTGCGCGACCTGGTCTTCAGGCTCAATGGTGCCGTGATCACAGGCTTTCAGGAGGACTTAGAGCAAGCTGCTGGCAATACTCAGCAGTGAAAAGGATTCAGGAAAAAAGCAGGCACTAGGGGCTTAGTTGGAGACAAGGCCACCAAACAATTTAGAATTATACCATAACTGCGCTTTCAGAAATCAGCAAAATCTCAGTATGGTTTTAAAAATTGTAATTGACTGTTCGTAATTTGTAATGCTGGAGATTCAGTTTTTAGGAGTGAAATGACAAGATGGATGTCATCAGATTCCAATGGATGTGATTAATAAAATAACGACTATGTCCCCACCAACTAGCAGAAAGGAAGCACAAGCTTTCTCAGGTGTGGTGAGTTTCTGGAGAATGCATATTTCAAATTACAGTCAGATTGTAAGCCCTCTGTATCAAGTGACCTGGAAGAAAAATGACTTTTTATGAGGTCCTGAGCAAAAGCAAGCTTTTGAACAAATTAAACAAGAAATAGCTCACGCTGTAGCCCTTAGGCCAGTTTGGGCAGAACATGATGTCAAAAACATGTTCTAGACTGCAGCTGAGGAGAATGGCCCTACCTCGAGTCTTTGGCAGAGAGCACCAGGGGAGACCTGGGGTCAACCCCTGGGATTCTGGAGTCGAAAATATAGAGGATCCGAAGCCCGTTATATTCCAACTGAAGAAGAGATATTGGCAGCATACATAGGGGTTCGAGCTGCTTCAGAAGTGATTGATACAGAAGCACAACTCCTCTTGACACCCTCTCTGCCAGTACCCGGCTGGATGTGCAAAGGGAGGGTCCCCTCAACACATCATGCAACTGACGCTATGTGGAGAAAGTGGGTCGCACTCATCACACAGCGGGGTCGAATAGGAAACGCCAACCACCCAGGAATACTGGAAGTAATCACACATTGGCCAGAAAACAAAGATTTTGGAATGTCACCAGAGGAAGAGGTGACCCGAGCTGAAGAGGCACCGCCATATAATGAACTACCAGATAATGAGAAGCAACATGCTTTATTTACTGATGGGTTCTGTCACACTGTAGGGAAACATCGGAAGTGGAAGGCTGCTGTGTGGAGCCCCACACGACGGGTCGTAGAAGCTACTGAAGGAGAAGGTGAATCCAGTCAATTTGCAGAGATGAAAGCCATCCAGCTGGCCTTAAATATTGCTGAGTGAGAGAAGGGGCCAGTCCTTTACTTCTACACTGACTCATAGATGTTGGCAAACGCCCTGTGGGGCTGGTTGCAGTAGTGGAAAGAAAGTGGCTGGCAGCATAGAGGCAAACCCATGTGGGCTGCTGACTTGTGGCAAGATATTGCTGTTCGGATAAAGAACTTGGTTGTGGAAGTATGCCATGTAGATGCTCATATACCCAAAAATTGAGCGATGGAAGAACATCAAAACAACCCTCAGGTGGCCCAAGCTGCAAAAATTAAGGTGGCCCAAGCAGATATGGACTGGCAACATATGGGTGAAAAATTTATGGCTCGCTGGGCCCATGACTCCTTGGGCCATCAAGGAAGAGATGCAACATATAAATGGGCTTGTGACCGAGGGGTGGACTTAACCATGGATGCTATCTCACAGGTTATCCATGAATGTGAGACGTGCTGCAATCAGGCAGGCCAAGCGGTTAAAAACTCTTTGGTATGGAGGTTGATGGCTAAAGTATAGATATGGGGAGGCCTGGGAGATTTATTACATTATGCTCCCACAAACTCGGCATGGTAAGCGTTATGTGCTCACAGTGGTAGAAGCAACTACCGGATGGCTGGAAACGTGCTGTGCCCCATGCCACTGCCCAGAACACTATTCTGGGTCTTGAAAAACAAGTCTTGTGGTGGCATGGCACCCCAGATAGAATTGAGTCAGATAATGGCACTCATTTTCGAAATAATCCCAGAAACACCTGGGCAAAAGAACATGGCATTGAGTGGATATATCACATCTCCTATCATGCCCCAGCCTCTGGGAAAATTAAGCAGTACAATGGGCTCCTAAAGACCATGCTGAGAGCAATGGAAGTGGAACTTTTAAACATTGGGTCACACATTTAGCAAAGGCCACCTGGTTGGTCAATACTAGAGAATCTACCAACCAGGCTGGCCTGGCCCAGTCAAACATTCTATGTACTGTAGATTGAGATAAAGTCCCGGTAGTGCACCTTAAAACTATGCTGGGGAAGACTGTCTGAGTTATTCCTAATTCAGGTGAAGGTAAGCCCATATGTGGAATTACCTTTGCCCAAGGACCCAGGTGCAGAAGGATGGGGAAGTCCGATATGTGCCTCAAGGGGACTTAATGTTAGGTGAAAATAGCCAATAAACTGTATTAGATTAATCACCACACCACCCTATCAATGCTTTGCTATGGTTGATACATATTGGGCTAATGGCATCATATTCATGAAAGCAAACATGAACTTGGATGAAGTCAGGACTGGATTCAGCAACTGATGCCCAGTGACTGCTGCAGACTGTGAATACAGATGGCGTCAGATACATCAGCCACCAGCTCCAACTGCAACAGAGACTGCATGCCCTCCTCCTGCCAGGTCCAAGGTCACCTGCGCCCTACTGACTGAGCATTGCTCCTCCTGCCTTAAGGGACTGACTATTACAACAGACGGAACCTGAAGTTATGGACCAAATGAACTCATGATACATTCTGGAGTGATGGCCCATGGACTGAGGGAATGATATCTATGTGCACATGTCTATGACCAAGGAATAAGATAGTAATTAATGAGAATACATCAGAAACATGGAATGTGAGCATAACCTAAATGATATGGAATAAGGGGTGGATACTGTCCTAGTTTGGGCTGGAATAGAGTTCATGTTCATTTTGGTAGCTGGAGGAGTGCTGATGCACACTGAGATTTCAGGGACTCTCCAGCTCTGTGTGCCCTGCCTGTGTGCAGGCGCGGGGGGGGCGGGGGGAGCACAGCTGGAGTGCTGGGCCCGGATTGGCCGATAGTCCATGTCATGTGACATTGTGCTCACTATAGAAAGGCAGGAGTGGGTGGGAAGAGGCGCTCTCACTTCCAGGAGTGTCACTGCGGTGTCTCTGTATTTCGGGATCACCAGCCAGGAACAGGCGGGTGTCGGCTGGCAGGTGGTGAACAACTGTATTGTACATTACCCATTTATACTGTTACCGTATTATTCTATTACTGTTATTAAACTGTTTTTATCTCAACCCACAAGTCTCCCTTTGCCCCTCTGATTCCCTCCCCTTTCCCAAGTGGGGGGAGGGTGGGTGAGCAGCTGCGTGGTATTTAGCTGCTGACCAAGCTCAAACCACGACGTAAGCATAAATCACTCCACAGTTTTAAGTAAGGTTGATGTGATTTAGCTTGAAACAGCTGAACTGAATTTCATTATTTATTGAAAAAAATACAGACTTGGCCCTTTGCTTTTTAACATGGTAACAAATGCAGGCTAGCCCTCAAATGCCTAAGACAGTGATGCAGATTACATAGAGGCCAGTGACACAGGAAGAAGCAGCAAAGACACTGAACAATTGAAGTGGTATACTGAGAAAGACCAAGTGAACAAACTACATTTGACAGAACTCAAAAGAAGTTTGAAGATATTAAGGACTCTCCTGCAATGTGTGCTCTTTATGCATGCTTTATATTCTATAGCAACGAACGTATCAATTTATAATTTAATTTCTGATGAATGATTGAAGAGATCTAGCTAAAAAAAGTTCAGTTTCTTTGAGTGTGTTTAAGACTGACCACAGTCATTATAAAGCCATTATGTTTTCAAGTAAGCTAAGTAATTTAACTTGATTCAAGTAAACCACAAAACCAAAACCCAGTCTTGTCCTCTCTTCCCTCCAGCCCATTTGTGACCTGGATGTAGATGTATGAATTAAACTTCTTCATGTGCACACAAGAGAGCATGGCCACACTGTGGCTCAGTTACACACAGAAGCAGTTAAACTGTGGTGTGCATATTGCCCAGGATTGAATGAACACTTCATTAGTGGTTTCCTGTTCACCTGAGAAGCAAGGTAACTTGGCTAATATGAAGGTTTTGAACAAGTATTTTTGATGTAATTATGTTTAATATTTCTATTAAAAAAACCCCTCTATATCCTGGAACAATCCTAAAAATACTGTATTTTATATTCAATACAAAGATTACTTTGTTTAGCTTAAGAGTAAGCCCACACTTTGGAAAAAACCTTAATTGTAGCAAGGCAGGTTCCAAGAAGGTGAAATAGAGGTCTGTATTTGACTTGTAAGTGTATTAGTCCTCTTTTTATTAAAGTATCACAACATCTCTTGCAATCTCCAACGTGCAATATAATTGTACATTTTATCTAAAATTCAACATAGTCAGAATACAATCCACTGGGAGCATCCTGAGGCAGCTTCAACGCAATCTACTTGGGAAGATGCCACCAGCTGAATCTCTAATATCGTTTCCTGTGTTCTACTATCCATGTGCTGACAGATCAGCCTCATCACACACAACAGACACTCTGCCACATGCAACAGACACTAGGCTGATGTAATACGATTCCTCCACTCCTTGAACTTCATTGCTTACAGGTAGGCAGGTTCTTTGAGAAGAGTGCCACAGAGGCACTTCACTCTTGTGAGGACATTATGTGATGCTTAACTATTGTTCTGAAAATATCTTTCATCTCACTGCATTGCATTGCAATGCACTGCACTGTCTTCAAAGGAAAGAGAATCACCAAAAATGTGCCTGAATGGGAAACAGAGTACCAAGTCTCATTCTGTACTTGGACAAGTACTTATAAACTGCAGTTCCTTTCTCCTATGCTACTAGCAACAAATCCACGTATTTTTTCACTTATGCAGGTTAAAAATTAAAACAAACAAAAGTCTTCAAAGTGGACCCTGAGGGTAGGGACTCATGACTCCTACAGTTCAGCTAGGATAGATTTTTTTTTTTGTTTGTTTGCTACAAAAAGCTGGAAATAATAGTTTACACTGAAAAATTTAAAAGAAATTTATCTGAGTCTGTGATCTAAGAAACTGTTTTCTATACCAATCACACAGTGCACTGGAGACAAAACACAGTTCTGATCTTATTTAAGAAGTCATGTTCAATATCACTTTCTAGGAAATCAGTAACATTAATCTCTGAATAAGTTACAAATATTAGTGAAGAAAGTTACAGGAATGTAACAGACTAAGAACTCAGTTTACAAATAAACCCAAAAAGACAAACATTTTAAAATTATGACATGTACTACCAGAGTATTCCAGAGTCCTCATCTTGGATCATCCTAGCTGTTCCAGAGAACACAACTCTTAACTCAAATTTTGTAATTCAAACTTAGATCTTCACTTTTTTTTAATAATCTGCAGATTAGATTGGCTTTTAACTTAAATAAAAGCTGCAGCCAAATGCAGTCTTTCTTTCAAAAACAGAGCCATGCTGTTGATAGTTTAATGCAAGAGAAGAAGCAGAACTGTGCTTCACTGCAAACACTCATTACAGAGAAATGCTTACATCCTATTGCATCCCTCCACATTCACAAAATCAGTGAATGTGACACACAAAGCTCTTGAATAGGAGCAACTCTTACAGAGCACAAGAGCAGTGCAGAAAATGCAACACAGCAGAGGTCCCTAGATTAGAATAACTCCTAAGAGTCTTTCAGCAGTAACCCTGCCACTAAAACCGACTGGACTTTGAACAGGAGTAGACTTGGCAAATAGGAAACCTTTATTCTATTCAGCAGGGTTTCATCAAGATAGCTTCCCCTTGAGCTTTATTAGGCTACCACCTTCCATACTTCCTAGTAAAACTGCTTGATCATCATCGTGGTACCTTGCTTCAAAGAGGAAAACGCCTATTGTGAATTTTTACTTCATTTACATGGAAGAAAAAGTCTCTCCATCTTTTAGAGTCCAAAGAATTGAAATTTAAGAGAAGTATCATTGTAAAAGTATTAATTTATTGCTTATGTATTAAAATACTCAGAAACCAGACAACACTGTATTATCACTTCTGAATAATCTTCCAATCATTTTGAAATCCAGAAAGTCAGATGGTATGCTTGTAGTACTGAGATTCTCCTGACTGAGAATCAGTGTGCGGAATAAGCCATATGAAGAACCAAATCCAAATTTGTTAACATCAGCTTCCAAAATTAAGTCTCTTTTTGCCACTGTGATTCACCTCACAGCAGAGCACAAAGGCAAACTTAAATGGCTCATATTTGCTTAAGCCTTACCTAGTTGAAAGCCCATCTTAAAACCAGGTTTCAACTCACAAATATGTCAGCTTAGAACAACTGTCAGGTTGTCAACTCTCACACATGAAACAGCTCCTGAGTTGCTACAGCATGTCATAATAAGGTAAACTGTCACCAGCTTCAGTTTGCCTACGAGACATGTCATCTGTATGTACTGGTATCCAGCAGCTGAGTTTTAAATGGCTTAACTGCCTGTGAATCAAGAACAAGACATACAACAAAGACAGAAGCACTGCTGCCATTCTAAGGGACGTGCTTGCTCTCCAGCTATGTAATAAGGCCACCACAATCAAATTAATTTGAACAGCTACACAGGACTGCTGTCAATGCAGAACTAAACTCCATTTTATCTTTCTGGACCAGTTGAGCTACACTAACAATAGTAATACATCACTGATCCTATAAACAGGCTTGAAGAAAGCTGCCAGTGTTGAGTACCACATCATGAAGTCCAGTTCAAAATGCACCTATGCAACACAGGGCTTAAATGACAGCCTGCTGACAGCACTTTACTTCCAAACTTCCTGAAGTTTCCTTCCAAAGTAAGTTCTCCTACCATGAGCTAATTTAATGCTAACAGCTGATGTTTCAGAAGACAGCATATGTAGAAATACTTGTAGACAGAATTTATACAGATCCAGAAGCACCTTAGCATTTGTTGTGACTTACATCAAGTCAAATGCTCCATCATCTTTGTAATACCATGATGATAAAAATCCATTTATTTCACTCATTCCTGTAGTTGTCCACTCCTCCATGTCTTTTTTGAAGATGCATATAACAATTGTCACCTTTCAGTTACTGAGGATGCTCCCCAATTGCCATGAATTCTCAAAGATGATAGGGAGAGGTCTTGCAATCATGTCAGCCAGTTCCCTTGGGTGAATCTCACCTCGTTCTATGAGTCTGTATACGTCCATTTTACTTAAGTACTCTGTAACTTGATCTTCCTCTACCATGGATGGCATCTCTCTCTGCTCCTTAAATTCTGCCACACCTGAGAACAGGCCCTGTCAGTGAAAGCCAAGGCAAAGAAAGTACTGAGTACCTCAGATCCCTTCCAAGATCCCCACCGCACCCCCATGTTGTCACACGATGCCTATTCCATTCAGCAGCAGGGCCATGTTGTGTTTACTCTTCTTTTGGCTGTCCACATACTTTTAAGAGGTCTCCTGTTGCTCTCCACATCCCTCAGTTTCAACTCCAACCAAGCTTTGGCCCAATTCCATGTAAGTAATACCAGTACTTTTTGTAGACTTTGGTTTTGCTCAAATCAGGAGCTCTCCCTGCAGCCTAGCAGGCTTACTGTCATGCCTACTATCTTCATGAACATTAGAATGAGTAATTTTTGCAGTTTAAGGAAACTCTCTCTGAAGATCAATGTGTCCTGTGCTCCTTTGCCCTTCACATCAGTCTCTCACAAGATACCACTTACAAGTTCTCTAAACTAGGTAAAATTCTGGGCCTTATTCTGCTAGTTGCCCTCCTCACTTCCCTCAGGATCTGAAACCCTACTATCTCACAGCCATGACAGCCTGGCCTGTCACTATTACTTGCCTGATCAATTCCTCTTTATTTGTAAGCAGCAGATGCAGCAAAGCACTTGCCCTAGCTGGTCCTTCCAAAATCTGTGCCAAAATATTGTCCCAAAGACCCTTCAAGAAATCTGCAGGATTGCTTGCATCCTGTTGTGCTGCCCTTCCATCAGTGTTTCAAGCAGTCCTTGAGAACAACGGCCTTTCACTGGCAGAAGTCATCCAGTTGCTTGGAAGGTTCATCCTCTTCCCTTTTTGATCGGGGTCTCTATAGCAAATGCTTACCACAGTATTTATGATTGCTGCCCTATCCTCTAATTCTGAGGCATATGGACTTCAGGGTGAGTGAGCAGCTGCATGGTATTTGGCTGACAGCCCAGTTTAAACCATGACACAGGACTATCACCCACCCTGTAGCAGAGGTCTATGCTTCCAAGTCATTCCTTCATGCAGCACACAACCTCCCCTCCTCCTTAGGTTCCCTGCCTGTCCTTCCTGCAGAGACTGTTATCCATCTATTGCAGCCGTCTAGTCTTCTAACTAAGGTTATAGCTCTATGACAGAGCACAGTCTTGAAATTCCTCCTTTTTGTCTTCAGGACTTGAGGAATTGGAATAATGGGATCTCAAACACAGTGCGAGATGGCCCCCTTCCACTGCCCACCCCAATCACATTGTCTCTTGCAAATCCTGTTCTCCTAGAAGCCCAAGATGTGGATGGCTACTTATTCCCCTAGAGGTTCTGTCCAACTTAGTTTCTGATGTGCCAGTGTGGTCATTCCAACGGGCACCGGTGACACATCACCATCATGGTTGCGTCAACTCCCAACAGCTCTCTGGACCCTCAGGACACCCCATTCTGGGCCAACTGTTCCATTAAACTGCCAGGTTTGCATGTCTTGGTCATTGGTGCTATCCGTGTGTTTGTTAAGTAAGAAGTGAACACAAGTCCACTCTACCTCACTTCAAGATTTGCTACTTGACAAGCAACTTCACCCTGTCTTTCAGTTCCCAAACATAGTTGAATCATCTTCTGAGTTAAGGATCCATCAACATGCTCCCTCCTCCTATGCTGTGCTCCAAAATGCTCATGCTGAATTAGGAATCAAATCAGTTGTACACAAACTTATTTCTCCTTAATCACTATCACACAGCTCTAACACGCAGTATCTTGTTCCATTTCCTATCATTTAGTCTGAATATTGCTCAGTACAAGAAAGTAATACAAATATTCTATTGTATTTTACCATGTGCTGAGTTTACAGCAAAGGTCACTGCATTTGTATGTTTTTCTTCTGCTATGAAAAAAAATACTTTAAACAAGTATGGGTCTTCAAGTGTTAAGATAGATACTTATAAGAAATTTAACCAAGAGGCAAATATATTCTGTTATTTAGGATTCATCTTGGAGCACACTTCTATGATCTTGTATGCAGACAAAGATTGGGGAAGGTTCAACACTTTTGTGGTTTTTATATTAACATTGTAGATGCATTTCTGCCCATTTTAAACACTTTTCTCCTATCAGTAAGTATTACATCTGGCATGAATATGCCCTCTAAACTATATATACTCACAGCTGTTTAAATAACAGATGACAAACTCACAGGTATTTCAACTAATCACTTGGTCCAGAGCAATTACATAATAAACAGGAACATGTGGACCTCAAATGCAAGGTGCACTTCTGTACCAGCTGTACAGATTAACAGCATTGCAAATTAGAGCAACAATACATGCAATTAAGCATTTGGATTATGTCAGTTATTCACCTCATCACGTTCTGCACTTAAGCAGACAGCAATGAAGTCCCCTGATCTAGTCTACCTGCCTGTGAAGTCAGATCAAAAACATCACAGCTGTCCAGAGCTGCTGGAGAGTAGCAAAGGGATAGGAACAGTGTACTGATGTAATGAAAATGGGAGTCAAATAGGAACAGGATCCTTGGATCATGAGAACAGGTTTTAGTCTGCTGATCTTCCCCCAGTTTTAACCTGAATGTTGCCTTCACAGAGTAAGTCCATTTAGAAACATTCACATTACATCAGCAAAAAAAATTAATGCTATACTAGCATTCTGGATTTCAGTGTGATCAATAAGGATGCCAGCTTTTCTTCATGCATTTTATAACTTAAACCTGTCAATCTCAGGTTCATAGTTATGCATGCATGCACATCACAATCACACACATAAACGTTTACATATGCTTCTACACATAGCAAAGGTATCCCAATACAACTGAAGTAACTCTTATACAGAAGACAGAACGAAGTTACTTAGGAAAGCTTTCTAGATATACACTTAAAAGACGCCGATGCACTGCTGAAAACCCTGAGCAGACAAGGGAGCCACAACAAAAGCAAACTACTGCTAGAAGTTGGAAGCAGCTTGGTATCTACTTCTCAGAGGCCCCTAGTCATAAAACGGAGCCTTTCTGAAAGTCATAAGCAATAGTTTGTGCTTAAAAGATTGCCCTTTTGTAATCTGCACTGTTGAACTCCTATTTATATTTTGTTAATATTTGCGTCAGAAGAAAACATATTAATGAGAATCTATCCAGAACAAAAGAAGCAACCAGTGAACTACTTGCCCTTGCACGTTCTTAGTTCTTTTCAGTCTCTTTAAAGGCCAGCCCCCCCAGATGAATTACCAAACTTGGACAGATGGAATTGAGCACTTTTCCATTAAACTTTGTTTTGTTTGAAACATAACCAAGTAAAATAAGTCCCTTATTATGAAAAGGAAG
This sequence comes from Tyto alba, assembly GCF_018691265.1. NCBI lineage: Eukaryota > Metazoa > Chordata > Aves > Strigiformes > Tytonidae > Tyto > Tyto alba. The sequence continues at coordinate 24,835,983 of NW_024881261.1, read as the reverse complement.
AACTTGTAAGTTTCCATGCAATGTTGTGTATCAAACCAGAGATCTGAAAGAACAGCAAGTGCTAGTAACTGGTTTTACAATACACCAGTACCTAAAGTGAATATTTCCCTCAAACGAGCATTTCAAGTTATCCCAGCAGACTCCCTTTTGTCTTATAAAACATCAAATACTTTGTTTTGAAATTATATGAACAAGTTGTGAAGACACAGGTTCAAAAGCGTAGCTGGAAAAATCAAAAACCAGCCGAGTATTCGACAGGGCAGCTCAATACAGTCAGGTCTGCTCAGCATTCGAAGTTCAGAGGTACGACCGCGAGGGGAAGGCAGAAATAGGTAAGGTGAAAGTGTGAGCTTATTAAGACTTAAGATTCCTAAAACTAATTCATGTTACCGTTTTTTTTCATAACTATTCTCTGTGCCTCTGAACTGTTCTTATCTATGTCAACGGGAGGAAGGTCAAAGATAGAGGACCTTAAATAGGTGTTAGTACCCTCTTTGAAAGCACTTTTGAGGCAGCTTCAAAGGACCTCAATGCCAAGATCCACACAAACACTATAAAAAAAGGAAAGACTAGCTGTAACTTGAGATGCTTAGATCAGTGAACAACCTGCTACATTCTCTTTTCTTCTTTGTCTGGTTAAAGAAAAGCTTTCTTTGTGATGAACAGAGTAAGCCAAAGATTCTCTCATTATTGTTACAAGAAATAATGCCAGCTCTCATTCCTCTCCACATCCTCGAGTAAACTCAACACAGGGGGCCCAAAACCTTTAGTTCCTTTATAGAAAGCTTCAGAGAAGAGGTTAGGCCTAAACAAATGCCCTTCATGAAGGGAAGGAAAGGTAAGGATGACTGCATTATAGTCAGACCAACAAAAGGCACCCTTTGAGTGAATTAATTGGCTAACACTTATTTTACCTGTGCCAGTTGCCAGTAAACCCCTTGTATGGAGGTTCCGTGTACAAAGTGGACTACTTGTAAGCAGAGTGAAAGCATGAGCAAGAGAAAAGGAATTGAAGTACCCATAAAAGCAAGACTTACATGCACAGAGGGCATCAGTCCTGAATACCAACTGGATGCATAAGTTTGTCAGTAGGTTAAGTAGTTTAGAAGATTTTATAAGCAACTTTTAAAGTAATTATTTAAATTCACATTTTAAAATTATTAAATAAATGACACTGAACAGTAAATTGCTTATAGAACTGTATCTGTTGAATGAATTTCCTTTAAGAACTGTCACAATCTTCTGGTGTTTAATATTGTCAGCACATGAATACAGTTGTTAAAAATATACCAAACATGCTCATTAGAAAATACTACCTATTTGCCTTCTTATAGGCTCTACATACTCCTACAAGACTCACTGACATGATGGGAAGGACACCTAGGAGGCTATGCCTAATATAACAAGTAAACTGAATATTCCCAGAACCTTTACACGGTACACTGAGGCATCCATACCATTAAGCTCTGACTTTCAGCTACAGTGTTAACCTGGCTGTTAACATAAAGCTCCCAGACTCATGGCTCAGGAAAATTGTTATCACACTTGGGAAGTGACAGATGTCATGGACCAAAACTCTATCAGGGATGATTTTAACTGGTTTAAAGTACATAACCAAGTTCCAGAGCCCAAGAGCTTTTTTCCTATCATTGTTTTATTCATATCTACAAAAGATAGCCTAGTAGTACTAAAGAATGTGAATAAAAGTGAAATGGGGAGTCAGTACTAAGAAGTCAAAAGGCACATCTAGGAAGTCACTGCAAATATTTATTTGCTCAGGTAAGTGGTCATGACACATATACTCTGTAAAACACAACAGAAGATACAAATTGTGTTCGTCTTACGTGAGCAGCAAAACATCATTTCTGTTCATTTGCTCTACTAAATCATGCTGTAGAACAACGAATTAATCAAATAAGATTTAGAAGAAAGAACCAACAGATGAAGGAGGTTATTAGGGAATGTCATGGTGACACACAGTTAGCCAGCAGATACAGAAACTGCATGATATAAAAAGAGCGCATTACCTACCAAGCACTGAACACAAAATCCACTACAGCACATTTCAAAAAGCTAAACCCAAGACATGGCAATCTGCTAAATAGCTACTGTTACTCAAAACAGCAGTAAACAAGCAAAAAAAAAAATTATTTACAAGAAGGTAGAACTGCCTTATAAAAGCGATGGCACTGGAAAAGAAAGATATCTGTTAAGTAAGCTACAAGGTTATCGCATTGAGGTGAGATGTCATACAGTGCCTCAACAACAGGGTGACAGGCTACAAAATAGCCACTTTGTCCACTCACTTGCTGCAACAGAACTACACTCTGCAGTCAAAACTAGAAATTCCTGATCATTAAAGATGCACTACTTCATTAAAATCTGTTTTCAGCCCACCAGTCTTCAGCAGATGGCTTCTCCTGTTCGCTAATGCCCTATAAAGACAGCTTTGTCCAACAAGCATTTGTTTTCTTTGTTACCATGTTTGGCCTTGCCTTTTAGCTGTTTTCAATACTATCTGAAATAAAGATGCTCTTCAGTTAAAACAGTCTTAGCTTCTGTATCTGAAGTGACATGCCCGCTTTCTTTTGCAGTTCTGATAAATGCACAGTGTCTTGAAGCTATATAGAAGTGATGCCAAGAAATCCCAAGAGGCTGATTTTCTTGGAATAATTTTAAGTCAACAAAGCTTGATTCAAAATCCATCTTTATTCCCCTCTCATCTAAATCTCAGCTCGACAGAATGTTCCTTATTAGTTATTTAGGAAAGGCCAAACTCATGCCTTCGGGTCAGCAACATAATCAATCATCAAAAAAAGAACATAAAATAAACAGCAGCATTCAGGCTCCCTCACAAATTCACAGCTCCCAGAGAGACATTTTCAACTCCCTAAAAAAAAAAAAAAAAAAAAAAAAAGAAAAAAGGCAGGTAATTCAACCTTTCATTTGGACATGATACATCTGTAAAGACATGTCCCAGCTGAAACCAGGACAACATATACCAACAGAAACAACCAGAAGATTGACACAGTGTTCTGTATTGGGGTAGACAAGTCAGTCAGTATTAACAAAAAACCCCATAACCAGAATGATTCAGTACAGGCCACCACAGGTAATAAATGACACAGGCTTGTTTTATATAGAACCTTGTATTTGTGGTGTTGACTTCATAGGAGTAGTTTCAGAACACATTTTTCCAATATAACCCATCAAAAAAAAAATCCTGTTCCTCTCCACCCTCGGCCTCTCATTCTTACCCTCTGTTGTTTGCCACACCCTCAGCAGTAACAAGAGTTATTTCAGAACTGTAATGTGAAAGAGTGCATGCTGAAATGCTCTTGGTTAAAATAAATGTTATCTTAAAAAAAAAAAATATGGTCCCACTTCATCACCATCTCAATTCTGTTTACAGAGCATAGCAAAGTATAACTGTAAACAACTTTTTTTTAAAGTGTGTTTATTCCTCAATTGCATTTCTGATGTATTTCAGCATTTGTTACAGAAAACTGTAAAACATCTCAACACCAGACTCTGGAACAAAACAGTATAAGGAGTGTTTACAGAGAGAGTGTATTGTTCCACAGATGTCCTTATTTTCCAAAGGTTATTTCTACTTCATATCCACACTTAACTGATCTAAATACTTTTAAAGATTCCCTCTGATTTTCTTCCAGTAGTTTTTCCAAAAGATTATTTTCTGGTGAATGCATTATTTCCCATGACCAGAGTAAGGAATTTACACTATCATTTCTATATGAAAACATACTGAAGAAGAAGATCCAACTATTTAACAGCCGACTGCAGCTTGGGCCTAGATCTAAACAGCAGGCAGGTATCAGAAGTGGTTCCCAGCAGTTCCGTAAGCATACCAGAACTTATACGCCATATATTTGAGCACAATTCCTCTGATCTCTCATAACAGATTTGCTCTATTACAGCATCCACCTTTACCTCTTTTTTCCAGTCTGCTTTGTTTTCTAGAAGTTAATTTATGAATTACTATAAAGAATACAAGTATTCCCAGTTGAAGGTCTGTGTCTTGTTTCCAGATGAACATAGAGTTTTAAATCAGTTACCCCCCACCTCAAACTTACTAGAAGGCAAGCCTACACAGCTACTTAACACAAACTAAGGCTATACAGTGAATAAATAGTGTGAATTCATCATAATGGAGAAAACTGTATGTCTTCTCATTACTTTTGCCCTCTTTCACCTGTTTAGTGCTTCTGTTAATAGTCTGTCATTGTTTCTGTGTTCAAGTATTCTTAAAAGAAGAAACATCACCATTTCCATACTGTAATGGCTTTGCTCATCTGCCTCATTCCATCTTCCTACCAAAAAATGAAATAAAGAAAATTTGTCACCTTTTCCAAGGCTCTTCTTTTACTGATATACTACTTTCTCAGAGCAACTGTAAAAACCTCAAGCAGCATTTTTGCTCTATTCCACCACGTAATTCCAACACATATTCTGTATTTAAAAAGTTACTTATCTTCAGAACAGTGATGATATTTTCTCAAATGCTAGTATCACCTATCAGCCCTAAATGACAGGCCACATGTTAGTCCATTACTAGTTTCAAGTTTTTGTTCAACTTGATTTTTTTTTTTTGATGACTGAATAAACATGGTGCTTCACAGAAACTACTGCCTTCTGGTTCAGTACAGAGAAAAGTAATCTAATTTGCTGTTAAAGCAGAAAGCCTAGAAGCACTATAGCAGGAACAAGAGATAAGGGAGTTATGAAATCAATCTTTTGGCACAGCAACATTTCCAAACCTTCTTAATATACCAAAGCACCACAAAGCCAGTGTGGAAAATGGAACTAGAAGACGAGTTCACTGTCCAAACTGCAACTAGTCTTGGAAAGATCAACCCTGACTCCTGAAGACCCTGTGAAAACCCAAGACATAGTAACGGACATGAGTGAGAAAACTAGGCCCAAAATTGCTGAAAAGAAATTCTTATTTTCAATCAAAACCAACCTTTTGTTTGTATCGGAAGACAGAGTTTTTAAGGTACTGGAGCCATGCGGAAGTTGGAAATAACTAGCTGATACTAGAAGATAAAGTGCTGTTTGAATTGAAGATATTCAGAAATAAGCAGTTTTATTTTTGAACTATACTCATGTTTTTCTTCTAGCTTAGCAGAAAATCAAACCTCTTCCCTTTCACAGAAAAACTGATTTTACAGACTATACAAACTCTTTACTAAACTTGTAGGGAGAACAAAATTGCACTAAAGACCAGAAGAAAATCTCATGCTCTTCAGTCTCCTTAAACTGTGCCTGAAGAATATTTTAGCTTTCACGCAATGCAGTTTCAAAATTGTCTCAAACCTGGTGGCAATAAGAAATAAACTCAGTCCCCATTCTCATCAGTACAGATTTACGTTATGTGTCAATGCTTGTAGGACAGTTTTCATGCCTAAAGTAATTCTCTACTCAGTCCACAAGGCTTACTGCTTCTGCATGACAGCCTTAATCAATTAAGATCCTCCACGTTTCCACAGAGAGACGCACATCTTCTGAAATAAATGCGAAGTGGAAAGAATTTGAGAAAGCACTTTACAAAGGTAGCCATCCTTTTTTTGCCTATTCAGTGCCCCATCACCATGCCTTGCTTCTCAATTAAAGCACATAAAGGATTGTTAGGTGATCTGGGTTTAACAAACTCCTTCAAGGACATCTGTCCTTACTCCCCACCCACTTCTAGCCCAGACTATTTCACTGATTCAGCTTTTGTGCACAAATGCCCTTAAACTGTTACATGTGGACACGTGATTATAAGAATCTGCAGTGGAGAAGACGACAGGACTAGAACTGAGATCCAAGAAATGCTGCAGTTCCGTATCTTCAAACAAGTTCTTCAAAGCTGTAAACAGCAAAGGAACATCCCATCCCACCAAATCTTCTTCACGGGCTTTTGCTGAGCTGCTTCGAATTGAGAAGCAACGTAGGCTAATGAATATTGCTACTAACCTAACTGACTTTGAGCAAAAAAGTGGATCTCTTTGTTACCAATTTATAAATAATGGCAATGGTACTGACCTCTTTTACAAATTGCTCTGATGCATACTCATGAAAAGCATTTAGGAGGAAGACGTAACTTTTCATTAACAGTTTATTTTCCCATTACTTGTAGAGGCAATTTTTTGTCCCTCTCATCCCTTGGAAACCTGCCTATCCTGGTGTTATATACTAGCTGTTGCACAAGTATTGCTACTGGTACTCTGCTCCTGCTACAAACCAGGGCTTGAAGATTTACTCACATGTTTGAATGGAACAAGAGAACAAAAAAATAGTTGACCAAGAAACAAATACCAGATTTGGGGAAACAAGCAAACAAGGATATTCAACAGAGCCACTTGTCCTACATCAGACTACAACTCCTCAATATAAATTCTGTTTGTTTCTTCCACTGCCAGAATTAGATTGTCTTTTCCTATCGTGGTCTCCTCACAAAAAACCCCTGAGCTATGCATCCCAGAAGGGAATCAGGGGTTAGTTCAAGCTAATGGGAAAAAAAAAGCGCTATTAAAAACTGAACACAATAAATGATACAAAAGGTCAAAGTCAGCACTGACTTTCCCAAACATAGACAAGTGAAACAAGAAAAAAACCCCAACATGCAAAACAAAACAAAGAACATATGTAGCCCAAATAGAATCCCAGCATCATTAAAACAGGTTTCCTCTCCCAAGCAAGAATAATCATTTCACAATGAACAAATAATCCAAATGAAAAAAAAGGAATTCTGCAGGGGAGGAAGAAACTGCTACAATCAATTGGACCAGAAACACCCTGAAGATAAACAACAAAAGGCTATCAAGGACTTTGCTCCTCAGCATTGAACCCATTTGTTAGCATGATGCAAATGAACAATCAACATACTAGCCAGCACAGTTGGAAAGGTTTATCTTAATACTGTAGTATGGGTCTTTTCCTCCAGCTGCTGCTAGGTCTCCAGCATGGAATTTGCAATCCAGTAAGCAGAAATACAAGACTGATGAGATGAGCTTTGTGAGGAGGTGTGAATCAAAAGATTGATTTAAACTTACAGGAAACAAATATGAAATACTGCAGTATTCCATTCCAGTAATGTTGCGCTCTGTGTTAGATATGCCAAATAAATACTATTATTTCTTGGCACTACAGCCTAATGAATAGAAATAGAAAGCATATGAAGATTCTAAGCTCTGTGAGAGCTCAAGTCACAAAAGTAAAGAAAAACTTCTTGTATAAAGAAGCTCCCGAAGTTTACAAACTAAATGGGACTGCATGGAGAGGAACAGCTACAACACTGTAGCTTCAGTGCTTGCACTGTCAAAACTGTAACAACAATGTAGGCTGAACTGATAGAGGATGTATAAAGGCTTGCCCAAATGCAAATAATATAATCCCCATGAAAGAAATGATAGTTGCATATCACTACAAATGTACATGAAGTGAAACAAACCCAGAATGTGATCTTGTACAATAAAAGCCTGCCCTGTTTTATTTCTGGATCAACTTAAGCTGGAGCCTACTTGGCCAAATTTTATTTTAGAGCAAATACTAAAGATTGATGCAGAAGTCAATTATTTTCGCTTAGGTACAATCCAGTCAATCTCACAGAATACAACAACAACAAGGAAATGAAAACAGAATAAAAAGCCCAAACTCGAGAAATTTGGCAAGAATTATCAGTCCTGTGAAAGGCAGGAAGGTATATGCACAACAAGCAAATTAAGACCCTTGTTCATTTTCAGGAACCCCTTTTGTACATTTAGACACACTGCAAGTAAAAATTAGGTTGCCTATGTGAAAAAACATCAACAACCTTGTTATAAAATAATCTTTAATAAAGCACACTCTATGTAAACAAAATGAAGACTTCATGTAAACTATTTTGTCTTTAGTATGACATGCTTCTAGAAAATAAAACAGGTTAAGCTGTTTTTATCTTAAAAGTGAATTAAGCAAAATGAAGCAGTATCAACTCGGCAATTTTGCAAATCAACAGTTTCACCGTTTGATAAATATTTAGAACTAAACTTTTTTTCCATTTATAACAGTCCAACAAGTTTCTATCACAGTCAAAACTTGCAACTTTCCTATCAAAAAAAAAGGAAAAAAATCTTACCAGGCTTTAAAAACCAGAACAGATACAGATGCATATACTGTGGTTTTAAAAACATTTCTATTTAGATGACCAATGACGCACAGAAATCTACACCTTAAATTTTTGTTCAACATGGTCAGACTAGAGAAATCAAGCATTTTACAGCACACTTTCTTCTCACAAAACTTAAAGTACTCTTGCTAAAAATCTTTTTTCCACATGGAAGATTATAGATTCCCGAAGAGATAGATAGGCCTTACACAAAGCTTTACAGAGTAAGAAATAACAGTATTATCATTTTATATTTGAACTATAGCTAAGTTTAAATGTAGTTAACAAAAAGTTGAAAAAAAAAAAAAGAAGAAAAACCACAAAATCCATGGTCAGAAAACAAATCAAACGAAACACAAATAAAAGAATTTATTTTCCCTTGCAAGTTACAGGATGACCACACAGACTCAATCTGTAAAGATTAGATTAGTTCAAGACACAAGAATGCATCACAATCTGAACAAACAAATGCATTTCACTTACCGAAAAAGAAGCAAATTCTATACCACAAACTACATTTTCACCACACTGCTGACAAAGCAGAAGTTGTGTAGTGACTTAAGGCTGCATTCTTTCCAGCCTGTCAAGTGTCTAGATACATACAACGTAATGTGAGCAGTCAACTGCTTACACACAGTTCTTGAGACCTTCCCCTTTTGTGATTCTAACTATCATATTCTGAAAATTACTTGCTCAGTTACATTTTTATTATTTTAATCTAAAAACTGTTCTGGTTACTGTTATAAAAGAGACAAGTACCAGTAACTGGTTCACAGAATTCAAAATAGAGCAGTTTAGATGCATTACCCATGTAACAAATTAAGACTTAACGTTCAGAGTACAAAGTTTATCTTCCAATAACTTTGAGAACATGACAATCTAGATAATGCTACTGGCAAAAAATATTTTAAATTATTATAATCTTGCTCTTTTCAAGTTTAGAATAATAACTGGGGTTTTGTTGTATCCCATCTTTTCAGGCCAGTTAGAGCAACTTATTCTCAGTAGACTACAAGTAAACAGAAGGAGCGAAGTACAAAAATGGTCAGTCAATTACAATATAGGAGGTAGAAATGAAGAAAATCCCAAGGAAAAAAGTGAATAACTGATTTTGAAGGCTATTTGTGTGAAGACAGATTTTTGGGCTCTCTAATCCAGATGAGGCTATGGCTGCCCCATTTAAGGGCATTCAGCCTCTATCCTGCAAAAGGAAATGAGCCTATGAGTTTTACCTGCCTTTCTACACCTAGGGAAAAACAGCCACAAGCAGTTCTCTCACTACCTTTCACTCAGTTTGCATGTCACTCTCACTACAGAGCCAGACTTTCTCAGTCACCTCTTGGTTCTTCATTCTGTTGGAAATTGAGACAGTCTGAACCCCAGTTAGTTAAGGGAGCCTCTGTCCAGAAAACAAAGGGAAAACACTGTGGAAAGGTACTGAAGGACTCACTGTGTGTTGACGAAGTGGGCAGTTTGTTAGCTACAGCAGAAGCTAAAGCTTGTCTCTGGACCATGTACAGTTGCAGCCTACACCTGTTATATGAACACATCTGCAAAGAGTAAAGGCTTAAGAATAGCAGCAGATAAGCTTAAAGTTAAGGATACCACCAGGTCATGATGCAAGTTTTCACAGAAGTCCTAATGATTCAGACAACCTGATATGCTTCCAGATTCTTCCAGAAGGATAAGAGGGACAATCTGGAAAAATCAGTAGGGTGTTAAGCAGCACATGGTACAGTAATAGAGCACAGATCCAGAGAGACAGAGCATATCCATATCCAGACCTTCTGTGGAATCCCCTGGTTTCACAGCTGTACAAACTCAACCAGAATGTTTGTTGAGAGTGTTTTGTAAGACACCATAGAGTAAAATACAAAGAAAAAGCCCAGAATACTTACCAGTTGTGCCCAAGTAAGAGTTCCCCATCTGCTTTTGCAAGAAGAGATCCTAATTCTATAACAGGGCCAATTTCTACTTAAGTAAGCTTAAGGTTCACTCTGCAGTTCCAGAAATATGCAGTACTTCTCACTGCCTTTCCTAAAAGGTTGCAGAAGGCACACAATGGAACAGCTGTTGTGTTCTGCTCCAGTGATGGCTACATTTCAACGGTGGATTAAGTGGTCCAGAACCACCCTTACCTAACTCACAAGCGTATAGTGAAGCCCGTTTATGAAGTTATACAATGATGAGACATACTAAGTATCTGTATGAACTCTAGTGTAGTCATGCTGGGTAGAACACTATGAGACACAGAAGTTGAAAACTCTACAGTTAAAAATTATTGTCTTTGTCCTGCTGTTATACTGCAATGTGTTATTATTTGCATTTTAATGTTTTTGCATACACCTTCAGGGCAGGAATCCTATTATTGTAACTATCTCCACTGTCATGTAATTCTACAGTGTTTTAAAAGCCTTAAGTAATAGTGAAAACTAACCACAGACAACATACCCTAACTCCTTATCCTCCCTCTAAATTACAGTAGACAGTTCGATTCTGTAGTACTGAGGACACTCAGCTGAGAAGTTTCTTTAAAAATTTTGTCTGGAGTTTCATTGCAGCTTAAAGATTTTGGGAATAACAAATTCATACTTAAACATGAATGCCTGAAGCTTTCTAACAGGTCAGAAAACTCAGCAAAATAAAGCAGCAAGTACATATATAGCCATGAGCATCTATGCTTTCTTTGGTAACGATTTCCACTAAAGAAGTGATGAACTTGAAGGCAAAAACCAAAACAGATTGCTTCTATGTGACAATTCTTCAGCTAAAACAGTTTTTTAGCTAAAAGATCATATAAGTTAAAAATATTAGAATGTAGAGAATGCCTTGGACTAACACCTTCTTCGCTATAATCACAAATAATTGCCTCCTTTTACACTAATGAGCAAGGCAAAATGTAAAGTAATTTAGACAATTCATTCAGGGTAATAGCTTTGTGAGCTAATATTACTGCTGAGAGATCCATTCTCAATTTCCTTGAGTACAACGGCAGAGCAGCGGTAAGTTTTTCACTTCAGGGAGCTTTTCTATATTAGGTAAATATAAACAGATATCACATTATCTATTGATAAAAACAACAACACAAGTTAAATAAAGTTTCATGTGTTACAATTTCTTTTAACAGCCATTAGCTCCCTGGATCACAAATGTAAAAAGAACACTTCACTTACTGAAATCAATGAGAAATCTTCCAAATCCTTGCCTTTGGTATTGAGGCATGATCATTATGCAGGAAACATTGTACTTCTGCTGGCAAAGCTTTTCCTGTGGGAAGGAGAAACAGATCAAGTACGTCCAAGCACTGCTGAAGTGGGCAATTGCCTGCACCTGCCACTGTCCTTGTAAAATATTCCAGTAAGGTGAACAGATGCATGGGGTCAGTACCAAAGTCAAATAATTCCATGTTAAAATTTCATTATAAGAATGAAGTATCAGACATACCCTTTAAAACACTTTTTAAAATTAGTTAACTACTCAGCATCTTAAGAATGAAATACATTGTCTAAACAGCATCATGAAGTTTCAGTGCTGTAAAGGAGGAAGACGGAAAGAAGAGGGAAATATTTTCATGCTTCACTGACCATTCTGTCAAGGACGTAAAAGTGGAAAATAATATCCATACAAATGGTGAAACTGTATTTTTGGCAATTGCTACACTAAGTGCCTGCTGGTTTCCATCTTTATTTTGTCTTCTCTGAATGAATATGGGGTTAAGGTGGAGGGGGAGAACCCCCTACCCATAGAACTAAGAAGTTACACTTGAAGCATAGTAACTTTTTCAAAGCTGGGTGCTTCTCACCTGAATCCAAATCAAGGCAGAATGGTCAGAAGCCAGAGCTCTTTCAGACAGAATTAAGTAATATAACATACAGACTATGGAGGCAAATATTACACTGATTGTCTAAGACAACAGAAGGAAAAATCTAAATTAGGAAGCTGTTCTAACAATAAAAGGTTGTAAGTTCTTTCGTGTTTATTGATCAAAATGAAGAGCCCTGAAGTCTTGTTACCTCTAAAAGATTACACACCAAAACCCCGCCCCCAAAAACCAGTACTAGGTAGTTCTGAGGGAGACTGAATAAATCAACCTAAAATATCCAGGTCAGCATAGCTGACAAGAAGTTGTGGCAATTACATTTATAGTTTAAGACATCACCTATCACTTCAGCCTCCTCACAAAAGACACCAGACCAGTGATGACACTAACAGGATCACAGGCCAGTATGTTGGCTTCCAAACATCTCTTCAGCTGTGAAAGCCATATTTTGCAAGATGTCTTAGTTTCGACTGTATGGTGAAGTATTTTCTTTGTATAGGCTTCCCAAAATCTCAAGACTGCAACTAGTACAAAGTTCATATCCTGGCAATGTATTTGTAATCAGGGAAGAAAAGACAGAACATTGGTGCCAGCAAGAGCATACACACATACTTTTTTTTTTTTTTTTTTTTTTCTCTCCAAGTTGGGGGAAGCAGGGGACATGACAACACATGCAATTCAGTAAATAATTTGAGATGAAGTTTTTTTCATAAATTTTGGTAGCTAAAACATTTGTGATCATCATATGCGACAAACAAACTGGCCAAAAGCCACAGGGGTGAAGCAAGAGAAGAAAACGCATCCTTGCTGAAAGAAGCAACAAACATCAAGAGAAACTCACCTTAACACCTGCAATATCTTAAAATAAATCTAGAAAATACTTGCCTATATCAGAGTTGACATGTTTGTATGCCACAAGAACTTCTGACTGACATAAGAGACAGTGCAAATTGTGCCTACACATCTCACTGTTACTTTAATCCCAGCAAGGCGCACATCTTGGAATGAATTGGTCAGACGCCCAAGAGATCACTGTATAATATGCAGGTACTTTGACAAGATTTTTAGACTTCTTCAAAATAGTATCTTCATACAAATCACTTCTTAAAGAAAGAAAATTATATAGGTGATAGGAGGTGGTGATACTAGGGGCAAGAAGAACTGAACTTCTGAGTAATGGTACCAATTCATCACATTTCTTACAGAAAAATTATGGACAATACTGGAAGCTTTTACTCTTGCAAGCATATCTAATTATACTTCACCAATACTTTTGGTCATTTTTGTCAAGACAGTCCACATAAGTATTATTTTTGTCTATAGCAGCCATCTATTGATTTAACATTCAAAGCAAAAAACACAATCAACATACACATCCAGTCTAAGGAAGGCATCCACCATAACGTTAGGCAATGCATTCTCACATCCAGTGCAATGAGTAACTGCATTAGATCAGACTGTACACAAGAGATGAACACAGCTGGCCATTTATGTCTAAAATAGCCAGCCTGAACTGCTAGCAGTAAAAACATGAAAACACATCAACTTCTCAAATACCTACCACTTCTAGAAGCTAGGTTATGTATACTATTGCAAAAATGGTAGGGGGAGGAAAAAGATTTATTTCTCAACTGAAACCACAACACATTCTAGAACAAAAAAACCAAACAACCCCCCCTTTCAATGCAAGTGGCTGAAAGCACATATAATTTCTCAGTTTGTATCAGTCTAAGACAAGAAAGTACAAGTGTATTTCAGACAATGCACATTATATTTGAGATTTGCAGATAAGATTTCAAGCTTCTGAATTGTTTTTCTTTGCTGTTGGCACAGGTATTAAGGAAAGTGGAAAATAACAAATGTTAACCCCCCCCAACACTATTTTTTTTTTTTACCTTTGAGAAATATCCAACTAAATGGCAGCCTTTCTCATCATTTTTTGTAAGGACATAGAAGAGGAATGGTTCAACATCATAATACAAGGTTTTGTGGTCCAAAAAGAGCTTAGCTAACAAACAAAGATTCTGACAATAAATTTTGCTCACATTTCCATCAACCTAGAAAGCAAGACAGATGCAGTTATTTCCAATGCCATAAACATGTTAAGACAAAACAACTTAGTGAATCAATCATGTCCCTAGAAGAAAATGTGAACAATATGGTGTTACAGCAAAAAACCTCAACACATTAAGGTCAGAAGAGAAATGCCCCAGAGTCTTGTTAAATAAGAGTTCTCCAGTTAGTACTAATTACTTCACATTTGTAAGTATCCTCTAAGTATCTGGATTTATTAAACAAAGTAACTTCACGTTGTTCCAAGTTAGACTTACCTCTTTCACTTCATTCCTGGAATGAAAATGACTATGACTGGCAGACAACAAAAACATACTAGTTAGAAGAACACTAAACTGTGGTTTGTTAGAAGGCAGTGGTGTACAACAGTTAAAAAGAACAACAACAAAACAATGAAGTGTATTATGTTGAATCTTCAAGGTGTAAGGCCAATGAGTAAGTTGCCAATTATGTATCAATCACAGTAGTGTTTTTGATGAGTTAGACAAGACAAAATTTCTATGCCAGACTAAAACACTATGGAGTGAGAGAAGTAAATTTTCAGGCTAAGTACTACAATTAGTCTAGGTATGTTACGAGTGTAAAGAGTCAAGCTGTGACTCAGACAGCTACAGAAAAGCCAGACATAGATGCAGATTTCCTAGATTAATTAGTTACTCCCTGAAAGGAAGTCTCAAGTCAAAGGCAATAGCACTCTTGAAATAATCATCTTAATGGAAAGGTTTGCTTGTACTGATGTTCTTTGATAAAGTTGGTAGCTGTATTTCATTTACAGAGACAGTAAAATGGTATGGTACAACAGGCTGAAAAAGAAGCCATATTTTATTCTAGTTTGTTTTTAGTAAGAATCCTAGTTACAAATCTGAGTAAAATGCAACCTTTTGGATATATTTAGGGGCTTCAAGGTGACTTCAGTAGTATAGTTGAATTATCTGGATTAAGGAAAAAAACATTTAATGAACAACTACTGCTCCTAAAGGCATTAGAATAAACTTGCACACAGCACTCAATAACCTATCAAATACATTAAGATTTCATCCAACTCACTCCATTGTCCATATACTTTTAATTCCTTTTCACACTTACTTGCAACTGTGCAAATTAAATGCAAACATTAAGCAAGTAGAAATCATCACTGGGTAAATCATAAGCCTGAAACCCCATATTATGTAAACTCTCTTTGAGGAAGAACATTTGCACAAAACTTCTTCAATTCCAGGGAAACACAGCTTGTTCATGAGTATTAAATGTGAGAAGAGAAAAATAAAATGGGGGAAAAAAAAAAAGAGGGACTGTAAGTTCAAAAGCAAGCATCTGTCAAGTTTCTTGGCTATAACACAGTAGTAAACTATGTCAAAGTCTTCTCTCAAATCTGTCAATGTCATGCTCTGGGCAGATGCACATAAATCTTAAATGCCAAGCTCATTTCTATTTCTTTCAAAAACAGAAAGCATGAAGGAAGCCACAAACCCTTCATCTTGCCCAACAGAAAATGGGTGCACAGAATTCCTGAAAGTATCTACGACAACAGGCATCAACTGATGAATAAATTCTTACAGTTATCAGAATAACAACTGACATTAACCTTTGAAATAAAAACCCCACTTTATTTCAGAAGTTTTAACATAAATGCCTACCAAAGGACCTAAAATAGAGAAAATAAATAAAAGCAATGGAGAAGGAATTGGGACTTTGCTTTCACATGCACCTTGTTTTCCTTGTGGTTTTTGTGTCAATTCCCTGTCTCCCCCCTTCCTCAGAACTGTACTTTTTTTTTAATTTAAGAAGTTTTTGTTCACATGTTGGCAATAGCTAATGAAAATAAACTGGAAAGCAGGATTTGCCTATTGTATGTTGCACAGTTCTTAACACCTGCTAACAGAGAAAATGTAAGTTATTTTGGACTGACTAGGACAATTTTGTTTCTTGATGGGAAAAGAGCTAAGCCTGTTTACAACTTAAGTCTTTTGCTGTCAGATTTACAATCTTTATAAAAACTGTCCAAGTCAGGAAGGAAGACAGCTATTTTTTTAATAACACAAAACAAGTGAACCAAATATGAAGATTTTGTTCTAATTTAAGGACTTCAGGCCTGCATCTATCATTGCTTGAACAGACAATGGCAGAGACCAAGCACAACAGACATTTATACAATATGAAAACCTAAGTTTCAAGTAGAATCTATGATAGCTGCTATTCAAAAGAAGTTATCAATACACACATCTAAATACTGCTGTTAAGAAATAGCCTCAAAAGAAGTTCTCGTAACCCCAGCAGACTTTTCTGTTAATGCATTCAGTAACAACTCTTGAGAAACAGGAATGGGGAGGTTACTGCACAGATTTAATAACTGCAGGTATGCTACTTGAAACACAGAAAACTATTGTCCAGGATATTCTTAAAACCGCAAACTTTAAAAGAAGTCACCTCTCAAGAGAATAATTTAGATTATACA
The DNA here is from genome assembly GCF_018691265.1 of Tyto alba. Taxonomy (NCBI): domain Eukaryota; kingdom Metazoa; phylum Chordata; class Aves; order Strigiformes; family Tytonidae; genus Tyto; species Tyto alba. The sequence goes on along the minus strand of NW_024881261.1, from coordinate 24,819,483 downwards.
AGAGTATATATCCGCAAGCTCAACTTTGGACTTTCTAAATTAACGGCAGTGTGTTCTGGCCAAAGTTGCACTGAACCTCCATCACCCAACCAGGGTATTTCAAGGCAAGTTTCTCAAACACCCAATGAAACACAAAAGCACTTAGTAGCTACATTTGTATTTTTTAAAACAATACACAAAACACTGCTTTGCTTGCCTTTATACATTGGAAGCATCTATATTATGCTTAGTATTCTCCCTATACCCAAGATACTCAAATAACCAGAAGTGAATAGGTGCAAGGGATACTTTTGCTGAGAAGGGAAGGTCAATCCAGTCAAAGGGCTCCCATTGCAGTACCCATCTAAGATGCATGCTAGACAAGTATCTTGAGAGGTTGGCTAACGCATGCAGTACAAGTAAAGTAAGAGTAATCAGAGAACATGTATTTGTTTCTGCAGTATAAGAAGAATCTCCAAGGAAGTATTTAAGTATGTTACAGTTTTCACTAGTTCTATATCTGGTCTGTAATGTCTACAAACTGGTTACTTTCAGAAATTTAGATTTTTGATATACCTACCTCAAACACTGAAAGGTCATTTCTTCTGTAGATTTCATTGGCTGGAGGATGAAACCAGCCACATTTCTTTGAGTGCCTTAACAAAATGTTTTTACTTTTCATGTATTTAAGACAGAATTCACACAGGTAAAGCTTTGGTAATCTGTATGAAAATTAGAAAGATATTTTGTATTAAAAAATTCTTAAATTCTGTAAACAGAATAGTTACCACAAAGTAAAAGGCCCTCCCCATTTAAATATAAGGTACCATAAGTAAATGCTACTTACGTTTAAATAAATAATACCACATTAGAGAGAATGATTGAACATACACACATCAGCCATTAGAGAAGAAATGTAAGAAAAGTTCAGATTAAATCAAATCATAGTGAATTTAATTCAATACAGTTGGACTGTGGTCAGCTGTTTCATGGTCCAGCGTCCGGTAGATCCCAGTTACTTTCCTCTTCCCACATTCCACATAAGCTTTTGCTGTGGTCTCCAAAGTAGGCACACTGAAGATATACCTCAAATTTCACCCTTCTTCCAGTAAATGCAAAGGAGGCATACAGCAGAATACTGGGAATCTCCTTCCCTTTATTTTTCCTTACTAAATATGTGGGGGAGGCTAGAATATGATTTTTCTTTCCACTGCCTTCCAAATACTTGGGTGGGACAGCATACTGGAGCAGGATTGTACCCCCTTCACCTCTACCTAAACTATCATTTTACTTGAACACAAAAGCCCATCCAAACCATTTGCATACGGACAGAAAGTCTCTCACACATCTCCACAACACAGGCAACATAGATGATGCTACTCCTCTGGGAAGGATTTGGTTCGGACTACATACCAGTTACCCACATGCCCCATGTAAGACTAGTGACCTGTGGTCTACATATTAGAAACCACTCCTTTCAGTGAATTTTATGGCTATTTACCTTAATTTTTAAATTACAGAAGCAGTGTAAGACTGATGCAGAAACTAATTAGACTACGAAGTTTTAGAGCAGAGGACAAGCTCTATTGGCTCTGAAACTACCGGCAGATCCTGGGACCAAGTTGGGATAACAGCCATGGTGTACACTACTCTAGTATTCTAAGAAAGTTTATCCACAACTAGGAGAGTTTATCAACAACATAAAAAATAGTTTTAACTGTTTGTTCCATGATGCAATCCCTCTGCACTCAGCTGAGAACCATACTGCCTCCTACAGATGTCATCCCACTGTTGCATCTTACTAATAATTACCCATTATTATGTCTCTATGTGAGATTAATTTACTTGATGAAACAGCTAACTCTTTCACAATATGATATAAATGGAGGGAATAAAATAGTAACTGGAATAACATTAACAGTATAAAAGCAGTGGTAAAGTTAACAGAAATGCTCCCTACGCTTCTTTTTAGCCCTTGATTTTCATATTACCAATTCACCATATATCCCCCATTCCCACCACACGCAGATGACAGTATCTAAGAACAAGTGGGATGGAAAGAAAAGGCAGCATACAATAACACTATACAAAGGCATTTTGGAACAGACCACATAACTTGGTTGCTTGCTATAGTAGTAGAGCTTGATAAATACAGTTTTGAAAATCTCCATGTGTACCATAGATCATAAAACGTTTATTTCAGCACATGAAAAAATCAGCAGAGATCTTCTGAGCACGCATACTAGTTTATGCACTCTGTCTGACTCCAAGGTATGTCCTGGCAAAGAAGGCCAGAATTGAGACACTGTTGCCAGAAGTTGCTCACTTTGACTTTATTTATTTAACATGTTCAGATTTCTCCCTGATCTCTAGAAAAAGGAGGTTAACAAAGTCTAGATGACAAACCAGATTAATTGCTCTAAATGACGAGAAATTGGACATAGATGGTTGCAAGGGTTAAAAAAAACAAAAAACCAAAAACCAAACCCCCCACAAAACAAATATACCAAACCAAAAAACCCCCAAACAAATAAAACCATGCCAATACACACTGCAAGATTACATTTACATAGGACTAAGGCAAAAAAAAAAAAAAAAAAAAAAAAAAAAAAAAAATCATTCTTGCATATTTACTTTTAAAAGTTGTAAATTCTAAACAATTACAAAAGGGTAAGAATTATCACATTAGTAAAAATTCCAACAATGTAAGACAATCTTGACAACTCACACTACCTTGCATATTCCTGTGGGTAGGGCGAAGAATACCAGGTCTGAATCTCATATTTTCCAAACTCAATCACTGAAGGGTATCGCCCACTTGTTTCACCAGTGTTTTTACACCCAATTTTCTGTCAGGTATAATAAAGGCAAAATAATAGTTACAGAAAAAGTTAAAGCTTTGTATCATCCATTTCACCCAGTGAAAGCTGTGAGAAACCTGAAGCATTCAAATCAGTTGCTGAAGTTTTTCCAACCTGGACAGACAGAGGACAGAGTTGACAAACAGCCAAATACACACAGTGAGAATTTCTTTCAAGGTGCCAAACAACTAAACATGAATTTAGGTGAGCAATGCGTACAAGTAAGTGCATACAAATAGAAGGTGTATGGTCCAAGCAAGTAAGAGTCACAACTGCCTCAGTTCTCTTCTATCGCAGCACCTAGTGCGAGGACATCTCTACAGTTCTTCAAACTCAAAGCTGTCCTTTTGTCAAAACAATGAGGGAGAAAGCATCAGCAGAACCCTTGTAGAGTCCTTGGAATTTACCTCATAACAGTCAACAGTATACTAACACACACTACTCTTGGCTATCATACTGAAGTTAAGTTGATCAGAAAACGACTGCTAGACTCTAAAGGGCTGATGAAATACAAAAAAGGAAGAAAAGTGGGAAAAAAGAAAAGGAATGCCATGAATTCTAGAAATCTTAGCACCTAACATTTTTGGACTGCATATGAAAGAAAGAAAGGAAGAGGTGGGAACCACTTCCACAAGCAAATGGAAGTACATACTAATAATGAAGTTGAATCTTTAAACTTGGTTTGAGCTTGCCTGTTAACACATACTTGAATTAAGAGTGTAACAAGGTCAGTGTATTGACCCATAACAGGCAATATCAGTTCTTATGCACTAAACCTGAAAAAAACTAAGCGAAGTCCACTACTGAAAAAAGTACAAGACATACTCATTTATGAAGCAATTTTATAAAGCAGCAGTTGAAACATTACATGCACCTCACTTCTGACCCAGGTTCTCAGAAGACATTAGTTTCTCATTTCATAGACACAGAAAAGTAAAAGACTGTTTTGCTATAGGAAGATCCAGCTGCCATGTCCAGCTTCCTTGGCAAAAATACCCCACATCAAAACAACTGAGTCTCTCCAAGCTTTAGATTACCACTACATACTTTAAGTAAGAGCATTAACACCAGCTGGTATAAACAGTTTTAGTCAGATTCAGCTCAAATATTTTCACTGCTAGAAAAAGACTATAGTATTTAAACTTAAAGTGTGTTAAATAATTGGGTAAAATAAAGTTATGATCTCACTAAATCCAGTTTCCTACCGAACAGAATTTGCTGGGACAGACTTAACTTTTCACAATGGTTGCTTTATCTGCAGAGGAAAATCATCAGGCACATTCTTACCGACCAGTATCTTCTCAGTTCTAATCAGGATGTCAGCTATGTTTAATCTCTATGCTTTATCAGTGGTAGTTCTGTGTCCAAAATGCTCAAGTTTATCTCTCAAAAATCTAGCTTAAGTGTCACTTATCTGACCCATTTCAGTGTGATGCCTTGTCTCCTATCCGGGAGAATATAACTATATACAGTGTCGCCCAAATTAAATTCACAGCAAGCATCACATTAGATCAAAAAGAATATATTAAAAATTAAGGTGAATACAGATATGAAAATGAAAGTAGTTTTTATTTACAGAAATGACTACATTTTATGCAACATGATTCTTACCTCCAGGGAGAGTTCTCGAGCCTGCTTAAATACTTCCAAATCCTCCTGTGTAACAGTGTCCTTGCTTCCCACCAGAAATACATCCATATTTTCTTGTTTGATGCTTACTTTGATTTCAGTATCTGTTATTTAAAACCAGCAAAAAGTTTATTCACAGACATGAAAGTTACACTTGCCTTAGCAAAGTGATACTCCTAAAAAGGATTGTAGCAACTATGGCTGTTATGACTCCTCATTTTCACTAAATTTGGGATTACTAAGTAACAGAAACAAAACCTTCCCCCCTTCTTGTTTTGTAGTTTGCTGTTGCATGAGCTATTTTTGGTATTTGCTTGTCTGTCTGTATAAGCCTTTACAGTCCAGTTCCACTAAATTAGTCTTGAACCTCAAGGAATATATTCGCTAGAACTATGCTACCTGATAAATTCCAGTATACCCTACAAGGTAAAAAGAAAAATAAGAGGAAAAAAGTTGCCCTTGGAAGTTGGAGACCAATGCTAAGCTAAGTCTATATTCAAACAACATAAATATACTTTTTCTTAAATAAAATAATTATAAAAAACGTAGTTCACAGCAGTACAGATCAAGTGTTGTGGAGATTGTAGCAGGATGGAATTGTTCATGAAAAAGCAATGGAGCAGAGGGAAATGAATTGAAATGCCCACCATTATAAGCACTGACAGCACACAATCATGATGACAGCACTACTGCCAGAGAAAGGGCAGGGGAAGAACAAGGAAGCAGCATGAAAAGTGGCTATTCATGCGGTACTACACAGCCATAAGCAACATTATGAAGGCATTTGGGGCTCCTAGTGTCACTACAGATGCAAAAAATAATAAAAGGTGGTGTGGTATTAGTCAGAAAAAACATTTTGGAGATTTAGTCAGCATCAGATAAAGGGTCAAAGTTTTGTTGCTTTTGTATGAAAGTGAAGAACAAGAGAAATAGCTAAGACCTATGTGACAATATAAGAATTTTGGTTTTGGACGGGACGCAGGGTTGGTTGGCGCTTTGACCTTTGCTTACCATCATCCTGATCAGGTTTAATCCTTCCGTCTGCCAAGCTCCCCTTCCCTGGTGAGGGGGTCCCCATCTGAGGGGTCACTTTATACTTTAATCTGCCTAGATTCCTGTGCTTTTTAAGGAAAGTTGTTCTCTTGAGGTGAGCAACTGCTTTAAAAGCATGTCCTCTAGAACCACCCCATCCAGAGGTACAGGCATGAGAAAGAAACCTACTCCCAACCTCTTTCTTTCCATAGAAACAGCTACTAGATTTTGATGTGGAAGATAATTCAGGTTTACGACGCAAACGCTTGGGTGGTGCATAGCTTGGGTGTCCCTTTTTTCGAGACTGTCCCTGAGTGGTATAGATATGAGAGAGTCCATCAAAGAGTCCCTTTAGCTGACTGTTATTAGGAAGGCTACTAAAGGAGGGTACGCTTGACTGACTGGAAGAACTTTGGGGAGAGTTAGAAGAAGTGGAAGTGCTGGATTTTTGCGAACTGGGGCTCTGACCAGAGATGGGGGTTGGGGGTAGAAGTGAAGAAGGTGGAGGTTTTAGCTTTTGTGTGGTACCTGTAGCCAACACAAGAGAAGTGCATGACTGTTTCTGAGACACCTTTTTCCTTGGACGATAGTGCTTTGAAAAGTCTATTATTTCACCTCGTGATCTGCGACCATCGGGTGATGGTGTAAAGAACTTAGTAAGGCCATCAATGAGCCCTTTGGTTTTCTTGTTAACTTTAAGTGTAGAGGCAGATATGTAGGTGGAGGTGGTGGTGATTTTGGTGGTGGCACCAGGCCGAGTGGGGTCTGTAACAGGCAATCTGCTGCTTGAATCCTTCACAGATGCAGCATGACCAGATGAAGGTGTGGTACAGACTTTAGTCTTTTGACCCCTACCAGGTGACCCCCTTCCTGTGAATGCATTCACGGATCCTTCATCACTGGTTACAGACCTATGCAAAAATTTGGAAAATGAAAATCAGCATTAAAAATCTGTAACTACTGCCAAAGAGTACTACTGTTTATACAAGTTATTTATGCCACTGTACTTAAAAATCTTTAAAGAAATTTAGACATACACACTTTGGAAATACATTTCACATTATGACATAACATCCAGCTATTTTTTGCCCTTTTTCTTTTTTTTCTTGTTGTTTCCCCCCCTCCCCCTTTTCTTTAAAAGATAGTCCACAGTACATATGAGTAGAAGCAGCTGGGATAGCAAGATCTCCCAAGTATACAGTCTCCCCACCTACTTTTAGGCATGGCGAAGGTGTGCTGCTTTGGAGAAAAACATCAGTGCACTGTGTCTGAGTACAGTAACTGATCCATCACCATAGAGTTCAGTGTACACACAAAGGAGATGCACATATTCAGTGTTAGTAAATGACCACATATCAAAACACTTAACTCAGACTACATTTGCTTAAACTGTAGAGAAAGTCTGTAAGTCCTTTAAATCAATACAGCCAGTTTTCAAGAAACTGCTGGTTTTTCCCATATTGTCATTGGATTATGTATGTCAACACTAGTAAAAATTACCACCAAAGACCTAACAGCAAAATGAGGTAGTTTATGAAGAGCATTACAACAAAATCAAAGAAACAGACTGTTTTCTTTAGAAATTGTAACAATAGTAAAACCAAAAAATAGCAAAGGAAAGGAAAAAGCAAAACTGTAAGACCAAGTGGTGTTTGTAGAAAAGCCATAAACCCACCAGGCTTAACATGGAAGGTGTTAAGAAGGAAGAGCAGTGTATGTTATTTAATGCTGAGAAGAAAAAGGGCACACAGAAAGCCCGTATCTGTGACACCAGAAATACAGGTTTAGCTGGTCATTAATGACTGAAGAGAGGAGTAACACTGAATGATATGCTGAAGAGTAGTATATTGTAAGTATACAGAAACAAGCCATTTAAAAATATTTGTAGTAAAAGAAATAGGTATCAGGAGGCATGACTGAATTGCAAATCCAAAGCTATACAGTTGCATCAAATGCTTCCATTCCTTTTTCCATCCTGCTCTTTGAAGTTAGCTTATTTACTTTTTAGCACAAAGTTGTCTTCCATGGATTTTGCCTTCTTAATTGAGATGCTGAAGTAATTAATGCCATCAAGTTACTTCTAATTAGAGATTGAACAGCCTGGGGCTACCATCTGGTTTACTGAACTCCAAGGGCCCACTAGTGTAAGAACTAGCCTCTTTTCCACTCACACATCCTTAAATTTGGTTAGCTCCTAAGAGGCAACAAAACCAAAAACTTTTAAGTCTTTTTAATCCTTTGGTGCCATAAGCTTATGTCCATCACAAGATCTATTCTCACTACCAGATGTAGTAATCACCATCAATGCTAGAGGCCAAACACACACCTGGTTTTAGTTAATCCTACACAGTAATTTGTCTGTGAAGGGCTTCCTACAGATGGTCAACAGGCAAAAAATTATTCCAGTGGTACTGGACAGATTTTCTGTGTATAGACAAGAAGAACTAAGTGGCATTGGCTAACCTTCCTGTATTTCATGTGACTGTGCACTTTAATGTACAATACTGTCATCTTCTGTACCCCATGATCACTTTTAAATAGGACTCCATGAGGAAGAGTTTCTTCTCTTATTCCATCTCCTAACCACTACTTTTCCAAACAAGATTACTTTGTTTTATATATATATATATATATATATTAGACATTGAAGTAATAGATATGTATCCACAGTATTGCAAACATTTATTATACAAAGAACCCCCCCAGTACTACTCTAACATGCTGATGAGGCTGATGTGCTACAAAGTAAAGAACGTCTTTACAAAAATATTCACAGTCATCATCCAATGCTAAGAGAACTTCTGCATCCTCTAGTATGACATTTACTTTAAAATTTGTAACTCTGAATCCCATTAACAAAACCCTCACAACTTTCCAACCTCTGTTTTACATGTATGAGGAAGGAGGAGAAGCAGAATTACTCAGACAGACATTCCTGCTAAATCCACTGTGGGAACCCAAATCGGGAACATGTTTTAAGAGAAGTAATACAGTAATACTGTATTAGAACCCTAACCTCCAGTTGAAGGCTTAGGAGTTTTCTAAGGGGTAAAACCAAAGGTGAAGCTAGAGCCAGAGGTATAGCTAGAGATGTATTTTTATTATGGACACACAGTGGTACGTAGGAATTTCAGTTAAAACACTGGAAGTTGTATGGCTATTTCAATGACCTTAAAATTCCTAAATTTAGTCAGGAGGAGAACGGAGAAGTAAAAGAATGTTTTACCCACTCTTCCTTTAACAACATGCTTTCATGAGCCACTACAACTACACCTTTTACTTTCATGTGCTGCCACTCTTCATCCTTGTCCTGTACTGCTTTCCCAGAGCAACATACACCAAACTTAAGGACAAGGACCAAAAAGATCCTGGCAGAGAGAGAAGGGAAAGCAAATATAGCAAGCTGCACAGCACTAAGTATATCAACTTACCTAGTGTGCTGTACTCTAGTACTGTGATTATATTTTTTCTCCTTCTATTTTTATACGTTGGTTCCACTGGCTCCAGAAACCCTTATTTTGCAAAATGCAGAGTTTTACAGCAGCTACCATGCAACTCTGAGGAATACTAGACAGGTGTTTTGACTATAGAGAAAAATGGTTGGGTAACAGCCGCATGACAGAATGAGGAGTAGAGCTGGAAAGCTTTTCAGTTGCTGAGTTGACATGGCCAAACAGATAGCTAAATAGGAGAAGAAAGGTGTATGTGGATAGGAACATGTGATGGAGGGCAACATGCTACTGGAGTTAACACAGAATCTGTTCTTGTTTAACACTCAGTGTAATGTCAACTCAGCATTTGAATGTTACTTAAGCAACCCTCCAACCAAGCCTTAAGATGTTCAACTACAGTGTTCCCTGGAAAGATAGACGCCAAAAGAATTACAGCACTCTCTTCTCTTAGATAAACACATTCCTGAGAAACAAGAAGAATTGCAACCTCTTTCTCTAGTAGCCAGTGGCAGCTTAACAGCAGAATTTACGTCATAATTTTTTCCAGAGTACCACTGAAACCAGAACTTCTGTAGTACTTGCAAAGTTTTCTTTTTGGAATGGGTTTTGTGAGCTGATATTAACTAATGAAGTAATTTTTATAAAAGTTTTTAACACATCTTTGAGCACAACAGTTTCCTAACATTGGATGTAAGTAACTCACTATTACCCACTTAGTTTCTGTATGTACTTCAATTATTTGAAGTTACACTCAAAAGGTAACTGTGGCATATCTTATCATACAGATTTTTGTTTGCATCTGCTGTAAGTACAAGTTTTATTAAAATAATTATGGGATCTAAAAGTTAGTTACAGGAATTTTTTTCATCACCTTCTGACATGACACAAAAAGCACCCACTGTAATTAAGAAGTTATTGTCCATTGGGCTGAAAGGCATATACTAGAATACTCATCACCTACTTTCCCCAGCTTGAAATAGTTAAAAGCTGTAGTTGCATCCGCATCAACTCATCTGACTACATTCTCAGAAACAAAAAAAATGAAAAATTCAAGAGAAACCTACAACATTCGTTGCTTTAGTTTATTTTTCGGACGTCCAATAGGTTTTGCATATCGTCGCCTTATTTGGGCAGCTTTCTCATGAAGTAGCTTTCTCCCTTTCTTCTTTGGTCTACAGACCTGGCAAATCCACATTCCTACATAAAGGAAAAAAAGCTTAGTTGTATACAGTCTAATTTGTACCGTAGGTGTCTACCAAGATACATGCCAAGTACACAAGATCAGAAAATTATCTTATTAACCAGACATAGGCAAGGGGAAATGGACAGAGAAAAGTGATTCACTTCTACTCATACTTTGAAAGATTTGAAAGCAAAGTGCTCATGAAGGGTGGAAAAAAAAGAGGTAACAACGATCGCAGAAAAGACTGTGAGCAAATAGGTTCTTAGAAGAGTTTCTGTTCTAGTATGTCCCTCCTTATACCACCTACACAAAATTAAGACGGGGGAAAAAAAAAACAAAAAAACAAAACCCAAAACAACAAACTACATGTGCATTAGAAAGCAGTCTAGGCTAGAGTGTGCTAAAGAAAATACCAGATCACACCTAGGTATGTTTAATATACAACCACTTGAATTCTACATCCCTTAACATTAGATGACCATATCTGAACACTTATTATAGATAAGGCTGGGGATTTGGGAGGAAAAAGAAAGCTGGAAAAAGTCTTCAGTGGAACTTTAAGATTAAATAGGGAAAGACATAAAGATGTGAAAGCAGAAGTATGAGGTACTATATATCAGAAATACAGAGATTAGAGGACCTGAGGACACAGGTATTTTGTTTGTCTGTTTTTAAAACTACTCTTACATGAAGAAGCAGGCTCTTTCCCCTGCTCTCCAGATTTCTCTGTCAGTATATATACTCCAAACATTTTAACAGCCTTCGTAACACTTCATCTTCAATAAACTGGCCAACAACTCAATGCACAGTGAATTCATCTGGTCAAATAACCACAGACTTTTACTATTTTCCTGAGACCAAAAAAATCTCAAATAAAGAAAAATAAAATTGGTTTTGACATGACCGAAATCATACTGTTTACTGATGCAAAAATAATTAGCATTCTCAAGAGCTCTTGGTCACTTAATATGAGAAAAGACTGTGAACTAAAGTATTTTCATTGAAACGATTTTTATTATCACCTTTTGGCATTCGGGAAAGTGGTGGGTCACAGCACTCCATGTGGAACCCTCTATCACAGGAGTCGCAAAAAAGCATGTTATCCTGAAGGGGGGGGGGGGGGGGGTGGGGGGGGAAGGGGCGGGAAGGAAGAGGAAGAGGAAAAAAAACTTAATACAGCATTGCTTGAAGTTGTACATCAGTGATTTGTATTTGCACATGTGCAAAGCATAGAGCTACAGTAAACAAAGAAACATCAGATAACATTCAACAGTCTAACTTACTGCATTTTTGCCTTGGATCCTACATGCACTGCATGTCTTGCATTCAATACACTGCCATCTTAAGGCCTTCACATTTGTTGTTAACTCAGGACAGAACTTCAAACATGATGGATGTCCTAAAAAAACCAAAGTATTTAAAGCTTGAGATTTAAGATTGGTAAGACTGATTCTTAAGTTCAACAGGATGTATCCAGCACCACTGGAACCCTGGAAGCACCAGCTGTTTTCAGAACTTTGCAACACATTAATTCATCTACTTCATACAAAGATACATAACAACTGCCGTAAAATTCATTTATGAAGAGAAGTAGAAAGTTGACTTCTACTGTAACTGACACCAGGTGAATGGTCTACACAAGCCCCTGAAATTGAATTTTTATTTTCACCAGGTTATTTCCATAGCATATTAAACTGCCATTGGTTGTGAAACAAGTATTTTTATAGACTTGACCCCACTCCCCTTTCACAACAGTGGAACATAAACAGAGGAAATCTTTGGATAAAACATGTTAGTTATTTATCTAAATATACTAAGTATCTATCAGAGAAACTTAATATTTAGACTATATGCATTTTTCATTCCAACTCATTATTTAATTATACATACAAAGAACAATTTCAGAACAGCAAAATGGAAATCAAATGAAGAAGGCAATTGGCAGAAGATAAGCTTATTGCAAAGGAAGATTTAAAACAGGGAGGGGTAAGAGTAGCTGAACTACTACCTCCCATGAAACAGTATTGTATTCCCTGGCAGGACCATCCTCTTTTCATAATAGCCTAGAAGGCCTACATGGCTTTTCCAATTAATATAAAACACTAGACAAGTGAACACATACACCACCTTAGGCAATACTGGCAGTGATTTTTCATGTCAACAATCTCAGTAGAGTTTACCCTTAATCTAGAAAAGATAAAGGCTCTGCTAAATAGGAAGGGATAAACCTTCCCAGGGAAACACTTTTTGCCAGTATCATACTCAGCGATTATCAAGAACATCAACCCACAAGTTGTCAGAGAGACAAGAATCCCTGATGCCATGCTGCACTTAGAGATGGCTGCAGTGATGTGATGTGCATGAAGGATGCTTTCTTTTCACTGTCAGAGTTGGGATACGTGCTTTCTTGCAGGTAATAGTCTAGTCATGGTGATTCATACTTTCTCCATATGCCGTTTCTCAGTCCAAGGCTGAGCTAAATGATCACAAACAAGAACATAGGCTAATTCATGACCATTTGGTACTTTCACCTTCTAATGGACTGAGGCACGAATGGCAAAGATGACTGATGGAATGCAAAAACCACTGTAGTAAGTGCAAATCTCAGATTTTATTCCCTTTTATTATATGTACCCAGGGCTTAATCTACTTTTTGTCACACTTAAAAAAGCAACTTAAATTATATAAATATAGCATATTCTCAAAATAAATTGCAGATTTATAACCTTTAAGAAAAGCAATAATAAATTCAAAGAGCAGTTTCAAAAACAAACACATTGAAAAAGCACTGCCATTTGATTCTCAGCATACAGTTTATGATACGTTAACAGATTTTTGTGATTAAAATTCGTATGAACTTGAACTGATTATTTTTCTTGAAAGTGACGAATATACTCTGTAACTGCATAGTTGAGTTTGATGCTATGCTGTTCACTTCAATAAAGCTTAACAAGTACTTAATTTAAAAAAAAATTGGTAAGAAATAAGAAAGCTCCCTAGAGCGGCTGATATTAATAATCAATATCACAGACTTATTTCATCAACCATGTCTTAACAACTACATTAACACATTAAAGTGTAATCATAAGCCAATTACCTACATGTAAGTACATTTAATTTGAGATATCTACCTTGCACAGAAGTGATTTACTTCAAGAAGCAAGTAAGTTGTAGTTTAAATTGTTGATTTTAACCTTGCCTTAAGTAAATAACTGACAAGTATAAACATAAGAAACATCTATTTTCACTGGTTGGTAACTATGCACAGATTAGGTGTAACAGGGTTACTTTATTTCTCTGTTATCTACGAATGTAACATTTCTTAGTCAAGCAGTTACACAGCTTAATATATATCCTACAGTGTCAAACTCTACTACTGAACAAAAATTCAAGAAAAAAAGAGAACCAATGGTATTAAACATGAAGGTTCTGCCTGCAACTCCAAGTCCTTGAGCTAGAAGTAACTAGAGGCTGTAAGAGTGCAAATGGGAATCATCACTATGCATTTGCCATGTTTTTTTACTATCTTTCCTAGGTATGCACTAGCAGAGACAGCAAATAAATTATCAGTTTTTGAAATACCTAGCTGATAATACTTACAAGTCTTCATTTTGGACATAAATTGGCATTGTGCAATTATAACAGTAACTAGTGGAGGGTAATGCCTACCAGACATGAAGTGGTAATCAACACATTTCACTTTTTAAAGGGACTCTGTTTTAACTACTTTTGTGGTTTAAAAAATTTCTGCAGTTAAACAGTCACTGTGATTGATCTTCAGTGATTTTATAGCTAGTTTCTTTAAATCTGAAAGAGTTGAAAAGAAAAACCATGTTTCTGGCTTCAAAATTCATAGTATTTCAGTTCTAACTGAAATAAGCTGAATCAAGAACATGCTATCTTCTCCATAACCAGAAGCTGATACATCTGCCAAGATGTTTTCAACACTTGATCAATCTCTAGTCTGAAGTGTTTCAGATGGTAATTTCTCCTAGTTCAGTAAGACTTTCCTCTAAATAAGACTTTTAAAAGACTTTCTTTTCAAATAGACTTTCTTTTAAATCTCAGCAGATTTAATGTGGTACGCAAATTTAAGAGATTACTGGAAATTTAGACATTCGAAAGCTGGCAGTTTCCACCAGGAATACACATACACTTACTTTAAAATAAAGCTAGTAAAAATTAAACGCTTTAAAATTCATTCTTATCCATCCCAGTCAGAAAACGTTAAGATTTGCGAGATGTTGATACGGCAGAAATAGGTGAGATTAGGAAGTTAGAACAGAATTTCTCACTCCCTTGTGACTGAAGAGAACTCCTTTAACCTGCCCACTTTTGTTGCCTCATTGCAAATTTGGGCCTTTTTTATTCTTCAAATTATTTGACAAAAGAACTAGTCTTTTAAAAGAACAAGCACTATATCAATAACAACAGTTATGTACAGTGCTAAATTGTATATGCTAATATCTCCAGTTACTTTTAACTTTGATACAAATGGTGGGAACTAATATATGAGATAATTCACAAAACCCCCCCTTGATAACCTTATAGATAGAAAGCATTATTATTTAGGGTGACTTTAGCTATAAGCACAGAGGATCAGTGCACTATCTTGGGCCTGTAGTAGGTTTTTCCACCTTCAGGTTTCTTAGCAGTTCATTTTATGCAACTAGCCAACATCCTCCCACAGACAGTAATTACATTATTCTTAAAGTGTATCCTAAGTCTCCTTTATGAAGCAATCTCTGCGCAGTCCTTTCCAAACATTTCTGTTCCTATTCCTCTTGACCTGACTCTCATCTTTGTTGTTCTGCTCTCCAGCCTCTCCAGCCCATCTTTGACTGGCAACCCTCTTGCCCTCTCAGCCTAACATACTATTTGTTTGAAAGGACAGTATCCAGTTATTCTAATTTGAAATATTTCCCCTCCCTTTTAAAATATTTATTGTAGTTCCCCAGTAACTCAACTCCACCCCCCCCCCCTTCTAAAACTTCAACTCCCTTTAAAAATCTGTCGGCAGCAGCTCTTTGTGTCTGTACCTCTCAACTGGGAAAATGGAAGTAGAGTTTGATTCCAGTCCTCAACTCTTCTGATTTTTCAAAATCAAAAAGTGGTGGTGGTGGGATGGGGCGGGGGGGTGCAAGAAGAATTAGTGGAGCAATGTTTGCTTTCGTAGTAGGATTTGTTTTCTCACATCTGACATCCCTCATCTTATCCCTTTAGAGTGCAAAGTGACACAGCAGTGCATTTAATTTCCACTGCCGAAATACATTATCTTCCCAAATTCCACAAAATAAGAGTAGTATCAATGAAATTTGCAGATATCCAGATAGTTTCCGCTTTCAGACCACAGAAACATTACCTGAAGAGACACAAGCAACTGACAGAAAAACATAAATGAAAGCAGACATGCCAGTAGTGGGCACTGCAATTTAATCTCTGATCAACTGAACCATTTGCTTGCTGTGCACAACATGCAATTTCTTTTATGTTTGTTAGACAGCAAGACCAGCTTTGAGATACACTACAATGTGCAAAATTAAAAATCCAATTACAATAAACCTCCACTTGAGTGAAGTTTTGTTATTTATAAATTGTACTGAGATTGGTTTTTATTTTAGTTAGGCATCAGTATCTGAAGTTTAACCATCCAGCAATCTGACTGGCATTTCATTCTTTATATCTAATACATCTGAGGAACTAATTAAAGATAATTTAGTCTTAATGAGGCAGAGAGAATGTATCAGTGTTAATTCAAATGGAAGCTGATCCATGAAAGTCAAGACTTCCAGTTCTAAAGCATCTTAGACCTACCAGTGGATTATTAAACAACAGAAGAGTAACTGATATCTAAGATCACCTGATTAATGTAAACTCTGTGTACCAGAGTCTAACCAAGCACATATCCTACTGAATTTCCAAATACTAGAATACAGATTTGAAAATACAGGAAACCTGTAAACCATTAAAGGAAGACAGTTTAAAATATATGGGGTTTGGGTTTGCATACTGGGGTGAAAAACCTACTTCCTTACTTCACTGTTTAACCATTTGCTTGAAAATACTAAAAAATACACTTGTTAACATAAATGCAAAGAATCTGTCCAGGGTAACAGATTCAGAAGCACACAATCAAAAGCATATCCTGATAACTGAAAATGTATTTTTGATTCACACTGTCTTGTTTTTACTCAAGTACTTAAGTAGCTATCACAGTACCCAAGACAGACTACCTTCAGCACACCTATAAAATGATGACATATATAGACTCTGAATTCCAAGACACAGAAACAATACTTTCACTTCTAGCCTTCTCAAAAGCAGTGCTGGCTTACACAGACCCTACCACTTCTCTACTCATTTCCCTCCTGAGCACTTCCCTCTTCTTCATGCTGACACAGAAGTTGGTATGGCTCTGCAGTGAGCTGGACTGGGAAACTGATCGAACTTCGTATCTTTCAACTACATTTGTTCTTCAGTTTATATGCAACCAGGTGCCAGCACAAAGGGGGAGCACCAAGCAGTTGGATGTTGCAGCCTGTGACTTTAAGCAACACATTTATTTTGTCTTTGAGCTGGAATAGGATGGCCTACATTGCAATGCTTTACCAAAAGTACTTCCTAATGCAGCTGTAAGCTTATGGGAGCATAAGTGTTTTTTACTGGCACAGCTAAACATAAGCAGCCCACTTGACTGATAAACTATACTGGCCAAATACCTCCTCCAGCATAAAACTATTTTCCACAGGAGATTATTTGAGAAAAGCCAAACTTATCAGATGACTTTCACATCCAGAACTCTACAGCTGCACCAGAAAAAGCTTTATGGCACAGAGTTGCTAAAGAGATTTGCCCAAGTTCATTAGCCAAATCCCTCTGTGAATCAGGAATAACCTAGGCCAAGAACATGTTTGGTATCATCCATCTGCATGCACTGCACAAAGCAACAGTGTGCTACAGTATTTAATTTTCAAAATTAACCTAGTTGTTCACTTTAAGGGGAGCACCTGCATTCAGGACAGCCACACCGAGTCTGCAAGAGCTACTCCAACACACTGGATTGGGGTACACATGATAAGTAAAGTCACTACCTTGTGCCTGAAAAGTAACAGGGCCTAGCAGCTTTAGTATGTTATTAATTATTATTCAAATTCCCACTTGAGTAATAAAATAATTTATAAAAGAATTAATTGAATACAGAAGATAAACAAGAGCAGAGACTGCTACACAGTCTTTATAATGATGATCATCCCTCAGCTTCTGAAATGTTGCAAATCTGTGCAAGTAAAATTCTTGATCATCATTTGATGCTACAATGCAAAATGGAGTTTTCAGATCAAACACAGATCTCAAACAGTAATGGAATTCCTGGATTTTACAAGTGTGCCTTACCTATTAATCTACTCAGTATATCTATACTTTTAGCATACAGATAAATTCACACCTCCATGTGTAGTTATACGGATGAAAAAATTTAATAAAAAAAGTCTCTTTCACCCATTTTGTTTCAGTTCTCAATCTATGTCCAAAAAGAGGATGACATTCAGAAGTTTAAAATATTTTTTAATACCTTAAAACCAGAGCTAAACAAACAGTTTTAGTATTTGTAAATTCAGCCAACTTACCACTGCTACCACAGTCTGCACAAGACAACAGCTCTTCGGGTTTTTTTTCACGATTTGATTCTTTCGTTCCCAAACAGAAGCTACATATCGGGATGGGATCAGCTCGTGGCTAGATTTAAAAACAAACAGACAAAATTAGCTGGGTGTGTGTGTGTGTGTGTGTGGGTGTGTGTGTGTACCACACGTTAATTACCAAGACAAACGTCCATTTTACTATCTTGGGAATAACAAAGTTTATTGTCTTAACATATTTCATAAATGTATAAATGTTAAGTTGGACCATAATAAACAACCTTGTGTACTAATCCATGCAAACCTCTCCAGTGCAACAAAAAGGAACAAACATTAGGACAGTATTCTTGAACACACTGTCAACTCCAGGACACCATCCCTTGTTCTTCCAACATAATAGTGCTCAAAGATTAAGATGCAAACTGGCCTTTATTACAGATGAATATAGTTTCTTTCCACAAGAAAACCAGGAATTTTTACAAAAAACTCTCAAACTTAAGACACATTTTCTTACTTTTCCATCCAATAGAACTCACACTTCCCTCTGAAACTACCATTTTATGGTAAAAACACTGGATTCAACAGATCAACAATTACCTATTGCAGTCTGACAACTCCCATCAGCTATGATGCAGAATCAGAACAAAAAGCATTATGAAAATCTTTCAACGTCTGGAAGCAATACACAGAACTTTTCAGAGAAAGATTTAAGAATTGATACAAATTTATTTCCTGATCTTCCTAATCTGCTATGTGACAAACTACCAGAGATTAAACACCCCCAAACAGTTTCTGCAGTAAATTGTAGAGCCTTTATGAAGTTACTTATATGCATCATCCAAAATACTCATGTGTTAGTACCTACATGCAAGTATCTGTAAACAGATCCGTAACAAAGAAAATTACCTGCAACTATTTCTTCAGGTGGGATACTCCAGTAATAGAATACCTTCCCAGGTTGGCTTCTAGCAGCTAGTATCACAAAGTCATAGTTTTTTTCACAAAGTCACGGTTTCCAAATTTAGCTAAACAATTCCACTAGTTTTATGCATCAAAGTAATTATTTGTTGTTTTCACCTTCAATTTTTATATTTCCACTCTATGCCACAATACTTCAAAAGCTGACAGATTATCTTCACTTGACCTACGAATCTGTATTCCATTACAGTTCTGGGAAGCAGGGAATGCTTGTTTTTAAGGGTATTCTTAAGGCAGCATCAGTTCCATGTAGATATACCCTTACACCTCAACACAACATAACACAGAATTACTGAAACTGGGTTTATATTATTGAGATACAGGATCATCTTAAATCAAAATCCAGATTCCAAGGAATACTGACACCAGCAAGGCAAAGTTGTCATACCCAGACAGGAGGAGCACACATATCCTTTTTTTTCTTCCTTGATCTCAGAAAAGACATGGCCATTAGCCAACATTCATTTACTTCCCTATTTCAACGCCCCCACTCCACCCTTTTTTGTTTTGTTTTGTTTTTAACTAAAGGTAAAATAAAGGACAAAGGTTGTTGGTAGTTCAAGGCTACAAAGACTGATGTTCCCATACCAAACCTAATAATAGCTTGCAAATCCTATCGCTTCACACACAAGTTTTCAAGAAACTTACAGGCTCCGGTATATATTTTGGTCATTTACATTAGCAACTTTATTACTGATCTCTGAGCTACTGAAAGTTAAGAATATACACATTCTTGTCAGCACAATAAACAAACATTTTATATTGCTTTAGCTTGGACAGTCAAAGCAAAACTGCATTCATACCGGTAGTGTAATTTCTGGCTCACAACTGTCTCAATTAAGATAAACTGAGGGGTTAGTTTTGTTTGGTTGGTTGTTTTTTTAACTAGGCCAGAACATAATCCAAACTGAAATACATCCCCTACTTGTATCTCCTTTTGTAATCAATAGTTTCTCTTCTAAAATACAGCAATTGAGTATCCATTATCTTCCAAAAAACAATGATTAGTCACCAGGAAGGTAAATTCCATTTCATCTCTTACAGGAACTAGCAGGGCCAGTTATTCAACACTGCAATGTTTTATACCAGATGAACCAGTAATGTTTTTCTTGTTATCCAACCTCAGTTCAGAAGTAAATTAACTTTTTCATCTAGTATTTAAATACCACATTAATAACTGTGTTACAAAACCTTTATAGAAGTATGGTGTCTGCTCTGTCACTGAAGTATCTCTGTATCTGAAGTATCCATGAGTAATGCTAATCCAGTAATATACTATTATTCCTTCAATAGAGCTAATAAGCTAAGAAGAATTTTTAATTCCTTTAATTTTGGCAACAAGGTAAATTACAACTTTCAAGAGGGTTTAGTTTAAGTCACTAGAAATTCTACATACAAATTTAAAAGGTTGCCCTGTTCAAATAACTGTATTTCTAATTGCAGTAGAGGCAAATTTGCGGGGTGGGGGTGTGGGGGGGTGGAAGGGGCAAGGGGAGACTGCAAGTTGGTCCAGCGAGTGAGTTGGAAGAGGATAGCATCACAGCTCATCGTTTTGCATGCATTTGATACAGGGTAGAAAAAGGAAAAGTAACCACCCACGTAACAAAGGAAAAGAGAAAAATGCATGAGTGACATCATTCACCATAAAGAATCCAAAATATCATCCAACTTTAACATCTGGCAGAGCAGAAAGAACAGGGAATTAAAAAGCAGAAATCAGTGTTTCCAGATTTGGGTTACTGCAGTAAATAGAAAAAAACATGAGCTACCCAAGGAATACTGTGAGGTTTTCAGGCCTATGAAGGATACTAGCCCCTTGTCCACATACTGGAAAGGACTGAATTATAGCACTGAAGATGTCAGCGAAGCACTGGATGCCACAGCAACCTTACCTTAAGAAGTTCAGGTTCTTCCCCCACACCCCAATATTTTAGAATAAGCACACCCTCAAAATGTGGTTTTGTAACATTTATAGTTTTAAACTCATTTTAGACACTAATTGTTTGTGATTATCCTAACACTGAAGACTGATTTCACTAATAATTATATGTGCATACACTGAATATTGACCATAGCTTCGTCATTACAGTCACTTCAGAAAACACCAAGAAAACCCATGCTTAGTAAGTCTGTGCTAGAAAGACTAAAAATAATGAAAAATACTGGGGTTTGTGACTTCAGAAAGTGTTTCATAATTGATTTTTTTAAAAAACAAACATGAGTTTCAACTACTTAGCACAGTTTATAAGTTCTGAAACAGTAAGGACCCACCAGTAAGGATCCTTACTGCTTTCTCACAGTCTTCATATCTACTGCAAACCCTGAGATTGGTCCACACAAAAATCATACTAATTTAGGAATAACAACACAGTGTTAGCATTTAGTTAAACCACTGCACTTTCCATATTTAAGGATGTAAGTCATTTATGCAACCAGTAAAATATTTATTTATTTTAATGAATCACAGCTATCTATCCTTAGAAACTAACAGGCTTTTCCACTGCATATAATGAATCCTTGCTAAAAATTCAGCTGGAGTACTGTTACCTTATACCATAATTTGTCTCAAAACTCTGGCCCAAAATTATGATGTTTTTCCTACTGTTGTTTTTGTGCTTGTGGAATTTACATGCTCATCTGACTACATTTATAATTCCCATTAAATTCTTAAAGCATTTAGCATGTTCTGACATCCCACCCCCCAACAAGTCACATTGTTAAGACTAAGAAGTTTTTTTTTGGAGTATGCAAAGTTACCCACAACTATAAATCCCAGTGAAAGCACGAAGATTACTATTTGCATCGTTATAGCACTCTGAGGCTTTAAACAGATTGTTTGAAAATTGTTAGGCATTAGCTGTGTACACACAATTATGGTTTTAAAGTGCTACTCTCATTAAATGTTATACACAGGTTAAAAGCAATGAAAAGTTTCACATGCACTCCCAAGAAATTTAAGTTTGAAACAGTAAATCAACAATCTCAACTGTTCACATATGCAACTGAGTCTCAATGCCTTTTCAGAAACACCTCAACACAGTCTGACAATCTGCTGGAATACACATCCTCATGGATGATACACAAATATTGTATCTCTGTTATCCTATGAATAGAAACAGCACGCAAGTAATTTCAGAGTTAACAGTACAGAGGGGCAAATTTTATTGAAAGTGGAAACTGCCACAACCTTCACTAGGGATATATTGTTCTGGTCCTACTTTTTACCCTACTTCAATTACTTCATTTACAGCCTTTGGAAAGACAGAGGCAGCAAGCTTATTTTCCCAGAATACCTACATTTTCACAAAGCACCTTCAGGGGCTATCTACCTTTCTTTTAACCATCGCATCATAGTTTGAAAAAAAGAAGTTTTTGAACAAGAAATCCCACCAGTAGCATTTCTAAGTGATGATTTTAAAAAAATAAAATGGAAAACCAAAAGCTGAATGAGCCACAGGTACTGATTTCTAGTCTCAACTACTGAAGCAGTTGTTCTTGGTCACAGGCAAGGCAAGGTATTATGAGTACTTTCAGCTGCAATCCCCTTACTGCACCTATTCTATGGGTTTTAAAAAAAAAAAAAAAAAAGAAGGAATTTACTTTCAACATCTGAAAAAAAAAAAAATCCATGTTTCAGGAACTAGTTATTATAAGGTATGCTAAAGTCCAATTCTTTTTTTAAAAACAACTTAAGACAACTGACCAGTAGATCCCATGTTAGCTCTACAGTACGACACTTGTATCACACGGTAAAAAGTACACACTAACTCAAATGATGATAAAATCATGATGACAGGCTATCACTGCCCAACTGTGAAAACGTCAGACTTGCTACAAACCTTAATGTAGCACCTAGGCATTCAGAGATCACAAAGCAAAAGCCAGCACAAGGGCAGTTCCAAAAAAAGAGGACAATCCAGAGTGTCAATTTTTTTTTTTTTATTACACCTTTAAATCAATGAATTACATAAACAGTGTGTGCTGAGGAAAAACTAGTCTGAAACTTCTCTTCCCCCAAGAGTAACTTCACTGCTAGAATGCAGGTTCGTGTTCTCTTTACTCTTTAAAACTCCTATTTCCTTACTACACAGTGGCTTCCACTTCTCACATTCCCCTCCCGTACTTTCAAAGAATATGCTTGCATGGGAATTACGATACACAATGCAACTGTCAGAGGTATGTAAATTATCCAAAACTGAGAAGTTTAAAACCCTTTGTGTCCTCCTGGATTCACACACTCCAAGGTATCTAACTGCAACAGTGATACTAGATTTCGGAGTTGCAAACACGTTCTTGCAGGAACGTCCTTCACATTGTGTACACAGAGAACAATTAGCAGATGACTGCTGAAGAAGATTATGAGGGCACACACAAAAAGACTGCCTGTCTCACGTTCTTGAATTGTCTTGAAAACTGGAAATCTCACCTCCATCCTGCACTCCTGACAGTGTGTCCAAATCGACATATTTCTACAGCTAACAGTAAGAGGGGGAGCACTCTCCCACACCTCAGCCCACAAGAAAACAAACTTTCCTTAAACAAGCTTAAGAACTCTATTCATCTGGGCACACCAGTTCCTTTGCAAACCTGAGCTGAAATGATGTGTGCAGAGCATACAGCAAGTAATTCCTAGCTTTTTCGTTGCTGTTCAGCTAAAATTTCTATATAATATCCTTAAAACAACTTTTTTTAAAGACCAAGAAGTGTAAAATGAAAAAACTTGCCTCTTCCTTCCCACCATAAAAAATATGGAAAGCCTACAATGCAAACTTGTATGCTTAGAAATTTATCTCCCAGAGTATTTTAACTGGCTCTTACAGGAAAATGTAAAATCTACCTCCCTAGACATGATGAGTCCCCCTTGAACACAGCTCTCTACATCACTTCGCCCTAGTATTAACCTCTTCCGTCAACAGGCATCACTACAGCTGATGGAACTGAACAGACAAAAAGCTAACCTGCATCTTCATAAACAAGCACTGTAATGAGGAAGACGTGCATGAAACAGCATACACTGCTAAACAGTTTTCTAAATACAGTTTATATTTTTTATGTACTGAAAGGAGCAATCCTGCTCCTTCTTCCAAATTGGGAAACAATACAATCTAGAACAGGGGAGATCGCAACAATCACTGCTTACAAAACAGAATGCAACTTCAGGCTTCAAAAGTCTCTTTCCCTTGCAATACAGAAATAACAATAAAAGTAAAATTCTACTTCAAATTAGACATTTGTTGTTTCATATAATAGTACAAGGCATTACAAAGAAAAACAAAGCTAATTTCAAGGTATTAAAGTTGCTTCTGCTGTATTCAAGAAACCAACAAAAGATTAGTGCTCTGCACAGTGAATATTGCTCAACATGGAGGGAAGAAGAAACCCTGATCAAAAAAGGAACAAAAACCCCACAGAAACACACACGTGCACACACACATGCACGTGTCTTTTCTAGAAAGAATTTTATTCATTTGCCCTAGGCCTCCTCATTAGTTTCACACAAGCCAACCTGCATTCATATTTTGTCTGCAGTTTATATCCACTGAAAATTTTAAAAATTCACTTTCTGTTGGAAAACCACCACCCAAAGCACAGGATACATCTCTCAGAGAAGGGTGCAAAGCAGCAGCTCAAAAATACAGATAAATCTCTGTCGTTCTCTAGAGGCTCAGCCTTCATTTTGAACAGAATCCTATGCTAGCACTACAGGAAAAAGAAGGTTCTTCCTTACTGAATGGTAGGGAATTTGTTATTTCATGCATGGCTTTCCTGCTTTGGTCCTGCACCTGGGACAAAGCAAGTAAAAAAAACACATTCACTTTCCCATTACTACAGTAGTAAGAGTGTTTTTAAAATAATTTAAAAAGTCCTATAGCCGAGGCTATTAATATAACTGGGCTATGAAGAAGGCTCTCCACAAGTTCCCTCTTCTGCATTCTCCACTGTGAGATTAGAGCCCAACTACAGATCCTGACACTAAGGAGTACTTATGCTTACCAGCCAAATTATAAATAGCTCAAGCTATAAATACATTGTATATACACAGTAGTTTACTGGTTGCATTTTCTTGTAATTCTGATGACCATCACCTACATTCTGTAAATCTAGCCTCAGATCGAGCAGTCTTCAGAGTTCTTGAAACTGTCTCTTCAGTGGTTTTGAAGTGAAAAAAGAGGAAAAAAAAGTTGGGTTTGCTCCTTCTTTCACCTTATGCAAGGTATCCTTTGGAAATCAATTCAACACTTATTTGTAAGTTAGGTTTTATGTAAAGGTAACTCAGACCCATTTTCTTTACACCTAAGATGCAAAAAAACTAATGCCTTGAGCCTCACCTGAAGACATTTTTCAGTAACAGCTTAAATCAGAAGGGCTCCAAAAATTTTTGCCCCTCCAACTCCACACTTACTCCTTTATGTTCCCTTACTTGCCTGCTATGAGACCAGCAACTGGTTCAAAATATACATAACTTGAACACCAGTTTCTGACTTTTTTTTTTTGTTAATTAAACTCTTCAATCTGGCACACAGAACAACCTCAGGTGTACCAAGAGCAAGCTTCCTTTTCTTCATCTCTCCATTTTCTACCTCTCCAAAGTAGTCCATTGACTCCCACAAACTAAAGTGAAGTAACTACTGCATATCTAACCAAGCAGTTTATACCTAAAGTTGCATTACTCCTTACATAGCAATCAAGTCAAAGTATGAGGTCAACTTCCAAGTGATACCCTTGCTTTTTATGTAGCTCAAATTCTTCTTTTTTCCAAAGTAGTAAGTTTTCTTTCTTCACACCTTCCACAAAAGTCAATCCTTTAAATCCATCTACGTGTCTTAAAAGCACCATACATTTCTGTTACTTGCCACGCACTGTCACAAAAATGATGCACGTAAGCCTTAAAACAATTACCTATCATTATCATCCTCATCATGACTTCATCTTCTGCACCAAACACAATGCCATCCGCTATGTTTGATGACAGGTGAAAACACACACATCACCCACATCATTAGTTTCTAATCCTTCCAAAAATCTCACCTTTAAGTACACTTCTATGTATTCATTCAGAGGTAATCTTACGTAATTAAGTATCTAGCCTTCTACAATCCTGCTCATCACTTGCTTCTTACTTTTGCATTTTCTTCATATATCTCAGTTTTTTCATATGCTTAAAAGATTTCCAAGCTTTTTGGCATAGAATCAATTGCTCTGTCACATGTACATACAGTTGTTTGCATGGGATTGAATCTCCTAACTCCAAACTCTACCTGTTACTGCAATGCATCTAGGACAAAGCAGGTGACATGTAATCACAAGCAGGTAAGCAGTTGTGCAATTCAGACCATGAACTCATAGGCATGTCAATTTTAAAATTCTTTGGGGAAAAGTATTGCTTTTAAGCAGATTAAATAAACTCCAGCACGAAAACACACACTTCATTGCCATAATATTATGTTTACTCAGATGTTTTTATATATGCATATTTTTATTCATAACTTATTACCAAAGTCATCCTACATAAATGTGTATATGTTTGCAGTGTGGCACAGGATAATTATTAGTTGTCTTGATGCTAATTGCTCAGGGAAAATGTTTAATTGCATATTAAATTGATCATATGCATATTTTATTTAGTTTATTCTTTGGGGCAAGTTTACTGTCGGCACTATCTAGATCTAAGTAGTGCTGTACTAAATACAGAGGTAGGGTTTTCTGAAACTGGGTTAATGTTTGAAATGCAATTGTAAATGAAACAAGCAGAGCTTCATTCTACTTCAAGATGAAGCAGCTGAATTTCTGCATGAAGTCAGGAAATATCCTGCCTAGTTTTCTGCCATACCTGAAGGGGAAAATATGACCAAAGCAAAATGAATCAGGTTTCAAATTCTAGAACCTGATATAGGATTACAAGAGAAGTATTTCTTTACATTTCTTCCACTGAAGTGATTATGAAATGGAAGCTTTAAATAGAGCGCTATGTTTTTGTTTTGCTGTGGTTTTTGTTTTGTTTTGTTTTTTTAAATGATTCCATTTTAACACAAGTATAAGTTGACATCCTTTCTGCTCAAACAATTATTTTAACAGCAGATGTAATACAAATAACATTACTGTAAATAACACAGTCACTTCTCTTACCGAGGCCCAAGTAGTGGAGAACTCACACAGGTAAACATCTATATTCCTGTGGGCAACAAGTAACAGCAGCTAGGCCATTGACCCTCCCTGTCGCTGAGTCACTGGTTTTTATTTGGTAAAACCACTGGCACTAACTTACTACTCTACCAGGTGAGCTACTGAGCAATTCAAATAATAAAAATATATTTTTATTTATTTATTTAAAATAAAGTAATTTCCGGTCTCTTTCTGGGAGAAATCTGAACAAATAGATTAAATGCTAACAGCTTCATTTCCCCTCCCTGCCCCCAGGAACTGAAATTTATTCTTGAGAGAAGAAAAGCAGTTTATTCACCAGCCAAGACATTGAAATCAGTTGCAGGTGTTTACCTTTGCAAGCCATTGCTCAAAACACAATGCCATTGAAAATATGCCAGATCCATCAAGTATATAGAGTGTATTTTCTCCAAGACCTAGGAGAAGGGCAGTTTTTCACTTGATCAAGTGCTGAAATCCATTGCAAGAGGGATAAAGGTGAATAGGCAAAGTATGGTTACACTCCAAGGAGTTACCTAAGAGGCTGGCATTTCAAACAAATGAAACAGATTGCTCTATTAGTCCCTGCTTCTTTCTATGTTTAGGTAATGTTCAATATTGACATACTGTGAAATTAGCCACCCCAAATCAAAACATAATTTTATAATTAAACCCAGATCACTGTAATTCATTTTACAAATACAGTAAAGTGATCTTCATTAGAATATAATAAAGCACTGTTAGATATGCTATGTAGACCAGAGCTCGAACAGCTCAGAACAAAACCAGTAAATGTTTCACAGATCACCAGCTTTTCTTTGAAAGGTTTACAAGTAGGCCTACAAAAAAAAGTTAAAAGAAAGTCTCTTGAAGCAAACAGGCTTGAGATTTGCTTTCAACTATTACATTGGGGGAGGGAATTATTGTAACAATTTGTATTGCATGGCTTCTGAAAACAAATCTAGTCAGGCTCTCAAATCCTGGTTTTAATCTGTCTTCTACTTCATTTCAAAGTCTGTAGTATGAAACAAAACCCAAGAAGTCCAAGAAGCCATTCTCCACCCTCTGAACAGTATTAAATTGCCATACTATCCGGAGAAAGTATACGCCTCAGTGTCAGATTTCATACAACAGGAAAAAAGGATAAGAGAAGGGTCATAGCAAAATTCATTCAGCCAGCAGCTTGTTTACCATAATTTTGTGAGGGATTTTTAAACAGTGCTTCCAAGTAGTTATGCTCTGCCTCAAAAAAGGCAACTGTATTGCTGATATCCTACAGAAGGTGGTAAGAAACTTCCACTCCAACAAAAAGCCATAACTGAAGAAAAGGATGTATAAAAAAAATCATCACTTGGTAAATCAATCTAACAATACTATTGAACCATGCCCAAGTTTGAAATTGAAGTCTTCTAGCAACAACCTCCCTCCCACACTGACGAGGTTATTTAAAGTAACAGGAAGCTGTTCTTGTTCACCTCCATTCAGAAACAGAACTAAGTAATGAAATAACCTATACCTACATCATCATCCACAGTTAAGGGCCACTGCCCATTAAAACAAAAGTCTTACCTGTAATACCCAAACTACTTCCAGTGCAGGTTTTCTTGTGCAGTGCAACCACAAAACCACCTTCTTTGATCTAACTCCAAATGCGTGCAGAACATGGCTGGGACAAGACACACAGCTATGCTCACATAAGACCAACTGCAGGAATTCACTTTGTGAGAAAATTTTCTGTGCGGAGATTTTTCCCTTGCTTCTTTCACATCAGAAGAAACTGCTATATCTCAATAGGAACAGAAAAGCAGCATGACAAGAGCTACCCTGTAAAACTCACTGAATAGTAAGTCTTTAGGATTAATCTGTAAGGTCACGGGACAAGTAAACAAGCATGTCAATTTTTCACTTTGTGTACTCACTGTTCAGATGTTTTAGCACTAAAAGATAAATACAACAAAATTCTGACCTTGATCTCTCACAAGGAAGCCCACAATTCTGATCCCTACAGACTACATATTTTAGGCTCCTTTATAGGCCAGTGTGAGAAAAGTATCTCTTAACCTGTCAAAAGTAGCAAGTAGATAGTGGATCCCAAGGCACAAGCAAGGAGATTTGCTCTACTGCTATTTCTTAAAAGCCTAAATGAAAGTATTATTCACAGGTCTTTCCCTTTGGTGACTTATCTCTACAGTATTTATTTCAAGTGCTTACGACTAAGCATCTATGCTTACAGCCTAAGAAAGAATGCCGTCAGTGCAGTGGAAACAAGAAATTACATGTGGTGCTTTTTAACAGCAAAGTTAATTAAATGATTATTACATTTAGGATGAGCACAGTATCTCCCTCAGTTTTGCAAGAAGCAAGCATTTGTGACATGTCCATTAATTGATGTAAATCAGACTTTTTAAAGAGTGTAGGAAAGGTTTTAAAAACTACTTGTACAAAACACAGATCACTTCAGTAATAGCCTAGAAAAAAATTCTATATAACCCAGCCCACAGCACAGGTCCTTCCCCTCTCCCTCTACTTCACTGTTTACAATTTAAGCTAAAAGCCTTCATTACTAACAAGAAGTCGTAGTCTTGCTAAACAAGTCAACATCTGAAAGACTTAATATCTACATCTTAGAATTTCTGTAACAATTTAACTGTACTGCATGGTTTTCCTGAAAACAAACCAACGAACCACACACACAAAACCCCAAAAAACTAAACAGAACACAAGAAAAAACCCAAACCAAACACCACACAAACAAAAAAACACATTAAAAAAACAAACAAAAAAAACAACAACAAAAAAAATGCCCTGCAGTATATTATACAGAAAGTCCTCTCCAGACTTAAAATTCTGGTTGAGATCTTGACTTCACTGATATTTGAGAGCTGTGCCACTAATGTCAGTGCAGTTCAGATACAACATACCATTCCCCCATTTTTTAACTTGTTGCAAAATTTCCTTTGAATATGCTATTTAAAAAGTGCTCAGCTTTAAGCAAACAAC
This sequence comes from Tyto alba, assembly GCF_018691265.1. NCBI lineage: Eukaryota > Metazoa > Chordata > Aves > Strigiformes > Tytonidae > Tyto > Tyto alba. Next base: position 24,789,590 of record NW_024881261.1, on the reverse strand, counting down.
TATAAATTTTACTGTTTGGGAAATAAGACATACTTGCAGCCCAAGCTAGTCTCCTCTGAAGTTTATTTGAGCCTAAATTCGAGGTTCATGTTAATTGACCAATAAAAGAAGAGATACATTTCATGTTCCAAATATAATCAGGTAATGTATATAACAGTTAATACAAAGCACTCTAAAGTTACTTGATCTATCCAGAGTGCCTTCTACCACTGCCAAATAAATAAGAAGTATGATCTAGTTATTCCACGCACACCAAAATAGTTTTCATGATAGTCTAATTAATCATGAACATAGCTTTTCAGACATTACATAATTTCACACAGACTTGCTTGTGGCTTCTGCCAAAGAAAACAGTAATTTTTATGAGAAATAAATCTACACTTGAAGAGAGATAAGTGACAAAACATGACAAGAGGAAGAAAGAGGGGGGAAAGGAAGGAGAAAGTATTAATATTGCACAAAACCTCCTGTATCATTTTATTACTCAAAACATAGCAAAGCTTTAAAGCCAAAATACCTGAATCAAGTGAACCCAGCAACTGAAAGTAACTTTTCACTCTAATCTTTCTGATTTTTTTAAAATGACAGACTATTTATTGAAATTATGTTTAACAGGATTTCCGAAATCACACAACTTACTGCGTCGCACTTATCTGAGATCAGGGATCTCCTAGTAACAGTGGGTTTATTTCTCATTTGGGAAAAATCTAATAGTACTCAGATCAAGCACAGATCACTTTGATATTTCAGCAAAACAGTCTCAGAATTACATTTCCAGCCTGCCAATAAACTAGTATGTGATTAATTCAAATTATATGTTAAAAACATGCACAAAGGCAGATATTTTATATATATATATATATATATATATAAAGCCAAAAATCTATTTTTCCTGGTAACATACTTTTAATCCCCCCTTTGCTGGCCCCTCTGATAACCCATTCAAACCCCAAATGGCCAAGGCACTTTGATAAAATAATGGCTGTGAAGGTGGAGAGAAGGGTTGATGGGGGGAGGCATGCCAGGAATCAACCTGCTATTAGAGAAGCATTAAACTCCTCCAAAGGTTTACAACAGCTACCTAATTACTTAAGTCACAACAGACATGCAAACATAGGACTCTTTTCTATGACACACAAAACCACCATAATGTAAATCCATGAAATAGTTATGTATTCATACATACATTTATACAATGACCTGTTTACTTTCTTCCGTTAAAAAGGGAAGAGGGGGCTGGTGGAAGAGAGCAAGTTTCCAGTCATTTAGGACATCTGTAAAAGGTGTTTTATTTTTACTACTCTTATATACAATATCTTCAGTTACTTGGAGAGAACAGCACCATTCTTTGTTGCTGGCTGAGAGAGTTGAAGGCTGCACACATCATCTGCCATGTTCTGATGCACTGTAGCAGGAATTCCGCAATTTGTTCACCAAGTGAGATGAGAGCAGGCAGAAAGGACAAGTACTTTTGCATCACAACAAACACTATTTTCTTTACATTTTTTTTTTTTTTTTGTTCGTATTACTGGCCACTCAATACAGATTTCAGTTACTTTAGACTGAGTTTGTTTAGCAAGACCATGAGGTGCATATTAAGGAACAGAAGTAATGCATTCTGACAAGGCTCTTCCTTGAAAGACAAGTCAAGTTGTTAGTGGTTTATGACATTGGCTAGCAGAATCTATTTCTGTTAAATGCTTTTAAAGTTTCATTATACCTGAGAAAACAGATATCTTACAAGTGCAAATTTAAGATAACTGTTATCACGGCTGCTGTTTCGCAAAGTTAATGAGCTTGTGGTAACAGAGGTTTCTTAGCAATTTCTCTGCTACGTACTAAATCCTTAGGGAAAGCAAGCCCTTTCCTTCTGCTGGGGAAATTAATGGGTTGTAGTTCAGCTGCTACTGGCTACTAAATACAACTCTCCTCTCTTCCCTCTTCCTCCTGTCCATCAATGAATCAATAAAAACACAGTTAAAATGCACTCAGGAGGAACACCACAACTTCAATCTCTCCTAGCTTCTGCTTTTGTTGTGGGGTCAACAGTCCCTCCTCTCCCAATGACAGCAGGGTGAAAAAAAAACTTATTCCCTCACACACCAACAAAACTTACACTACCCTGAAAGAGTGAGGAATTTCTACTGTTAGAAAAAAAGGTTCTCAAAAGGTCTCTCTTCAAATTCCCTCCCAGTGTCAGCCCACACAATCTGCAGATTTATATACCTTTTAATTATATCATTGCAGTTTAATTATTCTGTATTTATATGAGCACAGTTATAAGTCTGACAGTTATTCACTGAAGTAAAGTTTATTGTACCAAGTGTGCTGGAAAAGACCTATGAGAACTAGTAACTTTGTTACATATTATACCCACACCCCTTGACACATTAAAAATAAGGCAAAGAATATCTCCATACCAGAAGACACCAGTAGAGAAAACAGCAGCTGTAAGACAAATTTGCTGTTATCATCATGATTCTGTAAGACCTGATTTCTAACACCAGGTCTCTCCCAGAAGCTCATGGGAAAGAAGTTGCACTAACATCCCCAAAACATCAACATTAATTAAACTATTATGAGATCTTTCATGCATTCACAATATGAAATGTTGCCTTATGAATGGATACAATCAGGTACATTTTCTCAAATACTCAGTTTAAACACAGAAACATTTAAGGTCTGGAAAATCTAAATTTAAACTAAAGATGCATAAATTTCTGCTTTAAGATCTGCATCTCTTGAAAATAAAACAAAACAAAAACAATAAACCACACACCACAAATAAAGAAAACACCATCTACTCCTTCACAACTACAGATAATACCTACAGGAACAGAAGGAAGTCGAAAAGTTAGGACATCTGGCAAATTCGTATTTGTTACTTTTTCTGCATCTTGTCATCATCTCTATTACAACTGCAGGAGAAAAGATATGGCAAGTGTCATCATCTACATTCTAAGACTCCTATTTCCTGGAAGAAAATGCTGTTCTCCTGACTATAATCATATCTAATCACATAGTACAGTCACTATCCCGGCACTGCTTTCTAGGGAAAATGAGGACCTTCACCTAGACATCTGCTCTCCTCATCAGAATTCACAGAATCTGATGACACAGCATCCCTCTGGAGCATCTGCACTGCTTTGAGGGGAAAGGTGGAGTGGAAGTAGAACAGAACACTGATGCCATCATCTCAGGCAAAACAAATCTACACATCCTCCTGAAACCATTATCTCCTAAATTCACTGTCTTTTCCCCAGAATACCTCTCTTGAATCACCTCTGTAGGGAAGTACAATGAACTTCTATGGCATGTCCAGAGAAGGAGGAAACAAATTCACAGTAAAAAATGAATTCATGTCAAGTCAGGTAACAGGGCAGCATAGCAAACCAGTATCATCAAGTCCTGAACATCACCAAAGATGGAGTCTCAACAATCAATCTGGGCAGCCTCATGACTTTTTCAGGAATAAATCCTACCATTACAAGCCCATTCTCTAAAAGCTTGAGATCTCTGAATTCAAACAGAAACAAGAAACATATACAACCTACCAGCAAACAATGGTACCACGTGACAGAGTTGAGTAAGATTTCAGAGCCATAGCTGCCAGTTATGTTTATACAGGGGCATAAATTTATTACTGCACTAGTTAATCCCTTATTCCCCCACTTAACTCTATTTCCACTACAACACCAAACAATGTACCAGGGCATTTTCACAGCTTTCTCCAAGTCCCATTTAATTGAAAACATCTGAATAAAGCTAGAAACAGCTGCTAGAATACTAATTCAATTAAGAGATTCAGCTTCTGGTTTGGACATGTGATTTGATTCCCTTCACACCATCTTTGGATAGCTGATTATAGTATCACTGTTTAAAGAAAAAAAAAAAATACTAGGAAAGAGTGCTGCTTATAGAATTTAAGGACTTCTTTCCTCTTCTAGCAACACTTAAATATGACCAGAGAGAATCCAGTGCGTAGGAGCTCTGACCCTATCCCTTGAACTGTAGCTGAATATGCAGCTAGACTGTAGTTCTGCACATACAGAGAGTCAATGTGTCACGGCTGGCAGAGATACATATCCCTGAATGATACATAAGGAAAAAAAAAAAAAAAAAAAAAAAAAAAAGAGATAAGCATACAGCATAGTTTTAATCAAAAGGTGTCAGCTCTGAGAAGGTAACATAAGAAATTAGTATTAAATCATTTTCAGCAGTGCTCATACCAAGAACTTTTCAGCTTCGAGACTGTAAATTTAGAGACAGAGGGAATCTCTTCCTCACCCCAAACCCCCAAGTACACAGGAAACAAAAGTGAGGAGGCTGTGCAACAACTGTCAAAATGAAAAGTTTCTGGGAATCTGCAATATAAAGCAGTTTAGAAGTGATTGTCAGTCCCAATTCAATACTCCAGTTTAACAGTTAGTGAACATGCATTCATCTGTACTTGATCTACTCAGAGATCAGAGCAAGCATAATTTCTGTGACAAAACTTCACTATTTGTCCTAGACATCAGTGTAGTTAAAAGCAATTTTAAAGCAATTCTACTCTTAAGACAACATACCCACAAACTAATAAGCTATTCATAGTTTTAAACTATCCCACCTTGTTTTACAGAAAAAAATTTAACACCTTTCTTAAACTGACCCTTCCACTCATTCAGATTACCAGGAAGAATTAAGGGAGATGCCTTAATTTTATTTCAGTTTAGAAAGTGATCACCTGACAACCAAACCCTTTCACTTATTTTTAGGAACAGGTGCCTATTAAGTAAGCATTAAAATTATATGGATTGTGTACTCCATAAAGAAAAAAAAATTAAAAATATTTTGTCATGTGATTGGGGGCGGGGGGGACACCAGAAATCCTCAGTTTCTGTTTTAACCATGGCAGTGGGAAAGGAAGTTTCCTCAGTGTCCTCAAAATAGATTCCTAGTCCCCAAAATCATCCAGCATTTGTCACCTACAGTGACATATCATCTCAGCATACATCATTTATGTGGACAGAAGCACTCAAGTTTAGCTTATGCTACTTCAGCAAGTGAAGGAACTAATGCTAGAAAGAGCATTTCTGCATAGCAATAAACATGTACAATAGTCTTAAGCCCATTAGACTTGTTTTTGAAAACACACTTGCCACCAAAACTATTTTTTAAGACAGCATGAAGTTTCAATATAGACCTCCTCATTTTGTGGAAGGACCTTCTCCAAAATTCAGATTATAAAAAACGTTTTGTCTATACATTTACATTATGAAGTACACGCAATATATGCTGAGAGTTTAAGTGCATCAGTATGTCCTTCTAAATACTCTACCCATTTCCTTCGAAGGAAAACAATAAAAAGGAATTTAAAGGGAAGAACTGAAGTCTTGTGTGTATTGTTTTGCCTCCAGAACAGTTTTTAAGCCTACATATTTTCCAGTAGTTCCTCACTTGTAGCTCTGCAAGAGGAACAGCACGCCAGAGCTGCAAACTCTTACAAGTGCCATCTAAGCACCAGTAATCTAATCTAATCACAGATCAAAAGTTGCAATACTTAACGATGCTAGAAATAAAACAGCTGAACAAATACTGTGAATATGCAAACTGATCTAATGGAATGTTACTCTAAATTTCCCAACTACGTACAACAAATCGTGCGGGTGCAAGAAAATAAGCAACATGAGCAAAAGAACTGGTTCATACCCAAATTAGCAGGGAGGTGGGGGGGAGAGGGAAAATGTGTACACAGGTGCATACATTGAAATTGTGCATGCAAGAAAAATAAGGAGGCAATTGATCCAACTAGGTTCTGTTGTAATATCATCACAATTTTGATACTGAGGACAACCACAGCCAAACACTTAAACTGATTTGCCACTTCTCAATTAAGTACATAATCTTGTGATCACAAGTGTATAAAGCAAGACTAAAGGGTAAAGCGTAAAGGTAAGACAAGATCAACAAATGATCATGCTTTAGTAGTAAATTCAAGGATAATGAAGGGGGGGGACACGACGACACACGTTTCCCCCGTCAACGTTAACCTTCCTGGAAGACTTGTATCGGACAGTTAAGACAAAAGAGCAGTAGAGAAACACACCAAGAGGAAACAGTGAGAGAATATATTGCAGAACAAGAATAATACTGAAATCACTTTTGCCTCTTTAAAGCTCAGTACCATAAATTTCTATACGAAGCTACTAAAGCATATTGCAAATGTAAGGAGGATTAACTTCACACAAATACAAGTCTCCTAAAACACACCATTAATAAAACGACAGGATGTGTCTCTTGGATGAATCTTTAAGTAATGGTTTAAAGCGAAGAAAACTCTTAAAATAATGTGATACCCTCACTCACAAGCCCAAGAGGGGGAAAAAAAAACAAAAACAAAAGCAAGACAGAGTTGATAGTACGAGCCACATTCAATGCTTAGGCTTATAAAGCACATTCCCATCTGGAAAAGGCCTTACCCATAGCTATTACAAAGCTTTCTTGAAGAGGTAAACATATTTAAAAGTAAAATAGGTGTTACCACTAGGTAGCTATCATTGCCTTTTATTTCTTTATTACTTATTATACCTAAAAGGCATATCGGTCTGGAAGCAACACAAGACTAATAGCAAAAGCATGTTTTTAATATAAAATGATATGATTATTGGGAGGAGATACTTTTGTAAACAGATAAATAATCTTTGTGTGACACAGATGATGTCAAATGTGAAAATACAGGACCATGTTACTGTGTACCCTGACCCTGGAGACAAGCACTGCAGTAAAATGTTTGACATTCCATACTTATAATCAAGTGTCTAAAAACTGAATGTGAGAATAATTGTAAAGCAGCTTTTTATGAAAAAAAAAAAAAAAGTTCTAAGAACCCAAATAAATTCACAGTATATCAGACAATACTACTTTCAATCATCTCTTTTCTACACCTATTTCTTCCCCCAATTTTACGTCACTGTCAAAACAGAGTTCCTCCTTTTTGTAAATGAAAAGTTTTAAAAGTTTAATTTAAAGCACTGAAATTATAATCCTATTAAGAAACACAATCTATAGTTGAGCGGTTTCTTGGTTCTGATCATCCATACTGGTAGCTACATTCAGTCAGGTAAAATGGCCAATGATATGCAGAGACAGAAGACAAACATCTTATGCAACTAAACCAGGTGAGTGCTCATGTCTGTCACTGTTAAATTCCTGCAAGTGATGAAGTTGATTCAGTGAATTCCTGGTGTGGTCCAGCTGATGGAATTCAAATCCCCTTCTCCAGCTGCTGATAGAAGTGACCAGCATCTGTTTCACTAGCCTTCTAGACTACAATATTGCACACTGCAGTTTGTAGTCTCCCTTCGTCCTCCCTCCCTCTCCCTTCTACCTGTAAGAGCAGCCTGACAAGTTTCGTTTTTGACTCAGTTTTACCGTACTAACATCTGGAGTGACTCCGATTTTCCTTCAGTTTTGCTGGATTTTTCAGAGAAGAGTTAACTGATTTCTGACAACGTATGCAGGAGTATGTATTACAAAGTCAGCTGCTCTCCAAATAATCCACTGAAATAAAGTTTAGACCATAATCAAACCACTTTCAAGCACTCCGACCAAAAACCTCTTCCCTAACTTTTAGCTCATGCATTGAACATTGTGATAGCTCTTACAGTGAAACTGAAGAGAAGTTATCACATCTCCAGCACTAAAGACCATTGAATTTCTGAAAAAAAACAGATACAAGGTGGTACAAAGGATTCTTCTTCAGTTGTGTAGATTTGTCTCTAACATGACCTGACCAAAGTAAGTCACAATGCTGAAAATCCAAGACTGCAACACTCTTGTAGGAGAGTTTGGATTTACTCTCTTGAAGCAACCCCAATCCCCAAATCAACAACAGAAAATATCCCACCACTGGCTGACTAATTTATTGGAAGAATATATTGTGTGAGGTGTTTTTTTTTTTTGTTTAATTGGCTTTTTTTAAAAAAAAAAATATAAATCAGTTTTCTTCAAAATTACTTGCTATCTCTAAAGCTCATGCACACAGACAATTCAAGCACTTCAGAGACTACTCTTTTAGGGGCACGGGAAAGGCAAAAGTAGACAAGGAAGGAGGATGAATTTCAGCATTTCCGGAAGACTGACCTGCAGTCTGTTCTGCCAATACAATTGCTTAATGTAAATTACAGTCAGCACATTTATTTGGAGAAGGCTCTGTGGACGACACTGAACAAAGAAATTAAAATCTCCACACAGGATCTTTCCATGCTGCCTTTCTAGAAGAGCATGCAACTGTAGCTTTATGAAGGTAGAAAGCAAGTACACAGTGCAAGAAAAAGAAGGCCCCTTAATCCTGCCCCCAGTATCACAACCCCTATAAACTGGTGAGCTGTAGTGGTAACAAGGAGTCAAGAGCAAAGTGTTACAAGCAGAACCCTCTGAGATGCTGTTCACCCCTCAAAGCTAAATCATGCCGGATCCCAGGTTGAACAAGCACCAGCAACATTCAGGTTGCCAGGAATGTAGAGATGCAGCCATTCATCTATTCTGCTGCCAAAACATAGGCTAAGCAATAAAACAGTGGTATTTAGTCCTCCCCTGAACTGACATTTATCAAATACTGACTGAGGAGGAAAGTCCTTCCATCACATATTCAAGATGTCTGTCCCATTCCTTAAGTGAGCTGTGCAAAAAGCATGCACCCCAAAGAAAAAGATGAGAGTGCAGAAGTCAAAGCGTACTCAAATCCCAGTAAATACTAAACACCAACAGTGCCATCTCATTCATCCATTTTAGCCTGATAATACCTGAGAATTTGCAGATCAAGTCAGCAGAACCATGATTCAGATAGCTTTAAATGCAACAGATGTATGAGATGGGGACAGGGAGATGAGACTTCAGCATGAATTAACCGACAGTGGCTACAACACACGTAAATGTTTCAGAGCAGCTCAGTGCCAAATGTAACCACCAATCAGACACCAAAGTACTGAAGAATAACTCTCCATCACCAGTGAAGGTATCAGCATTACACTACAGACACACACAGAGAACAACTATTTCAGGAATTAGAGACAGGAGACATATGTCCTTTTACCATTATTTACATCTGTTGAACAGAAAGGTCTGTTTCATATTTATTAGTTGCAGTTGATTTAGTGCAGAACTATATAATAAAACATCTATTTTAGAAGTATCATTAGCCTATTATTAGCTACACAAAAAAACCCATATTGGATTCCCTCCCTGTGCCACCTTCCCCCAGCAATACTTCACTTGATACTCATTCATCTCCAGGATTATCATATAACTACCAGTTTAAAGCTGGATCAATGTTTTTTCACTTCACTGAACAATCCAATCAATAGCAACAAGGACATTCTGCTGTCAAAAGCAAACTGCTGCTCATGCTGCTAGTTCCCCCCTGGGCTTGGTGTTACAGAACCATGTTAGATAGATCCTACTATGCAGCACTCAATGTGACACTGATCACTCTGTAGGCACAGAGCAGGGTACTGATACCAAGCATACAGCTAAATCAACACAGCTAATTGCTTGCACCTTCAGAAAATAAAGATGTAGTCATGACAAACAAGTTGTACAATTATTTGCATCTCCTACTAAGGAAACTAACCTAGTCTGATTCCTGGTTTAATTACATCTGCATGTATTTATTTTTCAGGAAGGCAGAGGAAATGGAGAAGCTTACAACAAAATAATGCAAGTACATTTCTCTAATCAGTACTAAAGTAAATTCTCAAATTTTTCATTCCAACCACTGGAAATCATACCGGTCTTTTTACAACTCTGCAACTTCTGGAGAGCTCTGTTAATCAAAAATACCACTGTATACTTGGCAGACAAGAATAATTTTTGGTACTTATATTACCCAAGTTCTAAGAGGATGGGGGGGGGGGGGGGGGGGGGGGGCAGGGAGTTATATATACAAAAGAATCCAGGGGTAATCTCTTAAAAATACATGCCAAACAGTGTAACCAAAGCAAAATCCACTCGCTGGGCTATTTTGTATTCAATCTGACTGTAGTCAAAAAAAAAAAAAAAAAAAAAAAAAAAAAAAAAAAAAAAGAGCTTATCTCCTGGATCATTTTATTAAATAAAATTAAGCAATTCCTAGCTTTGTTGCACTTTCTATTAAGGTACATGAATGGAAAAATGTGTTGCTTGAAACCCACTTTGTGTAATGGGAAGCGGATGGCAAAGACAACAGAAAGGGCAGAGACATCACACCAAAGAAATTAAAGTATTTTTTCCTACTATGTCTGGCTATCCTAGCAGGCTAATTCCAGAGCCTGTGCTAAGGGATCTTAATTTAAACAAGATGATGAAATATGCATGTATTGCTATAAAAGAAGAAAAACAACAATCACAGATTTCCTATTTTATTTTAAGCTATGAAATACCCCTTAAACCCATGGGATTTTCAAAGTACTTAGTTTCATAATAACAATGTTAACTTAACCTAGAGTCTTTGACCTTTATGAACAGTTCATTTCCCAGAACAACAGATCTAGCAAAATCCAGCTTCTGACTGGATTACCTATTTTGTATTTCCTTCACTATCTCTTCATCTCCACATTCCCAAACTATATCCCTCATGCTCACTCACACCCCCAGTATTCCTCCTCCTTTTTATTTACTCTGAGTCTCCATTTTATCAAGAAAGCACATATGCCACATCTAATCCAGTATCATACATGCACTGTGTAGTTGACTACCACTTCTACCATTAACTGAAATACCAGTAAGAAATATGTAGATAGAGCTGTCCCTCCTTTTTCTTCAGCAGTAATGCTTCCAAAGGCACCTCTTTGCCACTCTCCATTTCCATAAAAATCACTTGTCATTTTCGGTTGAGTACAAGCTAACTGTTTGAAACTGGCCATTAAGTTAAATTTTATTGAGGGAATATGTGCAAAGTGACTGACATTGACTGCAGTTGCAATATACTAGCAACTTTTTTTTTTTGTTAATGTAGAAAAAATTAACATATAAATGTAGAAAAAAGATTTTTTAACATGTAGAAAAGCAGGAAGTAAACTAGCAAACAGGTAACCCTGACAAATGTATAATTTCTCCTGTAATGGAAATTTTAGCTCCAATACTTTTTTTTCTCCTGTAGATTGGGCCAGCCTCACCTTGTGCATCTCTACTGATTCCAGCAGTATATATCCAAGACAGATACATTTCAGAAGAAATTAGCACTGTTGAAGATGTACAGAAACTAGAGACTTCCATGCAAACAGAACCTGTCAATCTGCTACAAGACTGGATTTTTTTTTTCTCAGTTTTACTCAGCTGCATTTTAAAACAACCTTACACAAGTCAAAACTTGGACACTTTCTCCTCAGACCCAGCTACACCCACAGTTAAAAAGTGACAGTTTGCTAAGAGTAGTTAATCTAGCTTTTACTATCCACAGGTTAAAGGAAGTACATAGTGAGCATTCTTGCTAATAGCAGCATTCATATACTACAAAAGACATGTAAAGATGTGGCCTAGAAGCTTCCTGGAGTTTCACAGAAACCCAGTCTGCCCACACACTTAACTTTCAAGGAAACATTTAATATCTTAAACAGTGTCACATCTTCATGAACTATGAGCCTGTCTTGAAAGAATGAAGCCCCTGTTCCCCTTTTTGTTATACTCAAAAAATAACTAGTAAAAAGTAGTCTGAAAACTCATAGGATATTAATTTAAAAAGGATAAATTAGACCTTGAGACTGTTCTGTTCATCTGGGATTGGGCAAAGTACGGTGGTGATTCAACCACATCCAAATCAAGTAAGCCTAAATTCAAGCCTCTCTCCATTTAAGCAAAATGAATTGCTACAGAATACGTCTGCCAAAAGCACATCCTACCTCTACATCTTGGGTCTAAGAAACAGCCACACCTGTCCCCATGAGTGAAGCAATTAACAGGCAGACACCTGCGAGGCCCCACCAAGAAAATGAGACAACAGAAGAAACCTGCCAGCTTGCTATGCTATCACACCATAGCAGCCCTAGGAAAGAGACTATCTATTTCTAGCATGTAAAACAAGTACAGCACATAGAGTTTCCTCAAATATGTTTATCAGATGGCTTCAGATACATTCTAAGAAATCAAAACAGGGATGGACTCTCTTAAAGGGCATTACCTTCATATATTTCCTATGCTACATGAAATCAATAGCCCAGCATCTGCTGAAAATTGCAAGACCATGAAATTACCCTCATGAAGTCTAAAATGGACACCTGCTCATGAAGAACTGGACTGAGACTCACTGTCATCTCCATAAGCCTGCAAGTAGGCAAGATAACCTCCCACAGTAAAGGGCCTGAACCATATTTCAAATAGTCACCTGGAGGTGAAAGCATCACATCAGCCTTCTAGGGTAAAACCAAACAACAATAAACTATCAAAATGCTGTCAGATAACATTTCAGAAGTCAAAGCAGAATCTAAAGATAATCCACAAAAACACAGACTGAAACTGAAGCTCAAGTCTTGACAGAGGTTCCCAATACTAATGCAGAGTTGACAGCCACTTCCTATCACTGGTGTCCTTACACTCATGCTAGAGTTTTAGTAGAAATGCAAGCTTTAGAAGAAGTAGGCTACTGCACAAAACAACAGTGATGACAGATCAGAGAAGCAAGCTCAAGACTGACAAATCATTATCAAGCTCCCAAACCACAGCAGCAGTTAAAATCCCTAAATACAAGGTGTCAATGCAGTAAGTATTCTTTCATCTAACAGTTACTTATTTTAGAATTTGTTTTCCTTTCTTCACCCACATCAAAGACCACCCACAACTAGCTATACATCAGTGAGGTTTAGCAGAACTCTGAACAGCTATTTCCTTTTAATGCCTTTGAAAAAACTGATGATTGAAGAAATCACAATGTGCTGGATACACTCTGAGGCATCAGTCAGTATAGTGCAATTATTTGTAACGCATGGTCAAGCTCACCATGATTCATTGCTTGATTCTAGACCAGAAGTGTTGAATGCATACATCCATATGTATCATGTTTACCAACTGCATCCTAGGAATATGAAGAAAGCTGAAATGTTAAGTCCTACATCAATGTAAATTCCATTACATTAAAACTAGAATTACCTTACTGAACTTGAGAATAAAGTGACATTTTGCTAGAGTGAGAAAACTGATTTTAATGAATTATTGATTTGTTTGGCATTGCTAGGCATGTTTGTTACAACACGTGCTTTCTGTGAGTATATGCAGTCCTTGCCAGTATGTACTTTCAAACTGTATTAATACTCTTTAGCAACAACCATATGATGTTTTGCAACAACACTGTAGCATAATCAAGTGTTGCCATATTACAGAATGAAAACGATTTGAAATTAATTCTGATTTTACTATTATTATTTAAACCATGTAGCCTCTGGAATTACTAAAACACATGCTTAACCTAGGGAAGGAAGATGGTCAAATAAACTGTCAATAGCAAAGCTGATGGGAAATTTTAACAGCAGTACAGTTCTGCCCAGTTAATCTTTAAGAAGTCTTAAAATTTTATTAAGCCTTTGAATATACACATAGAATTAGACAGATGTGGATCCTGGTGATGTAACCATCTAAATTTCTGTACTTCAACTTCTTCCATTTTTCTTGTTAACTAGCAGTTCCTTGTCATTTGTCTCCTATTCCTTCTCTATCCAAACCTTAAGTCTCCTCTAGTTAATGCACAACCAATAATCTCTCTCCAGTTTTACTCAGACTGCTCACAGACAGGTTTTTTTTTTTTAAAGTGATTTGAGAACAATATTTGGTATACCTTAAAAATAAACAAGCAAAACTCTGTAGAAGTATAAGCAAAGCAGAAAACATGGGTGTGGGAAATACATGGACACTACAAAATATTTCTCCATGTTTGACCTAAATGTTGCTGTAGAACTTTAACTGACATATAGGTCAAATTCCTTTGGAAAAATGAGACCAGAAAAAACAATCACGTTTTTAGTATATGCAAATCATATTTAGCAGAACAAGATGGACAATGTTTTCTCTCTCATTTCATTCCTAGCTTGGTGATTAAATTTAATGAGCGAGAACAACTGTCTCAGAACCCCTCTCTCAATATTCCATAGCCTGCTTCATTTAGACACCAGATACCATGCTGAAACATACTCTGATGCTCACTGGTTATCTTTCTTCCACTCCACTGACACCTCTTTTCACAAAAGCTTGGCTAATGCAGTGATGTTCATTCACAAACGTTCAAGCACTTTTTCCTGGGTCCCACTACTTTGAGAAACATTCCAAAGTTTATAAACATTTTTGCAGGCACAAACAAACAAAAAAAAAAATTAAGCATTCCATTTGCCTTAAATTGATGCAAACTCTACTGACTTTACTGAGGACAAACCAATATACACCACTTGAAAAATAGCTTCCTAATCCTAAGAGGAGTTCTGGCAAGAGATGAGCTACAGTATAGTGATTGCCAGGGACCTGTCATGAAAGAATGCTGGAAGACATTTGAAGAAAGTAGGTATCTTCTGAAATCCCTTCTTTAACTATAATCTAGGACTAGCAACTATCACACTTCTTTTGCTATTTATTTCATTTTTATTACTTCATATGATTAATATCTTTTTAAGAGCAAATAGGAAGTTTTTCCACTGCAATAAAAAGCAAGCCCAGCCAAGAAAGGATTTGCCCATTAGCTGCACTATCTCCATAAAGACAGCAGCCTTATTAAATTACAACTGTTTGAACAAGGTCAAGCACTCAGGGTTTAATTCAAAGTGTTTCCAGGTATGATGCTGTCAGGTCAACTTAAACAAGCCAACAGAGGCTTTGAGCTTGATTAAATATTAAAACGGAATCTTTCACATCTGTTTTTACCCAAGGATGAAATTACTGTACATCACTTCAACCAGCTCATTAATACACTAAACACATACCTTGCCTCAAAAGGTTACAGGAATATCAATGATTTCAGAGGGCTTGCAGTGAAACCTACACAACTCAGCTAGAAGTGAGGTCATTGCATACTTTAGCAGGATGTCAATATTTCTTTATAAATGTGAGAGGTAATCAGTTAGACATAGATACATTTGAAATTAAAAGACGGGAGCCTCCAGTGAAGCTAAATCAGTTGTCTTTGATCTGAACCTTTTAATCACTCATCTCATTTTCTTTGATAGATAACTTGATAACAGATATGGAACAGAAAGTTTGATCCAACAGTAATTATTTTTTCAAACTGGAGGGCTGTCATGTCCAACTAGATATCTGCTGTTTAAAGAAACTGCACAGCACAATTTTTAATTGAAACATAGAAAGGTCCATCAGGATCATCTATTTAAACACCTATCATTTTTAATGATACTCTGGTGCCGTGTTAAGGTAGGGGAGAAGAGAATGCATTTGAAGATACAACTTCTTTGACAATGATAAATACACTGTATTAACTACTCTACATGGCATGTGCTGCCCTTTAAAACACAACCAAAAAAAATAGATACTCCTCTAGTATTATCGTTGCATGAGACAGGAGACATTAGTCAAATTATGTTTCCTGACTGCAATCCATAAAATGCACAGAGACAAATGAAAGTCATCTACTTAGAGCAACCGATATACAAGATGGGGCTTGGAAGAAAAGCAATGGGAAGTGTTTTGAGTCTGAACTATGCTTATCCCAGATGAGAAAATGCTCTCCAAATTTGTATACACTGGAATTGAACCTAAATATCTTATCACTTGTAAAGTAAAATAAAATTAAAAAAACTCAAGGACTGAGTTTTCCACAAAACATTCAAACTTACTATGCAGTCTTAACATCACTCTCTTAGGGTAGGGGAGGGGAAAATATTGCTTGACTAAAGATGTTCTAACATAATGAATAGGAGAAACCCACTAAAAACACTTCTGAATGCCCTAGCATCTATTCCAAGAGTCACAACTATACATTTTAAGCACTGCTAGTTAATAAGGCATGAGACAATTTCCTTAAGACAAAATAAAATTCCAATACAACACAGTCTTCTACCACCCACTAATTTACACTTGAATAATATAATCAACTAGACCTAACTATGCTTAATGTGAAGTCAATAAATTCCTTTTTGGCTGTTGACACAAAAACCTACTGGGAATTAAACACTTGAGGAAATTAATCATTATAACACTCTGGCTCAATGCACATCTATATTGAAATAATTTGGTCTTTAATTCACTTTATTTGTAGTTGGGTTTAAAGCAGTAAATCTGATAGAAGCTGGCCTCATTAAACCAATCCAGTTCAAACTGCTTTTCATTAAGCTTGGTATATTTGAACAAAGTCAAAAAAAGATTCATTTCCCTTAAAACAATTGTGCCTTATAAAGTAAACTAAACAAACCAAGACCATTAATACATAATACAATAAAGGCATTTAGATTTGATCTGAGCAAAAGCCAACATTAGTGATCTATTCGCCTTCAATACATTTTCTTGAGGCACAGAGATACTCTTTTCTTACTGACCACAGAAGCTCATATTGACAAACAGCAGGAAGACCACCAGAATAAAGTGTCTAGAAGCCCAGGGTTTTACAACAATCTCCCAGCTTCCTATTTTAAGAGTTGTGTTTAATTCTTCTAACACAAATGTAGTTTAGCATTGTGGCTCCTGGACTTAATTGGCTTGGAAATCAACAGCAGTCTTGTGCAAAGCCAGTTTGGGAGACATCACATCCACGGGCTGGAGAAACCTGTGCAGTCACTTGACTGCGCAGAAGTGACAAATCCAGCTAAAAGAACTATACCAACATTCCTTTCTACATTAATTCAAAAGCAGCAACTCTGCAAAAGGTGGCAGCAGTCACAGCTCCATATGTAGCTGCCAGGACATGCTGAACAGTTCAGCAGTCCGGGCATGTCTCCATCTTGAAGTCTTTACGCCAATCTCTTTTAGGACAAGGCACAATGGTCACTGTATGTAGTATGAAAACCTCTGGCGAAACAGAGATAGGTACACTAAAAATTGTGCTTAAAGACATGTGCAGTAACTCGAGAACATAATGTCAATCACTGTCACACACATTGACCTTCCTACTCTGTTCTGGTTTGAGACAAGACAGGCAGTACACTTTATGTAAAGGGACTGCTTGCTCTCAGGTAGGCACTCAAGCAAAATCCTACATGATAGGAGCAAACCGATATATCTAGTGAAGATCTAGATCTTCATGAAGTGCACACACATCATCTACTTCAGACAGAATAAATTTCTGATGTGATTTCAAGAGGTGGAGAAATTCAGAAATTAAGTTTTTATCTTCCCAAGACAATGCTGTATCCTGTCCATACCCCCTGCTTTCACTACACATCATTTATGCCTCTGTATCCTCTCTTCGAAACAGAAATATGCATCCATGTAATTTCAGGCCTCACTATGAGGCACAGTACAATACCTACACCACAACTGAGTTGTAAATAGCAGTCACATATTAGACTGGAGTGGGAATGAAAAGAGGAATAACCTAGCATGAAATACAACAGTACTCTTAGCAATTAAAGAGAGCAAAAATCCCCACTCAGC
This sequence comes from Tyto alba, assembly GCF_018691265.1. Classification (NCBI taxonomy): domain Eukaryota; kingdom Metazoa; phylum Chordata; class Aves; order Strigiformes; family Tytonidae; genus Tyto; species Tyto alba. The sequence continues at coordinate 24,772,055 of NW_024881261.1, read as the reverse complement.
ATGAGCCCTTATGAAAAGGTTTTCACATTATTCAAAACAACTACTACCATCCAAAGCTATTTAGTCATGCTACTTTCAAACCAATCCCAGTTACTACTATATGCAGGCAATGAAACTATTCTGCCTGAGAAAACACAGGACAAGATACAAGACACCATAAGGAACAGAGAGATGTGCTAGAACACATGCCAGTGGATAGAATATCCTCAAAAGTACATCCTGATCCTTCCATCAGGAATAGTCTGACAACCAGCCTATACAACAGCAAACTGCTTCTGTATAGGCTGAAGGCAGAGACACCACTTTCCAGCGTTACTCCCCTCCTCTTGCAGTAGTAACCGGAACAGAATGGTCATTAGCTCCTCCGTGCCAGTTGCGTGTCAGCAGCAACAGCATTAACCACGGGGAATGTAGAGTTCTGATTCTTAGCAACATGTGACACACAACATGTGATGAAGGCCGGCTGTCAAAAAACCAGGATGGCAGGAAAAAGCCTTCTGGAAGCAGATTAAGTTTGGAACTTAAGGTCCTTAAGATGAACCAGAAAACCAAGGACCAGCTCTGCAAGGAGTATGAAAATCTTCCAAGGCTTAATTTTTCAATAGGGGAGATTCAGTAAATGCAAAGCTTTATTGCAAAAAAACAAAACAAAACAAAAACCAAACCCAACAAAAACAAACAAACAAAAAACAAACAAGCAAGAAAACAAACAAACAAACAAAAAGTCTGAAGGTGAAGGAAAAGCAGCAGTTAGTAAGCTGATGATCAGAGCTGGTTACTTATGATCTTCACTTTATCTAAAGATTTCAGTGAAGCATTACAGGTAGGCCCTGAGACAAAGACAACTCTGAAAGTTCTCAGGGAGTGTACACAGAGCATCAGCTAACTCTCTATCACTTTAACCAGCAGAATACATAAGGTGTTCCAGGTAAACATGTAACTTCATAAATTATGAATATTAGATCAAAAGAAAGAGGGAAGAATATAACTAGTTCATCTTCCTCATAACAGTTAACCCTCCATAAGGCTTAGCCTGGTACGCTTCTGTGGCTCTGAGTTCTGATTCAGGATTCAAGTACCTAGAAATCCTTGCTCACCTCCAAAAGCAGGCATCATAACAGGGTTATTTAAGTAATGTTCAGGTGACTACCACCTATGCCATAAATGAGCACTAAGGAAGTGTGATAGTGCAGACCATTCCTTAAGTTCTTAGGTCAAAAAGAAGTAGCCTGAATGGCTGTGCTACTGAGTTTCTCCCACCCCTGACATGACTTTCATAAAATTATATCACAGTTGAGCAACAAACTGACACTACAAGTTCTAGGACAATTCTGCTAATGATCTCAGACGGCCATCAAACAACATGTCAGTAATAAAAACCTGGTTTAATGCAGAGGGACAGGATGCCATGCCCTTTGTTAGAGCAATCCTGCATCTTTTGGCTCAAGCATCTGGCTGCAGCTACCACCAAGTCACTCAATTAACTTGAAAAAAGACAAGTAGAAACATCAACACTGCTGAATGGCTGCCAGTACCTGCAGAAAGGAAGCTGGTCTCAAAGATAAATGTTGCCATTACAAAGCCAACAGTACACTCTTCTTTCATTCCCTGTAGTCTTCCATTTTTCCCTTCCATCCTCACTGAAACTTGTACCCTATTTTTCTATTTTAAAAATCAAAATCTGTCAGTCTTCACAAAATGACAAGGTTGGTAAATCACTGTATAAATGAGGGTGATGCAAATAAAATATTTATATGTACACATATACATTTGTGTATGAATATAAAATATGTGTAAAAATATAGTACCCCAAGGCACACAGAAATCACTTCTCAGAAGAAAAAAAAAAAAAAAAGCTCTTCCCTGGAAGCTGTTTAAAACAGTTATTTGCATCAATTCCTGAATCACTACTGCTAAGCACCATTAGAATGTAAAATCGTACTCCTACAGTTTTTTTCCTCTTGAGATTTACAGTTAAATTATAAGAAAAATACTTCCTGGTTAAATTGGACAGATAATGCAATACAGCTTTTATCAAACCAATAAATATGTTACAATGCACAAGCCTCTGGCCGTAAGAGACTTCCTTCTTCAGGTGCTGGCAGTTTATAAATGAGCTCATTTGTAGCACAGAAAAAGCTTCATAATTAGTACCTAGTTTATCATTAAAAACTTGCATTCACTGTATGATGTCACAGACTAATGAGTCTGGCTTTCATTTACACACTCTATTTGCTGGCATCTCAGTACAGTCGATCCCATTATTTCCTATATAATTGACCAACTTCAACAGCTGCAATTCTTCTCTTGTAAATACAGAACACATTGTACAAGACAGGATCGTAGTTATCACTCTTAAAATATTCCACATAATGTACAGTTTATGTTTGACAAGGCTTAAGATGCTTTGCCCTGCAGCCAGCTAAAGTTTGATTTAAAAAGCACTGTACAGTAATTAGATTTAAACCACAGAATTACTTAAAGTACCACAGTCATTGACTGGTAGAGCTTTTACTGCAATAGATTAGGCTCATTACTTAGGGACTGAAAAGCAGCTCAAGATTCATTTACCTCTGGTACTAGAAATTAATACATTTACTTCTGATACAGCAGTGAATGAGACATGCAAATAGAAGTTCTGCAGGTCCAGCCACGTCAGATACCCTCCTGGACTAACAGGGAGCAGGAGGTGCCCTAGCTGACTCAAATCTCAATTAGTGACCTACACACTAAATCCTCCTAAATCCTTCTGGGAAAACCTGAAATGCATGTTCTTAGAATTTCTTCTATCCAAACAGCTTGAAATGCCAACCTCCTGCAGCGTAGACATGAAAGACAATGGACCATTCATTAAGTATTTCATTTCAAACAGCCATGAGAAATCCTAAGACGTTTTCACCTCCTTCTGCAAAATCTTCACCTCCAGTAACAAGAAGATCTGAGAAAATACCTGTGCCTTATTTAGCATAAAAAGTCTGAAAGTCAAGAAGCCCTTTCTTACTGGCCCTTAACAGGTATGATGAATGGTATTCAGTGAATCAATGGAGAAAGCAGTAGTAGAGAAGACAGACAGAATTCAACAGCCTGCAGCTGTACCATCCACTACCCCTTGTGCCTAACAAGCAAAAAGCAATGAGGAAAGAACGCTTTTCAAAATCTAATAGTTTATATACTGCCATGCATACACGCAGAAGACAACTTCCATATGAAGGTAGTATTTTTCCCCCCCACTCACTTCTACCCTTTTTTTCATAGCATGAAAGTAAGTAACACTCCTTTTATGGTTTCTTTGCATCTTGCTTGGAATTTAAAGGACAACACCTGTTAACTGCACAATACAGCTTTTTGTTATGGACTTTTAGGGTTTTCTTAATACTGTTTTCACATCAGGTATAATCATGATGGCTTGGAATTTCAGACAATTTAAAGTATTTTATTTTGTATTACTATGAACAACAACAAAAAAGCCAAACCAACAAAACAACACAGAAACAAAGCTGCTTCCTGTTACGAAGCAAAAGGCTGCCTTTTAGTTGTTGGACTTTTAACATGTCACCTGTCAACCCTGACAGCCAGCACTGAAAAACCTGCTAGCATTCAGGACATTTTACTCCAGAGAGAATGTATTTTATCAAGGATAACACACTAGCCAAATGTCTCCAGAAGTTTTCATGGACAGGTGCCCATCAGTACTGATAAGATGAAAAGGTGTCTTGAGCATCTGCTGGTATGGTTGCATTGTCTGAAACACCATTCAAATTAATCTATATAATCCATGGGGAAATGGAAAAGAGGAAGGAAGATTCCAACTTAAAATCTGTACACTGCACTTAAGTTTTGATTTGACATTCCTGTTTTACACCATTAAAGATACTTCAGGTTTTCACCCCATCAAATAATGGTGATACTTAAAGTCACTATGGATCTTGCATATAAAAACCTGTACTGACCAAACACAGGAAGTCTTCAAAAATCAAGGTAAACACCTCATCCAATTCTACAGATGACCACATGATATAACAGCATAGCAGTGTAACTGAGCTCTGTAGCACAGCATCCTTTTTATCCATTCCAATGTTTTAAGCATTTAACATAAATGAATTTATCATTTATCAGTGTATCAATTACACATATTTGTGTTAATCTGCTGCAAATATAAAAGCAAATCCACAGCAAAAGAACAATATTTTAATTATACGGCATTACAATTTCAATAGGCTCTAGCTTTTGAGGAAGACACTGACCTTAATGGTAGAATGTCAGGCACAAACCAGGAAGTTTTTAGCACTCCATTAAAAAGATTTGAATATTTGTGTTCAAGACACAATTTAAACACGACAACTTTAAGAGAAATGTATTCTTTAGACATGGATAAGGCAGCTAGTGAGGTTAGTCTTCAGATTCCTGTGATCAGTAACCACAAAATTAATTCCAAGTTAGCTACCAGCATACATTACTTAAGATCATATATGGATAAAGTTGAGGATAACAGCTTGGTCCTCTATAAGGAAACATTAATTTGTAACTTGTTATATCCTGCAGAAGGGTTAGGATCTTCTTGAATTAGTTAAATTATTTAAGATGTTAAACAGAGAAAAAACCTACAGTACTACAGAAGTGCTTCTGCAGGATAAGTCAGGCTATTCAATTCTAAGTAATGTTCTTTTAACAAAATTCCATCTTTTTTATTTGTTTGCAGAACAGCTCTCTCCTAGGTAAAAGCCTTTCCATCCTCAAATAAAACATCTGCATGACACCTCTCAATACAGAATCTTCTTCCAAGTCAGAATAATTAATCATTAGGCAATAAAGTGATCTTCACTGCATTCATGTGGTCTTTTGATTCTACTCCAATGGATTATCTATTTAACTTAGTCACAACTTAATCCAGTGTTATAATTCATGATCAAAGAAAGATTATTTTAATCCAGCTATAAAAGCTTGTGCTCTTGAGCTAACACACAAGGTAACCCTATTCTAAAGCTTCACCTGTGCTACGACCACTGCAGACCCTGCAGCACAACATACCATAGACAGGATTCATCAATCCCTTCCCAAATCTTTGGAAACATAAGCACTGCCTTAAGCCTGCATTTTCTAGTCAATCCTACTCTAGTCAAGAAATACATACACTATAGTCAGGGCCTCAAACCAGCTATTTTTTTTAAGCTGTGTGAACTGATGGTGGAAGGCAGGTAGGTGGGTGGAAGAAGTTAGTGTCAGGGAAGAAGGAAGGTGAGAAAGATTTTTTCCTCCCTCAGCAGATGAGGAGTGCAACACTTAACATGCATGTTTCCCATTTCCCACATTAATTTTAAGCTAAATATTAAAATATTTAACTCTGCAAGAGAACCTAATAAAGATTATGACAAAACAGGAAACAGCATGAAATATACTGTGTCCTATACCACAATGGTAAACTCACATCATAGTTGGCTTTTTCCTTCCCCTAATTATGAGCAGTGAAACCACAAAACCCATGTTTCAGATCTTATCAGTTAAGGTCCCCTCATGGGAGAAGTTCAGGAACAGCTGTACAAAGAAATTAACACTGCTCAGCTTGAAGTTTCTGAAGTAGCCATAAATTTAGAAGAGAAAGAATGAAATCTGTCAATCTTCACACAATATTTGGGCCTCGTCTATCACTTGTGCTATTTGTATTAGTGACTTCCTAATTAGCACTCTGAAGAAGCATTCAACGTGACTACAAAAGTAACAACAAAACCACAGTATACCGTTTTCACTAATGCTGATAGAACCTCAGAAGTATAGAGTCTGAATACAAACTGGTAATTTGGGCAAAAGAACCCTGAGAATTTAGCTAAATTGTACACAGTGTGAACAGTTTTTATACAGATTATACCCTACTGCCTCCCACTTTCAGGATAACAGGACACTTCTTAGTATCTCCATGGAAGCTGCTAATCAAATACTTACTATAGTTTTTTCCTACAGTGTTACACTGATGAGGCTAAACAACAAACACCAATCTCAAAAAAGGTCTTCAATGCACTCCTGAATCAGCACAAAAAGCATTTTTTTTAAAAATGAAACAAGAACCCCCCTGTTTTGCTATTGTTTTCATTAAGTCAGTTACGTGTTCTAGATTATGCTGCTCTCAGAAAAGCCTGAAAAGTACTTGGAACCCCACCCATAGGAAACAGAAAGCCCGGCACACAGCATAAATACCAAATCTGTCTTCTGTGGTAATAACCACAGAGGGAATAGGTGCTGACATCAAGTATAAACTGTATCTAACAGACCTGTGAAGGAATTTAATAGATCTACTAAGAAAAAAATTTTGTGGACTAAATATTCATTGTTTTATGAATACAAATGAGTTAAAACTGCAAATAAATTATAAACATTACTTTCTTGTAGTGCTACTTTAAAAATTCTTAGCAAAACTGGAATTTTTACTTCTAGATAAAAGTCAGTGTATCAACAGACTACAGAAGAAGAAACACACATTCATATAGCTTTTTACAAGTAACAGCTGCCATCTTAGTTTGAAATGCAGTTCTAAGTCATGCTCACCTGTTGCTCTTTTGCTTGTATCAAAACATTTGTCATCATACTTCTGCTAATATCAGACCCAATAAAGAATTTAATTACCCTCTCTTACTGGCTTTATAGTCTAAGAGTCTGTTTTCAATAGAGTGTGATACAATAAGGTAATATACAGTAATCCCTGTACTACCTCCTCCTGATGAAACTCCTTCCAAGGAAACCACTTACATTTTATATTACTAAGTCAGGTGGTTTTTTTCTCCAACTGTAGCATTTTGTAATATTTTATTAAAAAAAATACCCAAAAGCAAGCACCCTTTATTAGAGGTCTTAAAAAGACCTGAGGTGAATGGGACTGCTAGATGACACAACTAGGAAAAACTTTCCAAATGGTAACAAGCATGTGCAATGCTCATCTGTGCTATTTTTTGGCCACATTATAGCACCACCAAGAAACAACAGTGCTGTAACCAAGGCTGTGCCATTAAGCTGTCATTTTGAACTCTGATACTGGAAGCTGGTATTTTTGAAGTTATCATGCAGCATATGCATATCTCCATCCCTGCCTCTAATGAGGCCACAGTCCCGCACAACTGAAAGATAACCACAGCGTAAGCTATTGTAGTCTGGTCTGGTTTGACTGCAGAAATCATCACTAATCAGCTTACCTTTGTCCTGGTTTGGGCTGAAATAGAGTTAATATTCCTTTTTGGGGACTAGATGAGTGCTGTGTTTTGGATTTAGCTTTGGGTTTGGTATGAGAAGAATGCTGATAGCACACTGATGTTTTCAGCTGCGACAGAGACTTCAAGGACTCTCCGACTCCCCATGTCCTGCCCGTGTGCAAGGGCACAGGGAGCAGGGAGGGAGCACGGCCAGAGCACCAGACCTGAACTAGCCAATGAAATATTCCATATCATGGAACGTCGTGCTCACTATATAAAGGAGGGGTGGTTGGGAAGGGGCTCTCTCTCTCTCGCTTCCGGGATCGCGATTGCGGGATCTTGGTGTCTCGGGGTCGCTGGCCGGGAACGGGCTGGGGATTGCTCAGCAGGTCGTGAGCAATTACATTGTGCATTGCCTGTTTATATATTCCTTTTTGTTTTCTCCCTATCATCATCATCATTCTCGTTTTATTACCATTATTAAACTGTTCTTATCTCAGCCTGCGAGTCTCCCTTCAGCCCTCTAATCCCCTCCCCCATTCCAGGTGAGGAGGGGGAAGGGAGGGTGACCGGCTGCGGTGGTTGGTTGCCCACCAGGCCCAAACCACAACAACCTTAGTCACCCAACGTATTCTAGGAAAGGTTGCTAAGAGATGAAAGACTTGGTTTTCATATATGCTATTATGCAATAGTTAGTTTTAATGTTGGGGCAATCACACAGCTTTAAAAAATGGTCTGCTTAGCATCTATTTCTCTGCGCCAGTATTTCAGATTTTTATATCCTATGAATATGATTAAAGTTTCAAAACATGAACCAGGTCACGAAAGAAAGCTCTTAAGATACTTCACAGAAGTGGAGAGGAATTATTGGAAATGTACAGGAGCAACATGTCAGCATTTCAATAAACTAGAAGGGGAGGGTGGTGGGGGGGAACAAAACCAAACAAACTATAAAAAAATTCCATTAGGTACAAAGAGCCATTTCTCCAGTCTAAGAAGCTATTTCAAATATTTTTGATGGAATGTATTCCACCTAGTTGTTAACACTGTCATCAGAAATGGAAATCAAGTAGATTATGAGGGCAAAAATATATTGGGGGTAATCAAACAAATATGAAGCCGTGTATTTTATTCCATAACTTCAAAGATATATCATTTGACTGTGGTATTTTTACAGCAGGGAAAACATTTCAGCTGCCAGGCTTCCTGCAAAGATTTCTTCAGAGTATCGCATACCCATTTTACTATAGTTTTAAGTAACATAAAATTCATTCAACTTCAAAATAATCAATTTCTAAATTCTATACTTCAAATACTGATTTTTAATCAGCTTTTTCATTATAACCCTGGCATCAAAATAGACCTTCTAGTTTTTCAACAATGTAGTTGCAACAGAAACAGTCCATCAATACTTCTTGAAACTGCATGCAAGATGGGCAACTATTTACAGGTAGAAGTCTAATCAGTACATATGATTTTGGTTGAGAGGAAACATAAGAACTCATTAAAACATTCTATAGTTGATAAAAGTAATTCCCTCACACTTTCAATAACTAAGTCAAAGTTACAATTAAGCAGGGCAAAGACAATGAACTTAAACTGGATCTCAGAAAACACCTTCTCCTACAGGTACATCAGATAGCGATCCTTAAACCTCTTAGCCCTCTTCTCTTTACTTCTTACCCTGGAAAAGAGGTACTGTAATACTAAACACAGTTACTGTTAATCTATTTCTAAACCTTGCCAAGAGGACCATAGCAGTTCTCTAGAAGATCCCTTAAGTCCTCCGTCCATTACTGCATGACAGAAGAGAGTGTATTTCCCCCTTCTGTACAGCACAGTATGTAAGTATACCCCTTTATGTACAGTTGCTATAACAACATCTTATTCTAGTCATATTTTAACACTGGATTTCCAAAGCAATAGAATTATTCTCAAAAAACTCCTCCTTTCAGATCCGTACAAAACAGAATTTTCTTGGACGAAACTTTACTGATCTGAAGACCTTAACTGTTTTTGAAAGTCTGTAAACACTGTCTAACAATCCAGAAGTGCCTTCATTTTCTGCAATCCAAATAATTTAAGCTTTACCTGGGAAATGCTCCAATTCCTTCCCCAGTCCCTTTCCAAAATCATTCTAGAAACTAAACATCTTATTTAAATCTTGAAAACAGTCTTTAATAAAAGCAACCTAATTCTGCCTACTAATGTGTTTTCAAAAGCGTGGGGAAACACATTACAAGCAAGTTTTAACATGGCAGTGAACTATGACCTTTAAATATACTCCCCAATAGATGAGGTGCACACTGACATATGTAATCCAAAATACACAGCTGTATTTATGAACCTTATATTCATCAGATTGTTTGAACTGGTTTTGAGGCAAGTACCATCAATTAACTATAAACTAGTTTTAAGTGACCTTTGCCACATGAGCTTGTATCAGATGGGGGGGGAGGGGGAAGAGAGACAACAACAGTCAAAACCAAAAGAACACCACGCAAAACCCCACACCAAAACAAAACACAACCCAAAACTAACAATACAAAAAGCGGGCAGAAACAGGAGTTAATTCCCTTTGCACCACTTTAAGAAAGGTGGAGGGAGAAAAGTAGGATGAAGGAAAAAACTACAGCTCTTTGCAGTCTCTCAAACCTACTTCCAAAGCTTGAAAATAACAACAAGAATGTGATAACAAAATTGGAAAAGGCAGTTTAGTCAAAATGTTGAAGATACTGTCTTATTGGACTGCCCTGATTACTAACACACTGAAGATGGTACTAAATAAAAAAATTCTTACAGTAAGCTAATGCTCAGTACCTGGAACAGGACTAAATACCCTTTAGCATAATCTTTGTATTCACTAAATCCAGAATTCAATAGTAGAGCAGCTGCTCAGTGCCTGGTCTGCAGAATTCAATGAACGACAAAAGGTTACCTTAATTCAATGAGATAATCAGCACACATTTACCCACTACCAAGACTTTTCCAACCATCTGCAAGGCGGCAGAGCTATCTGCCTATAAAACAACTGGTAGCATGCTGACATGTCCTCACATCCCTCATGTCAATGAAAATTTATCTCTTAGCAACAGCTAAAAAGAAGCTGAACTTCCAGAAATACTTTAGATACATCATGAGCCAACAATTTCTTCGTAAGTGATTTTGATTGCTACTGATCTCCAAACAGATGTCTACTCTAATTGGTAAAATCTATTAAATACATACTTAAAAAAAAAAAAAAAAAAAAGAAAAAAGTCAAGTTGTCATGGCATAAGAAAGCAATAACAATGGGAGTCATTATAGCTGTGCACATAAAAGACAAAAGCTAACCTTATTTAAAGCTGCTAGCTTTGCAATAATATCAGTAACAGTGAAGTAAACAAAATGCATGTGTTGTGGTGAGAAGAGAAAATTTGCTATTAAGGCTGTTGTCAGAAATTGAAAGGTAAGACACGAATCTGCTAAAAACTAAGATTAACATTTTGAGAGGAAAAGCAAATTAAGAGACTCAAGGGTAAAACCACTTTAGCTACCACAGGGGTGAGCAATTTACTTTTGTTCTCTTCTCCAACTAAAAACACAAAGGTATTTCTAACTTAACACTACGTTAAAATACTAAATTTGAAGGCAACAAGTTTAACAAGTAAATTCCACATAAAACTTCTAAGAACATTAGCAATTCACTTATTTTGGCTTGACTCACTTGTAATAGCAAAACATCGAGCAAATTAGAATTTTACCACCAGACAGAGATCAGGACAACAAATCAAACTGTCCTCAGATATATTAGTAGCTCTTCTCTAGAAATCAAATCTTTCAGAGGTTTCTCAAAAATACATCCAAACACAGTATTTAGAAAGAAACAATACAAATCATTAAGATTCAGTTTTATGTTGGCAGATTATGGGCAGTTCTCTTTAGAACTACGTACAAAAAATTAAATATGGCATGTTCACACAATGAAGCCTGAACATCCAGCATTTTTTTTCTGTTTCTTAGACAGAATATAACCACCAGCTATCAAAGTAATTTTCTCAAAGTCAACTCCTGCAGGTTTATTAACATAAAAAACAGAGAAATGAGTTTTATTTCTAGTCTAATTAAAATTTATCAATACCTTTTCTGTAACAGGCTGAAGAGGCTTAATAAACATGTTGAAAATGTTACTTAAGAAGGCAGCGATATCAATGAGAAAGAGAGGTACTAAACAAAGTTATAGTACATCCCTCTCCCACCACTAGTATCTTCTAGGAAACAGAAAACAAAATCTGTCAATATTGGGCTGAATATCAGCCACAATTATTTGCTTAATTTCACAGCCAGAATTGAGGTACCATCTTGAATTCAGAGTAGTAGGAAATTGGGAACATAGGGTAAGATTCTTCCAGCGGTTTATTATTCCAAATAAGACTCCTACCATCCATCCCATGTTCAGATGAGAAAAGACTTCTGAAGCTCTCTACTGAAAAGTGGAAACATGCCTGCATGTTTTGTGCATTTTAAACACAGTGCACAAATGCATAATGTGGTGATGGGCAGTTGTTTTCACTTAAATTCTAAGTGGCAAAGCCCAGAACAGAACTCATGTTTTCATATGCCTAGTTCTTAAATAGTTTTCAATGAATGAAAGATGAGCTGAAGCCAGGATTATTTTTTTTTTTAAACAGCTACTGCACTCCATGTTTTATGCAGGGTAAAATAACTTTGACTTTTAATCACGAGAGAATAAAGTTAAATGCATAGATGTAAAGAGGAGGAATTGCTTGACTACAATGGAAGCTGTCACCTTTACAAATGTAGTAGTTTAAAATTTAAGAACATTTAGAACCATTAAAAGACGTAAGTACCAATAATTTCCTTCCTCAAGAATATGTCAGACATGCATGTCAAGTGATCCAACAAGAGGAATTCTTTAAAATGGCCACAGAAGAACAAGTCACTGGTCTCTAAAACAGTGTGAGCTCCAGTACTTTTTCATGTAGTTAAGCATATGTGTAACAAGCACAGTAACAGACCATTCTGTATACACACAGCATGTGCTGCTAACTCAAGAATCTACCCTGTGAGTGGTTTTCTCTAGTTGCTTCTTGACTGATTTATCTACAGTTTTTATATCTTCAGAAAAACATCGATAACATCTGAATGAAAGCCTGCTTTGCTAAATCAGCAGAATGTATGCCAAAATAAATAGAAATTGGTTTCACTACCCAATTTTCCAATATTAAAGCAGCATTAATATTTGTAAAACAACATTAACAAGTTTTCAGCAACATTCAGTTTTCACAACTGGATAAAGAAAGAAGGGAGAGCGCTGGATGGTTCAAGGCAGACAAAGACTATTCAGATAACAAAATACCACGTTCATGTATAACCCCACTGCTTATTATATAAACCTGCACATGCACAGTTATACACTGACTGATAACCAAATACTTGCAGGGGTCAATACACTATACTCTTCCTTTACCTCTTATATATTCCTGTTAACCTGATTCATACAGCAGCCACTCTAGTGTTCAGAGGACAAAAGAGAAAAAGTAGGAAATAAAAGCTAAGTATCTTTTAAATTTGGAACAGAAGGAAGGGATACAGCAGCCTTTACAAGCATAGAACTTGTTAACTAACTACTATTAAGTTCAATGATTATAATGGAGATTACTTTGGTCTTGAGGATTTTTTTAGGCTCAAACACTGCCTTTTTCATTACCCTTTAACTGTATTTTTGTATAAACCCTTTACTAACTACTGCTCATTATCCACTAATCCTAAGCACTTTAGAGAATTCCGAAGTACTTGAAAGGTAGGCATTACTCACATTTTTACAGATGAATATAAAGGACAACAGTTGTCCAAGCAGCACAAGATAAGGTTTCCACACAAGATAATCGTGGAACTTAAGTGAAGCCTAGCAGGCTCCAGAACCAGCCTCCTAGGTCTGGTAGATAAAACTGAAAGTTCACCTACTATGTTCTTATTTTTCCAGATTTCTCTGAGTCCCAAGAAAGCAGAAATCAGAATGTTCACTATTCTTAAAGCAACACACACAAAATGCACTTACGAAAGAAACTTTAACAACAAAAACCAAAAATAAACACACTCTAAATTCTCCAGCAATGGTTTTCCTGGGTGAAGTTTCCATCCCTCTTAAAACTCCTGTGGCTTAAGTTTTGGCTATCTGATGCAACTATCTGCAGATCATCATAGCCTTGCATAAAGAAACTATACTTTCTGTTTTATTAGCCAACGGTTAGAAGAAGCTGACAAATGTTCAAATCAAGTTGAAATAGGATACTCTAGGCTGAGAGAGACCTCTGGACCACATACCCCAACCTATCACTCAAAACAAGACTTGACTCAGATGTTCCCTCAGGTTGCTCAAGACCTTGCCTAGTAAGCTCTGACCGCCTCCGAGGATGGAAATTCCATGGCCACTCCAAGCTCCTGTTCCGTATGTCTTTCCATCCTCACCACGAAGGATTTTCCCCTTCACCTATCTGCAATTTCCCTTGCTGCAACTTTTGTCTGTTACCTATCATCCTTTTGACAGCTGAAAAATAGCAGTCTCCATCTTCACTATAATCACCGATAGATAGTGCTGAATGTGGTGCTTTAATACAACAGTCCCACACAACCACAATGAAATTCTACACATCTATGATAAAATTACCTTGACTATACTCCTTTCAACTGTTACTTGTAACTACTTACTCATCAAGAACCATGTGTACTCAACATCTGAAGCATAGGTGCCACTGACATTTACCTCTTAAGCCAAATGCAAACACCACTAGTTGATGTTGAGACAGATGGACGTTACATAAAAATTAATTCCTAAAACTACTGTCAGTCATTTTCACCATTTTGGAAGAAACAGAGCTGTGAAATTGAAGCCAACTTCAAAACACCACTGGTGATGAAATTAAATGCTTGAGAGCATGTGGAAAATGTGTGGTAAATTTATCACAGCTTATGCTAGTCCCCACTTCTACAAAGGATTCTTCCTAGATGAGGAAACATCAGCCATGCCTCCCAGACAACTTTGCTGAGATCACACACAGCTTTTCTTCTGTACCAGAGTCCTGATTATAATTAAAAACAGAAGTCTCAAGCCTACTCCACCTAATAGCACATTATTTGGTAACTGATGGGCTGTACCACCACAAGGAGAGATAAATGGGACACTCTGCCCCTCTAGAGCCAAAACACTTGAGAAAGCAGAAATTACTGCACATGTGTGTCTATTACTGCAGAAACAAGACACAAGAGTTGACAATTTACAAGTCTGCAGTTTCCCCTCCCCTCAAGGACCTTTTCCTCATCTAACATCTTCTCTACAGTGCAACCTGAAGTCACAATAATCAACACAAACCTAGAATTAAGTGCAGCAGCCTTGGATTTGACTACACAGACATCCCTTTAACAGTTCACAGCACTCATATTTTAAGAAGGCTGCCTATGTGGGCAAATTCAAAACTTCAGACTCTTGCAAGAACCTGGAGGGGAGGGGGGAGGATAAAAAAATAAATCTAAGTGACACCAGTTATAATTTCCCTCAATGAGGAGGTATATAAGCAAACAGGGAAAAACACACAAGCGATTTTGCAACCAAAGGAAATCATACTAGTTTAAAAGTTGGTTTGTCTCTTATCAGGTAACCACAAAGGACAGCGTTGGATCTGTCAGTTAAGTGCTAACTGACTTGATGTGTGTCACCCTCGAAATTCTACTGCCACAATCTGAGCCCTAATACTGTTGTTCCAGTATACAACAGCAATTCCCTCCATTTGGTTCCAGAAAGTCCTAGTACCCTGACATGAAACAGGCCCTCACAATCATAAGAACTATGGGTCTGTCCTAATACCCAGACAAATGTAGTCCTGAATGCAGAGAATGGAGTTGTCTTTTGAAAGAAGATGCTAATGGACCATAAATGGATTCAAAGTTGTAAAGAAGACTTACATCAATTGAGTAATTCTTTTCACAATGCTAGCTTGAAATTATTTCAAAAGTGACAGCCTTTTGCCATTTCCAACCACCAAACTGGAAAACTACAGCTGATTAGAGATCTATCTTGAGAAAAAAGTTATGACAAAAAATAGCAGACAACCTCAACTACAAGTTATCAAGGCTTTTCATCACCTGTTTTATAACAAAGTTCCTGCAACAACGAGAAAACAACACAGAAGTGCCATCACATTTCAACTGCCACAGAAAAAACACTCCAGAGTCAAGACTATCACTATTACTGAACACAGAAGAGGAAAGGCACTTAAGATAGCTAAAGATACAGCACTGAGAAAATATGCAAGGTAGTTCTCCTTAGATGTAAGTTAGACTTATGGTATCTCTACATTTTAGAAGAAATCTTGACAAAGGAGATATCCATGTACTGAGCAGTTAAAGAAAAAATAATCTTGGAGGAAAAATGCAACAAGTGAAACCTCTAACTGTAGTTTAGGAATCAAATGTCACTCCCAGTTAACATAGAATTCACAGAAAATAGCATAGATGAACAAACACAAACAACTGCTAGAACTACACAGGATTTCTTTAACTCACTGCTGCCAGTTTCAATACAGGACTCACACCAATTTATTTTGAAGCAAGACTATCAAGAGAATCAAATGTTAGCAATCCTTACAATTAAACATCTTGCAGTATAAGGTCTGGAATCACTCCTTGCAGTAAACAAGAATCACGACCACATCATGCACAACTGTATTCCAAAATAAGCACCTTGAGGAAAAAAGGATGAATAGGTAGGGTCTTCCCTGGTGGCTCTACAGGAGCCATCTATCCATTTGCAGAAACCAAGTCACTGACATCAGAAATTGGAACCCAACCACCCCTTCTGCCATGCCTTATGAAGAAGCAGGACAAGCTAACTTAGGGAACAGCAGTTTTTAATTTCCCTCACACAATACAATTCAAGAAAAAACTTTTACAAGCATGGTTCTTGGTTTGATCCAAATGTGCTGAATCATAAAATACAACAAAGCCCAATATATCTATCTACAGTGGTATGAGTTGCTTCTCCACACTATGGGATGACAAGACTTTCCCACTTCAGTTTTAGATGTCTAAAAGATGGGGTAAGTCATTCTCCAGTTTCTGGTAAGCACCAGTATCCCAAGTGTGATTAGGATCCACTTGTAAGTGTTCACTTGGCTTACACATGGAGTTGGTACTTTTAGCATTCCAGAAGATACAGGGACAGCAGAGAAATGAGAGCACACAGCAGCCCTTAGCAATCATCCCAGAACTTCAAGGGCAAGAGCTACACACACTGAGGTAGTGCTGGCCACCCTTCTAAGAAATAAGATACCTTGTGAATTGAGAGAAGCAGCACAAATGTGACAGCATTTGTGAAGTAACCCTAACATTTCTCAGTCTTTTCTCACCATGAAGATGTTATGAGAAGAGCAACACAGGTTGCCTCTAAAGCCAGTAGTGTTTTATGAACTGACAAAGTTTAAGCCTGGATTTTTCTTTTTTTCATACCCCTGCCTACAGTCTCTTCAACTGTAGTACTGCAGACACTCTCTTACAGAAACTTACTTATCACTTCATTTTGGTGCTCAGACTCACCCTCAAGAGAAACAGACTCCACATAAAGCCAGCTCCGAAGTCAGGCATTATGGATAACCCCTTATGTGTAAATCATTAAGATACATTCTGCAGCACTCCCCTTCTGACTAACTTTTCTGTTTCTGCTCAGTGGAAAGTCTAGAGGCCAGAGGGAACAAGGTAGAGCAAGCAAAGGAATGTCAGCCAACAGTCTCTTGTTGCCTACCCACAAGAAGGCAGCAAGCTGAAAAACTGAGCAGGGAGGAGCCTGGATGCCAAAAAAGCAATTCTCTACAGTTTGGCCCTTTGCCTGAAAGACAGAAGGAGGAACACCCAGTGTCTGCACTGGCACAAGCTACATACCAGAAAACTGAAATTCAACCCATGCCAAGTTACACTTTGAAAAGCTAAATGTACGTAGGCCAGTGAAAACAAAATTAGATAGGAGATCAGGGTATGAAAAATTAATAAAACAAGTTTGGTTTTGCATGAAAGTCAGCTTAGAAAGACAAACTGAAAGTGAAAGGGGGATTAATAAAAATTTTCATGCCAAGAATCAAATGGAAACAACCATTAATACAGTTGCTGAGCTGTTCAAGAGTGTTCAGGAGAACGAAGAAAAAGCAATATGGATCAAGTCATCTCTATTTGCACTGCATCTTTCGAAGTATACTTTCAGTAATTACCTAAGTAATTATTCTGAACATTGCAAAGCTGTAACCACTCAGATATATTCCACATTCCCACACTCTTCTGAAACTGTTACAATGTCCATTGCCTTTTAAAGCTGGGGTTATTCTTTTAAGTTATGTCCAAAAATAGGTAAATGAAACCCACATACAAATGAAGCCTATAACCTATAAATATCTACTTCTTCGGGTTTATAGCGTTCAGAAAGTAGCTATCACCTAAGACCTGGTAGGTTTCCTGTACTTCCCAAATTGCAAAATCTTCCTTGTGTTTGTCCAAGTGACAATGGAAACAAAGCAACACCACAGTGCACATGTGCACAGGACACACCACCAATATTGCTGTTCTACAGCTAACACCATTAAAGATTAATTAAACACCCATCTAAAGACTAACCTTACCTTTTAAACACCATTTTACTGCTGCATTTACAGGACTGTATTTTAATGGATCAAAGGCTTCACTCAACATGTTCAGGTTGATTTTCCTCTCAGTTCACACCCTTTCCTACTACGTTATCAGTTTTTACACTGCATTTTCTGATTACCATACTCATACAGCCTGTTTCAGAAGATGCTGGGTGAGAGAAGGTGTGAAGCACATGAGAGAAGATATCTATGCAAGATACTCTGAACATAAGGAAGAACACATAAGAGCAGTTAAATTGTTAAAACTAACTATGCACTGCAATATAGTGAAGTGCACAGAAGATCAAACCACTGAGCAATGAATTTCCTTCTTTTTTCAATTTCTTATGTGTGTGGTTCTTGGTTTTTATTTGCAGGAAAGGACAAAAAAACAACCAAACAAATAACACTGTAACTCTTCATCCTAAAGGACACCACTGTTTTCAGTTTCCCTTCACTGTTACAGTGGCCCCATCTCTGGCCAGAGACTGGTACTTCAAGCACACCAGTTTAACACTTCAAAACCGGCATCTTTTGAAAAGCTTTGATTCAAGTTACCTGTCCACATCAAGTAAACATCTACCTTAATGAAACCACTAGAAAATATAGGGTAACTGGGATGTCTTTTTGAAATGTAATTTATACTACTCATTATGCTTTATATCACGTACAGCCTCGACACCATATAGTTGATGACAGCTACTGACCTTCCAATGGAATCTGTCCTTCTTATGAGCCTTATACTTGCATCTCTTCATACAGAAGTGAAAAAGCAACCCTCCAAACACACTAGGCAATGGAAAGGGGTGGAGGAAGAGTCAAACCGCTGCACTGCATACTTCCTCTTTCTCTAACTTGGAATTGACACACCTTTACCCAAATCCATAAAAGTCAGGGTAACACTTAAAGGAAACACCATTTTTTAACACAAATGATTCCTTCCAGGCCTACGGATAAGAGGAAGAAACATGGCAATACAAGCTATATTGCTGTAATTAACTGCAGCTATTTCTACATCTAATGAAACAAGATGACTACAACTAGTTGCATTGGATCACCCAGTTAATATGGAGAAAAGCACCTCCATATCATCACCACCAAGAGGAAAACTTAGCACTTTCAGCTCCCTGCTCCATGCAAGTATTTCATCAAATGCAAAACACTCAACACCCTCATAACACAGTCAAGGCTTCAGGCCTGCAAAACTAACTTTAGTGGCACTGCATGCAATAGTATAGTACCTATCTTCTCGGTGCACTAGATATTCTGATGCCTTGGGGGAGTGGGGGGTGGGCAGGGGGAGAAGGGGAGGAAGGAGCTGAGAGTGGAAGGGGGAGAAGAAGTTAAAAAAAAAAAAAAAAAAGCACATAAAAACAAGAAACCAAAAAAACACAAGCAAAAACAAACCCCCACACAGGCAGTACTGTATCTCTTCTGATCACCTTTTACTCACTCAGGAAGAAAAATTCAGTCTGCATTTGGTACTATGAGGGTGAAAGTTCAGATTGCCAGAGAAACCTGATGCATTTCAAATGCACTAAATCTTCTAACTGCCTCATCCTGATGATACGTTAATTATCCATTAAAAAAGACAAAATTATTCAAACTTCTGCGGTCATCTAAACAGATTCCTGCACATCCTCCTGCTCTTTTTCCTCCTCAAGGAGAGTCAAAAAGATACTTGAACTTCACCTCTAGTACTTCAAAACAAAAACAAACAAACAAGCAGCTCTTACTTGTGCTAGCTATATAAACAGCCAAAGGAACTTTAAAATACACCAATCTCTTCAAAGACTAGCTGTTCCTGAGAGATGCCAGTTGGCTACATTTTATTGTATAAAATTCAATAAATAATCTTGACATGCCCTGTATTGCCACTTAAATACTTCCAATAAAAATAGCCTAACAGTCTTCCTGCAGTGTTCATGAATTACTATCAATTTCAAATGAACATGCAGTCACACAGAGGCACCAATGTGCACTTCCTTTCAGTACTGTTCTGTAAGTGTGTTTAAAGCCATACAGCTTGAAGACCAGCACAAATCCCATATTTAAACCAAGTCTCTATGTTTCCTCCATAACCTGTGCCACAACTAGTAAAACTAAGTAGTGCACTACACACATATGCAACTACTGATTCACCAACCTCACATCAAAACTATTTTTGTCAGGAAAAAGTTCATGCTGAACAGTGTTTAAACACCCAAGTCACACTGCTAATTTTGAGGCACCCAAATGAAAGCTTATTTCTTGCCAAGACACTTGTTAGAGAACAGATTTCTTTGGCTAACTTCTAAAAGACAGATTTATCCTTATACCAGTACTTTAGTATGGCAGTAACATTTTTTTCAGCACCATGACCCAACTAACATTCCCTGCAATGGATGCCAGTCCCAGGAGGTAGCCTAACAAGGGAGATTTTCTTTTCCACAGAATTCATGTGAAGCATCACAGTATTAAACTATTTTGGTTGCTGAGTACTCTAGCATTCAACTTGTTCACATCATTAGAGTATCTGAATTACAACAGAATCTCTGACAGTACTTAAGACAGCTTTATCACTACAAGTAATTAAATCTTTATAGGGTTTGGCTACAGCAGTAATCAACACTTCCGATTTTTCATTCTGATTATTGAGCTTGAAGCTCCATGCATCCTTCAAATACCCAAGAAGTCCAATTTGACTGAAATTGATATCCATTTATAAAAGCATTCATATTTACCATATATTTAGAGAAGCTCAGAAAAATCAACCTACAGTTACGAACATCTGTAGTGTCACCTCCAACAGTTCCACAAGCAACCATTCTTGTAGACATCACTAATTATTTCTAACACAAGCACTTTCTACTCTGCACCCTTCAGCACCTTACAAACAGCTGAAGGAAAAATGAGAGCCATGCAGTTTCGAGAAGGAGACATTAACGGCACCTCTACAACAGCAAAGTTGTCTGGGTTATTCCATGCCAAAGAGAACTGCCACCAAACTTTACCACTAAGAATGGAGGGAGGGAAGAAAACACAACCACCACCAAAGGAAAAAAAAAAAAAAAAAACACAAAACAAAAACACCCCACCCAACAACAAACCAACCAACAAAAGAACCAACAAAAAAACCACCAACTTACAAATATTCAAAGTAACCCAATTCAAGTGTAACAGGTAGCTACCTTCCCCACAAGTACACTGAAAATTCAAAACACACTTCACCATACTAAATATGGAATGATCAAAGAATGCCCACAGACATGTCTTTGACACTATTCTTTCATAAACAAAACATTAATTGACACCCCCCATCTCCCTCAAGGCTTAAACCCTGTGAATAATTATCCTGAAAACAAGGCCCAAGTAATAACAAAAATAAACCCGTGCAGAAGTCAAACAAGACTGAAATAGGAAGATTCTGCAGTTTAGCTCAATTTGTCACTCTGACACCTTCACTTATATTCTTAGAATATTTACATCAACTCCAGTTCCTATTAACTATAGTTTTAAAACAAAGTATCTCCATACACATATCTTTACAAATAATAATTCTAGCAGTCTTAAATATCAAGAGTTCTACTTGCAGTATTTCAGGTGGGCTTGAAACTACAAGAAAATCAGTACACCTTGGCATAAAATGAAAGTAAAAGGCCACAGACAAATCACATTGTAGATTTCAGCAACACCAGTCTGCTAGGCAAGACAAAACAATCTGACACCTAGAAGAGAACATACAGCTGTGCTCTTCCCTGCTGCTCTGTTTATCTACTGAAAATCCAAAGAGCAAACTATCCTATGCAGAACAGCAGGACACAGGGAGCTAAGTAAACTTCCTTTACCAGAACTGATTCTGCATGGATCTTTGACGTTCATTCTCACTTACATCCTTTTAAACAGGTAAATAAAGAACAGGAAGATTCATTATTTTTGCATTAAGTAAACAAACAAAGAACCACCAGAATCATTTTTGCATTATTACATTTGCTCTCATTTTTCAAACTTACCTGGTCTTTTTCATGTGGTAGAAGGCTGACGGGTGGAAGAGAAGCTGGAAAAGTGCTGGAGTATTTTGGAGCTCCTTTGCTTTCCAAACTGCCATAATTCACCCTATACTGAGGTCCATCCTTCAGTAATCTCCCATTGTTCACAGCACGTTTGGCCCCCAGACGTAACCTCTGCTGAAAGGCAGGATTGTTGAAAATATTTGCTAGGTCATTTTGACTTCTCAAATACTTCTCTATGTTTTTCAGGGAGGAGCCATTTGGTTCTTGAAGCCCTTCAATTGCTCTTCTCAAGAGTTTATTCCAATCCACATTACGAAGCTCATTACAAGCTCCTCTAGATCCCTTAACAGATTTAGTAATAGTTCCAGGTTTAACAGATGAAAACCGTCCAGGATTATCTGGGTCCTTGTATGATGCAAGGCCTTTGTTGGTAACTTTAAGAATAGAACCATCTTGAACGCTAAGTTCCAACTGTTCCGAAACAGTCTTCTTATCTAATCCATGGGAAGCACAAACAGCATGACATATTCTCTCTTCAGAAGGCCTTTGCTTTTGCTTTTTAACTTTTTGTATAGCTTCAAGAATCCACTCTGTATAAAGAGGGTTGGCAAGTTTTACCATGGTTGACCAGTAATTGCTTCCAGCCAAGGGTTACCCATAGAGGTTCCTCCTTAATGTTTTAGGTAGATCTTTCAGAGGTTGTTTCACACCTCAAACACAAATTAAAGGATTCCACACACTACTTGGATGCATCTCAAAAATATCCATCCTGAAGAGTCAGCAGACGCAGGGAAATAACTGGTGACTGAAACTTCCAATTACTTTACCGTTATGGAAAGGTAGAAAGGATTCATTTGTGATGACACTGGTATATCCTTACAAGAAAGTTTGTGCAACCTTTAAAAAGGAAAAATAAGAGGCAGGAAGAGAATACAGTTAGTGCTGAAGTAGTAAAAAGAAACAATGCATTCAGTTATGCATTCATACTGCAAATGCTGCAGTATGCAAAAATCTTTGTGAGATTATATAAAATTTTCACCAATTCCCACCCCACACCAAACAAGTCATCATAAAATTCTTTCACTTCTCATAACATCCAGTGGATTTAGTCTCCCTAAATTCCATCACCCCAGCACTTAACTTACTACTGACTTGTTCAACGATTTCCATTCAGCCAGAAATCTGAAAATATTCTCTAAAACAAACTGCCTACAAAACATTTCCAGACCCACTGGTATAAGAAAATTACTATCTGCATGGATTATACATGCACTAAAAACAAACAAACAAAACACAACCAAAAAAAACCAACCTCTGACCAATCAAAGTTATGAACCACTGCCACTTCTTACAATATGCTGTCTCTAAGTGCATGCCATATGTTGATTATACAACTCCAAAAATAAAAAACAAAATATCTGAACAGAGTTACTAGTACTATATCCTTCATTAATAGCTAGGTACCCTACAACACAGAAAGGAATCACAAAGGCACTTCTCATTCTAAGGTAAAGTGCAGTAAAGAGGCATACATTTTTGATAGAAACTCTCAGGAACAGAAATGAAGTAACAAGAGGCATTTTCACATAAATATACTGTCAGCATAAAGACACATAAAGAGGTCACATTGACAAAATATGTTTTGGTGACTCACAGTTTAACAAACATTTTTTTTAACTTATTATGGAATCTAACACTTCAATAGAAACTTCAGTGGCTACAAAAACTTATACAAGAAACTTGAAAGAATATCTTGATCAGGAGTTTATTCATTCTGCAGGACAATGTATTTAAAAAATACAAACAAACAAAAGGCCAGACAAATTGAACTAATACAGTATTCACTTAATGAATAAATAAATATATTTGAGGTACCATTTTTTTCTGCCATGAAATGTGAGAACTACTGAAGACATTAACAGAACTGTCTAATTACTTCAAATCAAAGGAAAATAAATAAAAACCAGAAGATGATCTTAATTCTCAATAAATGGTTTGTCTTGTGAAGTAGATGATTCACCAGTTTCCAGGCCAAACTGAGTTATTCTGAAACTAGATTTATAATGCTACAGCAAGCACCCTATAACTAACAATAATATCTATGATTACACTAGTCTTGGACCTCATTTTTATTCATTTATTCAAGTCATCTTGCATTTCAATTATGTGTAAAACTCAAGTAAATTATAAATAGGAAATAACCTGAATTGATGCAGTAATCTAAATTATTTTCAAGTTGTTAAAAAAGATTCCTCTGCAACTGTGAAGATGAGTACAAAACCCACTTTTGGTCCCATACCTTCTCCCTCTACTCCCTCAAATAATCTCTTTATATATAAACTCCAGATCACA
Source organism: Tyto alba (assembly GCF_018691265.1). Taxonomy (NCBI): domain Eukaryota; kingdom Metazoa; phylum Chordata; class Aves; order Strigiformes; family Tytonidae; genus Tyto; species Tyto alba. The sequence continues at coordinate 24,747,869 of NW_024881261.1, read as the reverse complement.
TTTCACACATTATTAAACTTACACAACAGGATTAGTAACAAAAGAACAGCTGGTTATTGGTGAGTATAAAATTGTTCTATACCCAAATAGTAGAAATATCAATCCATTAATTTTATGAATGTCATTCTTTAGGTTTGATTGAAACTTAAGCATTCTCAGATTTATAAATATGAAAGCTCAACTGACTGACAGAATGAAAAGACACATTCGTGATACAAATGCAGGGCCTGAATGTTTAATTGGCTCTCATACTGAACCTCACTGATCTACATAGATTGGATCCTGTTTCTTGCTTCCAGCCCGTATGCATGCAAGTTATAGTTGATAACAGTTCTGTGTATTTCAAGTATTTGTAATAAAACAATAACTTGTTCTGTAAACAGACATTTTAATTTAATCCAGCTAGCAAAAGCCATTCTTTCCCTAACAGCATTGTTTATATTCACTGTTTTCAGATAATTTCAAAATAACACTGTAGCTGCAAAATGCAGACAAATACAGAGATGAAAAAGGTTTCCATGGTATTATGAATCCTACAAACTCTCTCACAACTCTGACACTGAAAATACAATAATACAACAAAGCAGAACACTATATATAGTGGAGACTCGTTCACATTGAGACTATTTTATACGCTCTGCCTATAGATTTGGAAGTTCTCTGTAGCTACATATAAAGCCCCAGACTCCTAGAAAGCTACTTTTAGGTTTAGAAGTTAGACAGTTCTACTATGAGTCTTCATGAAGATAGTCCGTACTTAATTACATGCCAAACACTGCATTTGCTGAGTCAGACGTACTTGCCTCATTTTTAAACCTACTGCAGTACTGTTGTAATAAATTTCATAAAAGCAACCACATCACTTTCATTAAATTCCAGAACACACAGTGCAGGGTCTGTTCCAAGCACCTGGACACTGATGCACATTTCAGCATAAATACTGTAACTTGTGGGTTAAAGGAATTTTTATTGGGCAGTGACTGTGGCAAAAGGTGAGTATAAACCTGTATCTTCATGTAAAGTCTGCAGCTCGGTACAGGAATTTCACAGCAGTATACATTCAGAACTACATTTTACTTATTTACTTGAAACTACCTACACGTAACACAACCTCCTGCATACTAGCGCCTACTAAATCAACACTAGTTGACTGTATCAGCAGGAGCATAGAGTTTCCAATACTCAGGACAGGATATTTCAAGAGGAAAATCAAGACATCTTAAATTCACACCTTCCAACGGAATCCAAGTTCATTCTGCTTTAGGAAACCATGCAAAGCTCATCCAATCCAAATTCTGAATTGTTTTACCACAACCTAGAGTCTCTGTTATTCTGCCACTTTGACTGCATATGTGCTTGAAATGTAGCACCCTGACCTCCTCAACTGGTACAGCAAGGTATACCCTATGTAAGATTACAAATAACCTCTTAATAACAAACGTCTTTGCCAGCAATATAGTTCAGCTCAGTGATCCTGGAGCTTTAAATTAAAAAGGTCTTTCATAAATAAATCTAAGAGAGATTGATCCAAGATTGGCAATACAGAGACATATACATATACATGCTAAGTGACTGGATAAAGACAAAGCTACTTTAGAAACACATTTTCCAGATTCAGCGTAAGGGAACGCACGAAAGTTCAAAGAGACATTCAAGTTTCTAAGTTTAGAACTTAATTTCACCAGATCACAAAAAAGTGGTCATACATCATTTAATATAAAAAGTGTGATGCTTACCGAAACAGATTTTGAGGAAATAACGTTGTTTTGGGTTTTTTTTTTTTTAAAGAGTGATTATAAATTAGTAGCAGGCACTCACATCTATTTATTAATTTTCCTCACCTCATAATTAAATAACTTTTAATCAAACCCTCAATGGTACCCATCCGATCACTGATTAGATTTGCCAGACTTAAGTGCACAGGACCACTTCAAAGTTTTATGGCAACAGTCATTAAGGTCTTTCTATGTAGTATGTCATATTTCAGCTTCCAGACTCTGTGGTATCTTATTTTGAAAATAAGACCACTTGAGAGAGTTTGATTGCACTATATTACTGACCAAGTCTGTTAACTAAATCAGCTTCTGAAGAGCTGCAGAACATAAGCATTAGAAGAGTTAAGTACAATACATTACCTTTAAAACATGAAAAGCCATCTCTAGTCAAGGCTTGTCCCTTTACCTAATCCATAAATTATCAGATAAATACAAAGAAGTTGCAAAATTTCAGCTTGGGATTTAGAATGAATGCAAATATGTCCTTCATAAAGCACACACCTGTTGTACATCTGATTGTAATTAAAGAATAAACTGAGTGAACGTGTCTATTTTAGGTGTCATCAGTAATCCTATAATCCCGTAATAAGGTCTTCTTCAGACTGAACTAGTAACTGGAATTATTTCCAAGTGATTCAGATTGTGAAAACAAGCCGTGTAGTCAGGAAAAAATTAAATAAAATAGTTATGCTTCCTACCCCATCTCCAAAGAAACAAACTAGAAGTTATTACACAAGTATCCAAAAGCATTTCACAAAATACAACCTAAAGTATTTTTTGGAGAAATTAAATGAAAAATTTGCTTTGGTTGTCTTAAATACAGTTAAACTTTTAAAACCTGGGGTTAACACACCTACCAGAAAAAAAAAAAAAAAAAGAAAATGGGAGAGGGGGAAGAGATGACAGCAACTTGTGCAACCTGCCAGTGACCTGTGAAGCACAATTTCATTCTGCTCCCTCCTACCTGCTCTGCACACACTCGGGAGAAGCAGCAGCAGGCCAGCTCTCTGCTGCAGCATCAGGGTCAGGTAAGGATTGCAGCAGAAGAGAAGGAAGAAGAGAAGACTGCCATTGCACTCAGTAAGCTTTTTGCCATTTTTCTTTCCCCCGAGCTATTACTTAGAATTCTGCCTCTAATCAACTCTGTATTCCACCCCTATGTCAATTAATGATGCAAAAGAGGCAAGAAACTTGTTTCCCCATTGCAAAACACAGACACCTACAAAGAGACAGAAAGAAAGCAGATCCTGGCAAGGACTCAGAGCACACGACACTTAAAAATACTCAGATCACGAAGCCAGCTATTGTATCATTCTTTATACAACATACAGTTGTCAACTGTAACAAGGACAGGCAACAACACCTACACATGCTTTAAACAGGCAGATGAGGAGACATTATAGTAAGTAACTTCAAACTTACACCAAAAGACTTGGGGGTGCAGGAAGCAAGAGTGGTACATGTGAATCAAACTGATACACTTGCACTCTGCAAAACCCCACAAGCTAGTTTAAGATTGTATGCTAAAAAGCAGTTCACAACATGACAGCGGTAAACACCACCAGAGGAAACAGCATCAGCACAACATGACACCAGCAAAATCACCCATGTTCACCCTTTCCACCCTCTTCCATGGAAGTTCAGAGCACTTAAAAATACTGTACTAGAGAACATCAGGGAGCACTGGAAGCTAATATTCACTGCCAGCAGTTAACCTGGGTAGAGGGTTTCACTGCAAACATTTCCTTTTGGGACAGTGATTTTCAACAGAAGGGGTATCCCTTTGCTTTTTGCAGAGCGGGTTATTTTCAATGCTCAGTGACAGAATGCTAAAGGTGAGGTTTGGGCAAAGAAAATATGGTGTGAGCATCACTTCTGAAACGTGGCTTTAGAAGCTTCAATATTCCCCTCCCCAACTTACTTAGAATTTTTGCAGTATACCCAAGCCATGGAGATTTGCAACGCCTAGTGCCTAGCGCCAAGGCATTGTTGTATTTGACATGGGCTGCGCTGAGCCGGGGCCGGCTTTTAAACCCTGCAAGCCTTACTCGGGGATTTTTTTCATCTCAAAGGCAGAAACCCCAAGCCCGCAGGCTCCTCTCCCCGGGGCACGGCGACCCCGCAGGAAAGGGCAGCCAGGAGAACACGGTGACGGCGCGCACCTGCACTCGCACCCACCCCACGGGGGCGGGCGGCGCCGGGGGCAGCGGCCGCGCCGGCCGCTCCGCCGAGTCCGCGGGAGGCGCGCTGAGGGGACCCCCCTGCCCGGTACCACTCACCTCCGCGGGACCGGGGCCGCGGGGGGAGGAGCCTCCTCCAGGCGCCGCAGCGGCTCCCCCTGCTGCCGGCTCTTCCCCTGCTCCCGCTGCCAGACCGCGCCGAGGCGGCTGCCCCCGCTGCCGCGCTGCCCCGCCGCCGGCGGCGGCCGCCGCGACTCCCCCTACCGCCGCGGCTCGTCTCGGCTCACCTCACCTACGCCGCCATTTTGTTTCGCCCTGTTGTACTTAACGTGAATCCGACATGACACTGATTACAGCCCAATGGAGTCTCATTAAAACCTTACCTACCCTCGCGCCCCGCCCACCGGCGCCCGCCATTGGGCCGTCCTGCGCACGCCGCTCCACGCTCACAGGCCGCGGTCCCGCGTCCGTCAACCGCCCACACCGGCCCTGTTCCGCCCAGCAACCAGCTTGTCCCTCCCATTGGAAGACGGGGTACGTCAATCACGACGCACGCCCCTTCCCTCCGCGCTCGACTCCGCCTAGCCGCGAGAAAGGGCGGGGCCGGAGGTCGCCATTGGCCACCGCCGCCGCCACACACCCGCAGGGACCGCCTCGCTGCTGGGCCTCGAACGCTAGCGATTGGTCACCCGCCGCAAGCGGAGGCGAGAGCTCTCGCAGGCCCGTCCTCCCGTTGGCTACCACTGCCGTCCGTCCGGGCCCCCCGGCCTCGCTACCCTCCCCCACCCGCCACCGCCCCACCCGCTCCTGAAGTTTGTTCGAGAGGGCGATCGCTAGCGAGAGACACCAGCGGCGGCCGCCTCAACCCGCCCGGCAGGGCGGGCGCGCAACACACACTAATAAGCAGCCTTAAATACTGAGCGTCACGCGCGTGCCTCGGATCCTGCCGCTCGCCCGGGCGGGCGAGATGGAAGAGCGCGCTCCCAGCGCAGCCCTCCCGAGGTGCCTGGCACTGGCAGCCGCTTATCGCGCGCGCACACACACACACACCCCGCACCGCGCAGGGAGGGAGGGAGAGGAGGGGGTGGGAACGGGGACGGCGACAATGACTCCCAGCTCTCCAGCCACATGCAGGTTCCTGCAAGTTTCGCCATGCGAAGCACAGGGACTTCTCTGTCACCCCGTCTGCGAAGGAACAATTGCCGCCTCAGAAAGACAGGGTGGGAGCATGCAACACAAAAACCTCAGCCATCCCCTGCCTCCCTCCGCCACTCCATTCCCCCTCTCCCCACGCCATCCAACCCAGCCATCACCTCCTGCTGCTGCTCCCCCTCCCCTGCAAAACGCAGAGCATTGCAATGCATTTACCAAGCACAAGTGTCTGCAAACACGTGCATCAGCCTCCAATGCAAAATAAAAAAAAGTACCCAGCCTAGTGACAAGCCCCCTGCGCTAAGAGAAGGGAGGGAAAGGGGGTTATTATGGCAAATTGCAGCCTGTCACCCAATGCAAAACAAAACCCATCGCATGCCCCCTATTATCCCCCACGTAAACTCCTGGGAATCTAACCTCCGATGCAGGTTTTCCCCCCTTTGCTTGCAATGACCTCCTTTCTCTGCCTGTGTGTGTTTCTGCAGCAGCGGTTCCTGCGGAATGTGCTGCCCCTGAAACGCGATCGCGGCTCCTCTCTCTCTCTCTCTCTCGCTCGCTCCTTCTCTGTCTCTCGCTCGCTCTCTCGCTTGCTCTCTCTCCTGGCTGCAACCAGAGCCAGGAACACAACAACAACACAACCTCCCCCCACCCCCTTCCCCAAACACATACACACTGAAGAGACCCAGCCAGGAGAGCCAGACGAGCCGGGGAGGGGGTGGAGGGAATCCCCAGCCAGCGGATTGATTGCACCAGTTACCTTCTCCAAGCCCCTTCGCAAGAGGGGAAAAAAAGAAGATGAATACAGAGAGAATACCTTGTCTCCCCTCCTCCTCCTCCGCGGGGCTCCTCTTCTCACTCCAAAACACTAAAAGGTGGACGGGCAGATCAGACACAAGCGATCAGCTCACGGCGGGGAGAGGCGGGGGAGGGGAGCCACACGAACAATTACCATTAATTTAGAAATTAAAACAGAAACCCACCCCAGACCTCCAGCCTTCTCGATGCCGAGCGGACGCAGATTGCTAGGACTGGTGCTAAGACACAGGACCTGATAACAGCTAATTGAAAGGTTAATCTACATAGGCTGTGACAGAAGAGGTCCCTCCCCACTTTTTTATCTGCTGTTGGCAAGTGGGAAATTGAGCTTCCCCCACCTTTTTCCCTAAAAAAAAAAAAAAAAAAAAAAAAAAGAAAAAAAAGAAAAAAAAAAAAAAAGAGAGAGAGAGAAAGGGGGGAAAAGGCAATAAAGTTTGGGGGGAGGCGCGTGCCCGCGGCGGTGGCAGGCCGCGAACGCGGCGGCGGTGTGGGGCTGAGGGACGGTGCGCGCGGGTGGCCGTTGCGGGGCGCCTTGGGCGGGAAGGCGGCCTGAGGGGAAATGGTCACTGCCGCCGCTTGGGGGGCCCTCACGCCGTCCTCGGGGGGGTTGGTTGGGCTTTTCGTCCAATATGGGGCGATTTAAAATGCCTCGATGGAAGCACCACCACAGGCAGTCTTTGACAAATCAGTCCTTCATTGGCTGGAACAGTTCCTTGGTCTGGAGGAAGAGGGCTGTGTTTGAGGCAACCATAGTCTGAGGGATGGAAGCAGCATGAACAAATTACAGATGTTCTCCTCCCACTGAGTTTGTTGTAAATGTAACATGTTGTGAGGAATATATTTTAAAGGACTAGGTGATAACACATAGGGACGTAAAACTCATGTAAATGGTTTCTCCATGTTGTCTTCAGCCATTCTGCCAAAGGCCACTCACCATGTCAAAGTTTTAACACTACTCATGATGGTTTTCTCATCTATGGCTAACAAGCACCACTTTGCTTGGAAGTATGACATGACAAAATACTGTAGAGTATATACCATAGGGTATCACACAAGGAAGGAGAAGGTAATTACCAATGTGAGCATCTACTCAAGCAGGCACCAACTAGACACCCCCCCATTACCCAAATCTGAAACATGACCCATCTCAGAGGTCTAGACATCCTCTTTTCCATGTCCTGTGGGTGACATGTTGCATTAGATGCCCGTCTGGAAAATTTTCTAAAAATACCTTATCCTGAAGAAGAAAATATATATATATTTTTTTTTAATCTCCTGTATAAATTAAGAAAGTCTTTCCTAGTTCATGTAGATCAGCAAGTGAGAAAAGTTTTTGTAATAAAATACTAAGCATTAAGGTTTAGTGCAACTTTTTTTTAGAGTCAACTGCTGGAGATACTGTATAAGGAAGCTCTTCAGTGATGTTTTAGAGCAATGTAAAAGTGAATGACCTACTTACAGAAGGCTACTGGGTGAAAATAATATTCTACCATGAATCTATGAAACCATACCTGTTGACTGAGGTTTTAGTCTTCTAACTGCCAGATGCAGCCTTTTAAACAGAGAGTGGGAAATTGAAATGTGTAGTGACCTAATATTTGTTGGAGAATACTTCAAGGTTCATATATTATGCAGGACTTGGCTGTGATTGAAAATAATTTTAAAATTATTGGAAACAGTATAAATCATTACAGCACAATTTGTAGCAGAGCGCTACATTTGCAATACTATCCTGAATGTTGTGTCAACATTTCCATTATAAACTTTTTTTTTTCCCTTCAGGGAAATTTACAACTTGGTAAGTGGTAAAAGAGAAAAATAATCTACTGAAACTGAAACTTGGCATGGCACATCCCAGTTCAGGAAACAAAACACTGGAGAAAACTCGACAGTCTGTTTGGCCATTTCGAAATTACGAGTGTGCTGAAGACATAAGTAATAGCACAGAGAAAAATCATAAAAGTCTCTGGTTTAAATACTTTCATTCTTCCTTCTTAATGCTTATACTAAAAATAAATTTTATAGGACAATGTGTCATTGGATGTTGTGTTCCAGTTTTTAACATATTCAAGAACCTTTTGTTTGAAGAGAAATTCCTATGGATCTTGACATTTACAGGTGTACCTAACACTGTATAAATTGTGAAGTTAAGCACATGAACCTCTTTATACATGAATCATCCTCCAGTGAACTTAGATCCACTGTTACTGTCAATTATAATATTTCCCTAAATAATGACTTCAAAAGAACTGCATTATGTGAATTTAGGGCAGTTCAGTTTGAGACAGTGCATGTTATACAGACAAGCCATAAGTACCTGAAACACTTTGGATCTAACTGAGAATGTCTGATATGTTGTGTGCATTTTGATTTGTGATCTAGATAAGAAATGGTTCTGGTTTATTGTATGAAAAAACCTCCCAAACCTACATTAAAAATATCCATGGAAGAGTTTTAAGCCCATCAAGGAAGTTAGTGTAAGCAATAAAATTCACATGTTAGCATGTCTTCTACTGTCAGACTTTGGGGGATTTACTCTCCCATAGCCACTGCAAAACTGATGAAGTACAAGTTAATGCTCCTGAGCAGTAACAGGTGCCTAGACACTTACACATTGAATACACCCATTTCCTCTGCTAAAAAGATATCCCTGATATTAAAAAAAAAAAGACTCTGAAGTCAAAACCACTCCCTCTCATCTGCTTTTAGAAAGAAGTACTATGGCCCAGTTCACTCTGTTTCATTAATTTCCTTGCTTTAATTATAGTTTAAATATCCTTATTTAAAGGATATTTCTTCCCCCTGTGGAAAAAATATATTTGATTGCACATCTATATTGTAGTGTATGTAGTAAGCATATCCTTCTCTCTAAAAGTCCTTAGGATTATTCTAAAAATGCATGTATGGTTGCTATTTTGGGATCACGAGTGAGAGAAAGCAAGAAGTTAAGGGCTGAGCTTGGTCTGAGTTAAATTCAGTTCTCAAAAATCAAAATCTCAAAACTGCTATATGTATAGAGTGGTGTAAGACAAGCTGGAGACTACTGCTTAAATGAAGCCCAGCCATATGCAGACCAAATTCATCTGTATACAAAAAAGAATGCTAAATTAGAGTTTGAACAGTCATTTGAAATCTGTGAGAAAATTCTTGTGCATGCAATTACTGCCATAAGAATAGGAGTTGCCCTGTGAGGGCTTTAATAGCTAGTGCAGTTCATTCGAGCTAGTAGGGCTGTTGCAAACTTAGAAACAGTCATATAGTTGCCCATGTTGGTGTGGTGACAGATTCCTGTTTATCTTTGGAGCTGCTAGACGGTGAAGCCTTGACCCCCATCAAAGTCTGGCAAAAGCTATGACTTCAACAAAGCCAGCACGTTCCTTCTATTATTACCATACCTAGCCACATACATGGCTACAGTCACCTGGAAATTGCCTCCCCTGGCACACGCTGTTGAAAGAAGTGACCTTGGGGAGACAGGCCACCCTAAGAGTCCCGCGTGTTTCTTCGTACCTCTCCTGCCATCCTGAGCACCACGTCCCTGCTGATGAGCTGAACAAGTGTATTCTTTACCTGTATCACCTCCTCTGCTTAGCTCACCTGCCGTGGGTTCAGCAGCTTCCCTGTAACCCTAACCTTCAACATCATATTCCTTCTGGATTAAAACAGCCTTTTATTTTTTCACCTATGAGATTTCTTTTTACAGCCTTTTATATTGTAATTTAATCTGAAGGATTAATCCATGTAACTAAATCTACCCCTGTGAATACAAATAGAACGTTTCTTGGTTTATGTATGAGGATATGCATTGCTGCACACAACAGAGCATCACTGTCCAATTTAAGTGCTATTAATAAATACTAATATAGATTATATTAATATATACCTGCATATATTTATACACACACAGACACACACAAAGTGAATAACCTGTGGGCATATTTTCTGATCATTTGCTGTCTCAACTTTTACATTTAATAGAATTGAATAATAGTATAAAATAGTCTCCTGCTGCCATTTTACTGATTTGGGGGCTGTTTAATTCCTGAAACTAACAGATTATAAAGTAAGTGCTATTACAGTGTCGACTCAGGAGTTGTAATTGGCATAGTACTGGAATTTGGAAGTAAGTGTTTGTGGTAGATCAGCTGTCATCCCACAGACATGGACACATGTTCCATGCTACCGTGGCAAACATACCACATTGCTATATCAAAGTACTTTACAATATTTAATTAATTAGTTCATATAAGAGCTCTGCTAGGTGAATCTATATTATTTTTTCTGTACTCCAACCAGAGAGATAAAGCATAGAGCAAATTGGCTAGAATAGGATGCCAGTTCAAGGAAAAATCTGGCCACCTGAGTTCCCAGGGCCCTGCTCTAGCCACAGGTTAGAGAACCAGTTATGTCGTAGCTGTGCTAGTCATGGAGAAGAAACCAGTGGCCTGTTAACACATATTTGAGACCTGAGCAGGAGCATCTCTTTGCTGCACTAGCTATTATACATGTTAAAGAGGCATCAGAGTGACTAGAATTTAGGAATGCAAAGGAGAAGGCTAAAAGCAAAGCAGGGAAAAAAATCGGTGGCTCTTGTATACGATAGTGTCCTATAAGACTGTGTCTTTCATACACACAGTGTCTCACAATACTGCATACGGAGGTTCTATTTATACACACATCATAAAGGATTAGTAAGTGATTAATAGATGTTTTAATAAATGGTAATCAATTGTTACGAGTCCAATGGGTCAATAGTGTTTTTTTATAACAATAGCTCATCATCATCTGAAACACCTTACTGATGTATTTAAACTCTATACACTTCATGTAGAAACACCTGCTAATCTCGTGTTAAACCTCACAAATGGAATCTTAATAGAAAGTGTGACTCAAAATAAATTTGCTGAAGAAAAAAGGATTAGCACCTAGGCTCCACAGTAAATTGTTAGTTATAGCTATACTGGATTTAAGTTTTTCCTTTTGCAGTGTAAAACGCACTGATATGACAGGAAGCATTTTGCTGCTGTGTGCAAGAGCAGTGTTTTCTAGGCTAATCCCAAGAGGAAGGCCTGGGATATTGCAGGACTCTATATCAGCCAGCATCACTGAACTTGATGCAGCTTTGTGTTTTTATACAGATCTACGGTAATACTTTGTGAGGGCAGCTGATGAGATGAAGGATGGAATTGAAAATGAATAAAGAACAGTTTGCTCAGAGCTAATGAAAGCTGCCATAATCAGGGGCTGCTCAGGTCCTTCTTGCTACTGTCCTGCTGCGATTAGTTAGTCTAGGTGAAAGGGGAGGATGCTGGTGTTTGCAGGAGCCATTTTAACACCTCAGCTTGTCTTTGTGAGCTTTAAAGTAATTAACTCTCCAATCATTATCGGCTGACTTTGTCCACAGGTTTAGGTTTCCCTCCCGCTGTTCCCTTTGGGGATATTGGGTTGTCACTTTATGAGATGGGGGTGGGGGGGTGAGGGGGGGGCGGTTCTTTTTAGAGTTCACACAAAATCCCTTTCACAGCTTCCCAGCAGCTTTTTGTGCTCTCCAAACTGCTGGAATACTCTCTCCCTCTCTGTTTTAATGAACTTTACTTTTCTATCTTTCTCCAGATCCAACTGGACAAGAAGAGAGAGAGGAAAAAAACCCACCTCTCCAAAAAGCATGGCATCACACTTGCTGGGCCCTTCAGATGAAAAGAAGGCCATCGTCAGTACTTCGAAGCCAATAAAAGAGACTGCAAAGGCAGTTTTGCTAAATAAGGTTGCTTTGAGCCTCTAAAGGTTCCTGACAGTCCTTAATGTAACTGAATGAATCCTCACAACTTCCAACTGTGATGTGGGTGTACTACATTCTAGTTCAGTTTTAGCCAGAGGAAAGTTTCCAGACTTGAAGCTGTTGTCAGTCTTTTATTGGTCAAACATTGCCAAGAAACATGGAGCAAAAGAGGGACGGGAGAGCTTGACCATATTTTTGTTAATCTCATTCTCAACCAGTTTCCACTCTATTTTTTAAATGCTACTAATAAGCCGAGGAAATTTAAATGACCAGTTATCAGCCACATAATTTGGAGACTGTTCTGATGCTGCCCAACCCTTGGTGTACACCAGCACTAGGCGAGCAGCCAGAGCAATGAGAAATATGACTGAAAGGCACACCCACCACATTTCAGACTCCAGGGACAGCGAAAACGCTCGCCTGCTGCAGAGCTAGTTGGAGCATTTCCCCTTTCAACTTCTGCTCAGCATCTCCTGGCACATTCACCTTCTCATAAAGGATGGGAGTTTGGGAAATAGCCCGTGTGACAAACCAGCTCTGAATGTGCTGAGCCCAGGCTTAGAAGAACCTCAGGTCTGCTGTGTACTGTTTGAAAATTGAGCAAGATCCACTTATCTTTTCCTTTTGCAGCTTGAACCAAGTGGAGTTTGAGTGGTCTCAAGGACCAAACTGCTATCTCCAGCTGGAGCTGTAGCTAGGTCTGTATGATATTTTCCTTACTTTCCTGGCAGCATCAGTTGTGAGGTTCCCTTGCTAAATAAAGCTCTGACTGCACAAACAATTTATTTCAGTCACTTCCCATAGCTGCTTGTACTAGAGCAACTCTACCTCTGTTAGCTAGATCAGGAGGCCTGTCAGAGTCAGGTGGCAATATACCACATCATTTCAAATGCCTTTCAGAAACCTTTGGATTTGCTCAATGCTGCTTTAAAAATAGCCAGTGGCTTGCTTCTATTAGGGCTCCCAACCTGACTAACTCTGGTTGTTAAATTATCGTCATGCACAGTTGGATTTTGTATTAAATATCCTTTGGGAAGGAAAATCTGAGTGAAAAGGGATTTGGGGGGGCAGGAGAGACTTGTTTTTCTGTGTCAGGTAATATGAGAATGTGAAGTAGTAGCTGAGAAGAGCTAAGGTAATGATATATCAGTGCTGGAAACATAAAGTATCTTCATACACATGGAACTACACAAACTGTCTCCTCAGCGGTACATAGGGTAGGTAGCTGGTGATTTGTCAAGATGCCAGGGAAGGCGTTGCATTATCCAGCATAATGAAGCCCTTTGTTTATTTCATTAAAAAAGAAAAAAAAAAAAAAAAAAAAAAGAGGGAAGTTCTACCTCTCAGCTGACGGCAGGACCTGGGCAAGCAGTGAGATTGTCAGAATTGTTTCTTTAGCACTGGCCAGAACCCTCTTGTTATCCTGATATTATTCTCCTTTGTTATTCGATATCCCACAGTGCCAGCTAAGTCAGGAGTTGTCACACTCCTCACTGGTGCAGCAGGATACAAAATAGATGGGGGTGGGGAGGAAGTCTCGAATGGTTACGAGGTGGAAGGGAAAAGGCCTTTTTTTTTGTGAAAACAGTAGCACCAGCTGCATCCTGCAAGTCGCTAAATTAGCCAGTCAGTTGTTTTTCTTTTAATTTTTGTGTGAATTCAAGAATAGGTTGTGGATGTCTTGGCAACTCATGAATGAGGCTCTTTATGAAAGAATTCACCTTGCAGAGGGGCTGCTGTCAGATGCACAAGCCTCTTTCCATTAATTAAGCTGCAGAACATCCCCTCTTTTTTTTTTTCCCCATCCCTCTCAACGCCTGGATAATCAGACCCTGTGTCTTTCCATAACATCCACCGCTGTCTCTCTTGCTCCTCACAGTATTTCACCCACTCTGTTAATTCTGGGCTGCCAGATTTTTTTTTTTTTTTTTTTAACTCAGTTTATTGCAGCTAAGTGAGATATCATGCTGCCTGAGCTAAGAACCAAGATGAATATTCTGCTCTACTGCAACCAGTAGCATTCTCTATGCATTATTTTCAGCTGAAAGGTGGCCTAAGAGCAAAGTTGGATGTTTTCAAAAGCTCAGCTGGTAGTTAATCAACTCTTATTGTCTTTCAACAGGAGCCACGTGCTTAACTTGCATCCAGTGAGTCATCCCCTGGATTGTCACTCGCTTACATGCAAGCAGCCCCCCAGAAGGTGCAGAGAACTTTCAGACATCCTAGAAATGACCTGCTATTAAAAGTGTATAAGCTAAACTGTATTGGATTAGGTAGTGATCACAGATGCCTGAGCAGTTTGGGGAGAGAAGGTGGGCAGTACCAAGAACCTCGATCACTCCTCACCCAGCTTTGCTCTGGACTGAACAAGTTGTGTGACTGCAACTGAATAGTCTTGAAGTTTTTAGTGAGGCTACCCATGCGTGTATTTATGAAGTTATACGCCTGCTTCGGGGAATAATCCCAGATCTTTTAAAACCAGTGAAAGGTTTCCAGTGGCTGATGAGCTCACTATCAAACCTTAAGTATTTGCATGTTTGGGTTTAATTTCGTATGGCTGATTTAAAATCCCAGTCATTAGGAATAGAAAAATACGTATACGGTATTAATGACAGACTTTTAAAAATGATCTGTTCATTTTCCTTCACTTCCAAGTAATGCTGAACATTCATTTCCTGCAAATGAAGCAATCTGAAGTAGAGTGCACAAAATAATTAATCTTTGGAAACTCTGGACTAAATTAAAATAATTTAAAGTTAAATAAAGAGCTCATCTGTGGCCTCAGTGCTCTTTCGGGGAAGCAGGGATACATAAAAGAATCAAAAAGAAAGCAAACACCAAATTATCTAACAGGAAAGGAATCTACAAATATATGTAATAAATTTGCACATTACATCATAAAAATAACTTTCTCACAAATGCTGTCATTGCAAATGCCAAGACACATAGGAGATTGTTCAATTAGCAGTAAAAGTGGGTAAGCAAATGAGAAATTATTTACATTGGAATTATGCATTTCCTAATTTGGGGTTTGCTGGCATTTTTTAAAGAGATTATCAATTGATCTGTTACACTACAGGTTTTCCTTATACTAAGAACTGGATATGGCAGAATTTGAGATACCATTTAAATTGTAAACTTGTGGAGGTAGAAATTCTCTTTCTGTATGCAGGCAGCATCTCAAAGAATGAGCACTCAATGTTTTTACTAGCAAATGTTGACTTTTAAATCCAACACCATAATTTTATTAAAATTAAAACACAAACATAGTTGAATACCTATCTGTAAATGGAGAACGTTCAGGAATATAAGAAAAATAATTCCGTCTTCATTAGATCCATGAAAAGTAAGCCTGACCTTTTTTTTTTTGGTTTGTTTGTCATCTCCTCTGAAAATCCAGTCCTGAATTTCTGTGCCTACATGTAGCCATTTCAGGAAAGGCAGTAAATAAGCTATTTTTATTTACCTTCTGCAGAGGGAATCTGTAAAAATAAATCATTAATATTTGTTAAATAGCAGTGACATCCTCAGGGAGAAATTATACATAGTAACAACATATTCCTAAAGACCCAGAAACTTCCAGTACAGCATTCTTGTTCACATCCCTTTGCCCACTCAGCCCACATGTCCTTTGTTTCTTTCAGTGTTTCCCTTGTCTTTTTTGTTTTTTAAATCTTTAATTGGCTTCAAATCCACAGCTATCCAGAGCTATCAGAGGCAAATAATCTAATGGAAAATAATATGGCATAGGAGATTGAATACAATAGTGGGCAGCAGGATCTTTTGAGCTTTGAACACATGGCACTGTTTCTAGTCTTGCTGAAAGATCCTTGCTACAGTTTTCTTGTTTGTTAAATAGGAAAAATATTAGCCTGTCTCTTGGTGAAGCAGACTTGGAACTCAGAAGTGTTCCTGTCTGTATAAATGCTGGGGGTTATTAGAGAGAACATGTTCAGCTTGGAAAGGGGGGTCCTGATGAACCCACTCAATTTCAATTGCTGCATATGAGGTTTTTTCCTATTATAACAATTAACCTCTTAGAAAAGAATTAGCACTGAGTTTACATGTTGACTCTGTAGACATTGGATAATTGCTTTTAAAAAAATCATCTATAGTCCAGGAAATTACATTCTCCTTTTGCTTCTAAAATTACAAACTTCTGACTTCCCAGCTGGTAACGCAAGCAATCAAAATCAGGTCTCCTGAGTGCAGTTGCATGACACACATGAACAACAATCTCATTTCATAAAGAATTAACCCACAGCCAGCCACGTTAACTGTCTCCAATTCCTGCCACAAAGCCCATCTGATCTGAGCACTGTAGTTCCTACTTTGCATAGGTAGCACCAGTCTGGTCAAGTAACAGCAAACCTTCTCAGAGCCCTACCCTAACAAAGCTCCCTGGCAGAGGAAAAGAGATTGGAATAAAGCACTGAACTGAAACTCAGAAGCTCTGGCTTCGTTTTCTGTCTTTCTTACAGACTTCCTATCAGTAAGTCACTTACTTAACTCCCAGAGTTTCATCTTCTATCATATAGAGACAGTAATACCTCCTTTGACTGTCTTTTTAATCTAGAGTATAATGGAAGTGACATTACTTCCCCCTCCTAATCTCAGCTAAAACATCTAGGCACTACTGTGATTCTAATCAGTAACAGCATTAGCCACTGTTTAAACAGAAGGCCCTACTTCAATTTGAAATTTCCTTGATTTTATCTAGTTAAAATTATCTTTGTAATTTCTCTGATTTTTTTTTTTTCTTGTTTTTGAAAGAAGGTAGGAGGAAAGGAGTTACTTGTTTGGAGTTGATGATTTAGTTCTTTAAGTGCTCCAGGTATAGCGTCATAGAAAGGAAGCAGAGAACATAAATCCAAAGGAGGAAAAGCTGGCAAATTTAACTTCTTTCATCGGGATCGCTCCCTAAAATGTGTTCTTCAGACCTTAGATTTAAAGATGACCTGCAAATGAAAGTCCAGAATGAACGCGTAACTCAGTTGTGCACTTTTCTCCTTTTCCCTCAATACCTCCGCAGCATTTCACAGAATAAACACCTTGCTTCTTTCAGGTGTTTTTTCTTAATGTTCAGTCTAAATCTTTCTCTACTGTATTTTAAGCCATTGCAACCCTAATTATAGTCCTAAATCAGTTCTTCTCCTTTATTAGTGTTTACTGGAAAAGGTTATTTTGGGTAAGCAATTGCCATATTCCTCATCGATAAACAATTAAGCAACCTGTAGTCACTGTTTCTTATTTTTCTGTTTTGAAATACTTTTTAGCTGAAAGATTCAAACAAATGCCACCAGATTCACTAGTGCCAAAGACTGCCATTCAGAGGGTTTTGTGCTACACTATCCAGTCTGGAGAAAGGTTACTCATACATTCAGACAACTGACTTTGCTGGCACATGTACATGTTTGTATTTGAAATTTCGAGATTGGCAGTCCTTCAAAACCAATGGCATTCTCTTGGGACAGGAACATGAACATTTATTTCTCTTTGATTTGAGAACTGACACCCCTGTGATCTCCATCACGAGTCGAGGCAATATTAAGTGCGTTGTTCTTTACAGGCAGGACTGACTGCTTGAGTTGAATGACTACATGTTGAGCTTGGAGGAGCTGCAGGGGGTGTGTGTGTTTGCTTTTTAAATTCATCTCCTCCATGTTGTGGGGAAAGAACCTTTTAGACATTACATGATCCATGTGGATTTAAACAACAGTTGATTTCAGCAGCATCTTACACTTTCCAACACAGCCTTATGAACTGTTGAGGCTTAGTACACATTTTGGGGGTTTTTTAGTCAAAAGGTGTGACAGGCCACAAAAAGTTCACTGAAGAAATAAAACCACCCCCAGTACACACCAAGAAGCACCACTACATACCAGATTTCCCTGCCAAAGGTGTCTTTAGCATGAGTCCAGAAAATTGACACTCCAAACTGCACATGTACTTCAAGACAGACAGGTATCTGCTGGAGACAAAAGTCTGTCTTCTCTCACAATAAATTACAGCAGAGCACAGCAGCCACTGCAAGTTCAGTGAAAAGGAAGGCTGCCTGTGATACGCTGCTCAGCTGAGGGGCATCAGAAGAACTGAGGAAGAGCTGGAGCTGGCAGGTTCCTCAGGGCTCGTGCTTCCAGCCTGTGGTTCTGCTTCTGCTCTACCTAGTCCCCTGCTGCGATGCTGGGCAGAAGTAGCCTGTCACTGCTTCTAGGTACAAGGCTTCTCTGGTACACAGGGAGCCCTATGGCTGTATTTAAGAAGGCAGAATTACCATCTCCCATTTCTAGATAGATTTAAAACCCCCAAAAGATTGAGGTTCTCAGAACTGCATGTATAATTTTAAAATCCTTAGTGAGGGAGATTTTGAAACTCAGAAGGCCCCGAGTCCAATTCAGAGACGAATTTGAGCACTTGTGACAGAGATAGATGAGTTACATCCATTCATGGAAAGAAAAACAATTTTATGATCATGCAACTGAATTATTTCTAATTAATTCATGATCTATATTTCATACTGCTGAAACAGGGTCTGAGCCACACTAGAAAAAATCCTTCATGTGGCACATCCTAATGGTGGCGAGGGTACTGAGTCACTGATTCCACAATTAACAATTTTTTTTGAGTTTGTAATTAATCTCTTCATTTCATGATCTTGTTCCTGGACACACATAATGAGTTGTTAGTGGAGCAGCAGGGGCCACGTGCCCCCTGTGGCCCAGGAGCCAGGGGGTATCCCAGGGCTGGCAGCAATGGAGCAGGGTAGGGCAGACCCCAAGATCAAGGCCAGGTCTAACCAAAACTCATGCTCACCAAGCAAGTTTGTGGTGACCAGGCAGGTCCGACATCAAGCCAGGCAGTCAATCTGCAAGTCAGGATCTGTACTGAGTATAGTGATGAGCAGACAGGTCCATGGAGATGAGACAGGGCCAAAGTCGAGGTCGAGCTGGAAAGCTAGTCTGGGGTCTGGATAAACAGGGCCCACGGCCAAGCACGAGCGCAGCTGTGGTCAAGCTAGAACCCAGCACTGCTACTGCATAGCATGGGGTTGAGGTGAAATGGGGCTCCTGGGCAGGGGTGGGGGCTGGGGAGGTGCCAGGTGCGGCTGGTTAGGGCCATTAACACTTATATGCCCTGACACATAGATGCACTGTGCTTTCAAGTTTTCTTTATAAAT
Source organism: Tyto alba (assembly GCF_018691265.1). NCBI lineage: Eukaryota > Metazoa > Chordata > Aves > Strigiformes > Tytonidae > Tyto > Tyto alba. The sequence continues at coordinate 24,728,990 of NW_024881261.1, read as the reverse complement.
AAATGCCATGAAGAGTGTCATACATTTGCCTGCCACATAGAGCAGGACTTTAATGTTACACAAATAATAACCTGATCCTACAAACCCTTGTATATGTCATTGAGATCTTGTTACAGCCTGGGTAAGAGGATGCTGGGTGTTTGCACTGATGAGGCTATTTCAGTATGATAAGCTGCACTAAGTGGGCTCAGTTTTGCATCAGTAGAGTGTATTTGCATATTGTGCTGCCAGGGAAAGGAAAACCTTCCATATTGCAAGAGTTTGCGATGCACAAAAATGCTGCTGCAAACATCTGAGTATGTGAGCAGTTCCAGTGAAGGCAGTACTCTGTGAAAGTGCTGTGTTGGTGCTAGCAAGGTTAAATTAAAGGGTCGGTGACATTTTCAGTTTCTTGGATGCTTACTGGAAAACTCATCCGTATCCTTTCAGGACTTCTTGCAATATCCATTGCCTTTTGATTTATAAAATTGCACATGGAAAAAGAGTGGCAAGTATTTTTGGCCATGAGAATTCCAATAGTCTTTTGGAAGAATCATTATTAGAACCAACTGTAAGTCCAGCCAAATATTCCCATTCTCTTTCACTTCAATCCTTGATATATGCTTTCCTGTTGAATGGCAGCCTGGAAGAGTTGTCCATATTTCCATTCTATAAAATAACACTTTTTTTTTCTATCAGCTGCTGATTTCTGAATTTTTTTTTTTTTCATTTCAGATATTTTTTCCATTTCCCGTGTTTTTAAAACAGACAGAAGAAACCAAAATGTATCTTACATTTTTCGTTCTATGTTGCATTTTGCAGTTGTGTCTTAAAATTCTTCCTTAAGTCCAACACAATCTTATTCTTAATATTATTTTAGGCCAGGACCTTGAAAAGCTGCCACCGCATTTAACAATCTAAGAAGACAAGTTTTATATTGAAAACCACATTACTTCATATCTATATAAAACTGTAGACATGTGCTCATATATGCATATACACACATACTTTTGTGTAGTGATATGTTTTAATGGGTTTATATGTAGGCTATTAAAATAACATAAATGAACAAAACAAAGCAGATTACCAGCAAAAAAGTGCAGTAACAAGATTAAAACCAAAATTATAATCCCCAAGTAAATTGAGAGTTATAACATGAACAATTTCATTCTGCTCCTACATTTGTGTTCACTAATTTATCTACAAAAGAGATTTGAGGGAGCAGGGAGAGACCCTAAGGCTCCAGGATTGTTTCTCCAACCAGATTCAGTCTGGGTCTTGTTTGATTGACTTTTGCAACCAGTCTGGAGTCTGAACAAGAGACTCACCGCGACCGTTTGGACAGCAGCTCTGACAGAGATGCCAACGTGGTAAAGTCCTTTAGGGGTATGTGGTGCCCTGGAATTTAAGCAGATCCTCCAGTAGAAACTGATAGCCCGGTACAAGTGCTCATGTCTCCCTAGGCCATCCTGCAAATGGAGCCAACAACATGGACCTTCTACAGAGAAGTACGATGCCGTTTAGCAGGGCAGAGTGGGTGCAGAACAAAGCATTACCTTCAGGCAAGTCAGTGGGAAGGAATTAATAAACAAAGCTACCCATAAAGTGGAAATGCAACAGTAACAAAAATGAAAGTGATTGTAAACTGTGTTAATGCGTGGATAATTCATGTAGTAAATAGAACAAAAGAGAAGGCACTCAAAACATTGCTTTGGTGAATGGTGTAGAAAACCTGTCAGCAACAGATGTCAAGTACATCCTTTGTAGCTTCACCGGGGTATTTCGCAGTGAAACAATCAAAACAATAAAAAAAAGAAAGCAGATCCCAATTATGGGACAAGAATCTTCTTGTAGTTTGGTGCTAGGAGTTCCCTGGCAGTTTGCTTTGCAACACTCAGCTTTTGTGCTGCGCTGGGACTGGCTGGGAGCTCACATCCCAAGCAAGACTCCAGACCAGCTGCTTGGTGAGTTTATCTAGCTCTAAGAGTACAGGAGCTGCTCTGTACCCCTGCGACATGGATGCAGTGAAATAAATTTCCCACTTTAACTGTGCACATACAGAAAGAGTTTGGTGGGTTTTTCTTCTTAAATTCTTGCTTGGCTGTAACAATAAGCTTCATTTCTGGCTGTTCAGCTTCTGTGGTTTAGTATTTATGAGTCTGTACCTCGGACTTCCCAGCTGGTCATCCATCTCACATTGTGCTTAGGGCCAGGGTCCTCTCCATCCCGTATCCACCAGATTGTTCACCAGCAGGTGCTGAGTAGCCTCATGATTTCCTCAAAGCCCATAAGGTTGGAAAAACCATTTGCTGGACCACCAGGCAACAAGCAGCAGTTATATCTGGCAAGCCTAAATCCAAAAGGGAAGATTATGGGTTTTAAAGCCATTGGGGACTATTCCACAGCACATAGCAACTTTCCAACTGATTCCTCCATGCTTCAGCAAGAGCAAACACAGAGAGACGAGGGCTGTTTGAGGGCCCTGAGAGCATCCCCCCTCCTGGCTGTTTGGCTGCCTGGGCTCAGGGCCAGCTCAGAGCTAGCGCAGCTGGGAGCAGCCTCGCCTCCGGTGCTGGCCTCGGACACGGCGCCGCAGGGAGGCCTCAGCCAGGGCCCACACCACTTCCTGCAGGACCTGCTTTTAAGCTAAGCCCCTTCCATTTGGCCCCCAGATGAGCCAAAGCTCCTGCTGCGTCACATGCCTGTCCCTGGCTTTGGGCCCATTGCTCTGGACCCAGACCCTGACATGCAGCTGACTTCCAGGCTGATCTCATACCTGCCTTATCACTGTGAACCTGCCCGGTACTCGCTGGGCTGTGCCTGGTTCTTGTTGCCCTCGCTGGACCTGCCTTGCATGTCTCACCTGGGGGCTGTGGGAGTGGCGAGACCCCTGCCCTGCCAGCTGTGTTACGGTGCTCTGCTCACCTTCCCTTGCAAAGAGCCAGCTCTTGTTGCTCCCTGACAGGCTGTTCCTCTCAAAATCTCCACAGCTTTTAAAGGCTGATGACCTCAGCAAAAATGTCAACCCACTTTCCTTCACAGATGAACAGAAATGGTGGATTCAGCCAGGAATCAAACCTACCACTTCTACTACTGAACCAAGGGAGGAGCAAAATTAATAGTCCTACATTGTTTTCCTCCTCTCAGCAATAAGAAGACAGGGCTAGGAACTTTGGGAACTTTTTTTCTTAGTTGTCCAGCCTTTCTATACCCAAAGTATAGAGACGTCCTGGAAATAAATGCTGTGAATTCACAAGTAGAAGAAAACAACTTGTGTGAGCAGTGGCACTTACAATTCTTGGAGTCCAACGGATCTTTCAGTTATGTGTCCTTCTGACCTCAGCTGCAACCTGTATCACACTGGCACCACAAAGAGTATCACCGCAGCAGCAAGTGTCATGAGACTAAAAAAATATAAAAAAACCTCTTTCAACAGTGAGTCAGAGGAAATCCAGGGAAAGTGTGGTCAACACGTTAGGATGCTCTTTTCTTCTTCCCCCACTTTCTTCTCATGCCTTCCTCCCACTGCCCTTGCTGATTTTGCTGGAGGCTTGGGCCCTGCTCCTGGAAGAAGTCTTTTTGTGCCTATTGCTAAACTCCTGCAGCAGCTGCTCAGACCTTTTCCTACCACTGTGTTGTGATGCAGTCATGATTTTACCACAAAAGTGGTGTTTGACTGCCATGAACCCCGAAGAGTTCAACACTGATTAGGAAGGAAGGCTGGCTGGCAGGCAGGCAGCATGACTGACTAAGCCTGGTTTCCTTAGGAACCCAGACTAAAAGAGTGAGAAAGTAAGAGCATGTGTGTTCTGGTAGGCAGTGAATAATCCATTAAAACTCTTAATTAAAAATTTAAACATGTGTCTGCTAATTACATCACCCTCCTCCTGCCCTCAAAAAGCAGCAAATGAGCATGGCTGCACACCTGCCTGTGTGTTTATTTCCTTAAGATGCTGCTCACTTGCTCAGCAACCCAAATACCAGCTCAGGTAGCAGCTGCCTTTGTAAAAACATTCTGGGGAAGAGTGATGACAAATATTTTCTTTTTGGTAATGAATGGCAAAACTGTTCACAGAAATCCTGCTCGCTGTTACTGCAGGCCCTGAATTTGTTGATGTATTTCATATATCAACACTGATACTACTAGTTCTCATTTCTCAGTCAGGGCTATTTAATGCCAACAATGCGCACTCTGCTGACCAGCCACCTGAAGACTTGTGAAAAGAGAAAGAAATGGGACAAATGGTTCAAAAAGTGGGTTGTAAGGATATTAAAATGAACCTGGACATGGTCTGTAATCTCAAAAACTGCAGAGAAAGGTCTGTCAAGGCTCCAGACTCTCTGGAGATTCTCAATCCTGCAGGGATAGTGTGGTGCTCTACATTTCAAGCACACATGGGGAGAGGACCTTCAGCATGGTAAAGGAACAGCTCAGATTAACCATTGTCCGTGCAAATGAGCACTCATAGCAAATGAAACTTGCTTCTCCCTCTGTAAGTGCAGTGAACCTCCTCCAGTACACGTGGCCTCCTCAGCAGCTCTGAGTTGGCTGGGTTGTAGCCACTTGACATCAGGCCACAGCCTCTGAGTTGGGAAGGCTGTTTTATTCATTGCCTGGAGGAGTAGGATCATGTTCAACATTGCTGTTGTTATTTATTACAGTCATTAATTTGGCAGGAATTAACCAAATTCTGGCAGGTAGCGTATGTCTCTGTACATTAGCATAAGTGTACTGAGCTATAGTGGGTACACTGGGTGAAAAATCAATTCCCTGATTTTTGGCTCCTGTCAAAACAGGCAGAGGCCAGAGCAGGAGGCCATGTGTGTCCACTGGCACATATATGGTCACTCTTACCAGATGTTCATCAAATACGCTTTTCTCAAGACTGGCCTTTACACTGTGGTCCTACCATAACCTGCTGAACCTCTTGGGAAAGGGTCCAGCTGAGATGTGGGTTTGTTTCCTTGTGGGCAGTTAGAGCCACACTGGCACTGCTCGAGGCCTTCTCCAAGACTGCTCAAGGCCTTCTCCTAGAAAAGACTCATCAGACAGTACAAAACTCTGAACCCCTAAACCCCAGCACTGTGCATCACTAACACAGCACTGCCTCAAGACTGTGAATGACCCAATGACCCAAGTGATATTCTGATGCATTCACTGAATGTTTTAAAGCTTTACAAGTGATGTCTTGAGGCAGCCTTGGGAAGGCTTCATTATCTTCAGGGCTATAGACAAGGAGGCAGCTGCCCTACTGCCATTTCCCCATGGTGAGGTCACATCCATCTAAGATGGCTGGAGTCAGGCGACTCAGCTCAGGGGCTGCCAGAATCACTGAATGATTTTTCAAGTGAGGTGAAGCATCTGTTATTATAGGGTAGAGAAACTAGCTGGTCCTTCCTTTAAAATAAAATGGTTATTTGTTAAAATCTGAGGTATACGTAGAGTTTAGAATGCCATATGGCAAACCTAGGGGTGTATGAAATCCCAGGCAAGGCCATGAGGTTAATTGGCTCTAGTCAGAAATATTGGGTCTGGCAGGCCTGGGCTCTCATCACAGAGAAGGGAGCCTAGATCTGAAATTCAAAAATTGGCTTGTTTTATAGGGTGTCAGCTCCCAGTCCCAGGGCTTGGTCACCCCCTGAAAGCTCGAGCTCCTCTCTCCTCCTTTCGTCCTTCCTAACTTGCTGGGAGGGCGACACGGGCATCTGTGTGGTTTACTGGCGGGACCCTGCTGTACTGCACTGCCCCGCTACGTGGGGGTCATGGTGAGAGGGCTGGGAGGAGAGGATGGTCCACGTCGAGGTGGCTGTTTGACGTGGACTCACCTGCACCGGTAAGTGACCACAGGTCACTCTCATGGGTAACGGTCACGCTGCTGACCAGGTGCCAGGCTGAGCTTTCTGTATTGTTTTTGCCCACCAGGGAGACTGTAGTGGCAGAGCCGCTGGGGACGGGCTGATGCAGTTCCCTCGTATGTACTCTCTAATGCACGCTGGATGGCACGGAGTGAAGCAGTGTGGTGGGGTGAGCCGGGGCACATAGTCACAGGGTCTGCGTTTCTGTGGGTCAGTGTCACTACCCTTTGCACTGCAGCAGTGGAGAAGAAGCACTCATGGCTTACACCAAAACCTGTTCAAGCTGGGAGTGGGAGGATGTGTCTGCAGCTGGGCTCTGCAAACAAAGCTCAATTACTTCCCATTTGTGTAGAGAATGGGTGCATTTAATCCAGGAACAGTAGCAACCAAAAAGTCATTCCACTAAGTAGCAAGATCATCGACCACTTGGGAGTAGCTAGAACTATTTACAAAATGTTTTCATACTTCAGCAAGGAAGAGGCTGCGTGTTTCTGACTGTGGAGCAGAAGGCAGTCCTGTAATAATGCCTCATCTTTACCAATCATTCCAAATTATTCACATGAAAGATCCTGCTTTCTCTCTTGGACTTTAATGAAGCTCCTGTTGAACCAATTATTCACTAGCTATTCATGTATTGTCAGAAAGGAAATCGCAAAAGCTTTGTCATTAGGAATCAGATTTGATTGGCAAGGCACATGGCTTTGGGGTGGGTTTTCTTCTTCCCCTTTTTTGCTCTAAAGCCATAGCTTTTAGCTGGCAATTTCCACTGCTATAATCTGATGGAAAGTGATAAAATGCATCAGACTGCAGTACTCAAATGAGAAAACACTCCAGATTAGTAGGAATATAATTATGTTTTTCATGACATTGATTTTTTATTTTCTAACTGATAAAAGTAAACAACTGAGTGGGGGGGGAGTGCCGAAAAACAACATTTAGACTTTAGTGAGATAATTAACTCAGCAATTAAACATATTTTGTATTCAGCATTTGTCCTCCATAGCACACAGCATATGTGACGTTTGTCCTTTATTCAAATTCTTGCTTCTTGCAATCTTTTTTGTCAGCAGGAGTGGCAGCCGGCAAGAGTCCTGTATGAAGGCCCACTTCTATGGTGCTTTACTTTTAAAGATGAATATTCACAGCTATGGTTTGGAAGGGAAGAGGGAGCCAAAAAGAATCATTAAGCTGAGCTAAATGAGCAGAATTGAGAGGTGAGAGACCTGTGCAACAGGCATTTGTGTCTGTTTTCTTTTCACCAGTAGTGTTTGGAGGGGAAGTAAACCAAGCCCCTTGTGATCCTTGCTGGTCTGTGTACTACTCAACTTTACCTAGTTGCAATATGGGGCTGCAATGTCAAATGCCCTGCGCTCCAATCCCACTTGATATCACAGCATCAGGGTGGGCTAGTACATGGGCAGGATATATCTGAGGAAAATTAAAGAGCAAGAATTAAAGCCAGTTAAAGAAAAGAGGCTAGTCCTTTGGTAAGGCTGCCTGCTGGTTCCACAGAGTTGATTTCTCACTACAGTGTGAAACATGGGAAGAGGCATAAGCAACAATTAGAAATCTCACTGGCCTTTTTAGCACTGAGTAGTTCTTTCATCATCAGTTCAGCAAAGAGTGAGTGGGTCTTCAGGGAAGCTGGTAGTCTCAGAAGGTATGAACTATGATAGAGATGTCCTCCACATCACTGCCTCATCTTCATCTATTTTAGAAGAATTAGGTCGTTAGGAAAAAGTTAGAAGTCTAGGATAAATAAAACATACTACTTATGACTTTATAGGCAGGATCCAGAGGGACAAGCAAACACTGTGTCAGGCAGAGGTGTGCAGATATGTCATGCTAAGGATGACACAGTACTTCTGCATGCCAACCCAAACTGCAAAGCTGTAGCTGATATTGTGCAAGTTAATACCCAAGCACACTACAGTTTATCTTTTTTCTTTGAGACAACAATAGGTGAGGCTTCTTTTCAGGGCAGAACTCTGAGCCTCAGGGAAACTCAAATATCTTCTGACTCTGTGAGGCTCCCATGGCCCAATTTAAGCTGCTGCTGCTGGGGGATAGAAGGGCTAACTTCTGAGCTGGCATAAATTTCTATAGTAAACATACTATAACAAGTCATTCCAAATTAATTTCTTCCTTTCCCCAGCTGGATTTGCCAGGTTATGTGCTAAAATCTTGTTTCTTGCTTTGTCCTGAAACACTGCAGTGCATAATAAACATCAAGCCCCAAGAGGCTGTTTTATTGCTAATTTTAGACAACGAAATGTATCATGTATGTATTCATGATACATACAAATCACCATGTATCTGGTGCACAACCTTCCCTAAATTTAGGGTGTTCATCTTGTGAAATCTCTGGCCATTTAGGGAATGCAAAAGTTGCACTGATAAATGCTTTTCACTATCAGACATAAAATGTGTTTGTTATTGTACTGACCTTGGGAGATGGATAGGAAAGTGCTTTGTCCTTACCCTGCAAGACAAGCACAGCAGCTGGCTATGCTTTAGGACAAGCCAGACTAAAATAGGTCTGTCCATGTGATAGGTTGATAGAGGAACCCTGCAAGTTCTGCAAGTTATTTGAGTGACATTAATAGTCCCACCAATAGGTGATACCCCTGCAAATGAATCCTCAGGTTGGATCAATGATTTAATTTATAATCCACTGATATGACAACAATCTAATTTTGGGGATAGCATATTGTGATCGGTAACTGCCTCACCCCTTAAAAAGAACCCCAAACCTACTCTTTATATGAAGGTAACTGGGACAGGAGGTGTGTTTATAGGGAAATACTTCAGGAGAGAGAAATCTTATGGAAACAAAAGGTTGTGTAGGGAGCACTGCCCAAACAGCAGATGAGCAATGGGGTTTTGTGCAATATCTGCCACAAGTATTAAGATGAAGAGATTAGAAGAATCATCATTAACTTGCAATCCAAGTAATTTTAAGAAACTGAGATCAAGGTAATTTAAACGTGAGTCATTCTGCTGTTGGTGATAGATTTTGCTGCTTTATTTGCCTGTTTGTTATTTATTTTCCCTCCTCTTGCCTTTCTGTGAAAAGTGCAATACCAACAAAGGGAAAAGGCCAGGGAAGAACAGTCCCCCTTTCTGCTCCTGCTTCAGATGGCTAACAGCCTTAGAGGAGGTAGGTCCCATCATACCTTCTCTCTCCAGCCAGCAGAGGTGCCTGCAGAGAATTTCAGGGGTTGTTGCTCAGCTCCCTGCTCTAACTCATCCTCTGGAGGCACACTCTCCAGGGGCTACACAGGGAGCCCGGAGAGCATGGCTGCCTAATCACTTATGTTTGGTACTTGCCATCGCATAAGAACAGCCAGCATATAGGGCAAGAGGGAATGTGACTATTCCCGAGGACCTCAAAAGTAGGTATGTTCAAAATAGAGCAATTTTTAAGTACAGCGAAGTGTTACTTCTAGCCTGAATAAAAAAATTAATATGTAGAACGAGAGGCGATTTTCAAGCTGAATCTATTTCTTGAAATATTCTCTCGTATGCTGTTATTATTCTACAGTAATGCTTCTTTTTAGGGCAATATTTTACATCCATGTTAACAACTCCACGGCACCATAGACAAGGAGGCCTTCCAAGCACACAATTTCTCTTGCACTCAGTTTAGGAGCTCTTCCATTTTTCTATGCATTTACACTGCACCACTGACTTGAGATATTTGATCCAGAATAATGATAAAACTTTGCTTTTCTACATTCCAGCCTTTACTCAATCTCCTTTACAAACATTGCTAGGGAGTAACTGGGCCTTGGGAGGCAGAAAACCCAGACAAAGCTTGCCTGTGAGTACCTGGCAAAGCTAGGACTAGAAGACAGACGTACTGCATCCTTCTCTCATTTGAGAAGCAGCTCAGGTCGACATGGCTCTGAACTTTGGAGATGATCTGCCTGCTAAGCTATAGCACATTTATGATTTGCGGGTTTCTAGTCTGACTTGGCTTCATTTTTTAACTTTTCATTTTCTTTTTAGGGAACCAAACTGTTCACTGGGTTTGGCAGCTGACGGCTATTAACTGTCACACTCCAATAACCAAGGGATAGTTAGAACAGCATTAAATATTTGCACTGTGCAGCAAGGCTATACTTCATCTCAGTACACATGAATCCCGTGCTCTTTTCACACTGGAAGAAAACCCACCTTATTGCTATTCAAATCTATCTGTCTGTTTCTCTTCCCATACTGTCATTACGCATGCAAGGCCTGTCAGTGCCATTGACACAAAAAAACCCCTCTCACTTTATGGCAACACCAGTGACACCTGAAAAAAAAAGAAGACACAAAAGAATTACTGCTTTTAAACATTTTGTTTATTTGGCCTTAATTTTCTAATAAGGTCACTTATCCCATATCTTTATAAAAGTATCTCTCCTGCCCTGCAAGGGTGCATGTTTTTTCTCACAGGAACATCTTATAGATAATTCTGTATGAAAAGTGGGTTTTGGTAACTGAGGTTTGTCCATTTTGTATGCCACTGCTTAAATTGTGAAGCTTTGTTTTGAGCACAGTTTTTTCCCCTCATCATCTTAACTGCCATTTTGAGTCTAATCTTTTAGGAAATATCCTACATAGGCACTCCTTGTGGTCTGCTTTTAAAAAGCAAAATTTATTTTGGCCTCTGCAGGAAGCATTTAAAGCACATAATGAATAATGTTTGACACAGGAGTCAGTTAGCAGTCATTTTAGATTAACAGCACTGCTCAGAAAAAAACCTTGCAGGGGATTAGAGCAAGGGAAAGATGCTTAGGCAATAACCTCTGAGACAGTTGGTTACTGAACGACTCACAATAGACATAACTATCTCCAAAGGTCTTAAGTGTGAGAATTATCTCTGGGAAGAGAACAATGAGTTAGTGAGATATAAAACAATAGGCTTATGCTCTAATACAAGCAGTTAGCACTGCACATGTTCGCTTCTCATTTAATCTGCAAGACTTTCAGACAGTAGCAGTTGGTGCCCAAATTAAGACTTCCTCTCTCCCTTTGATCTTATGTAAAAACTAATGAATTGTATAATCTCCAACACCTCTGAAATCCCGCTGGTTAAAGGGAAACTATCCCTACCTTTCCCATGCCTGTCTCAATTCACTAAATGGGAGCTATATTTAACAGCAGGCCAATCACATGATCGCTGAAAAGGAACAGCACAAGGATCTGTAATCCTAATGCTCTGGAGCTGTGATTGCTATAAATCCTTTGCAGAATGATTTCCTTTAAATCCCAAACATGTCATCACACTTTTAATTAACATTTTTTACGAAAACTGTGGATAAGACCCTTTAAATTAAAGATTGTTCCCAGACTTGTCATCTTAAAACAGTGTGCATTTCTATTGTCATTTTCATGTAGCATATTTTACTTTACAAGTAAAGCTTTTTTTCTTTCCTTTCCCCTCCTTTGCCTTCCCTGCCTTAACCCTTAGACAAGTAGTAACAGCATTATTTTTTAAGGGTAAACAAATAGCTTTAAATTAATTCATATACAAAAGGGAAAATTCAAATAATCAAAAGACCAGCAATGAGTACAGTCAGAGATGTGGCTGGTGCTGCCCTACTTGTATTCTTACCACTTTCACCTCTTGAGTTTACCATCTAATTGAGTTTACCATCTTCTTTACAAAGAGGTTGAGAGAGGAAGCTGATCTGCTCAAAGTAATGAAGTGGATCACCTGCAGAAACGGAAACACCACCTTTATTTCCTAATTCCCAGCTCTTAATTCTTCTCAGCTATTCAGCACGTGGCTTTCTAAATACCAGGCCTATTTCCTTGCCCGTTGATTCAGCAGCATTGCTACCCACTTATGTGGCACTAAAACAAGCCTAAAATGCACGATGCTGGGCACAGGAGATGCAGTCTTATTTACAGCAAGAGTTTTATCTGAGTGAGGGTGATATGCTTTGGCTGGTGGCTAGTGGGAAATGGATTTTCAATATTTGTTTTCGTGAAAGTAACCCAGGTAAGAACTCAGGGTTTGAATGATGGCTCAAGCTCAGTGACAGACTCACTTCAGTTATTCCATCTGGGATTTGAGACAGTGGCACATGTCACTGGCAGACAACTCTTTCAGTGATGTTTTTCAGGAAGCCCAGTTTTCTAACATGCCTCTGAGTGGAGTAAGCTGGTAGAGGACCAAAGACAGAAAAAATATTTGTGAGAGAGAATATTAAGGATGGCACCATTATCTATTCTACAGATAAAAAACCCCCTTCATCGATGAGAAGCAGGAAAGTAATACAGATCCTGAAAAGAATCCAGAATGAAATCATCTGGCAATTTGACAGCACAAATTGAAATTATTTAGCATGATTTGGCAATATGTTTCTAAGTATCTATCTATCATACAAGAATATCCATTGACAGATATTGGAGAAATAATGAATGGCCAAATAGAGTGGGTCAGACTCTGATGCCCTTCCATGAATTGGGTAGTAGTTTATTCCTCAGCTGCTCCCACTGGCTTCAAATTATGCTTTGTAGCTGACACTCAGAGCCAAATGTCAGGAGCCCAAGCTCACCAAGTGCGTCAGTGGAAAAGCTCAGAAGGGAACCTCTGACTTGACTCTCTTGCATCCTGAATTGAAAACAAGGAATAGCCTAGAGAAAGAAAGAATCCACCACTATGTTATGACTACTTTCCTTTACATATCCTCCCTTCCTTTACAGTAGTTATGCTGTCTTGTAGTTGTATTAATACAGTAAACACTGTTTACATATTTATATTCTGTTTTAAATGGGCCATAATTATCTGGCTGGGACATGGATTAAATTGTTTCAAAAGGAATGGAAAGTGTCATGGATGCGGAGCAATGGGAATGGCAAATTTAACCACTAGACCAATGGGGTTTTCCTTATTGACAGTCAAATTCATCCAGTAAGCGTGGTGTGGCATATGTGACCATACATTAAAAGCAAGGACTGCAACACATCCTTCCTTGGCCTGTCAGCTTTTTGTCATTAAAATATATTGCATGGATAACTCAAGTTAAAGAATTAAAAACTGACCATGAGATGTAAAAAACCCATTCTTCTGATCAACCCATAATGCCTGAAGACCATGCACACTGTAGCCTCTTTCAGTTTTCTTTGCAGTTCCATTTTCACTCCAATATATACATTTCTCTTCCTCCTTCCTATGCTAGAACATGAGAAATGTCAAGTCCAAAGCTCCTTCAAGAGCAGCACTATGAAGAAACCAGACAAGTCTTATTTGCACAAAGCTGTTCATGAGTAGGTCCACAGAGAGACAATGCTGGCACATGCAACCTTTTTCAGAGAGAAAATGTGAGCCCGAGTCCTTGAAGAACAAACAATACTTACGATGCGGTGACCCGTGCTCATGACGATGGGAGTTCCATGGCCCCATAAGGATTTTCAGAAGTGGCTGGTTTGAAGCTCTTTGATGTACTTGCAGGGATCCCACCAGCTGATCTCTAAGATGACAGAGCCTGTTGTCCAATGTATCTGAGCAGATACTGGGCCAAACATGGGAGTTGGGATCATAGCCTTGACTTATCCCCACGCTCTTTGCAATACACAAACTGTAATAACAACATTCAGTCTCCATGCTCTTTTGTTCCATGATATGCAGTAAAGTGCAAAGCTCACACCGATGAACCCTAGCCATTAATTTTTCATCTCTCCTGTGGTACAAATACCAAACTGAGGTACTTTCCCTTCCTTACTGCTGAGATCAGCCTTGAACATCGACCTGGACACTGGAAGTCACGTATAAAATGTTGAGATCTAGAATGTACTGTGGGTTAAGTGCCGATTTCCTGTTCCCATCTGAGTATGATATGTGGAGGAAAACTGGACACATGTCAATACAAAACCAGGAGTTACTGTAAGACAATTTTTTATTTATCAGTATCAAATTACATAGCAAAGTAATGAATGCAGTGTCAGATCACCTCTTTGAATACTGTAAATACAAACAAAATCCACGATATTGCTTAATTATCCAAAGTAAATTAAAAGTTTAAAAATGTGCGTTTCAGAGATTCCGTTTGGCATATCCTGTCAATGTTTCCTGCATAAATATTTCTGTACCTCATTTTCACTATGTGTACCTTAATGAAATACAGCCTCTAGAAAGCTCACATGGAGGAGATAGGATCTATCTGCATGTTTATGTTCATCACCAACTCATGCATCTGCCCTGAAATCACTGGAAGTACCTCTCTGCTAGCTCACCTGACAGATGAATGTGACTGCATGTAGCGTGGCCAGACCCTTCTCTCACGTAGTGCCAGACCCATAGCTACTGGCATCAGTGCAAGACGACTGAATGCCTGGCATCAGCTTTGGATCAGGTTCTTAAATTACGGACGAAATAGCTATTTACTTTCATGGAAGCTGGTCTGGATCTGACAGCCAGGTCTTGTATATTCAAATATGTAAGGAAATTCTTGGGACATTTATATCACTCTTTACACTAGTGTGACTCCACTACATAGACAGAACAATTCATGGTTTATAACATTAAGTGACAAATAAAGTCAGGTCTGTTGATTTCACATAAGTTGAGCAGGATTTGGCCACAGCTGGATACAAACTTATCTAAGTTAATGAAGTATTTTAATGGTGTTAATCAGCAGTGTCATTTACATGGGACTTCCTTATAAACTGTGTAAATAGAACATTTTTTTTCTGATGGACGAGAGAATAAGCTTCACTTAGCACTGTTTTCAAAGTTAAGACTACTGAGACATTGTAGTGGTATGAAAAGGAAAACACCATAGAAATATATATTTTGTTTAGAATACAATGAACAGAAGTACAGAAGCGTTGATGCAGGTAATTGGAAAAGTGAGGAAAGGGAAAGAGGAAAAATGTAGGCAGCAATCCCATGGCAACATGGGAGTTACTCTTGATCCCTCCAATTCACCAGTATCAGTGGAAGTCAGGCTTCTCTGGGAAGGTGCAGCCTGAACGCTTGATAATTACGCTGGCTGCATAATGTCCAGCCCGGATGCACTCGGTCACTGGCCGGTCATAGACAAGTTGTGAGAGAAAGCCTATATGGAAGAACAAAGTGGAGAGAAAGAGAAGGAAGAAAATGGTTAGATTAGGTCTTTTTGAGTGTATCAGTTTGTCACAGGGCAAAGCAAGCACTGAAATACTGGCCTAACTGTGTGTACACAGGTAGCCTAGCCAGTTTAAATTCAGTATTGCTGCTGCTATTTCTACTTGAAGTCTCCATTTGGTAGCTTCAAGTAAATTAAAGATTATCAAGACTGATCTTTATTAGTGCCCTTAAAATGACTTTACCAGAGTTCTTGCCCTCTTATTTTCCAGGGAGAACCCCAGATTCCTCAAATACCATCTTAACAACGAAGAAACAGTTTTCTCTGCTGAAGGGAGCTCCTTCTGTTCATACTGCCACACAACTGTCATTCTGCAAGCTTTTCTCAAAAAGAGAAAAAGGCAGGTAACAAATAAATGTTATCTATATTCACAGTTACAGGTGTTCACAATGAAAAGGAGGTGAGAAATTTTTACCTGATGAGGAAAGTTAGATGATATCTATTGCCCTTGATTATGAGAAATTTAACTTTAGACTCCAGAAACAGTGGGCACCTCTTAGCATGTTCAGATACCTATGTAAACAGCAAGCCATATGGAGAACCAAGCACCTCTCAGAATCGGGGCACTTGGTTAATTGCTTTAGCTAACAAAGCCCTAGCATGCATGGCTTAGAAAACCAGAAATCACTGGGAGCTGAGTGTTTTGAAAACCAAAGCACTCTTTAAATGAATATAGAAGAGAGTCTGAAAAAGGAGATTATTCATGGGTACTTGGAAAAGTTAAGTACAAGTGGCACCAGAAATTTTATCGATTGAGTTCCTCATTTCTGAAACATTTTGTCTTGGCTGAAACTATTGTGATTGAAAGCATGACAGAACTTATGGCAGAGGTGAAATACGTATTTTAAATTTGGAAGAGGTTTTCAAGATGTGAAAAGTAAACTTAGTATCTTATAATTTAAAACTCCACTCTGTCATTCTAGAAGTAATATTTTATTCACTTTTATCCTGTTTTTAATATGTTTCAGACATATCTCTCTTCCTCATTCAGTCACAGAAGGAACGTGAGACTTGCCCAGGAAAATCAGAATTCTAGCAAGCTGAAACATATTATTTTTAAAGCTTTCATGCACCATTCCAAGTTACTGTGTCACACTCTGACAGGCCTTGGGCCTTGACAGTACAAATCTAGTCTTGAAACCCTGTCTCTCATAACTACTATGTAGCTCATAGGTACCAGTTTCTGACGTATTACAAATTTTGATTCAAAGATTATATGTTTTGCTATCTTGCTTCCAAATACACTTTCTCTGTTCAGCTTGGTTACTGCTGGAACAAAGACTCTACATTATATTGTGATGCTCTCACTTAACCTGTGCTCTTTTTCTAAATATTTCCTTTTGTGGCACACTAGAGCATATTTTTAGAAGATGATATTCTATCCTATGCAATAATGTCTCCTCCTTGAAGATTAAAAATCATGCAAAACATGAAATATAAGATTAGATTAATGAAGGATAATACTGGTGAGTAAAAGCCCCCATTTTCATGAATAACCAAGATCTATCTTGGCTTCTCGGTCATGACTGACAGTGAAGAGAAGCCTAGTTGATGTACGGTTGTCTCTAAGCTGCACTGAATGGGAGAAGAGTTTGAAACTACTAAATCTATAAATTAAATACTTCTCATTGGAATAGGGAGGCCATAGAAAGTAGGCATTTCAGTTGACAACTAGGAGAAAACTTGCATGTTTCTAACATCAGTACTTTTCTAGAGAACTACGTATTAGCTGGAATTTCACAGCTATTGACTGACACTAGCTGGGAAAAAATGACTGCTTCACCAACAAAAGTTAAGTCCATAAGCACAAGTGGAGAAGACAGGAGTGTTCAGTATACAAAGATGAGAATCTGAAACAGGAAGAAATTGTGCTGTGAGTGCTATCACTGATGGCAGTCAGGGGATGACAGAAAACACAACTGCGGCAGGATGGTCCAGCTGTAATAGCTGGGTAACAGTTGAGAAATTCAAACAGCATGCCTGGCAGAAATCAGACCATTTCTGAATAACGAGATGAAAATGGTCTGCTCTCCATTAAATTAACATGCATTCTTAGGAGAAACTTTCTTGGATACGTGGAGAATGTCAATCATTAAATTTAAACTGCCTGGGAGGCAGGAGCTTGCCAGTGTGCTCCTGGGTGGTTAAAATGAGAGCAAGTTGTAACTGTATGTAAAATAAGGCTGTTAAGATAGTCCATTTCTGACTCAGTATCGAAGATGCACTGGGCAGGCCTCCAAAGGCAAACATGAGGCAGGTTTTGTGCAGAGCATGAATTCAGAGAGGGGTTTATACTGGAAAGAACAACTGTCCTCCATGTTTATGATCAAGGCATCAAACATATAGGAAGATGAGAAAATCCAAGGAGTAAAGGACCATATAACATTAATTATTTTTCAATACCAACTAGACTGAGACTGTCATCACCTCCCAGCCTCACTGTGGTTTCAAGCTAGTATGTATCTTTTGTCTGCACTGAAGCTACTTCGTATTTATTCTGATCTAAGTGAAAGCAGAATCAGGTGAAAAAACATCCTGTTCTAACTGGTGATAGAAATGAGAGATCTCTGTGATTTCAGAGTGGTGGAGAAAAGACATTAAGTACAGCTGTCATATATGAGATAAGTAGAAACTGCAGTGGGGAGTTTGCCCTCAAACCATTCTCATCTGTTGAGTTTCTCTTAAAAGGTATGTGTTTCATAGATGAACTAGAAATAGCAGTATCTGACACAATATTGCATCGAATGACAATACAAACACACCTATCACAAACACAGAACTACATCACATACTAAGACTAGGCAGTTGGCAAAGCAGACCCTGAGGGAACACCAGAAAGCACTGTTGTTTGAGCAGAGAAACAAAGAGCTCTATCAGGTTGGCTGCCTCAGCTGCAGAATGTTCTTTTTAGCTAATGCAGTAAAAAGCAACATGGTCAGAATATAATTCAGTTTGCCTCCTCCAGTGTATAAGGTACTGTGATGCAAACCCCATGAGTCATACTCTCAAGGCATGGATTCAGATCTTCAAGTTCCAGCTGAAGAAGTTCCTGCCCCATCTGTTTTTCACCATCCTTCTTTGCTGCTTGTATAACCTGATACTCTGTCAAAATGAGCCAGATTAGTTTAAACAGTAAGCTG
Organism: Tyto alba; assembly: GCF_018691265.1. Taxonomy (NCBI): domain Eukaryota; kingdom Metazoa; phylum Chordata; class Aves; order Strigiformes; family Tytonidae; genus Tyto; species Tyto alba. The sequence goes on along the minus strand of NW_024881261.1, from coordinate 24,710,890 downwards.
TTGAATAGCAGATCTTTGCTAACCCAGCTGATTTAAACTGAAGTGGGTTAGTGAGTACTCAAACAGCTCTACCAGTGAGCAGGGCGGTGGAGTGAAGATGATAAGCAGTTGAAGGCTGTAATCTCTTTAAGGTGCCATGACTGGAAATGCAAGGAGATAACTGAACATGGCTTCAGACTCACTTTGCACTCCTCCTACAATTTCGCAGACAGAAAGGGTAGGATTGAACTCTGATCCTGTATCATGGGCCTGGGATCACAGGACTAGATCATCCCAGCATTTACTAAAGTAGCTCAGCAACTATTTTAACTTCTGCCATGGCCTGAACTAGTTCCTGGCTGTCATTGGAATGAAGTGCAGGAAGCAGTAGCATATTTTGGCTACCCCAGACAACCTCACTTCGTGTATTTTACCAAACAACTTCAGGCAATATTGTCTACCATCTTCTAATTGCAGCTATTCTGCACTAGCATTTCTACACTGCTGGAGCTGTGGATGGTGTTACATGCATTGTGTACCATTCTCTTCACACTAGAAATTTCCACTTGTCAGCCTCCCTGCCCCAACATTCAAAGTGTTTATCATTTATGGAGTAAGAGAAACGGCAGTTGCAGGATGTCTAGGTCACCTTGCTGTAATTAGCCATCTTGGTAAGCTTTCAGAGCTGACTGGGATGCCTTTTGTCCCTCACAGGCATGGACTGCCAAGTAACCACCTTGTACCTAGTCGTGGTAAGAACTTATTTGGAACTGTGTCCAATTCATCCCACTTGTTCAGCACCTTCCTAGAAAGCAGACAACTTTGCTCCAGAAGTTTCTTTAAACCTTAGAGTGGTACAAAATCTATCTGCATTCCCAGATGATGGAAGTGATTATAACACACCAATAGCTATTTTTGGCCCATAATTATTTCTTTTCTGTTCAGTAGAGAAAAGCATCTCTCAAATCACTTTGCTCTGAAAAGTGTGCCTGAAATAATTGAGAGTTAATCTTTGTTATCTCCAGCTTCCTTACCACATATGCTCGAAGACAATGTTTATAATTGTTAGGTCTGCAAGCGGAATGAGGGACAGAAATGTCACGTTGCTTTCTCCCATTTTGTGCTCACCACTAAATGAAAAGTCCTCAAAGCCAAGTGCTGCAAGTGGATCTTGAGTCTCAAAATCCAGATCCAAACCAAGGCCCTCTCTGAAACCAGCTCAAATCTCTTTGGGGATGTCAATATAAGTCTGAAAAGACACAGCAAGACAGTCCACTGACTGACACAAAAGGTGTTCTTTGTTACTTCTATGATCTGAGTAGCACTTAAAAATCATTAAGGGAGAACCAAGTTCATTTTCTTGTGGCCAGCAAAATGGACATTTCAGAGGCAATTTCACCGAAATCAGTGATTTCTCTGAAAGTTTTGTTTCCAGATTATCAGTGGTAATTCTGAATGAAAACCTAGCGGTAGTGCAGTTGGATAGGAATGTGGGAGTCCAATAGCAGAGATTTTAAAACAGTTCTGGTCTGCTTCAGTAATGGTTTAACAACACTTAAAAACAGCTCATATTGAAGCCAAATGTTTCATTTCAAATTGTACACTTGACAATTAATTTTAATGACTGTTAATTACTAATGCTGGCTGGATATCCGTTTATAGCCTCCGACATCCAGCTTCCCCACTACTCGTCTTTCTGCAGTTTCTCTCACACTTCCAACCTTTATAAAATGCCCAAGGCAAAATTAATTTTTTTTTTTTAAATGCAAGAGAGAAAAGCAGAAAAAAAGCAATTCTCAAATGCATTAATTATAAACAATTACAAGCTGACCCTGAATCAAAACCTTTTTGCTATGTGATGTTCCCAGACAATCCTACTCTTGCAAGCTGAACTCTGAAGCACCTAATATAATCCATGCTAGCCCAGCCATTCACCAGCAAAATTGTCCCAGACACAGAAAGGATCATGAACAGCTGAGCTGCCTTCTCTTTTTTGTATTTAAAGTTTCTACAGCTTAATTTGAGAACTGCCTTTTTTTAAATGGTGTTATTCCACCATGGGGGACAGTTGCAAGCACCTTTTCACACTCTTGTTCGTAAACAGCATTTATCACAGTTGCTCGAACGCTCATCTATTTTTATGTGATCCCACTAGCTTTCCAGGCCAGCAGTGTGGGAAGATGCAGTTTTCAAGAAAGATTACCCTAGCAATTTAAAGCCTTGTAGCTGATATGACTGAGGCTTTTTTGGATGTCTTTTAGTGTTGTTGGAGTGGGTTAATGTTGTGGTAGCACAAGTCTGGTCAGTTCTAATCAGGTGGTTAGCAATGCTGGTGCCAAGAGCCAACCAGCCAACCTAGATTTTGTAAAAGATGTTGGCATCAAATGATTCTGCGATACAGTCACTGAACGACTGTACGTCAACATGCTGAGGTTTCTTCTTTTTTAATTTTGTGGCAGATGGTGGATATTACAGCCAAGAACTGTGGTAAGCCAGAGGCCCTGCCCATTGCTATCAAACCAAATGTGGGCTATTCTAAATGGAAACGTTTTTTTGATTAAGGGTGGGATTTGGCTTCTGTTTTCATGTATTTTGGCACTGTGGTCTGACACATTAGACTTACAGTATATAAGACAAATTAAATGTAAGCATCTTCAAATACACTATACTTCTCTCAACCTTCACACACCTTAGCACTTTCTCTCTCAAAATATAGTGTAAGAATTATTCCACACATGCACATATATGTTATTAACTACAAATGTGTATCTGTACAAACAAGTGTCTTTCCCTCTCTTTTAAAATGAAATGGCTCTGTGCTTCTGTAGAACAGTAGTGTCAGGCTAATTACAAGTGAGAGAAAAAAGGTTACCAGCCCTTTCAGAAAAACAGTCATTTAAGATGTATATCTAACAAGTGGCAACCTTGAAATCTCACTCTCACTGAAAAGAACATTAGAAAACCCTTCCTGACTATACCACTGGAGGAAAGTTTTAATAAAAACTAATTAAACTACAGAAATCTCAAGTGGTTAACTGATTTTAGGGGCTAAATTTCTGGCAATTCTAATTATCCTCTTGTGGCTTCACTTAGTGTTTCACAACCATGACAGATGACAATGAAAAACTGCAGTTAAATTCATCCTCCCTGACACCATGCTAAGCCCTAGCTTCTCCCTCTCCAAGTAAAATCAATACCATGTTTGAGTAAACACGTTTACAGCTTTATTAGGATGTCTCGCTTGTTCTGTAACAGCTACTTGAAGCTGTGGTAACAAATCGACTCAACTCAGTTAAACCTAGAGAGCTGAGTAAGAGGCTCATCGATAAGGTTGTTATAAAAATAAACTGCAGGAGATCAGAAAGCTGGAACAAACAGCCTGGTAAATGTCAATATTTTTACTTCCAGAGAATGACAAGACCATGAGATTGTGAATAATACTTTTCGGAAGTCTATATTTACTTTATCTATAAAATGGTCGTGTGCTAAATGCATTTCACTGTCTTTATACAACCCTCTTACACGAACTTCTTATTTCCTAATCACCAGCATGAATACTAACCCAAGCATGTTTTCAAGAAAAGCAGTTAGCATTGGTATTGCTGTCCCTATCCCTGTTGTTTTCTTTATATCTACAGACAGATTTTGAATGCATTGAATTTCTGTAAGGACCACTCGGATAGATGTACATGTTCCTTAGTCTGAGGTTATACAGTCCTTTATGGACACATGCAAATAATACAAGTTTGCATCTACTAGACAACTCTGAATAAGTGAAAGGAGTGTTTTCAGTTTAGCAGCCTCTTCCTGGAATGGAGAGGAGGTGTTGAATACACAAAGCAAAAAGGAGTTCAGACTCTAATGCTTTAAACCATTACGTGTGGAAAACGTTAATGAAAGATTCCTGCAAAAATGTGACGATAAAAAAAACCCCAAACTCTGCTTCATCTCTGTTATTCCATTAGGAATCAGTTACTGAAGGCGGAATAATTTTATGGCATTGCATTGCATATATGATTACTGCTGTTTGGACCTACTGGGCCAGCTCACTACAGCTCCTAGAATAAGGTGTCATCACACCTCCCAAGGCCTGTGTAGATACCTGGGCCTATCAGAGGTTTTCTCTAAGGAAAATTAGAAGTCTTGTTTCTTTGATGCCTTTGTGCAAGTAGGAATGGTGGTTGTGACTCTATAGTGGTTTGGTCCTGAAGGCTGTAGACGAAGAAAACTTAGATCCTGATTTGAAGCCTACTGAGATCGATGGGAGTTCTACCACTGGCCTGTGCCTTGACTGAGTACCGTCCACCCTCTGAGGGGGAACAGCTCAAAGCTGGAGGACAGGCTTAAGTATTTTATACTGTGACACCCTCCATATTAATCATCCTCAGTGGACTCTATTGCATGTCACCTCTATTAAACTCCCCAGTGCATCTTATTGTCCAAGAAAAGAATAATTTCAGTCTACAATATGCTCCAAGAAAGATGTGATGGTGGAGACTGTTAACAAAGTTATAACTTCTGATGGTTTGGTCCTGTTTTTCAGTTCTAAGTCCACATGATGAACTTTGGGAAATGCCCTTTTGGATCAGAATCTAGTGGCTTCTGGCTTGTCTCCAACAGCCAGCATTAGGAGAAGACATTTGATTAAACCCCCCCCCCCCCCCCAAACCGAACCTCCAAGCTTACAAGGAATATTCAAGGCACTGTATACGCCAAACCAAATACAGATATTTTCATTGGAAGCATCTTCTCTAACTATTTGAAAAAACTACTTTCCAGGCTGATATTTCTCTTTGTTTTTCCTAAAAACATTTCCTAGAAAATTTCCTAGAAGTGTTCTTCAAGAGCTAAAATTCTCCTTAGCCATTTTTGAGACAGCAGAATGAAATAAGTTTTCTTTTATTAGTACCTGAGGAAATTTTCTGAGCCTCAGAACAGATCTGTTGTATTGACATTAAATGGTGCAGATTAATACACCTACTGCTTGGGATAAGAGGAAGACAAGTTCACTAATTTAATGTAGAAATAATGAAGTTCTAAGCATAACAAAATGGAATACTATGTACTATCCTCTATTCAGTTTTTAACATATATTCAAGTACAAAAAAAGCTACGTGAATGTAACTTCATAGTTAACATTCACATGCACAAAAGCTAGGAGTTCTGAAGCTGTGTTTGCAGAGCAACCACCTCTCAGTAAGGTTTTATTTCCAGGCACACTTCCACCCAATCAAGGCAGCAGCATGCAAAGGGAATCAAAAATCAATGCCCGGTGCAGTAGGAATATGGTAGCTAGACACTCTGTGAATTTTTTGACTTTTGTGGGCTGAAATAGCCTACCCTAGTATTATATTCATAATGCTCCTATTTTAATATAGTGGCATTTAATATCTTTTGCTTCTTTAAATATCTGTTACAGTCCTGGATTGATACTAATGATTTACTGATCATCAGTAACAGTAATGTCCCTTTAAGTAGAGTCGGAGATCAGTGTCAAACCAACCTACAAGCACTGCTACTACCACTGCTTTCAACCGGGACCATGTTTTTTATTTTATTTCTTTTTTTATTGCAGCCTTGCCATCTTCCCACTTCAAGTATGAGCCCATTTCAGTGTCAGGGAAGTGAACAAATTATGGGAGATGTTATCACCCTATTCTATAATAGAGGCAGCTGCAAGCGAGTGAGGGTCCTGCTAGCTACATCCTGAGAAGTACCTTTATGGTCACTGTGTCCACCTCCATAGCACCACACCAAGTCATATTAGACATGACATAGATAACATATTTCAGTGTATTTTTATATTTCATTGTGTGTTGTTGTATCTCCTGTGAATATAGCGTCAGCTTAATCTGACACATCGTATCTTAGGGGACTATATCCTGCCCTGATTCCCAGGGGAATGTTCTTGATGATCCAATCTGACTAGTGCCTCTGTCTCTACTCAGAATACATTAAAATAACACAAAAATATTACCAACAGTCTGCGAGCAAGGTAATAATAACTCATTAAAGTAATTTCTAACCTTCCACATGAACATTTTCTTTATCATTACATGATTTTCTAACACATGACACATTAACATAAAATGAAATGTTATGAGGATAGGGATAGTAGGCATGACAAAGTATTTTAAACAGTGATGATTTGCTTTGAGGCGTTAAGTCAATTTGTAATTGTCCCATAGCTATTACAGCAAAAACTGGAACTTTATAATTGGTTTTGAAAATCTATTTTTAACACAGTAGGTTTGTTTTTTTAAATATATGCAACCTATTTGACGTTTATTTCTCACAAAGCCTGTCCAGAATGTCACAGAATTTATGGTGAGGTAAATTAGGCCTTTTAAAACCCAATTTTGCAAATCCTCTTGCTGTGTACTGAGGCTCCCTTAACACTGACAGTGTCACTGACAGGAGGAGACACAGTGGCTAGAAGGATCAGGTCCTGCTTCAGTCTAATTAGAAACTTCTGAAGGTTTTTAATTCCATACACTGATCTTTTTAAATGGATCTCCCACTTCTATGTGTTATTTAAAAAATGACAGCAAGTATACTAATGTTTTGCCTTACATTAGTTCTACTATGTATTTTTCTGGATACCCTGTAAATTGTATAGGTGAAAATGTGAATTACCATATTTAAGTGACTATATTTTGATAAAAAATACATATGTAATAAAATTAAAATGAACAGTTAGAAACCAAAAGAAGGGTAGCAATTAAAACGAAACAAACCAGATTGGATCGCAATTAAATTATACTTGGACAACACTTGCTATCAGTTATAAGTATAATGCCAGCACAGAAATAATTTTGAATGGAAATTGGTAAAATATGAAGTAGAGAATTAAAAAGAAAACAGTAATATTTCATGTTTTTCCTGAGCTATATCTATTTTTATGGTTTTGTTCGAGTAGTTGTAATTTAAACTGTGGCAAATTTCTAAATTGTGCCAGTACTAATGTTGAAATTACTATCAACTGGCTACACTATTGATCATAATGATAATACGCCTCTAGCTGAGACTGAGAAAAATCAACTAGGAACATATAATCTGGTAATTTTCTAGTTTGTAGAAGGTCATTTACTGAGATAACATAGATATCTAATAGCCTAGTCTTAGATGTGATGCTTATCTGAGAGAACTAAGAATACCATCAGAACACACGGGCGGTAAGTCATGAACATGTTGACAAGTTATCCTCTAGCAAGCAAAGACTGATGCCCTATCTGCAGCTCAGCTATTATATTCATGTATGCCGTTTGTAAAACAGGAGTATTAAAGATGGGCAAAACGGGCTGCCAGTCAAAATGCTGATGACATTAAGAAGGTATTTTTATTTCAAAGCTGCATATCTCATCAGCCATGATCTCAGTAACAACAGGATTGCTCAGAGGCAATTAGCCACCCATGTTGTATAAATGAAGACTAAGAGAGTGCTGATTTCTGTTATAACATTTATCTTTACTTCAAAGAAAAGACAGAACTATTCCAAGTAGTATCCCCCCTTGTCTCTCTGCTCATGAAGTTAAATTCTGTAGCAAAAATCAGCCATAAGTTACATGCCCATACATATTTAATTGATATCACCAAGAAAATACCCTTCACTCCCAGCTGGCAAATAAAATTGCATCTCAGAGCTCTGGTGTTATCAGAAGGCAGTACTTCACAGCAGTGATATTTTATCCACTGTATTTCTCTCTATCAAATGTGATTAAAAGATGATGACAACTTCCCAAGGTATCTTAAACAAGTATAAAAACCTTATACAAATTAAAGACCACTGTAAGTGGATTAAGTAGCTTCTGATATCACACTCCTGCTGTTCAGTAAAGAACTGTTCCTAGTTCCTTGAACTCCTATTTCAACAAATCTAGAATGTTTTAGGGGTTGTGAGTACTGGAGGGAGGGCAGCTCTTACAACAGAGATTCACACAGAGATAAAAATATAACAAATAAGAGGAATATTTAATTTCTCTGCCATGTTTGTAGTGAAAAGAGATTCTTCCACAATCTTAAAGAGCCATATAAATGCATTAAGGAACTGTCTTTTCAACATAGTCACAAACTCACTCATAATTTAGTATTCTGACAAACCATTCAAATCACCTGTCTCTGCTGAAAGCATTATCAGATCTTTTTGACATGTTTAGGACTCCTGGTATAACCATATAGCAACTATCCATAAGAACTTATTTAATTTCTCACACGTGCATATGCCTCAATCCACAAAATTCCTTCACATGAAATTCATAAGATACTTATTAGGCAAAGTCATGAATGCAGTCCATCTTTGCCCAATATCAGATTTATTGGGAGAAAATGGAATTCCCATTGTATAAGCTTCACTTTTTAATTCAGCCAGCTTCTACTCTTTAGCCACCAACACTGCTCTCTGAAGTTGACTGAGGCTGGCTTTTCAGAGGAGCAGGAAATGGCACCTGGGAACCAAATTCCTACAGGATTGGAACTCATAGGACCATAGCACAATTTAGGTTGGAAGGGACCTCTGGAGGTCACTTGCTCCGGCCCCTGGCTTAAAGCAGGGCCAACTCAAATCATGGTAAATCTCACCTACATGATTTTTTAATTTTAAAGGTACTTGAATTGCTTCCATAAATGATGGATTTTGCAGAACTACAGCATAAGAATCATTATACTGGATTAAATTCTGTTTCCATTTTTATCAATAGTATACTTGTTTAAATCCATCGGCCTGAGTCAGGGTATTCTGAAGTTATACTAGTATGTTCAGAAAACAGAACAGACCTTTTTTGAAAAAGGTTTCTGCATCAAACTTTTAACAGTAGAGGGGTGATGATGAACAGTTATTCTGTGTGCTATGGATTCTTTGCAAACTTATATTTAAATTTCTTGTGCTGTGTTTTTATAAACTTTCATATATGTATATGTACAATATATTCAAGGAATGTTTCATATTAAGGATAGTATTTTAACATGTCAATAACGTAGAAATATACCAAATATTACTTAGCTCTGAAATCAAAGCTGGATGTCACTCTATAGAAAATTATTTGCATTTACCTCATGAAAACAGGCTAAAATTTGAGCAATGTGATGACCTCTAGGCAAACTCTTAGGAGTCCAAGGTCTTTATCTAATTTGTAGAGGCATTTAGATTAAGATGGAAAAATAATGTTTAGAATTAACCTTTACATTGAAGATGAGGGAATGGCTTTATTGAGCCAGTTTGGCAACAGAAAGAGTAACCAGAGGAGGGAAGTAGCTCCATTAAGCCCTGTGGTCTCTGAAGAAAAGATAAGGATGCCATGAGGCGTGCTCATGCAAGGACACGTATAAAAGATGACAATTCCTCTTTTGCTGCCATCCCTGCCTTCTATCAGAGTAGTTCTCTGATAGCGGAGACAGTAGTTGGCCATCTCGTAAGATTCACGCTAGGTTTAACAGGAGACAGAGAACTGCTTATTCTGTAAGCATGTATACCAAAAAAATTCTGAATGTAGCTTTCAAACTATAGCTAGCAGCTTTATGAGATCCCTCAGTACATGAAAGCTGCCAATGCGATTGTTAAACTGACAGGTGGTTTGAGCCGTTGACCTCAGCTTTGATACCGACACAGGCAAATTGCTATCAGCTCCTATCTGGCACCATACAATGCTTAATGAAGAGCTCCTTCTATCTTGGGATTTCTTTTCCTTGAGAATGGTATAACATCTTTATAACATGGTAAGTAACATACACTTGCTGTGATCATTCTGTCACTACTTCATCATGCTATTTGAAAATTATCTGTGGTTACATTTCATACTCTACTACTTTTCATGCAGTATATGACTAAATTATAGTAGATTACTAAATCAATATATTGATATTGACAGAACCTGAAGAAACATTGATTTTACACCTTCTTCTATTCATTTATTATGAACTCTCTACCCAGTTCCAGTGAGTAGACCGATTCTAGGGGAGAGATTTTGCAAGGAACAACAGCAGTAACTATCAGAAAAGATGCTTATTGTTTTAATTAGTAACAGTGGCAATGACAAAGGGGAGTCCAAACAGAAGGCAGACCTACTCTGGCTGAAGAAAGCAAGATGGCATAAAAGAAAGCATAAGATGGTAAAACTGTCCATATTTCAATCTATTCACTGCCATTAAATATGCTTTGATTATCATTATGACAAAGCTTCAAACTGGGGCTGACTACTAATAAATAAAAGTTAGTTTAACGAGTAATAGAATGTTCTCCAAACTCTACAAATGAAGGCTGTAATTCTATTAAGACGACTTTTGTGACATAAGCCATGCCAGCAAAGGTCAAGTGATTTGTCAATGTCATCAGAATCTGAAGGTGCAATTGCGACTTTAATTTATGGATATTTCAGGGATTTATAACCAAAAACCTGTGGTACCCTTGAAATCCACATGAGGTGCTGAGATGCTACAAAGTAAATTATTGCTTAAACTTCTAAAAGGTAGCAGTGTTGCTGGAAAGCGATAAAGGCAGAACTCTGTTACTATTGTTTAGAGAAGTGGTTTTAGCATTAAGATACCTGCAGCAATTTAAAAAACCCTGTTTCTCATTCATGCGTCGCACCAGCCTGAGTGGCAGATGACTTGATGCCTGCAGTAAGAGGCAAGAAATTCAGAGATATTCCTGGTGCCAACTTAATAAAAACAGATTTCAACTGAAGAATGCAGTTTATTTCTTGTTGCTAGCTGTTGGAATGAGCTAGTTCTCCTTAGAGGCCAGCAGCTTCATGTTCAGAAATGCTGAACTCATGAATCAACTCACAGAGTTACAAGTGCCCAGAAACTTTGTGTCTTTAAACTTTCTCATGACTTAAAGATTTCAAGACCTTCAGTAGTTAGATAGGTTCTAGGAAAAAAAAAAAAAAACAAACCACAATAGATTTCTTATTTTCCACTTTCACATTGAGAAATACATCAGGAGTGATTTGCCAAGTTGGCATAATTATTGAGAAGGAATTTCCTTACAATCTGTGAGTTATACCTCTGGAAGAGAGTACCTCCGTGAAAGACCTTTCAAAATATGATACAGTCTAACAAACCTGACCTCTTAATGTAAAATAAATCCTGCTTGATGGGGTTAGTTCTCATTATATCCCACATTCCCCTCTCAGCCAAGGCATTTGCTCCAACAAAACCACTGTTCCGTCATGTTAATATACCAGTCCCAGAGAAGTATGAGAAGCTTTGCCACGAGAGTCTTGTTCTCTGCTGTTTGAATAAAGAAACTGTTTCCAGGAGAGTATCTTATAGCACTGAGTGCATTTTTTTTGTTAAGGGATGAATTTTGAAACATTTCACTACAAGGACACTAAAATCAAAATATTACATATACTGTTGCCTAGGTAGTAACAACTTAATAAAAACCTCAATCAAAGAAAGAAGCTAGAAAAACACTGAAGAGAATATAACCTTCCTATTATAAAAATTCTGTCAGGACGATAACACTGCATCTGGCTCAATGCTAGAATCAACAGAAGATACATATGTTGAGTAGTATTACCAACATTACTGCATAGGACTTTCTGGTAAGGAGACAATAAAGAACTTTTCCTTTTGCAAATACGTACTTTTGAAAACACATGAAAAGTGTGATATAGATAAAATACAGACATTTCCCCCAAATGAAACACAGACCAAATCAAAGCTTATCCACTCCAGTATCCTATTTCCTACATATGGGAAGGAAAATGAAATGACTCCATGAAGAAGGAGACCACAGTATATAAGACTAGAATCAGCTGTGTATCTAGACTGTTATGACTCCCAAATCTCCCATCTGGACTAAACTCAGGAAAATCTGTTCTCTGAGGAGAATAAACGACCAATTTATTATTTATGGGGTGACAGAGGAGAACTAAGATATCTTAGAAGCTAATGGAGGAACTGTGGATATTCTAAAGCTCATGTTGCTTTGAGTCATAGCAGAAGGAAATATGGTGCAACAAGAACCTAAGCTCACATACCAGTACTCAGGTAAGTGTCTAACCGCAGTGAGATTGCAGACAGATTTGCAACTGCTGACCCAACCTCCATTACAGGAGGAAAAACAGCTGTGGTCCTTTCTTTCCCTGGTATCGAGGGAGAACTGTACAATGCCATGCTACCACTGAACTGCACTGCACTTGCCCTCCATACGAAAAGCATCTGATGCCTCAGTGGTATTTTTGGGAGAATCAAGGAAAATAATACATGTCGATAAACAGTGATACAGGACCTTCGTTAAGATTACCTCAAATACACTGAAACTTGCTGTATCCAGACGTGTTATCTCAACAGACTTAGAATGACAAAGGGGAGTTGATCTTTTAGAACACCTACTTTCTTTCCTTCCTTCCCAACAGAGTTCAGCATTTTCCTCATCATTTTTCCCCTTGGGGAAAGGAATCTCACAGCTGATCCAAGACCTGTTTGACAGAAGTTTCTGAACTACTTACACTGCTTGTGGAAGTTAGCAGTTTGGAGTAGAGTCTGATGAAGCTTATATCAGCCTCTCCATCCAGGATGTTCTGAATAATTACTAGTCAACATTTTAGACCTTCTACAGAAAAACAGTAGCTATGGCAGTACCAGGGAAAAGGATATAATTTAAAGAGGAAGGATTATGAGAGACCAAGCAGTTCCTAAAGCCTGATTAGTTGCAATAGTCTTCTTGCTGCTAAACCACGAAAGAACAAAAGTAGGATTATTAAAAAAAAGTCCTGATTTCAAAATGCCTAAAATCTAAAGAATTGAGAATATATACAACCTGAGATAAACATGGCAGACACATGTCAACCTGCTTCATGCTGAGGCAAATCTCGGTTGGTGTCTACCATATTGCCCACCTGGGCCCTACCCTGTATTATTTTATTTTCAGGATCTGAAAACAAAATAGGCAAGAGCTTTTCTCTTTTTTTCACAAGAACAGCAGTTTACTGGCACAGCTGATACACAGAGCACATGTATACAAGGACAAGCACTTGGAGATCTTATTTATGTTATAGTCACTGCTACTTACTGTTTCAAATATAGTCTTGTTTGTGAGTTAGGAACAATAGAGAGTGACAAGCGTGCACTAAAAGGTGTATGAATAATATGACCTGATGTGTTACCCTCTATTTCTGTCCTTTTTGATTCATGAAAGCACCAAAGCAATGAGTAATAACATTCCTATTTTCAGCCAGATTTAAGCATATACTGAAAATTTATCATTGCTTTAAGTGATGTATTAATTAAGGATGAGATTACGCACATGTTTAAGATTAAGCTTATGTTGAATACTTTCTTGAAGCGGGACACAATTCTGAGGCTTTAATTTGGTAACACGCTGCTTGTTATCCCCTTCATGGCTACAAGACTGAGACCTGCAATTCTATTTATAAAGTCTCTTTGGTAATGTTTCCAGTAAATTAGTGACTAATGGAGCTCCTTACAGCTACTGTGTACTAGATATTAGAGCCTTCAGGATGCAATAGTGCATCACAGAACTACATGTATGAAGGCTACAATGAATGACAGAACTTTTGGATTAGATTGGTTTTTGGCTTATACTGAATCATTTTTTAAAACAGGCATAGACATAACATCCTCTTTTTTTCCTTAGAGCTTGTGCCAAAACAAATAGTAAGTTTGCAAATGGATATTAAGCAATGCCAGATATTTTCTGCGTTTGTTTTAACAAATTAACCCTTTGTGTTCTTTTCTGATGTCCAAATAATTGTATTGGAAGCAGATGTTCTACCAAAATTGACACGATCAGAAGACGTTATGCTCACTTATTAACATACTGTTTAATATTCACTACAACCTGTTTTAAAGAACAACAATGTGTTAACATTTAAGCCAGGAGGGATTCCTGTACACTATATAGTACTTTATGCAGCTTGTTTATGCAACAGTCTGACAGATACAATTAATCTCATGAAAATGTCCATAGTACAGCATAATGGCATATTATTTTTAAAGTAATAGAACACACTTTCCCTTTGATAATCAGAACTTAATTAAGCCATATAACTTCAGGATGCAGAGAAAAGTTCTAAAAAGAATGAAGCTCATTCTGAAGAACAGTTGAATGAAAAAATGGTAGATTTTATATGGAGAGAATAATAGGACAATCTCCAAACAGAGAAAGGAGTAAGAAATACCTCCAACAAATGCATCTCCAGCTCCATTGGTATCCACAATTTCACTCTGATCACTCACCAACACAGGGAAAGTAGTCACTTCATTCTCTATAGTGGAAAGGGAGAATAAAGCATGAGTTACTTGGAAATATGACTTTGAAAGGCACAACAAACAGTGAAAATCAAAACAATTCAAAACTGGAGCTCTGACCTTTAACATGATAATTTGGATAAAACTAGATTTGGTTTAGAATCCCGTCTGTATTTACTGTGTAGGGATACAGAAACACATTTGATCAAGCTATTTGTTGTGGACATTTTCATTAATTACTTGCAGCCTCATTTCTTTATCTCCTAATATTAAGGGCAAGAGAAAAAAAAGTAAATCAGGAGGAACAACATAAAACACATGGACAAGACTAAGAAAAATCAGTGCTTCCTATTAATTCCAGAGAGGTGATGTAGCCTCCAGAATGGTCAGTTCAAGCAGTTCAACAGAAATTGCTGCATTGTAAAAACCAAAATGCACATGAACTAAAATAAAGCTGTGAAATAAAAAGCAGGAACTAGTGTAAATTAAAGTGCTCTCAAATGACATCTTTTTAAAAAACACATATACGTAAGAAGCCTTGCAACTTGCCATCTGACTAGATTTGGTTTCAAGATTTTAATGACTTCACCCTCCTCCTTAGCATTTATTAAAAAAAAAATACTTCCTTCTCTGCAGCTCCCTGCCCTCTACTGGCACTCGTTAAACCTATTGCAATAGGTGGATACTCAGCATCTTCACCTCCGATTCACTGCCACACCACAGTTCAACATAATTACACCACTTAGGTATGATAACTTTAGAGTTCTAGGGTTATAAATTTAATATATGCCACTAATTAATCAGCTATGGCTTTCCAGGTGGTAATGTCATAATGACGTGATAAAAATATAATTACCACCTTGTCACAATACCTTGTTAAAGTGTAAATTACCCCTGTAACAGAGCCAATGGAAGTTCTGCCTCTGGTAGTCAGTATGCATTAAACTGTCTCAGAGCAAACAGATTGTCCTTTGGCAGACAGCAGGAATTAAAAAAAGGGGAGGGGGAAGAAAAGCCTGTCAACCAGTGAAAATGAAAACCATCAGAACTGTTTTCTTTTAATTCTTGGTAAAAATAGAAATAAAATGGGGAATAGATCCTCCAGTAGCTGAAAGCTGGAGATGAGTAGTTTCTTCACTGTACAGCAACAGAGCAGATCACAAAAATCACTCTTACACTGACGTACACAGTAGCAAACAAGGAAACCTAGTTTGGGAGGCATATAAAGAATTCACAGTCTCAAATCAGGCAAGTCTGTGTATGCTGCAGAGGTACCAGAAGGATCCTGGTTTCTGTGAAATGCAGTGTATCAGCTCTACTGCTCTTCACCATCTGCTACTAAGTGAACCAGGCAGATATAATGATGCTGCCTCCAGAGGGAACTGTTGGCTGGCCCACCAGGAGGGGAGGGGAGGGGAGCATTAGCAACAACCATCCATGAGAGGCAAAGGAAAAAGGGTAATGAAAAACATAAGATGAATATTCCAATTAAAGAACAGGTTTCAGTCAGTTCTCAGTGCATCCTACTCTATATCCTGTTAAGAAAGCTATTTAGAAACGTGCTTCAATGCTGTGTTGTGCTCTTAAGATAGTCTTGAAGAGCAATGTTTTTTAGTAATTTTAACAGGATTCATTTGAATTGGAAATCAAGAAAGAGAGGTCTTACATTAAACTCTGCCAGACAAGCAGAGTGTGTTCATCCATTTCGTAAGAACATATATATGATTTGCTCTAGATAATACTAAAACAATGAACAAAGTGATAACCCTGCTGAAGGCACATTGTAATAAACTAACCTGCTTTCTCCCCAAGTGTGCATGGGCACACACAGATGTTCTATGTTAAATACATGGTAGACACTTGCATATGCATACAAATGTATGTGTTTGAGCACAGAGAGTGAATAATGCACACACATTGTATTTCTAATGCTGTAAATGGGGCTTGGCATCAAGTAAGATTCTATTCAAGCAACATAACACTAGTGAAAGTTCTCACCATCATCTTTCTCCTTTATTTTCCTTATCTGTCTTGATTCCTTCCCTCAGCTCCCTCTAGTACTTGCAGGTAAGTATTGCAATATCAGCTCTTATTCTGTTCTTTCTGCAGTAAATGTAAGTAACTGAATTAGTCTAAACCCCCAAATACATCAAGGAATTCAGCTGTTATGAGAACAATATTTTTTTTCCTGATCACAGTTTTCTATCTCTACCTGGGTCATACATTCTGTCTCTATAAATTTATATATTTTCAAGAGGAGCAATAATATCATATTTTGAAGTATTGAAGGTTCAGAAGCAGCCATCATGGCTTTGGAGCACACACTACATTATAGAGATATTACCATCTGCACACATCTAATAGGCAAATTATCTTTCTTTAACCTTAGGAGAACTTCTACTAGCACAGTAGGGTCTACTAAACTATAGTTAACAATAATACATATTGAAAGATACAACAAAATAATACTGAGGGTTTTTTTTTGTTTTTTTTTTTTTTTAATTTCATAATAAATGACGTCAGTTAGAATTAAAGC
Source organism: Tyto alba (assembly GCF_018691265.1). Taxonomy (NCBI): domain Eukaryota; kingdom Metazoa; phylum Chordata; class Aves; order Strigiformes; family Tytonidae; genus Tyto; species Tyto alba. Next base: position 24,694,161 of record NW_024881261.1, on the reverse strand, counting down.
TGCCATTAAATTACCTTGGTGTGTCTGTGTAGTAGCATAAAAATAGCTACCATCTTTTACTGATCCGTGTTTTGTAACAATTAGGCACAACAGGGTGAATGAAGATGAAGCAGAAGTCTCCATTCTGAATATCCTTGCTTTTGTGACTTTAATGTTGCTTTAACTTCATTTCTGTGTGTGATCTATTAGGTTATAAAATGCCCAAATCCATCATAGCGAACATAGAGACACCTTGGCTAAGTGCAGTGGTCATCAGTGGCTTTGCTTTTCAAAGCCAGTTCCTATTTCATTTATCATTCTGAGAGCTTATGAAATAAAGAATAATTACATAAGTGTTTTGAAGTCCAAGTGCTGCTCCTCTGGGCATAAAATCCAGTGGTCTATTTTTAAGCAACAAATATCTTATATGGTAAACACCCTGTAATACAACACATTCCGCTTGGATACAATTTCCTGGAAGCCCAGAACTATAAGTGCAAATTGCAACAAGGTGTCTATAATTAGGGAAGTTTTAGTAATAAGCATTAATGAAATTAAATTTTTGGGACTTTGATTCAACTCTCAATGATTTTACATTAGTGCAGAACTCAACTGTTTCAGAATGATATAGAAATAATAAAAATAAAACATTCATGTAGGGATTCATAGGCTGAAGACAAAATTCAAAGACAAATCATAAGGAATCAGCTCATTGGTAAATATTGTTAAATTGTCACATGTGAAATCTATCTTTATTTTCCTCAGGCAAAAATACGTGCTAGCATATCTAGCTCAAGATATTTTCATAGGTAAAACAGTCTGGAGAGATAATAATTGGAGAGCAATATTAACCGAAAAAACTGTGCTCCTTCCATTCTAATACATTTAAACTCCCAAATGAACACAAGCCTATTTCATGATGTTAACTGAAACAATCGAACTCTGATGATAGCTACAAAAACTACAGGTCTGTCTTTAAACCAAATTAGAATCACAGACTACACGTCTACTCTTAGTACAGTAATAAACACCAGCAAGCAATCATTACATCCAATTAGGCTGAGTACTTTCCTTAACTGGGTCATTTACCAGCCTCTCTCGCTCTTAAAAGTAGATTAAATGTGTAAACTTACATTTAATTACCTGTAACAGAACTCTTATGGGCAACATGTTGGAGTGTCCCTAATTTTGTATTAAAATAAAATAAAAGGAGGAAGGGAGCCCTAAAACATATACAAAAGCATCTAGCTATTTCCTCAAATAATCTTTTGATCCATGGGCTGGTAGTGGTAGTACAGATGCTTACAAGATGGAGACACATTCAGGTTTCTTTTGTGAGCTTTAACTTGGAAAAATAGGAACAACTGTGAAACAGAATTCTGTCCCATCTCCTTCCCACCTCCATCCTCTCTAATTTTCTTTAGATCAGGGGCCAAAAACAGATAAAAAGAAAGGAGGGAAAAAAAAAAAAAAAAGACAGGAAGAACTTAACAGAACATAGAAACCTGAACTCAAAATGTATAAATGTCTCTGGGCAGCTATAAGGTAAGAAGTAATGAGAAAAGTATTTGAAAAAAGCCCATGTCAGCCTGGATGATTCCAAGCTCTTACTTCTCTCTAGAAGGTAAAACCCAGAAGTCTATAGGCTCTAAGTCTCTGCGCCTTCTTCAGCACATTAATACATCTTTAAAAATCATTAGTATAACAAGACTTTCTCCTGTTTTGTTTTTCTTTTGTTTTTTTTTTTTTTTTCCTACAGCAAAAAATGTCATTGCTGCTGTACTTCACACAAAGATACCACACTTGATAACATAAATGAAATAGATAACACAACTCTCCCACTGTATCAGCACAGCACTGTCCAAAGTTAAAGGTAATGTGGGGCAGGGCACTGTGTGTTGAACCCTCAGTTAGAAATCCTTAAGACTTCCAGTGATGACGTATTTCAAACCTGGCAGTGCTGATTCACCCCGTCATTTCTAAGCAAACAGAATGAGAACCTGTATTTTCAGGCTGGGACTTTCAGACAGCTGTACTGGATGAACACTCCAGCCCCCCGGCGCTTTCTGTGTGCATGCTAAGTTTGCATTGTTTTGCATGCCAACATCTCCTCTCTCCTCCATCTAGTTCTGTGCATGGTTTGCCCTGGTGCTGTAGCTATGTGGGGTGTGTCAGAAAAACAAGGAATTTATTTGTGCAAGTCAATGGAGTTAAATAGTATAACAAGCGAGATGCAAGTCAGCCACATGCTCTGGGATCTTTCTAATCAAATATTTTAATAATATACAACAAATTATGCTGTATTCGAATGAACTCAACATGTAGCCAAGAAAACTTTATAACTAGTAATGTAGAAGAAGTTAAGCCTTTATTGCTATAATAAACAATGTTACCCTAAACAAGTTATAGAGTAGATGTAATTTATAATGCATTTATATGTCTACAGTATGATACAATTAATACTTATATTAATTTACTTCCGTAATAAAAGACCCCAGTAGTGCAATCAGGCTAAAATTCTCTTTGCAGCTTGCTAAGCAAAAGTAAGTTCATATAGCTGTGTTGGCTGGGATGCAAAGTACTGTCCCTCAGAGAGAGCTAGTTCATTCTTAGTAGAAACAGAGAAGGAATATTATGCCAAAGACTTTGAATCTTCTGTGGCTCTACTCATGGCCCTAGAGATATCTAGGGGAAATGACAGTGTGCAGACCCCATTTTCCCTCTCCCCTAGGAGGTAAAGTTAATCCAAAGATGTTCAGTGAGACTTGTCTTCCCTTTATAGCTCTCCTCAGACATACACATTGTCCCATTATCTAGTCGAGTATTTTTATTCAGAAGTCATATTCATAACATCTCACTAAAGTGTGATTCATAGAATTAGAGTTAATAGGGGAAAGAAGGTTCCTCCAAAGGAACTTGTACACTCATACACATCAACTATTAGCCATGATGTAAAATTAAACAATATTTTTGCACCCAGTATATATCCTCTGAACCTACATCTGATTATGTCTGCACTCCTGTTAAGTCAACACCATTCCTTTGAAATAACTCTTGATTTATATCAGCATGAGATCAGACTCAGAACTCTGTATCTAGTTACTACAATTGTAAAAAATGTAACAGCATCAACCAATGACTCACGAATAGCTTCTATAGGCCCAAATGCGTTTGTATACTTTACAGAAGGTGTGCGAGCCTCTTAAATGTCAATATTTTATGTATCATCACTGCCAGTGCCATGAGTTGAAACTCTACTTTATTTCTCATATTAAATAATTATTTGTTTGCACAAGTAAACAAACCACTATAGCTGTGTGTAAAAGACAGGGAAGCAAGAGGTCAACAGCAAATACTAGTTTTGCTTCATTTTGGTGCTAGTACATTTTAAAAACATATATATATATATATATGTATGCATATATATATGGAAAAACTGCCCTAAAGAACAAGCCACCGAATTTTTCTGGCATGTGTCACAATGTTTAAGGTTTAGAATGGCAATGAACTGTTGAAAAAGCCTTTCCGAGCACACAAGAGTACTGCCATTTGCCTGCTAGGCACAGATTTCAGAGGGAGCTGAAACTGCACCCACTGAACTGCCAGAAAATGCACGCCTCTGACTCGGCATGGCTGCTGAAGACATAAGGTAGTGTTCAAAGCTAAATCCTTTTCCTGTGATCTCTGTCTGGACCATAAAAGGGGTTGAGGACTCAGAAAAGGCAAAGGGGGTGAAGTCATTGGCACCACAATTAAGAAAAGTTTCTGCAGATGTTTCACTGATACAACACAATGACTGTCTTGGAATTACTATGAGCTCTGATCAAAATCATTCCTGAAGACAGAAGAGATGGGTTACAATAAACGAAACCCACGAACTGTATGATCCTAGTCTCTGTTGAGAGCATGCTCTACTGCAGTGAGCTTAGCCACACCAGTGAAAGTACAGGGTGACACAAAACCAGATCTGGCCTTGGATATTAACAAATATAAATATCTCTTTCTGCACTGTAAATCCTATGTATATTGGTTTGGCCACTGTATATCTTATTTGATGCTTGCGTGTAAAAAAACAGGCCAGCCCCTCAAAAAACTATTATTTTTTGAGCTGTATATGGGAATGGGAAATACAAACAAATCTATTTCTATCCGTAAATAGGTAGCTCGAGAATTGAAAACACACAGTAATTATGACAGTTGGAATGTCCATATCTAGTGTAAAGAATACACATATGTACATCCATGTTACACTGACACATACGTTCTAGCTCACATATACTCTTCAACCTTCTGAAACTTGGCTGTGAGGACTGTGCAAAAATGAAGCATCTTTCAGCTCAAAAAGCAAACCATGCACTTCACTTACTGTTTGCACTGACCCACACACTAGCAGAAATGCATGTATGTTTGTACTCCATTTCATGGTGTTGCACAGACATATTTTAAACCACTGCATAGCTGGACCATCAAAACACTGTACTGTGGGAGAATTTTCTAACAAATATCAACCTATAATCAGGTCAAAGCAGCTTCTACTCACAAGCTTATGAGGGTATTGGGGGGGGGGGTGGGAAGAGAGAGAAAAAAACACATTATAATTTCATTTTGAGCAGGACAAAAACTGTACTATGCCTCACATTTTTTATACATTAAGCATATTGCCCTAGCGGGGCAAACACACCTGTCAAAACTTGCAAGCTTTCTTAGCTATACCTCAGTTTCAGAGTGGCAAACACAGAAATCTCATCATTTAAATAAATGCCATGTTACATGACAGCTTTGTTTATGCTACATGATAATCTGAGAAGCATGGGTTGTCAGTGGAGGCAGAAATGGGCCCAAGGCACTTCTATTTTACTTGAGCATCAGTAAGACTGAAAAGAGAAGGACTGAGCATTAGGTCACTACAGAGCAGTTCTGAAGGAGCTTTTTCTTCTGGGAGAATTTATATTTAGCTTCATAAATAAAATCAGTCCATTGGAATGAAAGAGACAGCCTTCCCTAGAAACATTACTAAAAATAAGTTAATGTGTATATATATATTTCTCCTTTAAAAAAAATAATTAATTGGATACAAGTTGGATATTGCTGATGTAGATATACCATAGAAATTCTAAAGCATTGCCTTTAAATATTCAAATCACATGAAGAAATTTTAATTTTTCATCCTTTTAACTCACAGTTCTGCTCTAGAACGTTTAGAACTATCTTTTCCTTCTCATGCTGTATTGGTAAATTCTGCGTTGCCTTTAATTAAGATCTCCCTAGACTACTTATTTATTTTTGAAGAATGAAACATGCTTGCTAAATGAATTTTCTCAGGATTTTGCAGGTTTTAAATCTATGAGAAGATGTCACTGCAACAGAGGCTGAAATTTATTCTAATCTCAATGGGAAAATATTCTGCTCTTAAAACGCCAAACAGAGCAACTCCACTGTTTTTAATGTAATCCTTTAAGGATTATGCCAGTCTAGAAAGAGAATTTGGCCCGAAATGAAGGAGTTTATTTTTCCCCTACATTAGTTGCAGATAATTTCTTAGATAATTAAATATTCCAAACTATGGTCTCTGTAGTATCACTTAATCAGTTTAAAAGTATTACCTAACCATTGCTGTAAGCAGGACAGTCAATCTACCACCTTTTACGATAATGTCACATACACACTAATGTAAATTATGCAACCCTGCATTTATACAATTACTGACTACACAGTGAATTAAATCCATTTGGATACAGCTATTATAATAGCAGTTTTGACAAACAGTTTCCAGCAAGAGCTCTTGAATCGTATGATTGTGTAATAAGCCCTTTAAAGCATGGCAGTAACATATAGGCACTCATAAAGGTAACACAACAGGCTTTACAGTGCATGCACTGTCATTTAAAGTAAACCCCAATGCTATAAAACCAGGATGCTTGACAAAACCAAAATAACTAACCGAGCAGACAAATTAAAAACTTTCAGCCTCTATCTCTGCGGAACCTTGTCAAACTCCTACTATTGCCTGTTACTCTCAGTCACTTTTCTTTAAAGTTTTATTTCTGTAGTATTACATTGCTGAATCATTCAGTTTTAAGTTATTTCAACCTAAAACCCAACACATTGATATTCTTTATAGAAGCAATAAAACATTTTAAAATTAATCAAGATTTAGTTGGCATGTATAGACAAGTTCAACTTGTGATCTTTTAAACCTAATTTTTATTCTCCTATTGTCAAGGTGACCACCAAGATATGTATTAGAAGAAGAAGAAAAAAAAGGTTCCTGCTCTGAAGAGTTTTCAATCTGAAAAGCAGGTCGGTAAGCAAGTAAATCGGTATGTATAAATAAAATGTGGACACTCAGCTGATATAATTAAGTTATGAAAAGTTATGAAGAAAGGCAAGAAGCAGATACTGCTTTAAAAAATGGATAGATATGCAGAAAACCGCCCCCCCTCTACGGGTGTTACCCTACAGAGTGAGATCTGTAACTTAAAAATGTGGAAAAAAAATGGAAAATGCTTGTTACTTGTTCCTTCTAGAACCATTTCAGTACAAAACATATACGCAATGTTTATGTAGACATACTGCCTGCTTTTGTTCCATCTTTTCTTAGAAGAAATAAACTCACATTAAAAAAAATTAAGACCTTAAATTCAACATTTTTGAAGAAAATCTTTCTCTTTATTTTTTTTTTGAAACAAAATTAACTTCTGTAAGTCTCAACTTGACAAATTTATAGTTGTACAAACAAGCTTTTACTCAGCTTTGCTGCTTATGGTCTTTTCATTCACCCTCTTTCTCCCCATCTTTGCCTGTTGATTCCTACTGATTAGTGAACTGACTGAGGTGTCTACTGGTGACCTGGAGGCTGACTGTAGCCAATGATACTAGCAAAATTTGTATTTTTATGCTAACAAAAACTTAAAAGGCTTCATTCTTTTCCAATATAAATACAAATCTGATCCGATAGCTGCTACTTGGTGGCAGCAGCAGCGGGAGCAGAGTGTATCAGCAAGGAATGAGGCTGCTTGGGAGCAGATTAATGTTTGGAGCATCTTTTTCTGCTGAATGTTCTTGTCAAACTTGACCTTTGAGCCTGTATTGTTTTACTCATCCAGTCTCTTATTTCCTTTTTCTGATTTTATTCTTAAATGCCTGTACATCATGCACGTTAGGGCTGAAATTGGAAGAGTGGTGCTTTCCTCCTGTAGCTCTAACCTTTAATGAGTAGGCCTTCAGTTCCCTGTTAACCAAAACCAGGGAACCCATCAGTGCCCCCAGTCACCAAGGAGAGAAGGTCTGTCACTCCCCACAAATTTATCTGATTCCAGCAAAGGGCGTGCTCCAAGCCTAGCCTGTCCCTAGCAGTTTGGCTTGGCCTTGAAGAACCAAACCTCATTTCTCTTTATCATCAACTTCTAACATATTTTAATTTCTGTATTAATTTCCCTAAGACATTTGAGATCACAGCTTCACATGCTCTCATCTTCTAGACCGGTGCAGTGACTGCTCCAGAAGCCAACAAACAATACTTATCTTAGTATGAACATCTTTACTTTGTTCCTCCAAACATCTGTTTTGGTTGCACACATGAAGACCACTTTATGGTTTCTGTATTCTACTTTTCACAACAAAACAACTGTGCCTTGATTTTTGAAATGTTTAAGCTGTCTAGTTGAGCAGGAAATCCAAAACCAATTTTTAGGTTTTTTTATATTTGGTTTTAGCCAAATATAAAAATGTCAGTGCAAAAAGCAGATACTTATTTTCCATGATGCACCAGAGATTAAAAGAAAATTGCATGTTTAGCACTATACTAACTTCAACTGCTCACAAATGGATCTTCATATTTTTGTAGCATTTTACAGTGTGCAATAGGTATTGTAATCTAATCTACCATCATTGCATAATTTTTGACCAACTTGATGTTGATAAATAATGCAAGTATTAGGTTATTAAATTTTTTACAATTAAGTGACTAAGAAAGCTATTTATTGCCTTCCGTTATACCCTCTGTTAATAAGATCGTTGTTGCAGATGTTCATGTATGCTGCATTGATGTTTAATGGTGCATGATGCTCTAGGTGGTTCCCATAACCTTGCTTTGTCTACTATGAGCTGACTCAATTGATATGATAATAGAGAAAAGAGGTCTGAAACAAGCTGGGCTGTACTGGCACAATTTGCATAACCTTTAAATTTGCCATCATTTGATAGCCAACTGCTCCTAAAAATTCTTATTCAGTTGTCAGCAACAAGAATCTACTGTACAAACAGTATTCTGCAATTGGACAGGTGGGGAGGAAAGAGAAGGCGTGCATAGCTTATTGCACTTTTATATTCTATCAAGAAATGTACTTATTATCAAATTTATGAAGCCAACAATTTGGAATAAAGTTCTGCAGTTTCATTTGAGATCAATTGCTATTTAGCCACAATGCATGGCCTGGCATCTTTTCAGGTTCACAGTACAATATCACAGTGTCAGATTACAAAGGACATAAATATTTGGTTCCATAGACTCCTCTCTGATTTAGTTTTGACTGCTAATCACTGGGGCAGGCAGAGGAATCAGAGTGGATTAGGAGGGCGGTGGGGGGGCACAGGGTAGCAGACTACAGCAAACAAAATCAATGTAAGCAGCCTTCCAAACTTTAACCCTGGTTTCAGACAACTCTATGTATTCTTTTAAAATAAAACTCAGTATTATATCATTCAGTAGGTATAGCCAAAACCTAACAATATCAAACCAGCTCATGTTTACTGTATCCACTAAATCTCCTGTCTGTATATACTTTAAATCAGGTCTGCTTTCTTTACTGACTTTATTATTCATAACAAAGAAAACAGCTACGGTGAAAGTAAGCTGGATCCTACTTTCATTCAAATGGGATCAACTACATAAATGTTATTTTTGTGGTATCCAGAGGTTTATATCTAAACTGCCACTTCATATTCAATATTATGCTCAGGTGTGTGAAGGCTGGGTCATTGGTATATGAGTAGTGTACACAGCCTACTTTTGAGATACAGCATTTAAACAATTTCCACTTTGCTTTATCTGTAAAACCTGCAGTGGAAATCACTGAGTCAAACTGATAACAAAATCTCACAATTCCACTTTTTGACAATTAACCATTTTCAAGAACTCCAATTAGTCTTCCTCTGCTCCCCCTCACCCCCCCGCCCCCCGGAATGTTAACTGAAGCTGTTTTGTCATCTTACACAAAACGAATCCTAAATCCCCAAAGTCAGGTGAAGCAGGACTCATTCAAACCTCCCCTTTGTACACTTTTTCCACTAGCCAGGATCTCTGCTCTGTTCCTCCTGGAGTTAAGGATTTGTATTCCATTCAGCCCCCTATTTCCCACAACTTCTATTGCCTGCAATGGGATGCTACAGCAGAGAAACTTCTAATCAAAGGGTCAGTTCCTGCAGTTAATTTTCTTCCAGGGTCATCACACATACCCACATTTTACTCTCCTTCCATTCTGTGCAATTATTTTATAGTGACTATTTGAGCAAGTGAAGATTAGAGGCTTGAAAACATAAGTTCCATCATTTATGGCAAAAGCATGACATGGATAGCTACAATTTAAACTTTTCTACAATGTTCATTCAACTGTAATCACAAGATGGGAAATAAAATCTCTAAATTAAAGATGATAGGCTATCAGAGTTTGTAGGGCACCTTCTGAGTAGAGATTCTGCTGTTCAAACTCCTCTGTGATGATTTGTTGTCAAGTGAACTGCTGCCTAACAAAAAAACCCTAACACTGCCAAAACGATGGAAAAAAAAGATCTTCTACAGAAGATACTCAGCCTAGGTGCCAGTGGTCAAAGGGTCCAGTTTTTTAAGCACCTCATTTGTAGCAGACAACTAAGAAGATACCTTAAGATAAAATGTGTTATCATAACTTTCAGCATACATAAAGTTCACTTTTTGTATAACCTCTAGGAAGACTACAAAAATTGAATTGGAGATTGCAGACAAGGTATAATACACCAAAAAGACACATGGATCAGTATAAACCATTAATATTCATGAATGTTTTAAGTTCTCCATGGCCATAATCGATATCCAATGAAGTTAATGAGATCTTTCCATTGATTTCAAAAGACACTGGGTTGAGCCTCAGAGACAATAATATCACATTCTCTGCAAGCACTCCTGCTGATAACGCATACTTTGGTAAGTTGCTACCCTCTCATCCAGAATTTCAGTAATGAACAAAGGATATTTTATCTTATTTCAAACTGGTTTTGCAAAATGAACAATATACTATTATAAAACTCAATACGGAGTATTTAATAACTTCAACCGAAGAGCAGTCAAGGCCAGAGTAGTTACTTGCAATGCTAATGCCAATAGGAGATCCATAAATAAGACAATTGTTATTTATTTAAGAAGGAAACTAAAATAAAGCCTTAATGTGTTACCCTCCCAAAAGGTTGAGATTTTGTTTTGTTTTAACTTTGAGCCTCTAGAAAGCAGTGTTTCAAACTCTTACATCTTCTAACACATCTAAGCCCATCCAATAGATTTAATCACTGATAAGTAGAGTTATAAGTTCAAACTGGCCTTGACCTTGGGAAGTATGACATTATCTGAAAACCATTAATGGTCTGAAACTAAGGGAAAAGCTCATTAATAAAAGCAAAACCATAGAAAGAGAAAAAAAAAAAAAAACAGAAAAAGAAAAAAAAAAAGAGAAGTTTTATTAAAAGTATTGATCATGACCTAGGGCACTACAGACATTGATCTTCTCACATCTCCACAGGAAAAAAAAAAAGTTAAGCCAACAAATTATTGATCTATTA